>NC_053159.1:5090000-5767500 GCF_016835505.1 Polypterus senegalus | reverse complement strand
GCCTTGCCATGGTCGACCAAAGAAGTTGAGTGCACGTGCTCAGCGTCATCTCCAGAGGTTGTCTTTTGAAAATATACATATGAGAGTTTATTCAGCCTGTCAGTTCTCAGACCATACCCCTGCCGCACACTGCGTCAAATTGGTCTGCATGGCTGTTGTCCCAGAAGGAAGCCTCTTCTGAAGATGATGCACAAGATAGACAAGCAGACTAAGGACATGGATTACTGGAACTATGTCCTGTGGTCTGATGAGACCAAGATCAACTTATTTGGTTCAGATGGCGTCAAGCAAGTGTTGCAGCAACCAGGTAAGGAGTACAAAGACAGGTGAGTGAGTGTCATGGTTTGGTGCTGCATGAGTGCTGCTGACACTGGGGAGCTACAGTTCATTGAGATAACCATGAATGCCAACATGTACTGTGACATACTGTAGCAGAGCGTGACCCCCTCCCTTCGGAAACTGAACATAACGACCCCAAACACACCTCCAAGACAACCACTGAGGGTAAAGGTGCTGGACTGGCCAAGCAGGTTTCCAGACCTAAACCCTATTGAGCATCTGTGGGGCGGCATCCTCAAACGGAAGGTGGAGGAGCGCAAGGTCTCTAACATCCACCAGCTTCGTGATGTCGTCATGGAGGAGTAGAAGAGGATTCCAGTGGCAACCTGTGAAGCTCGTGTGAAATCCATGCCCAAGAGAGTTAAGGCAGTGCTGGAATATAATGGTGGGCAGCCACAAAAAATATTGACACTTTAGGCACAATTTGGACATTTTTCTCTTACCGGTGTACTCATTTTGTTGCCAGCAGTTTATACTTTAATGGCTATGTGTTGAGTTATATTTTTTATACATTAAAAAACTTGTATACCCAGCCTGCATCTGTGCTTTATAAGGGAGCTAATGGATGCCAGGGCCCATAGTGAAAGAAACCTTAAAACTTGCGTTTACATCCATTTTTCAAGCCAAAGATGGTATTGATCCATATCTTGTCTTATATATAAACATCTATGCGTGGAAGTCTGTCTGCCCAGCCCAGAAGTGCGAGGCTGCAGCATGAAGCTCAAAGAAAGTGACTCTGTCACCAAAATGAAACGAGCAGCACTAATACACAAGCAAGGTAAGCACATCAGCAAAATGAAACTTCCGAGGAGAGAGAAACTTGCTTAGTCGCTGACAGACAACGGAGGCGAGTATGTCGACAAAATAAAACCGCTGAGGAAAGAGAACCTCACTTAGAAACTAATGCACAACCAATGCGATTGATTGATTGATTGAAGTGCCAGAATCCATGGTTTCTAGGAGCCCGGGCTTTTTACAGCACAGACACCGCTAATGATTGCGTAAATATTGCAAAACAGCATATCCACATTGTTTTGGGTGGGTGGGGGGCGGTGGCAAAAATATTTGTGAGATAACACCAAAGACCACTTCACTTCATGGCTCGTCTTCCTCCCCAACAGATTTTCAGGACCAGGGGCTTGGATTCACCTCAAAGTCGTTGCCAGATACCCCCCTTGACATTATTGAATTCTTATGTATCTTTTAGTAATTCAATTCATTCATCCATTATCCAACCTGCTATATCCCAACTACAGGGTCACAGGGGCCTGCTGGAGCCAATCCCAGCCAACACAGGGCACAAGTCAGGAAACAAACCCCGGGCAGGATGCCAGCACACCACAGTAATACAATTCAATTTAAAACAAAAAAATATATATATTTATCGCCAGTTTAGAAAAGTATATGAAGTTTTAAAATGCTGCTTTTTAAACATTGGCTGTTTTAGAAGTAAAGGTGCATTGGTAAATGATATTCTATTAAGTACAAAATCTGATGTGTGTCTTCTTACTGAAACCTGGCGTAGTGACTCTGACTCTCTTCGCCTAGATGAGGCGTCCCCAGATGGAAACTCACCTGAACACATTCCTTTGTACTTCTAGAGATTGCGGCCCTAGAAGAGTTCATTTGTGACAAAATGCAAACTGCTTCTAGAAATTTAGGCAAATTCACATCCTTTGAGGCGCTCATTTTAAATATTCAAACCGATTCCAGCACAATTGTAGTGCTAGTCTACAGACCACCAGGGCCATATTCATTGTTCATAGTCCATGACTGAACTTGGCAGTCTTTTATGTGATTTGGATGTAAATTATGATTGTGTAGTGTTGTTGGAGGATTTTAATGTACATATTGAGATGGAAGCTGACACTTTTAGCAAATGTTTTACTTATTTGTTATATTCAGTAGGATTTTGTCAGATTGTCAAAGGTCCAACTCATAATCATAACCACACATTAGATGTAATTATAAGTCACAGAGTTGAAGTTTAAATATTCATTGAATGAAGTTATTTCCAATCACTACTTAATAATGTTTGACTTGGTTCTGCCCCTACCAATACACTCACAAATTAAACCAAAGTCAGTGCAACATGTAGATTGTATCCCTGCCTCAAACGTTATAGACGTTTCAAGTAATCCTTTATGCCTTATGAACTCTTTTGTGAAATCTTTTATTTTATAACTAGTAATGGCACACTGTACGATAGATAATGTGCAGTGAACACGCTTGACTTGAGCATTCCTAGTTTTCCTCCTCTTTCTCTGTACGTTTACCATTCGTTTGCTCAGAGGTTGATGTGCTTGCTGCTTCCTGAGCAGCTCTCATTTTCTCCACCCTAGCGGCCTGCTGCTTCTCTTCTTTCGTCGGCATCTTTTCGTGTTAAAACTGATTAAGTCAGTGTTTGTGTTGCAATTACTTAGTACGTTTTCTTTAATTTTTCATTTAAGCTGGCAATTAAGTCTTCAATCTGCCTCAAGAATGATTTAAGAGATCAAGAGGTAGGGGAAATGACGGTGAAGGTGGTAGGGAATGAGAACGGCGCCCGTAAACATGTACCACACGGCCGCCCTGCTGCCCACTGCCGAGAGTTTATTCTACAATAAATAAAAATAAAAAGAGGAGTAACCATGGAGGTCAATTATCACCCCAAAAGCTGATCATAGACGTCACGTAGTATATGTGTACCACATTTCAGGTCAATAGTTCAAACAGTTTGTGAGCTACAGGTGATTTAAAATCCTTGACAGACAAAAGGACAGCCACGGTAGCGTATTATATATAAAGAAGATTCGGTGCTTGCCTTTATTACTAGCCAGGGTTTGTTGGCAATTTCCCCCTCTAGTGGGCATTATTGGAAGCTTTTAGAACCAGTTCACAACGTCACATAAGCTCAACCCCGCTGTCTGGTATTTTCTGTAGTGCCAAGGAAACAATTAGAAGTATAAAACGGGCCCAGATGGTGCTTTCCTTATCAATGAAACTCTGGGGGTAGAAAACTGACTTGTCCCCCGCTTCCTGACTTTTTAACATTACAAATAAGGACATACAAAATATTTGTCAATTTTATATGCTAACTGTCACTCACTTTATGCTGCACTACAATATGCTTCACTTTAGAATGCAGTTTCATGTGGTATATTAATATATACAGCGACTGTGAAGAAATAAGTGACTTGAAAAATACCAAACTTGTCCTTTGAACGACTGGGTGGAATGAAAAAATGCTGTAGCGAAGGGGCATTAAATACATTTTGGGGAGTCCTGTGCTACAATTACTGCCTGCATTATTGGCTCGTTTTATTCGGGTAAGATGAAATAAGCAATTGAAATGGAGAAGAACTACTATGGATGTAGGGCATTAATCTAGTAACCTCACTAGGAGCAACTGAGAATTACGACTCGCTCTTCTTCCTTGAGCATAGATAAGCGAGCAGAACATGCCAGGAGGTGTCATTCCATAACCACTTTGTGTGTCTTCCTAACAGGTTCCTTGTGCAGTTTAAGCAGGACAAAGTGTGTGTCAAGTTTGTACAAGGAAGTCCCAAGAACGGCTCAGTAGCAGCCTGCAAGCGGAAAAACAACAGATTGCTGGAAGTGGCAGTGCCATCCCCATAATGGCCGGGCAGGCTCAGCTCTTGGACTGTGTTTCTCATTACTGTGCAATTCATTTCTGGTTGTTTTTTTTTTTTCTGGAGGGCTGGGGGGGAGGGTTTGGGTATGTATTTTAAATTTCTTATATTCATATGATTGCCAGTCTTAAAAATAAGAGAGGATCTGGTAGGAAGGCCACAAGAAAGAGACAGACAATTTGTCAAGAATAAAAAGGGGGCAACCAGTGGATTGGTGTGCAGCTTGATCTGCAGGATGATTTTGGTTCTCTGCTGCTTCCTTGTGTAAAAAGCAATGTATAGCATGTGGACTAGGAGCCGTCGGTCTGATCTTTCAGATTACTCTGTCTGGGACCTTTATTTCCTGATTTTTTTTTTTCTTTCTTTCTTTTTTTGAACATGTCATGCAAACTGTTGTTCTCACGACAAATATAACTTTAGAATCTCCGGAAAAACTGACAGAAGTGCCAAAATGAGTGCCCATTTGTATAAATAGACTTGGATAAAGTGATTGGAAAGAAAAAAAAATAAAAATAAAAAACCAAGTTAAAAATGTGGACAATTACATGAAGAATTTGATAGTTTAAATGCTAGTGATTGTTTTGAATACTTTTGACTTGTTGTTTATAGTGTATGATTACAAATCAACTTCCCTAATAATAAACTGACAAGGCCATTTTGGGAGGGGGGTGGGTGGTATTACCTGGTACCACTGGATCTGTCAGTTGTTACAGACGCACATAGCATAACTTGTGCCGCTCTTTTCCTCTTCTTTGTTTAAAGAGGATGACACTCAAATGTCAGTAGTTTGGCCTTTTTGCTGTTTGAGTTGTTGAATCTTATTCTGTGCTCCTTACTGAACTCGCTCATGCTGGATGGGCTTACAGTGAATTAGGGGGCGAGGAGGTTCTCGACTAAATGTTGATAAGGTAGGGAGGTCTTTCTGCTGATTGATTGACACACAAATGTCTCAATTAAAATGGAAAACAATATTGGGGCAAAAACGAAACAGTGGGGCAAGGCATTCAATTATGGGCTCTTTTTGAGTTGATTGAAATTTTGCAAGGCCTCCCACATTCAGGTTCTTTTATGGAGTCTTGTTTTTAATCAAAATCTAGCAGTACTTTTCAGGAACTCCTAAATTTAAAAATTTATTCTAGCACCTTGTGGCCATTCTCATATAAAATATCGCTTCATATGTGTACAGCCAAGTTGTTCCTAAAAATATGTAATGAAACGGATGGCATTTATCAGAAAATAATGTGGAATAGGAATGTGGCTCCCAGGGTCTTGTAAACTTGCGTGCGTTTGCAGGAGTGAATTCTCACACCGCATTCTGTTTATGCTATATGCCTTATCAAACTGGTAGATGTCTTATACATTGCATTTCTGTCCAAATAAAACCACTTTTATTGACTTTTGTTACTACGTATTATTTTATCATTTTCACTCTTGGTACCCAAGGGGTAGTAAGTGCGTTCAGCGGTTGACAACTAACAAGTGGATTGATTCATAAAACGCAAGTCAGCATTTCGGCCTCAATAATTTGTTGTGAAGATGCCAGGCAGATTGTAGCTTTTATTTCCGGAACATCAAAGTAACCATTTACCAGGGCCCCCCTCCAAATTCAGAAGCCAGGCCACACTTTTGTTAACAGGAAAGTGAAACCTGGACAACAGCAGGCAGACAGCTGATAGGCCAGTGCAAAGCTTCATTTAGGTCTTAATTTTTGGAGGCACCAATGAAAACCTGAAAAAAAACAAACAAAAAAAAAATATATAAGTATATATTGTCACAAACTTGATCACGAGCCATAGCAAGGTTTGGGGCAGCCACCTGTATATTATTTTCCTGGCTGCAAAATTGCAAGCAAAAAAAGATAGCAATGGTGTGCACAAAACTGAACTGAGGGAGTAGGTGAAAGGTGGAGGTTTTTAAAGGTCAGGATATGAAGTGACGTCAGTGGGTCCAGAATCAGAAGGGTCTTCAACCATAGGCTCGGGGCCGGAACCGGAAAGGTCTTCATCTATAGGTTCACACCCGGAAGTGACGTCACCAGAACCAAGTGGAATTTCCCGTGAACGGTCTGCAGGGAAGCAAGAAAAAGTGTCAGTGTACTCTGCCGCATCCCAGTCTGATTCAGAATAAATTTATATATATACTAGCAAAATACCCGCGCTTCTCAGCGGAGAAGTAGTGTGTTAAAGAACTTATGAAAAAGAAAAGGAAACATTTTAAAAATAACGTAACAAGATTGTCAATGTAATTGTTTTGTGACTGGTTATGAGTGTTGCTGTCATCAAGGATTTGATTAACATTATTTCTTTCAATCAGGTTCGTATTTGGAGGACGTGTTGTGTTCAAGTTGCATTCCGTGTTTGTCTAGTCTATCCCTGACCATCTCATCTTCGTTGACAACCGTTGTAAAGATAACCGGTTTCATTCATCGAAGTGTTCACTACCCAAATCGGTACTCGTGAATCTACGATGTTTAACAGGCATTCCCGGTATTAAGTTGTGGATTTGCCTGCGAATATTTAGCGGCAGCGTGTCTATGAACTTAATTTAAACTTGAGCTTTACACCTTGCTTTCCTATTGATATGTGTACAAAGGCTTGTTCAGCTTCAGAGGGTTGTTCCTGCCTTACTGCATCAATAAGCAGCTCATCTTCCTCTTTATCTGAGACATCACACACTGCATGCACGGGTTTACCTTTCCCAGTCCTGCAAACTTTAGCGAAGTGGTTCAATTTACCACATTTTTTACACTGTCTTCCTTTAGCTGGACATTGACTTTTTCCACCGAGTGCTTTGTTTCCGCAGTAGCTGCACTTATGAATATGCTTGTATGCATCACTCGCTTCATATTCTTTGGCTGCTTTCTCAATTGTGTAATGCGTTTTTTGTTCATCGCTCTTTGGAGGTCTTGCTTGTTGTCTGCGTACTGCGTTCACAGTCAGTTCACGTGAGCCACTCGGAGTACATGCATCGAAGGTTCTCAGATGTGCTTGTGCTATCTCGTGCGATCTTGCGATGTACACGGCTTTATTTAATGTTACCTCAGACCCGGCACTTAAAAGTTTCTCTCGCACTTTCACTGAGTTTGTGCCAAACACTATTCTATCCCTGACCATCTCATCTTCGTTTGCATAAACACAGTCCTTCACCAGCAATTTTAACTCCATTACAAAGTGATCAAAAGTCTCGTTTATACCCTGTGTCTACTCATTAAATTTGTAGCTCGCAAATATCGTATTCGTCTTAGGCATGATAAACGCCTCAAAATAGTCATAATAAGTTTTCAGTACCTTGGCTTCCTCCTGGGTGAGAGTCCATGTGTTAAAAATGTCTCTTCCTTTTTCCCCAGTCCACAGGAGTAGGTAGCTGCATTTCTCACTCTCGTCTTTGCCTTTTAGTGGGCCAGAAAACATCAGCTCCACGTGCTGTCGGAACTTTTTCCATTCTCCCGGCAGGTTAAGAGAATCCCAGTCAATTCGTGGCGAGGTAACTTCAACAAAATCCATGACTGTCCTCTATTCTGACACCATGTCTTGTTTTCACAAATTGTGAAAAATTAAATGATGATGAGACTTTCTTTTAAAGTATGCATGGGAACTTCATTTATTACAGCTCTTACATTCACGGCATCCGAGCTCTAAATTAACTTCAATAATAGTAACCTTGAGGTCCCTTTTTCTGGTGCCTTCCTGATGACATAGGTGCCTAAACCATGTCTGATAATAATACATTTCAATGACATATAAATATTACAGTGATCACCTCGATAGACATCTCACCACCCATGTTTAATAGGTATTCCCGGTATTAAGTTTTCGATTTGCCTGCAAATATTTAGCGGCAGCGTGTCTATGAACTTGTGGATTTGCCTGCGAGTATTTAGCGACCGCGTGTCTATTAACTATTGACAGCGTCACAAAGTTGTTTTCGTCTAGCTGCCTCAAAAAATGTAGCATGACATCTGACACGCCTCCTTTTTACTGTTTTCTCACAGCTTGGATTGCTGCTGACAGACAGCTTTATATGGGCAGGCACTCAATTACGTGGGAGGCGTGGGTATGGGGGACGCAATATAGGCAGGCAGCCAACTACGTGGGAGGCGTGGTGATGGGGGACCGAGCTGCAGGCTATCGCCGTATATATGTACGTAAGTAGGATTCAGTTATGACCGTTACGTGTAGAATTTTGAGATGAAACCTGCTTAACTTTTGTAAGTAAGCTGTAAGGAATGAGCCTACCAAATTTCAGCCTTCTACCTACATGGGAAGTTGGAGAATTAGTGATGAGTCAGTCAGTCAGTCAGTGAGGGCTTTGCCTTTTATTAGTATAGACATTATATATATATATATATATATAGATATAGATATAGATATATATAGATATATATAGATATATATATATATATATCTCCTGGCCAAGTCCAGCCTCAGAATAGCACACAAACCCATGGACAATCTCCGCACAGTCCTCTTTAAATTAAACACTAAACACTGTTTATAGTATTCCACGCAGTTCTTGCCCAGCGGTATACATAGGACAAACATCAAAAACAATCGCAACGCCGTCAGAAGAAAGGACTCACGATCACTGATCTATACGTGTACTAAAACTAAATCAACAGAGCATACATTTAACTGGGACAATGTACAAGTAAGATTTAAGGCCAGTAGTAAAAGTGCCATAAGCGTATCCAGAAATATCGCGGACATGCAGACGGAGAATAGGAGATGATTGCCCTCAAGAAGAGAGAGAGAGAGATAAGGAGAGAGAGACGCACACAAGAGAGAAGAACCATCAGCTCAGTTATGATCACATGACGCTAAGCAGACAAAGTGTAACCATACAACTTGCAAGACATCGCTCGTTTTATCAAGTCAAAATTAAAAAATTTAGCTTGTCTTGCAAAACACTCATAAATCAAGTTACTTGCAAACCGAGGTTCCACTTGTATATATTATTTATAAGTGTTATTTGTTAGGAAAATTGATTTTTATGTTGATATTTTTGGGGGTGCGGAATGGATTAACTGGATTTCCATTATTTTCAATAGGGAAGTTTGTTCTAGATATGAGAAATTCGCTGAACGAGCTCAGTGCTGGAACAAATTAAACTCGTATCTCGAGGTTCCACTATATATATATATATATATACATACACATATACATATATATATATACACTCACCTAAAGGATTATTAGGAACACCTGTTCAATTTCTCATTAATGCAATTACCTAATCAACCAATCACATGGCAGTTGCTTCAATGCATTTAGGGCTGTGGTCCTGGTCAAGACAATCTCCTGAACTCCAAACTGAATGTCAGAATGGGAAAGAAAGGTGATTTAAGCAATTTTGAGCGTGGCATGGTTGTTGGTGCCAGACGGGCCAGTCTGAGTATTTCACAATCTGCTCAGTTACTGGGATTTTCACGCACAACCATTTCTAGGGTTTACAAAGAATGGTGTGAAAAGGGAAAAACATCCAGTATGCGGCAGTCCTGTGGGCGAAAATGCCTTGTTGATGCTAGAGGTCAGAGGAGAATGGGCCGACTGATTCAAGCTGACAGAAGAGCAACTTTGACTGAAATAACCACTCGTTACAACCGAGGTATGCAGCAAAGCATTTGTGAAGCCACAACACGCACAACCTTGAGGCGGATGGGCTACAACAGCAGAAGACCCCACCGGTACCACTCATCTCCACTACAAATAGGAAAAAGAGGCTACAATTTGCACGAGCTCACCAAAATTGGACAGTTGAAGACTGGAAAAATGTTGCCTGGTCTGATGAGTCTCGATTTCTGTTGAGACATTCAAATGGTAGAGTCAGAATTTGGCGTAAACAGAATGAGAACATGGATCCATCATGCCTTGTTACCACTGTGCAGGCTGGTGGTGGTGGTGTAATGGTGTGGGGGATGTTTTCTTGGCACACTTTAGGCCCCTTAGTGCCAATTAGGCATCGTTTAAATGCCACAGGCTACCTGAGCATTGTTTCTGACCATGTCAATCCCTTCATGACCACCATGTACCCATCCTCTGATGGCTACTTCCAGCAGGATAATGCACCATGTCACAAAGCTCGAATCATTTCAAATCGGTTTCTTGAACATGACAATGAGTTCACTGTACTAAAATGGCCCCACAGTCACCAGATCTCAACCCAATAGAGCATCTTTGGGATGTGGTGGAACGGGAGCTTCGTGCCCTGGATGTGCATCCCACAAATCTCCATCAACTGCAAGATGCTATCCTATCAATATGGGCCAACATTTCTAAAGAATGCTTTCAGCACCTTGTTGAATCAATGCCACGTAGAATTAAGGCAGTTCTGAAGGCGAAAGGGGGTCAAACACCATATTAGTATGGTGGTCCTAATAATCCTTTAGGTGAGTGTATATATATACACACACACATATATATACACAGTGGAACCTCGTTTTACGAGTGTTTTGCAAGACGATCTAAATTTTTTAATAAATTTTGACTTGATAAACGAGCGATGTCTTGCAATACGAGTAGTATGGATACACTTTGTCTGCTGAGCGTCATGTGATCACAACTGAGCTGATGGTTCTTCTCTCTCGCGGGTCTCTCTCTCTCTCAACTATCTTTATAATGTTCCTTGTATCACCCATCGACGGCAGGCGCTTATAGCATGTCCGTGATCTTTTTGGATGCGCTTATACGGTGAACTGCTACTGCGATTGCTTTGGGACGCTCTTCCGCGTGTCGTCCCGTTGGGTGGAATCCCACAAGAGTTTAGAAACTCACTCACACCAGCCATGATTCTTTTTAAAGGTAAAGTGCAGGTTAATTTGTTTTATGTATTTTTACTTTATATTTTGTATTAATCATTTTTATATGAATAGTTTTGGGTTGTGGAACGAATCATCTGAGTTTCCATTATTTCTTATGGGGAAATTCACTTTGATCTACAAGTGCTTTGGACTGCGAGCACGTTACCGGAACGAATTATGCTCGCAAACCGAGGTTCCACTGTGTGTATGTGTGTATATATATATATATATATATATATATATATATATATATATATATAAACACACACACACACACTGGGTTAGACACAAAAATAACCAGACTGGGAATGGGCCTTTCCTGAAAAACCATCAGGAGGTTGGCTGAACGTGAATCATAGAACTACCGTACAGTATATCCCCCCCTACACGCCCTCTCAAAACGCCAACCGGCTCATTATATCCTGTGAATGGCCCAGTCAGTATTTGCACAACAATCACAATACGAGTTGCCACAATATTGTTGGGTGAACAAATCGAACAGCTAATCAACATCAAATTTCTCACCAATTTTCTCTTTTTCCATAAAGCGTTTTTTGACTGACAAAAACATTCCTGTCCTCGATCATCCTCTGTATTCGCCCGATTTAGCTCCCTGTGATTTTTACTTGTTCCTGAAAATCAAACATGACCTGAAGGGAACACATTTTTCTTCAGTGGATGAAGTGAAGACAAAAACTGTAGGAAGAGCCTCAAGCAAGAAGACTTCCAGCACTGTTTCATTTATTGGAAGACTAGACATTAAGCCCATTACAATAACGGGCGCTAGAACAGTAGTGCATAAACATTAGTAGGAACAGTCAATATTAAATGGCAAGGACCTTGACCTCATTCTGTTTCTTGTCTTAATGTTTTTTTTTTGTCAAAAATATTTTTTCAAGAAGCCTAAAGTAAAATAATAATAAAAATAAAATAGAAACGTACATGACAATACAGTAAGTATAATTAATATTGCCTTAGTGTAAAACTTTGTAACAATCTGTAAGACCCAATATCTGAAGAAGATATTTAGGTAAAATTTTCAATTTTTTTACCTCATGAAATTTTTCTGTACAATTTCATTATAGACAACATTTCTTGTAAATATTCTGTCTGAGTTTGGCAACAGTTTGCCTTGTTCAGGAATCTCTACAACCTTGACAACAACATCTGGATAACTTCTAACTCTTGATAATGCAACATATAACTGACCGTGGCTGAATACTGGCTCTGGCAAGTAAATGCCAACCTTTTCTAAGGTTTGCTCTTCTGAGTCTTTCTCTTTTAGCGTTTTTCTGACAGTCATTTTCTTTTCTTCAATCGATCGATTTGCTCGGATTTTTCTTTGTCTTTCGGCGTTTCTTTTGTTGATGTTTACTTGTTGAGCTGACCGTTCTTCCAGGAGATGTTGCTTATATAGGATTTGATTGTCTGTCTTTTGTCCTACTTGACGTGTCCTTTTTTTGGATGGCATGTTGTTAGTAGATACGTAAAAATATTTTCTCCTACAGTAATACTGGCTTGTATGTGGCTGTAATATGCATCCTTTAATATGTCTTTAATTTTATCTCGCAGTAATACTGGTTTGTATTTCCATGAAATGCCTGTAATTTTCTCTGACAGTAATACTGGCTTTGATGTCCGTAATATTACTTTTAATTTTCTGTCACAACAGTGGGCAATCAGCAGAGTGTCCCCAGCAACTGATATAATGTGTGGCGTGCTGCTTATAATCGTACCTGTGGCGTCTCCCCAGCAAGTACTGTGCAGTTCCCCAGCAAGTATTTTAATCTGTGGGGGCGTGCAATTGATTATTCTGTGTGGCGTCTCCCCAGCAACGGATTTTATGTGCGCTGCCGCAACTACCCAATCAGCACTCTCCCCAGCAATGGTGTCCTTTATATCTTATCATTCGCGGCCGTTCGCTGTGTGCCCAGCTTCCATGTGTGTGCTTTATTTGCTCATCGTGCGTGGCGGCGGCTAGGCCATTCACTGCGCGCCCAGCTTCCAGTGTGTGTGCGTCCACGTGCTGAGCGCATGGGCAGGGCACGGTACAATGTGCGTCGTGGCCCGCGCATGCGCACTTCACCAGAAGACACACGCACGGACACTGGACGCACACAAGGGTTTTATTAAAGAGGATATGTCTGGAACGGTTAGAGATCGGGAAAGGGGAAAATATAAAAGGTGACAGTGTTTAGAATGCTGTAATTCATCAATAATTTTTTTATTTTTTTACCATTCCAGTTATTTTTGTGTCTCAGCTTGTATATATACCTTTGCTGAGGAGCAGTGGGCTATGTAAAGGCTGATTAGTTACGGCATAGCCTAACGCACACCACCTACTGCGTACTGCACAGACTCTATGCCGACTGGACTGTCTAGTTTGACTATGTATTTCCTGAAATGCCCTCCCTCTCGTCTTCCACAATTCTGAAGCAAACGTGACAGTGGGCTCTACCTGCATACCTCCAGAGCCCCACTCCATTTAGAGGAGGTTGTCGCTTTATGTTATACTTCAGTGATAGCACCTGTGGTTAAGTTTAGGGTTTCAGGAGGGTCATCTGACTCAAGTCGGGTAAAAGCAAAACCTGCACTCCAATTGGCAGTCCTGCAGAGCTCCTAAATCACGGAGCTGCGGCGGTCTGCAGTTGGACCCATCTCTAACATGGAGTAGATTGGGAAAAGACTTGTCGAGGAAGTAGAAAATATGCACAAGGCAAAGATAAAGACAACCAGATGATTGTCAGCCAATTTGTGGTGTCAAATACCGGCTAACATTGGTTCGGAAGTTGGCAAATGTATGAAAAAGTTCATCTACAGGCGACAATGAGTAGCATGAGGAGCGGTAATCCTGGAGGGCAAAAACTGCCTACATTTTAATGGATTAGTCGCTTTTCTTGCAAGCTACAAACAGTGCCAACTAGCGTTCAGGTATGAGCCTGCAGTGCGGCACCATGCAGGAGTATAAATCAGCCTTAAGACTGCACGTTCAATGTGTGAGAAGCCCCAAGAGAAATTTTCTTTCAACCAAGACTAGAAAAAAAAAATTTTCAATTAAATTCCTAAACATTTTTAGAAAATTCTGTCTGCAGTGGGGTATCTTTATTTTACTAGTGAAAACAGTACATCATGTTCTGAAACAGTGTTGTTCGTTCTTCCACTCAATACAACACTTGTCCCTCATATTGTACTTTATCTCTAAAGGAAAAATAAGCATCAGGAAAGAAACTTAAACTTTGTGTGTGGAAACTGGCAGATCATTTGATGAACTTTTCAATTTATTTTTAGTACGGAACTCTTTGAAGTGGAGATGCCCGGGAGTATAACACATCTTGATAAACTGAAAGAGAACAATGATGACTTTTTAGTCGCTAATTATACAAAAAAACACTTTGACATTAAAATCCTTTTGCATGTTGACTCATAGGGGGCAAGCTGGGTTGATGTATATGGCAGAGAAAGACGGGTCCTTTTTAACACTAGAATCCCTGAAGCCTGTGAAAAAAACTCGTAATCCCAGGCCACCTTAAATTCCTTCGCACCTCTCCTTCATCAGCGTCTTTTGTTTTGCAAATGTGTCAGTCAGCCTGCTATCCCATTCCCCCACCCGACGGAGCTGAAGTCAGTCGCAAACTTCTCCCAGCTCAAGTCTCTTTATCATGGTGTGAGGTGCCTGGCGTTGTATCGGGTAAATAATATAGAATATCGTTATTTGGAATACATACATGTCATGTGTGTTCCGTGTCTACAACGATCCGTTTAAGTGTAGGATGACAGGAAATGCGAGGCAAGAAATGCTGAACACATAACTAAAACAGAAACTTTTTCCATGCTATAGTACTAATGATGTGAAGTGTATAATGTGTGACGACTTTAGTCCAAATATCAAATAAACACGTGCGCTTTTATTCAAGAATATAACCAAAGAAAAAAAAAACATTCGATTTACACATTGCTGGTCAATGAGATAAAAACCCAAGCTCAAATGTCAATCGATAGAAAGTTGATACGTATTCTTGGTTTTTAAGCTTATGCTTGGTGGATCCCAGACAGATGTCGATGGTTGTTGAGAGCTAACAGAACCTACGTCAGTCCAACAGCTGATTTCTTTTTTACACTTCCCGTCTTCTGTAAGTAGAATTCCCAAATACATAAACTCAGACTCTCTCGACCCTTTCACCAATCATATTAATTCCAATTCCTCACCATCTGTTAAGGCCATCCTTACATTCTGATAGTTTCTTTGTTTTCTTTTATGCTTATGGTTAAGCCCCACTTTTGTGTGGATTCATCTGATCTTGTCATGCATTGGTTCAATGCTTCTTCACTTTCACAGATCAACACCAATTGTCAGCATACAAAAGGGCGAGCAGTCGTTCTACGCCTTTTACATTTGTTCTCATATGAATTCTTCCATCAAGCATTGAGTTAAGTAATTCTGATTCCATGATTCATATCTTGTAACGCTGTTTTGAAAACACAATTTATGTAAATATTGAAAAAAGCTGGAGACAAAAAACTTCCTTGTCCTAACCCTGTGTGAAATTTACAGTATGTGGATGTCCTAAGATTGACTAGCACCCTGTCCAGCATTAGTTTGTGCTTTGAGTGAGAGGGGTGTATATACATATACATAGCGCATATTGTAACAAGAAGACACGTTGGATGTGACGAGTGTTGGGGTCCCAGACGGGGAGACCATATTTAGCCGTATTGTTTTGGTGGTGTTGATAGACAGTGCCCCGCTGCTCTAAGCCTTAACAGCAAGTAGAGACTGAGTGAGCCGTAAGAACACGGTCATCAGCATACTGTGGCTCCGGAGATTCACACTTTAGCCAACTTGGTGACCGCCTGGAGCCTTCTGATGTTAAACAGGCTTCAATCCAACTTGGAATTCATAGCAACTCTACTGCTGTCCTCGAGATTCTTCTAGAGAAGATGGGTGACACGCAGCAAGATGACGTTAAAAACGTGTAGAGCGGGGGTCTGTAAAGTTGGCCCTGGAGGGCTGCAGTGGCTGCAGGTTTTTGTTCTAACCCAATTATTTGACTGAGACATCAATTATTGCTGTTGAAGCACTAACAAGTCGAGGATATTTTTATACTTCATTTTAATCATATCGCTGTAAGGTTCCCCACACTTAATAACTTTTTTTTAGTCTTAAACAGACACATTCATGTTTTTAATGGCTCCTTATTAGCAATAAGGTGCAAATGACAAAGGAAACAGCAGTTTTCCATGTCCCTGATTTCCATTTACCCCTGTCTGGTTTAATAAAATATTTGTAAGAAAAAAGTGAAGGACTGAGAATTATTAATCCACTTCAGGCTATAAATCATTTTGATGACATCCATGGAAACTAAAAAAAATGTCTGATGTGAGAATAACCTGACATGGCAGGATGAAAACCCTAACAGGCCATAAAATTACAGCTCTTCTGCATATTCACATATTTTGCACAAAGCACCTATTGCAATAGTCCATGTTTGCCTTTCTGCATGAAACAACCCGGCCACCCATGGACCAATTTTGTTGAAATGTGGCACACCTAGGAAACTTGTTAAGACAGTTCAATTTGCGTCAAGATATCATGAACAGATTTTACTATACACTGTTTTAAAATTTCAAAGTCTCCCCTCAAAATGCTCTGGCGAATTACTGAGCTTGTCAATCTTAAAACAGACAAACGTTCCGTACCACTTTTCATTACAAAATAATCTATGCTTTCATTTTTTACCTTGGCAGCGGTTACACCAACTTTTGTATACTGTGTGTATTTTCCTCTTTTTCATCCCCGATAGCCGTATACTGTGTGTGCGCGCGGGTAAAGATGTCGTCGTCACTGGCTGATTGTGCGCACGTTGGATGGCAGAGTCCTCCATCAGCGAGTCGAGATGGGCGAGCATGGAGGAACCTCTTCACTTACAAAGTCTTCCCCAGCGGCTTGAGTGCAAATAGAAGAGAAAGCCGTGCGTCAGCACTTCACTCTTCCGGATTCTTGAAGTTGTAACAGGTAAGTTCAAGGATTTTCCTTAATGTAAAATGTAAGCATAGAAAAATAAAAGGTTAGCTTGATATGAATGACGTACTGTGTGGCAGGTAAGCCGTTATGCACAGATCAAGTTAACACTTACACTAAACTAACCTCACAGCTCCGTTATCTGCAGTTTATAACGATTCACCGTTTTACTGACACTGTAACTTGCTAGGGTGATGGCGACAGTCCTGACAGCATGCCATGTGTCCTGATAAAATATCAAAAATGTTTTGACAGGCAGCCCATTTATTACAATATTGCTTTGCTGACACAAGCATCCTCCCAGTATATTTACAAAACTCCAAGGGGCACAAAACCACATTAAAAACTAACCGCCATAATTTACGTATAATAACGCAGTTCAGACTCCCAACAGTAAAAGCTTCATGGAGCTCTGATGCTGAATGTGAACAGCATTGTGAGGACACGCAGCACTGCCATTAATCTGTCTATACTTAAAGCACAGGGTGGGCTCCTATGCATTCATTTGTGAAAGGGGTCTGGTCTCACACCTCCTTACCCACCACCGTGTCCTTTCTGATGATAAGAGAAAGCGGCCATTAAACAAGCAAGGCTGGGCTTCAATGAGTGGGCATGCTAGACAAGTGCCCCGATTTGGGACTTTGATTAAATTATAAAGTGACCAGATTTTCAGAGTGCCCCGGTCACCTGATATCCATAATGGTCACTCACATCTGTGACTCTCTGAAATTTGTCATAACTGAACAGCTTTGCAAGTCCCATTTCTTGACAGTTACTCCTAGTCAGGGCCATCTTAACAGCATTACAGGCCTTACATGAGCCTTACAAAACACAACAATGTCAACATATAAATGACATTCAATTGGAAAACCGTACAGATGGAGATGGCACAGTATAAAATGACTGTGAATTATGAATTATTAATCTAGTGTTCAACACAAACATTTGCGAAATTTCTTTGCTGAGAATTGAGTTGAAGTGACGTTAAGATGTACGTCGTGCATGAGATCCGTACACCTAGATGGTACGTGAGGATGCAAGAGGTGACCGTGATGCTAAATCAGTGCCGAATGCCACTTGTAACACAATAACAATTATTTATAGTTTATTATAGTCCAGTATTTATTTATTGACAGCAAGTCACAACATACATGGGGTCCCCTGGCAACTACCCAGCATGCCCATGCGTTAAGACAGCCCTGGTCCTAGTGGGATAGCCTCTGACCCCCCAGAACCCTGAAATAGATTGAGAAAGTTCTAGAACAGACCTACTGCACTCCGTCCAATGAGGGCCTGCACAGTCCTGGGACGCCACTACGCCATGTGTACTTTGTTTGGGTTTGCCAACGCAGTACCAACTGCTTCATTTGACAACATCCCCTGCAGCCTCACTTCAGCTCTCGGGAGGTCAGCACTTTTCCCAAAACATAAACACAAATCAACTCATTTTGTTTTTCATGTTTGCCAAACTGTGAAACACACCCGTCTCAGCAAGTGTCGTCCTGTGTATCTCTGATCTCATCCTGTGCTCCTGCAGCAAAACACTGAGCTCGGGTCATTACAACGTGAACTCTAGTTAACACTCCTTTATCGAGGTGTAAACTCCAAACTTCAAAACTGTTCACTCACCAGTCAGAACGTGACAATCTAAATGGGGTCAAAGGTGCCTCAATGTTTTTGGAACAAAGGATCCAAACAGTGAGAGGGAGGGAATACGTGGAAGATGACGACGACGACGAAGAAGAAGATGATTAAGGGGTGGCACACAGGCTATACCTGTCACATTGGCACACAATGTAATGGCTCATGGGGTGACAGTGGCAGAGGCTGGACGGCGTGTCCTGCCAAAAGTGGACCTCCACACAGTGGTGCCTGTCGTCCTCCCTTTCAGACAAGAAAACGGGTCAATTGCTGTATTCTTGTGTTTTACATCTGCAGTGCTAACGTGAATGGTTACGCTTTCTGTCAGTTCAAGGGAGGATTCGACACACACAAGCACCGCTGGGCAAAGGAGAACATTCATTGTGATGTGGATGAGAGCCTGCGGCCTGGCGCTGCCCAAAGAAGACAGAAGGAGATGGGCGGACATGTTCGCTCTTGGCAGTTTTCAGCTTTTTGATTATTGCAGTGCTATGTGTATTGTATTTTGTTTGCTGTGAGGCTTGGAGTGCTGGAGCACACACCTGTATATTATTTTCTTTTTATACTTTGTGTACTCTACATACAGTATATACACGATAAATGCATTGGCAGGTGTTTGTAAATCAAAATATTGCAAATAAAAGGTCAGCCCCAAGAGACATTTTACTGTATTTTTGTCGTACCTGCAACTTCCTGTTACAAATAACGTTACAGTAATCTGAAAATAGGAATTCCTAAATATTAAAGGGTTTTGTATTTGGGTTCTCTTTAGTGTGTTTGTGTATTTGACATCTTGTGGGTGTCGCATGATGGCAAACATTAGTTTTGATGGAAAAGTGAATCTGGTGGTTATATTTAATTCTGACAGGAACACTCAAGGTTTTGGGTGGTGCAGTGGCCTACCAGTAAGAAGACCAGGGTCTGCGTCCCCAGGTCCTCCCTGTGTGGAGTTGCATGTTCTTCCTGTGTCTCTGGGGGGTTTTCCTCCCGGTGCCCAAAGACATGCAGTTTGGAGAACCACAGATACTAAATTGATCCTAATGTGTGGTGTGTGTGTGTGTCTTGGCTTTGTGATGGACTGGTGCCCTGGCCAAGGTTCGTTCCTGCCTCGAGTCTTGTGCTGGCTGGGATCTCCTTTCTGTGCCACTGGTCTGGATTATGCAGGTTAGAAGATGAGAGGACTTCTAAGGCTGGCACAGACAACTGTGTGGTTTTGGAATTGTATTGCTAGATCTGGGGAAAGGTGGAATTATTTCATCAATAGTGTCTCAGCTATTCAAAAAACTGTAAATAAGACCAGTTACTGCAACGATTGACTTCTAATGAAGCAATCAGGTTGGAACAAATCTACAGTGACCACCCAGGACCTACTCTGAAGACCCCTGCTTTAGAGGATGACTTCTGGTGCTCTCAGGTGATGCATTTTCAGGATTTCACCTTCGGCCACTGAGTTCATCTATCTATCTGTCTATTTGTCTATCATATAGTGCCTTTCACAACTACCTCTCTAATTTAATTTATTTTCCATGTATCACAGTACCTTTCAGATCTTATCTTTTCCTCTAACATCTTTCATTTTCTTTCATTTGCATAAATGATTATATGATGTGTTTTTCATAGCTCTCATTTCATATAGTGCCTTTTATTATATATCTAATGTATAGTATATATTTCAAATCTATTTTTTAATTTTCATTCTTTTTAGTTATTCTAGTACTAGAGATGGTTTTGTTGTAATATAATAATAATAGTATTCACAAATTTCTCCTGGGAGCAAATTATCTACCTACCTATCTATTATATAGTGCCTTTCATATCTATCTATCTATCATATAGTGCCTTTCATATCTATCTATCATTATATAGTGCCTTTCACTTGTATCTAGCGCCTTTCACGAACTGTCTATCTGTCAAACATATAGTGTCTTATCTGTCTGTCTGTCATTATATAGTGCCTTTCAACCATCTGTCTATCTTAATATGCCTTTTATATGTCTCTATCTTAATATACAGCGCCATTCACTATCTGTCTGTCTGTCTGTCTGTCTGAGACTCCTACTTGCTCTTTACCAGATGACGTCTGTCTGGCCCGTCCCCTGCTCCCTGCCACATCTGTATCCTATTTTTCTCTGCCAACATCTTGCTAACCAGACCATCCATTGTAATGATTGTGACGTCTGTCTATTTACTGAACTAATTGAATTCAAGTTTAGGGTCCCTGAGAGCTGACAACACTGGTTGCGAGGTAGGATTTATATATAAAATTGAGTATAGAAATGTATGTAGTGTCATGTACAACTGCAAGGAAAGGTCCTAATTTAGCACAAACGTTTTAAAATGATGGAGTGCAGCCATTTCGCTGCCTATAAGCGGTGTGTGTAAAGATCATCACTCAAATGTGGAGCATGATGCGATACATAACCACCAGGCCCTCCACTTCCTGGGCAGGATTAAAACAAAAAGAAAGAATGGACCTCTTCATATATAAATATTTTGTTTTTCTGCATTATTTCTCTGTTTGCAGGCCAACACATGAATGCTGCACCCTGTGGCCTGAATATTAAAGGCAATTTATCTTGAAGATCTGCAGTTTTCCCAGATGTTTTCCATCACATCTGGAAAGCTGTTTGGGGTTAAATTCCTTCTCGTTTCAGGGCTGCTTACTGGCGGTCCCCTGAGAAGGACCCTGTGACAGATTGTACACTGAAGTTAAAAATAGCTCTCATTTGTCCGGGGACTGACCAATGTTCCCACCATCCAGCTCGATGGGAAAGGAAACAAAGAAGGAATTTCTAACAGATCCAAGGTGGTTATGCTTTGTCTCCAAAGGGTGAAATGTAATTTGCTTAATGTTGCTTAATGTGTTTACGTTCAATGTAAATGTTTGAGTCCGATGAGCACATCATTCCAGGTTTCTCAGATTATAGACGCAAATCCCACCAAGAGCCGCATTTGATGGTTCACTTTTTGAAGTTGTGTGCCTCGAGGACCGGCATCTTGGGTTCAAATCACATGGCCATGTGTTATCGATGTGAAGCCTGCCTGTGTGACTGGCATCTCAGTTTAATTTTCTTCCAGATCCAAAAGGCACTGGCAATTCTAACGTGGCAATCTTGGGTGTGACTCTGTCTTTGAATAGGCCCTTGATGGACTGGCACCAGGGCTGGCTTCTGCCTTGAACGTGATGCTGCCGGGACAGACACCAGCACCCCGTAACTCTGAATGGCATTAATTGGGTCCGAGAAGGTTTTCATTAGCCTCCTTAACGTTACTTTTTTTTTTTTTTTGCTTGAAAAATTACATATTTATTAAATCTGATTTTCTGTAAAATGTGCAAAACACTAAAAGTACAAAGTCAGAAGTGTAGAAAGTATAATAATGATACAAATAATAATAATGAATAATAAAAATAATACCATATGTTTCATTTGTGTGGTATATCTTGATGCACAGTGCAATACGTCACAGTCGGGACAAAAGTTGTGAGATTCCTTGCAGATTTTTTTTCCAGACTGATTAGCTTTTGAACAGCACACTGCACATGTGCGATTGGCACGAGCGTCACTTTCGATTTCACTGCCTGAAGACGGATTCACTTTGTCATCTCTGGTCGTGTCTCTGTCGAGAGTGTGCAACACCTGGGCAGCTGAAAAACGTTTCTTACGAGACGCCATTATGAGGTCAGGAGAAGACGTGTCGGCACCATTGCCTGGCTAACACTCGGGCCTGTGGCTTCTGCAAGACACGCCTAGTCCGGCCACTTGTGCTGTTGGCACTTTTACAGCCTGAGTGATGCTCGGGTCTAACACGAAGTGGTTTAAATTCTGGAATGAGGTGAGATGGAAGTAAGCACCACGCTCACAGCTCCATAGTACTGTATTAGAATCAGGGCCATCTAAACGCATGGGCATGCTGGCACAAGCATAGGGGCCCCATGCTAATCTATGTATGTTGTGACTTACTGAGTGGTTGTGTAGGTAGGGGTCCCAGTGCACTGGTTTGCCCCCTTGTCCTATAATGCTGTTAAGATGGCCCTAACTAGAATTCTGGTATGGTCGCTCTCTTTGTAAAGTTTCCCCAGTTGTCAAGTGGCTTCTCCAGGTTGTTTAGTTTCCTCCTACTGTACCTAACGGCATTAGCTGATTGGTGACTCCACATTGCTCCTGTGTGACTGAGTGAGTGTCCATTGAATTTGGGTAATGAACTGACAGACAGATGAATGGAATCAAAAAGTAGGCAACAGAAGGCCATTTGGTCCTTGCAGACTCCTGTATTATCCAAAGTGTGTCAATGTTATAAATGTGGAGTTGGCATCAAAGTCACAAACTGCTCTAGTTAGACATTAGAGAGGAGCGACCAGGCTGACTCCAGGGCTACAGGGGATGAGTTATGAGGAAAGATTAAAAGAGCTGAGCCTTTACAGAGATGAAGATGAGACCTGACTGAAGTGTTTGAAATTATAAAGGGAATTAGTGCAGTGGATCGAGACGGTGACTTTAAAATGAGTTCATAAAGAACACGGGGACACAGTTAGAAACTTGTGAAGGGGAAATTTCACTCAAACATTTGGAAGTTTCTCTTTACACAAAGAACGATAGACACTTGGAATAAGCGACCAAGTTGTGTGATGGACAGTAAGACTTGAGGGACTTTCAAAGCTCGACTTGATGTTATTTGGAAGAGAGAAGTGGAGAGGATTGACGAGCTTATTTGGGCTGAGTGGCCTGTTCTCGTCTCGATTGTTCTAATTATAAACGGGCATAAACTGAACCTCCAGACTGTTGTGTGACGCATCATTTTCTGTATACCATGGTGTATGCTGTACTTTTAGGCAGAAACATTTCTATACTTCTACGCCAAGTTGTGACTTTTTTTGTTTTTTTAGGACATTTTATAGTTTTTTCTACCTGTTTTGGTAGTTGCAACAGGTGTCAAAGTGAATAACTAAGTATGAAGGAGAATTTCAGACAAAGTTACGTAAATACTTCTATCTATCTATCTATATATATATATAGGCATGCGGTTGGGGGGTGGAGCCAAGCCGGGATGCCCAGGAGGACTGGAGGAGGGCTTGTGAATAAACGTGTGTTGGGTGAAGAGAAACGATGCCCGCCTGTCTTTGTCCGGGTCCAGTTCCACTATATATATATATATATATATATCTATATACATCTATATCTATATCTATATCTATATCTATATCCATCCATCATCCAACCGGCCATATCCTAACTGCAGGGTCACAGGGGTCTGCTGTAGCCAATCCCAGCCAACAGGGCGCAAGGCAGTAAACAAAGCCCAGGCAGGGCCCACTGCAGATAGATTATAAAATCCAATGTCTGTCTGTCCGTCCGCTTTTCACAAGAGACTGCTTCACAGATTTCGAATGGGTTTTTTTTTTCTAGAATTTGCTTGAACATTCCAGTTGATTTTGCGACTTCTCTCGTTGTGCTTACAATCGTAGTTCACTTGCAGGAGTGATCTATTCGTGCTAATCCAAGACCAAGGCTGTGGGCCGAGGGGAGGGCGTGGGGTAGTGTGACGCCAGGAGTGGGGAGCCGGGCTGTGCCCTCCTCACTCGTGTGCCAGCCTCCGTTCGAGTCGGTGTACCTGTCGCCACGTATTGGAATGCACCTTTCCTCCTCTTAGCTAGCGATACCTGTTTGTTTGCTGATTTTTAAAGTGTGTCCTGTTTCACAACTACGCGTGCGGAGCCACAGGAGATGGCTAGTAATTAAATGAAAAGTACTGTGCAATGTAACGATAAATAAATGACATGAAATATGAATATAAATAATTTGTTCATTTATTTATTTCAGTGAAATGCAGGCAACATGAAATCAGAAATAAGCCCTGAAATGAAAACTGACATTTTGACCCGTTGAAGTCGAGAGGGTGGGCACTAACAAGATTTTTTTTTTTTTTGGATAACCGAGTGTGGTGCGTCTTTGCCTTACAGAGAGAATCCTGTGGCTCAGAGTTGTGACTGTGCAGTGGAAACGAGTGCGTGAAAAAGCTGCCCTGAATTCCTTTGGGAAATGGTGACTTTAATTAAAGAGCCTGCGTCTGAACCGACTGCTGTAAATGTGGCACTTGATGGCCAATGGTTAACGCCTGCTTTACCAATAAAAACGCTGTCCTCGCTAGAACCCCCACTGCCCTCTTAACTCCGACAAGTGACAGTTTTCACTTCTGGCCTTATTCCATGGTGCGTTTGTGTCACTGAAATAAATAAATAAGAAATAAGCAACAAAAATCTGTTTCATGACACATTTCACGTTTATTTATTGTGACATTTCGCAGCACTTTTATTTATTGATCGATTGATTTCATTTTCTACAACATTTTCCTTCCTAGTTTGAGGTTTTCACTTTATATGGCTTACACTCTGACCCGAAAGTAAAAACTCAGCAACAAGCTTTTCCAGCTGTGACCAATAAACTGCACACGTGTGACTTTTTTTTAAGCCCCCTTTTCCTTGGATAGAATAAAAATGGCAGGGGGCTCACTGGTGTCTACGTATTGACCACACCGATGGTGACAGGCGCGGAAGTGTGACACATTAGAGCATTAGGGCCTGTTTGGTTTGAGGGATTAGATCTGTGATTCTTAACCTTTTTTGAGTCACGGACCTCTAAGAATCTGATGAAACATGTGGACCCCCAGAAATATTTACATAAACGCAACTTTGCATGCAATTAATATAACGTTCTTTATTTATCGAGATTTGATTGTGTCATGCATATACGACATACACAAAGTATTATTCAACTTAAACGCTCCTCTTTTATGCAAAAAGTAATGGCCACTCATTATAATTATGAAATACAATCCTCTTGTGCAAAGGAAAACAGATCTAGACATCTACTCTAAATCAACAGTACCCGGGTGTATAGTGAATATAAATGTTTGTTTTTGTCTGACCCACATGGACCTCTTTGAAACCCATCGGGGTCCATGGACCTCAGGTTTAGGACCACTGGATTAGACAATAAAGATAAAGCAAACTCCTGTCAATCATGAAGAATCCACTGAACAGTGTCATCTCCAGACAGAGGAGTAGCTTCAGTGACAGACTTTTGTCACCGTCCTGCTCCACTGACAGACTGAGGAGATCGTTCCTCCCCCACACTATGCGACTCTTCAATTCCACCCGGGGGAGTAAATGCTAACATTAATTTTATTTTAATTTTTTTCATTTTATTACTATTTAATTTAATATTGTTTCTTTGTATCAGTATACTGCTGCTGGATTATGTGAATTTCCCCTTGGGATTAATAAAGTATCTATCTATCTATCTATCTATCTATCTATCTATCTATCTATCTATCTATCTATTATATAGTGCCTTTCATTATCTATCTATCTATCTATCTATCTATTATATAGTGCCTTTCATTATCTATCTATCTATCTATCTATCTAAAGGGTTACGCTAAAGCAGTGGTTCTCAGACTGTGGTGCTGAGGGGGGGGGGCGGTCGAATAAATGAACAAGACATCAAAATAAACTTTTTACATTTTTATTTCAAATTTAAATTTGCAAGCATATAATAATAACGAATACATTAAAATTAAAATCCAACATTTCTAAGGCAGAGATCTAATGACTAATATGTGCCTGCTTTAAAGCACACCGCCTGTCCAGGTGTGGTTTGATATTCGAGATATTCGACACTCGGAGCTCCTTTTCTATTTGAAGTTTGTTTCTCTGACGAGCGCCGCCACTGCTGCTGCTTTTATAGTCGCGTATTTTCAGTCCAGAAAGTTCGAGACGTATCGGTATCTGTCGCGAACATCCGGGTAACCGTAGATCAGGTGATAATGCGGCACGACTGCACCACGTTGGCCAATATCGCTGAATTGAGTTAAATAATTTACTGCGCATTGGGTTATTATCATGATACAACTAACAGCGGTATAATACTAGGCGGACGAAAATACGTTCGTCTTGCGCAGATTGACTTCATCGGTGTCCTCGTTTACAAGATTTTTAAAAATTAAAACATATTTAATCGTTTCTTTACATTAAAAATAAATAAGAATACATAATTTATTCTATGTTTTTAGGATTAGAATTACTACCAAATACCACCCAAGGCATTTTAACAGTTATTAAAGCACTTTTAAAAAAATAAATTGCAAATATTTCATCGAACTGCAGTGGGTTGGCACCCTGCTTGGGATTGGATTCCTGCCTTGTGCCCTGTGTTGGCTGGGATTGGCTTCAGCAGACCCCCGTGACCCTGTGTTCGGATTCAGCGGGTTGGAAAATGGATGGATGGATGGATTTCATCGAAGTTAGCCAAACCCAATGCATATCTTATGGAAGTAAAAATGATGGGATACCGCGACACCGCACGAGTATCATACCTTTGTTACTTGTATCAGGTGTTATTCTCATCTATTTTATATTATGCAGGGGGCACAGAATTATTCGGGGGGGGGCACGAAATACGAAAGTTTGAGAACCGCTGCGCTAAAGCAAGAATTTTACAGGAAAAAGTTGGGTGAAATGACACCTTTTTTTGACACCTTCATCGTCATTTCACCCAACTTTCTCCTGTATCGATCTCTGGCTAACACGGTACAACACACTGAAGCAAGAATTTGAAATTAAACGATGATGCAGGTCCTGGTTATATGAAACCATTCAGTGACAAAACGGCCATCCAGCAGAGACGAGAGTAGCTGAGAAGACCCCTTAAGGATTGTATGACTGATTAGGACATGTTGTTGTAATGGAGACATCCCAGGGAAGCGCAGCCGAGTTTTGCGTTCCCGGTGTTCGTGTAAATTTTATTCCGTTGCCTCCCGCAGCTTACAAAGAGCAGGTTTGGTTGGGTGGATTTTCAGCTCAACATCGCCGCTGTGTGGTTGAGTGTGGGAGCAATGCACTGACATGACGTTCAGGGCCGATCTGCGCTTGGCACCTAAAGCTGCCGAGATAAGCTCAGGTTTCATCAGAGCACTGGAGTGGAGAAAGTGCGTTTGGCAATGGAGAGATCGTGAAGCCGGATTACACAATTATAACGGGGATTCTGTTGAAATTGACTTCTTTTATTTAGCTAATGTCCATTACAAATTTAATATTCTCATTGTTTAGCTCTTTCCACGTTTCTGCAGTTTGGAGCAGTGGCAGCTGGCACCTTGGCAGTGATTTTATGCGACTTGCTCAATGATGGGAAAAGATTAGGAAACCAAAATCCATTTGAACAATTTAACCAGAAGTGTCCTTAATGCAAGTGTACTGAGCGCTCCTGCAGAATGCGATCTTAATGGAATGATAAATAAATAAAAAATAAATAAATAATAACATAGGAAAGATCAATGAAAATGCTAACGCGGCGGAAGCTTTAAAAGGACATGAAGGTGAAATTCCAGGGTAAAGCAGGCCACGAGATGAGCGAATAGGAGACCATAGAAGTGAAACAGGTGGTCTAGAGAGGTCACGGCACGTAATGGTGAAAGAAAGAGAAAAATAAAGAGAGGACCTATTAAAATAATCCATTACATTAGAGATGCTGTATTTGAAATGGAAATCCTAGTCAATCAGGGACGTGGGAATAAAATATTGTGGTTTTAGGAGGAAAAAAGAAACAACGTTCTTATAAAATTAAAAAGACGGGGATATGAATGAGAACCTGTTTAAATGAAGCCATCGAAAATAGAAACCAACAAGTTGGCAGCAGGAGATCCTGGGATGTGATGGAATTCGAACTTAAGATCAGGAAATCCAAATTAAACAAGGACGCTGACACGAATTAGGAAGGCGGTAGATGATTGAAGACCCTGGAGTTGGACCCGCTACTCTGCTTAGACTTGTGTGCACTGGGGTGATGATGAAGTCAGCTTTGTGATGGACACACACAGGGTGAATCCCACCTTACACGGACAGACACAGGCGTCCTACAAGTGAATTAAAAGTGGATTATAGAAAATGGATGACTTTAACATTCACTCTGATGAGATCATACAAGGCACAAATCCATTCAAGTTTCTGTATTCTATAACTTATTGAATCGTCTTTGTTCTCCTCTGTGTAGCAGGTTTTCACGATACAATTACAAACTTATTTCTGTATAAAGCGCTTGTTCTTCATTAAGTTCAGGTGTGAACAATTCTTAGTTAAAATAGAAGTGTAGATCATACAATTTACTAAATACAGAACTGGGACACAGAAATTCAGTCAGTCAGTCATCGTCCAACCCGCTATATCCTAACTACAGGGTCACAGGGGTCTGCTGGAGCCAATCCCAGCCAACACAGGGCGCAAGGCAGGAAACAAACCCCCGGGCAGGGTGCCAGCCCACCACAGCATATAAATTCAGATTGTTTTAAAACGCACAGAGAACAAGGCAGACATAAATGGAAGCCAATAGTATCTGTCCATGAATCCAGTGATGAAGTAGGGTCAGCTGGCAAATCACAAAAGAAAAACTCAAAGTCGCAGCCAACTGGCTGCCTAACTTTTCTTTGTTTTCTATAATGGAGTCCATACTGGCTGTTCAGTTTGATGATTTCAATGCTCCTTTATCTGAGAAGACTTTTCTATTTGCCAGAGAGCAGCCGGGCACAAGAGCGGTGGCACCAAGCTGCCACATCCAGATGCCAAGAAGAGAAATAGAATAGGTGAGGGTTAGTCACGGTTTATAAATGTTCTGATACTCGTATTTCTGTACAAATGACTAACAAACAGAAATGTGTGCAGCTAATCAGCAGCTCTAGTCAGGGTATGCCGGGCTAAGGCTGTGAGTCTTTAGCTGAGACTGAAGGGGGCACCTCTTACATTAGCAGGCAGCTTTGGTGCCCAGTAAGTAAAGCTTCACCTTCCGCTGTTATGTTGTTAACCCTTTGGAATTAATAATCTTTTATCTGAAGACGTATCAACTTCAAATTGCTACGAGGTTGGCAAGCTAATAAATCAGGTCTTCCAAGTTTGGGTGAGCAATAAAAAAAAAAAAAATACACAAATACTCCTTTACTTTTCTTTGTTGTCGTATTGAACATTGCGTCTGAATTGATCATTTAAAACTTTTTTGTCTTGCTGTATTTTTAGTCAATATTCGATAAAGAATTATCCTCATTATATATTCAGGACTCGGCCTGGCACAGTCACCATCATTATTGCCTCACAACTCCAGAAGACTTAAGCGTCTCCATGGAGTTTAAATGTTCCCCTGCGTCTCCTTGGGATTTTCTCCCGGTCCTCTGATTCCCATTGCAAATCCCAAAGCCAAGCTGACAAGGTTAACTGGTGCCTCTTAAACTGTTAGTGTGTTTCTAACAACTGTACTGGTACTCCGACGTCCAGACTTCGCAGGCGTAGGTAGGCAGACCTAGTTCACCGAGGGTTTGGGCCGAATCGGCTACCGCAACCACTCCCTGTCCGCATTGTCCGAGACTATTCTGAGCACGTATTGGACTAGTAAGCCATCTGCGCACCCACCCACACCCACCCCATCCTTAACCAGATGACTAGATGGTCCTTTTCGATTCGATGGACGAACGACGACGACTGGTACTCCAATCCAGGGCTGGTTTCTCCTGTGTAGACTCCGGCCCACCACAATCCCCTATTTCAATGAAAAGTTTCAGAAGACGAATGCGTGAGATATTATTGTGTAATAGACGGCTTTTCTGGCTTTCCTCCCACATCTCAGAAGAGGCTGACGGCTCTCAATTAGCCCCAGTGTGTGGTGTGGTGGGCCTGATACTAAGACTCCAGATCGCTGTGACCTTAACAAATCCACTAGACGGATGGATATAACATGAGCATTCATGATGTCACTCACAAGTAGAAATGCCTTTTACGCACAGTATAGATATGATAGATACTTTATTAATCCCAAGGGGAAATTCACATAATCACAAAGTATAAAGGAACTTGCGGTTTTTAGTAATGTCCTTGATGCACCATTTCAAGTTTTGAGTGAAATTTCCATCTTGTAACTGCGACTGTTTACTCTCGGAGCAAAAGTAAGAATGTAAAAAGTTCAACATGAGGTTAAATCAGAATCTCCATGGGCTTCTGTGGTTCAGGTTTTAAAAATAGCTTTTATGGGCCTAATGGAATACAAATTAGCAGAACTGAAAAAGGCCTTCAGTGTATCTTTACTGGGTCACTACCTGCTGGACGTGGATGTTTCATTTTCTCCCCGTGTCCTTGTAGTCCTCGCCTTGTCCAATTAGAACGTCAGAACACTCGAGACGAGATCAGGCCACTCGGCCCAACTAAGCTCGCCAGTCCTCTCCACTTATTTCTTCTGACATAACATCAAGTCGAGTTCTGAAAGTCCCGAACGTCTTACTGTCCACCACACTACTTGGTCGCTTATTCCAAGTGTCTGTCGTTGTTCTTTGTGGAAAGAAAAACTTCCCAATGTTTGTGCGAAATATAAGGTGTCCAGCCACCTTCTGTTAAGCTAGTCCTGCACTAGACTGGCAGTCCCATCCAGGGTTAGACCCTACCGTACCCTCTGATCTGCTAGGAGAATCAGGACCACCGGAGACCCTTAAGTGAGTCAGTAATGGAAAATAGCAAAGTGGTTAGCAGTGCTGCCTGTCGGGGCCAGCATTCTGGCTTTGAATCCACCCTCGGTCACTCTCTATACTTCGATGGCATATCCTCTCCATGTTTCTTCCAGTTTAAATCTCACATCCCCAAAAACAAGTACATTAGGTTGGTTTGTGATTTAAATTTGGCCTTGTTTTAGTGTAAGTGAGGACGTGTCTGTGGGTTAGGGTTAGGGTTAGGGTTAGGGTGAGCGCGGCGTACACTATATGGCCAGAAGTATGTAGAAGCCCCTCCAAATGTTTGAGTTCAGGTGGTTCGGTAACACTTTAGTTTAGGAACTGCAAAAATCCATCTGTTACACATTCACTCTCCTTTAATAAGGCCTTAATGAACACTTCTTTTGGTCTCCACGACTCTTCTAAATCACCAGTGGATGGTTATTCGTGTCTGTGCAGGGTGGCATGCTGACATGAGGGCACAGTGACTTGTTAATATGGAGGATTCACGGGTCTTACAGTAACATCAAGAGCGTCGTGTCTCCGTGAAGCCACCTCGGACCACTCCAAAGTGGGTCGCATTGCAGAGAAGAATAAACACTTTAGTGATGCGTTGTAAGTGTCGTGAAGACCCACATGAAGGTCTAAATGAGAAACAGATGCATTTTTGCGTTACCAGTGTTTCATTCTTAAAAGGTACATAAAACCATTAGAACACCTGAGACGAGATCAGACCACTCAGCCCAACAAGGCTCGCCAGTCCTCTCCACTTATTTCCTTCAAAATAACATCAAGTCAAGTTCTGAAAGTCCCTAACGTCTTACTGTCCACCACACTACTTGGTCGCTTATTTCAAGTGTCCGTCGTTCTTTGTGTAATGAAGAACTTCCTAAAGTTTGTGCGAAATTCACCCTTCCCAAGTTTCCAGCTGTGTCCCCGTGTTCTCATTTTAAACTCATTTTAAAGTCACCGTCTCGATCCACTGCACTGATTCCTTTCTTCATTCGTGTCTCCTCTTCCTCTCCTGTAAAGGCTCCGCTCTTTTAATCTTTCTTCATAACTCACCCCCTGTAGTCCTCTAATCAGCCTGGTCGCTCTTCTCTGGACCTTCTCTTGTGCCGCTTTGTCCTTTTTGTACCCAAACTGCACCCAGGACTCCAGCTGAGTACCAAACGCATGACCAGGCGTTCTCCACGGACAGAGAGGGGTCGTACTGAAGAGCTCCGTGACTTGAACGGTGGCACTGTCGTAGCATACTAGCGTTGGCACAAGTCAGTATGTGACTTTTCTGCGAGGCGGCTCTTCTCATCCAACCTCAGTACCTGCCCTTACAGATTTCCACAGAGACACTTCCAATGTCTTGTGTGAAGCCTTCCCAAAAAACTGGGAGCTGCAACAGTGACAAAGAGGAGGCCAACGCCATATTAATGCCCTTGGGGTGCCCAACAAGCTTATATAAGCTATATAATGTACATTGGCACCCAGTCTGGTGTTTGTTTTCGCCTTACACCCAGTGCTACTGGGACAGGCTCCAGTGCCCCCATAACACTGCCTTAGATCAAGCAGGTTTGAGAATATTAGGTTATGTGATCTAATAATGAATGGACGACACAGTGATGGGGGGTCCTGCTGCTCCATTAATTACCCACCTAGCCATTACAGTCAGTATGTGTGTGAAACAAAGTGCTTCTTGTACTCCAACATCCCTGTTGATGCTGATCTGGGCGTCTGGTTGATTTGCGATTCTAAAGTCCTCGTGCTTTAGATGTGATGATAAGGACTCTCTGAATACAATACAAGACCAATTATTATTGTGTAGCCCAAAATCACCCAAGAAGTGCCGCGATGGGCTTTAACAGGCCTTGACTCTCTAAGAAGACAAGAATAAAACCTTTGAAGGGGATTAAAAAAAAAAAAAAAAAATGGAAGAAACCTCAGGAAAGTAAAGAGAGACCCCTTTCTAGGTAGGCTGGACGTGCAGTGGGTGTCAAAAAAACCAAAAAGAGGGTAAATAGAATACAACACAATACACCAAAGAGAACACAAGTCATCCTCAATACAATAACCAGCCATCCATTATCCAACCCACTATATCCTAACTGCAGGGTCACGGGGGTCTGCTGGAGCCACCACAGGGCGCCAGCCCACCCACTAGGGACAATTTAGGACCGCCAATCCACCTAAACTGCATGTGTTTGGACTGTGGGAGGAAACCCACGCAGTCACGGGGAGAACAAGCAAACTCCACGTAGGGATCAATACAATAGAAATATTCCAAGTACAGACAGTAGATGATATCCCATAATACGATAGTCAAATCTGTTGAGTGGGACTTCAATCCCACCCTAGCACTGGTTCATGCCATCATGGACACCCTGGACCCTGAAATAGATTAAGCAGGTTTGACAGTGTTATGTTATGTTATGTTGTGTAATGATGGCTACAAGTTGCTCCTCCGCGTATTTGATTTCATCGTTTCTGTTGTCCTAATCGCCATCCCTTCCCTGATTGTTCTCTTACTGGTGCCCCGCTGAATGAACCCCCTCGAGTGGCCCCTCGTTTTTCCGTCGACAGTACGACTCTCCATCTTTTGGCTTTTCTCAGTTAGCCACACTAGGCCTCCTCTCACAGATGCTTTTTTAAGATGGTGGGCACTGGAACACCAAGTCCGCACATTATAAACAGAACACCCCTCAACCTCGGACATGAAGAAATGTCAAGGATGGCAAGGAGTTCTGCTCGAGTCGGAATTCTGCTTCTTTCGTCCAGCAGTCGGGCAAGTTAGGCGTTCATTTTTTGATCAGATGTCGTTATGAGGGAGAGAAACGAGCTGCCGCGCTCCTTAGACGCTCTTTGTTTGTCAGAGGATCACAAAGTTATTAGTGCCAAAGGCTAGAAGATGGAAATCCGAACACATGGGAAAGCTAAACGGCTCTGTGCTCCCCTGCCGCGAGTGTTCCCAGACTTGATTTTTTTTTGCCCCTCCATTCCACCATAGGGAATATTTTAACAAGGGCACATTGTGAAACTGCAACAAGCTGGAAACTTGAATTCAGAGTTTTCTACTCTTCTACCGTTAGTTGAGGCACTGAGGGGCAGAAACTGGCAAGTCACAGAGCAGTCCCACTGACTGGGCACAGATTCGGCTGGCAGTGTTCACCGTCACATCCTCAACTCGCTCTGTACTATGTTGGGGGTCCTACAAGCACATCCCGGGCAGCATTGGGCTCAGAAGAAGAACCAGCGGCGGGTGAGAGGTAATTCATCACAGGGCACACTCGCTTATGCCAGGCTAATATCAAATTACCAATCAACCTGACATGCATGTCTTTGGGATGCTAGTAGAACCCTGCTCTTCTTCCCAGCACTTATCCCGTGTTAACGCAGGGTCTGCTTTTCGGCATTTCATTCCCCTCTTCTTTCAGCCTAAGGCATCTTCAGGTGTGGCGTCGGCTTGTTTCATATCCTCGCTTCTTCAGTGCCATCTTTTGCCACCAGGGTTGAAGTGAAGAGCTTTCCTGACCAGCGTCTGCATCACATGACCATACAACCCCATGCACACTTCTCACATCTTTGCCATAATTTGCCCCCCAACACCTCCCCTCATTCTTTGTATGCCTTCATCCATTACAATCCAAATGGGGTCCAGCCTTGGCTCCAGCGTGGCCACTGTATGTCGTGAACATGTGGATGCTAATACTCCATACTGTAAAGGGTGACAGACTTTTGTATATCTTTGCCTTGAGGCAGATGGGCATTCTGTGGTCACAAAGAATGCTGGTGACCTGGTGCCATTTGAGCCGGGGCACATTGACCCTCACTCGGGCGACAGGAAAAAGAGTCGCCATCTGACGAGATAAGCGGGCCGAGGGATGTTTCATTTTCTCCCCGTGTCCTTGTAGTCCTCGCCGTGTCCAGTTAGAACGTCAGAACACTCGAGACGAGATCAGGCCACTCGGCCCAACTAAGCTCGCCAGTCCTCTCCACTTATTTCTTCTGACATAACATCAAGTCGAGTTCTGAAAGTCCCTAACGTCTTACTGTCCACCACACTACTTGGTCGCTTATTCCAAGTGTCTGTCATTCTTTGTGGAAAGAAAAACTTCCCAATGTTTGTGCGAAAGTCGGGGACTTTGTGGAGGTCTTGTCCGTCAACGCTTCTGGTACCAGGCGTCTGCAGGCCACGTTGCATTTAACAAAAAACCGATAACCAAATAGGGACCCAGTGCAGGATTTGAATCAAAGTCCTAGTTCGGAGTTAGGAAGTCTAAAGTTGGTGCCACCCAATGATAAAACTTAATGCTAAATAAGACTGATTGAGGCATACTGGGGGTATTGTGACACACTAGTTAGTGCCACTGTCACCGAGATGCCAGTGTATTGCCACGACACACCTCCACGTTCACTCAGCCTGCACCAATTAGGCCTAACATTCAAATCTTTAGGAATGTGGGAAGACAACGGGCAAACTCTTCTCAGACTATGGCTGAGCGTGGCATTCGAACCCAGAATGCATTGAAGTAACTATTGATATACAATACAATTTATTTGTTGTGTAGCCCAAAATCACACAGGAAGTGCCGCAATGGGCTTTAACAGGCCTGCCTCTTGACAGCCCGCCAGCCTCGACTCTCTGAGAAGACAAGAAACAACTTCCCAAAAAACCCTTGTAGGGAAAAAAAATGGAAGAAACCTCGGGAAAGGCAGTTCAAAGAGAGACCCCTTACCAGGTAGTATGGGCGTGCAGTGGGTGTCAAAAAGAAAAAGGGGGCCAATACAACACAACACAATAAAGAGAACAAAACACAAGCAATCCTCAATACAATCTAATTGCAGTGCAATAGAAATATCACAAGTACGGAGCAGAATTTAACAGTAGATGATATCCCATAATCCATTATCCAACCCATTATATCCTAACTACAGGGTCACGGGGGTCTGCTGGAGCCAATCCCAGCCAACACAGGGCACAAGGCAGGAACAAATCTCGGGCAGGGCGCCAGCCTACCGCAGGGCACACACACACACACACACCAGGGACAGTTTAGGATCGCCAGTCCGCCTAACCTGCATGTCTTTATATCCCATAATGTGATTTGGATTTGTTGAGTCCTGGAGACTTCAGCCATCAAGCTGCCTCCCCCTGTTGGCCAATCCACAGCTGAGTCCATGCTGGGCCAGCCAATCCAATGAAAGGACCCCTCTACCTAATGAGTCCTGTGACCCTCCATCAGAGGTGACTTTACCTCAGGCATCCAAAACAACTTGGCAGGTGGGCCGTGGCACCAAGTGGCACATTTGAGTACCAAGAAGAGAAACAGAAGAGGTGAGGGTTGGTATCCAATTCTAACTCTCATGTTACTTCTGTTTTAGTGCTAATGACAGTCTGTAGAGTTAATCAGCAGCTCTAGTCAGGGTGTGCTAAACTGAAGTTGTGAGTCTTCAGCCTGAGACCGAAGGGGCATCTCTTACAGTAACAGGCAGACCAGTCCACAGTTTAGGGGGTCCTGTAACTAAACGCTCGACCTCCCACTGCTATTTTATTAATCCTGTGAATCCTAAGCAGACCGGCATCTTGAGATCTTAATGTGCGCTCAGGTCTGTAAGTCATGATAAGTTCAGACAAGTAAGCCGGACCTCCGCCATTTATATGGAGCAGCAGAGTGGCGAGTGAGTCTTCCTCACAGCTCCAGTGGAATGGGGGGGTACAAATCCCATCCAGGTCACTATTGGTGTGTGTAGTCTTCCCGTTCTCCTCGTGTTTAAGCGACTACTCTGGTGTTCCTCTCCCAGATGTTTGTCTTCAAGCTAATCGGAGGCTCCACCGGGTTTATTCAAGGTGAGTCTGTGCCTAGCAGTGCCCTGTAAATGACTGGCACCCCGCTGACTTAAGGCCTTTGGCCAACCACACTTTCAAATATGAATTAAGCATCTTTGGAAAAATGAAAGGATGACCTGCGCGAGTGTCCGTTGCACTCTGATGCTGCTGACGTATCAAACCCCAAAGATACGCTCTGGCCTCCATGACTCTGAATCAGACTAATCCGCCTCAACAATAAGAAGACTTACGACACTGCAGCTCCGTCTCTGACTTCATTATAACAGACGATCACTAAATGACTTCTTCCTGCGCAGGTGGCCCAAATGCTAAAAAAAAAAACCCACCATTTTGATTGATCATCGATCATCGATCATTTAAAGGAGGCATGTGAAATTGAACATAAAAATAATATTTCTGCAAGAGTTACACTCACTAAAGCAATGGAAACAAAAGCTCAGTACTGCCGTGAAACACCATCCATCCATCCGCTCTCCAACCCACTATATCGTAACTACAGGGTCACGGGGGTCTGCTGGAGCCAATCCCAGCCAACACAGGGTGCAAGGCAGGAAACAAACCCCGGGCAGGGCACACACACAGCCACCCACCAGGACAATTTAGGATCGCCAATGCACTTAACCTGCATGTCTTTGGACTGTGGGAGGAAACCCACGCAGACACGGGGAGGACCCGGGAAGCGAACCCAGACGGGTCTCCTAACTGCCAGGCAGCAGCGCTACCCACTGTGCCACCGTGTCACCCGCCTAGGAAATCAGCCTCCATGAAATCATTGAGAACCCCAAGAGAAGTTTGATCCCGCTAAGCCACTGATATCTACCTGATGTCTGTCTGAATATACGGAGTATCAACTAATTAAAGGGTGGGCCCTTCATGGCAGGCCAGACAGCCTACAGTTTAGCGGGTCGCGCGTCGCTCTTTCGACTTGCAGGCATACAGCACATGCAAAGCGCCACCGTCCTCCTTAAGCAGGTTAAGTTTGGTAGATGTTATCATCCCAGAGGCTGCAGAAGGAAAGTACACAATATAAATATATAAATATACGGAATCGTTACACTGATCTAAGACACAACAACTGAAAACTATTCTTACCGTAAGGACACACACTCAACATTAGTCTGAAGAAGAAGAAGAATTACCTTTAACTGCACACAAGATAACCACTTCGAATTCAGCAGCATCCCCACACGGAACAGAATGCGGCCCCTCTAAACAGGCCTTAAAGCCCTGGTGGTCACCTCCTACGTTCATCCCACCCTCTTGAGTGCTTCTACCTCGCCCGCCTCCACCAACACTTCCTTTTGGCCTTCTGTCCACCTCGGCTGCCATGCCCTTCTCTCTCCCAAGTGTCTTATTGATAGCCGCAGTCATCCCAATTAAGCTCTGGCGGCCTGTGCGTCTGTAGGACATGACAGCGGACAAATCAGACGAGGGTCACGACCGCACATCTTGAAGGAGGCCATCAGCATAATCAACATACCGACTTGTATCTACATGACTTGTATTAGCTCGATGGTCTTAATTCCATAGGCACATTTAGTTATCACTTCATTTTGGTCGTATTCAGCGTGAGTAACCGTTGAACAAAACACCATAACGTTCTCAGACCCCTTTAACCTGAAGCCGGGTCTCACAGCGAGGTGGTCTAAAGCGGCAGCCAGATAGGAACGAGCCCTGCACGGAGTGACAGTCCCTCACGCAGACAGACATCCACGTGAGGCGTGTTTAGGGTGGGGGGCCAGTTTTTGGGATGTTGGAGGAAATCCCAAAGAGCCACTGGGAGAACATGCAGACTCCACACAGACAACCTAAGATCTGAACCCAGGTCACCACTGTGTCCTCCCCATTCCATTGTAATTTATTAACGTTAAAGACAATTCTGCATCTTCGATGTGGCGCTCATCCGTCAGTACATTTTGGATCTTCTAGTGTTTCACGGTGGGCGGCACAGTGGCGCAGTGGGTGGCGCTGCTGCCTCGCAGTTAGGAGACCTGGGGTTTGCTTCCTGGGTCCTCCCTGTGTGGAGTTTGCATGTCCTCCCCGTGTCTGCGTGGGTTTCCTCCCACAATCCAAAGACATGCAGGTTAGGCGGATTGGCGTTTCTAAATTGTCCCTAGTGTGTGTGTGTGTGTGTGCCCGGAGGTGGGCTGGCACCCTGCCCAGGGTTTGTTCCTGCCTTGTGCCCAGTGTTGGCTGGGATTGGCTCCAGTAGACCCCCGTGACCCTGTTGTTAGGATATAGCGGGTTGGACACTGACTGACTGACTGACTGACTGATTTCCTAGGTGGCTTTTGGTGGAAATGAAGAGATTAGGATACTTTATCATAACTGAGAATCCATCCTTTCACTTTTGACTACAAGGTCTGACCCACCAGCTCTGATCTCATAGTCATGTTCACACACTCAGTCCACTGGTCAAGCCATTTACTGAACGTTTTGTTTTTTGGACAATAGAACCGTCTGGACGAGATCAGGCCACTCAGCCCAACTAAGCTCGCCAGTCCTCTCCACTTATTTCTTCTAACATAACATCAAGTCGAGTTCTGAAAGCCCCTCAAGTCCTCCTGTCCACCACACCACTTGGTGGCTCATTTCACGTGTCTGTCGTTCTTTGTGTGAAGAAAAACTTCCTAATGTTTGAGTGAAATTTCCCCTTCACAAGTGTCCCTGTGTTCTTGATGAACTCGATCCACTGCACTAATTCCCTTCATCATTTTAAACACTTCATCCGTGTCTCCTCTTCATCACCTGTGAAGGCTCCACTCTTTTAATCTTTCCTCCTAACTCATCCCCTGTAGCCCTGAATCAGCCTCGTCGCTCTTCTCTGGACCTTCTCTACTCCTGTTATGTCTTTATGGAGACCAAAGCTGCACCCGGGACTCCTGATGAGTCCTCACCAGTGAGTTATAAAGCCTGAGCGTCACCTCCTGTGACTTGTACTGCACACATCAAGGCGCTATATAACCTGACACTACGTCAGCCTTCTTAATGGCTTCTGAACACCGTCTGGAGGTCGATAGCTTAGAGTCCACTACGACTCCTAAATTCTTCTCATGAGGTGGACTTTAAATTTTCAGACCTCCCATTGTGTATTCAAACCTCACATTTTTACTTCTTGCATGTAATATTTTACATTTACTGACATTAAATTTCATTTTCCACAAATCTGCACAAGTCAGCGTGCTGCCCAAGTCCGTTTGTGAAGATTCAACTGATTCTTGATTATCGGCCAATCTACCTGTGTTGGTATCCTCTGCAAACGTAACCAGCTTGTTACTTATATTCCTATGCAAATCATACTGTATATGATTACAGATATCGACATATATAGCATATAGATATGCAGTACATGGAGCGAAAGGTAATATATGATCAATATAAACTGCTCAAAAGGTGAACGGAACACTTTGAAAACACATGGGAAGAAAAATCCTGCGGTCTCCCTCTACTGCTATGGACTGATGTGGTGATGGAAATGAAGATGATCAACAGACTGAGGGACACCCTGAAAATCAAAAGGAAAAAATGATGTGGCAGGCAGGAGAGTCCATTTGGCCGAAATGTCATTGCAGCAACTCCAAATGGCACTCAGTAGACTGTATGCCCCCCCATTCCTGACAATGTCCTAATGAGATGACGGATGGTGTCCTGGGGGATCTCCTCCCAGATCTGGGCCAGGGTATCACTGAGCTCCTGGACAGGCTGAGGCGTCAGATGGACCAAAACATAATGTCCCACCCAGAGATGTTCTACTAGATTGAGGTCAGGTGAGTGAGTGTGTTGGGGGGCAGTCAATGGTATCAACTCCTTTATCCTCTCAACACATGAGGCCAGGAGGAACCAGCATAGGGTCTGACAATGGGTCCAAGGATGTCACCCCGATACCAAATGGCAGTCCTGCGGTGACCTTGTCTCACCTGTAGAGGTCTGTGTGTCCCTCCATGGATATGCCTCCCCACCCAGACCATCACTGACCCACCACTAAACCGGGGGGTCACCTTAGCCAGCAACCTTGTGCTTTATGGCCTGGCAGAAAAGACCACACTGATGGAGAAACAGCTAAAGTCCTACAGAGAGACTTGGGCAGATCTGTAGCAGATGAGAACGTCAATGGAGTAAATGTAAAGGAATGACAAGTAGGCTGAGGCGGACCAAAACATAACGTCCCTCCTAGAGGTGTTCTACTGGATTGATGAGGGGGGGGCTTACTCAATGGGGTCAATTCCTTCATCCTCTCGCCACATGAGGCCAGGCATTGTCATGCATCAGGAGGAACCAGCATAGGGTCTGACAATGGGGCCAAGGATTTCATCCCGATACCTAATGGTCATAGCTTTGTCAGCTATTAATGGTCAAGGTGCTGTTGTCTCACCTGTAGACGTCTGAGTGTCCCTCCATGGATATGCCTCCCCACCCAGACCATCACTGACCCCCCACCAAACCGGTCAAATAATGTCACAGCCAGCATAACGTCCTCCACGGCTTCTCCAGACCCTTTCACGTCTGTCACGTGTGCTCAGGCTGAACCTGCTCTCAATCTGTGAAAAGCACAGGGTGCCAGTGGTGGACCTGCCAATTCTGGTATTCCATGGCAAATGCCAATCGAGCTCCATGGTGCCCACTAGAGGACGTCAGGCCCTCAGGCCACCCTCATGAAGTCTGTTTCTGATTGTTTTCTCAGAGACATTCACACCAGTGGCCTGCCTGCCTGCCTACTGGAGGTCATTTTGAAGGCTCTGCCAGTGCCCATCCTGTTCCTCTTTGCCCAAAGGAGCAGATAGCGGTGGGTCCTGCTGATGGGTTAAGGACAGTTCGACGAGGGGCCCTGTCCAGCTCTCCTGTCTGTCCCCTGGAATCTCCTCCATGCCCTTGAGACTGTGCTGGGACACACAGCAAACCTTCTGGCAATGCCATGTATTGATGTGCCATCCTACCTGTGCCAGCTTTGGAGGGTTCAGGTATGGCCTCATGCTACCAGTAGTGGCACTGGCCGTAGCCAAATGCCAAACAAGTGACAAAACAGATGAAGAGGGGAAAATGTCCGTGGCCTCCCACCACCTGTTAACCCATTCATTCCTGTTTTGGGGGGTCGTCTCTCATTGTAGCCCCTCTAGTGCACCAAAGCAGCTGAAACTGATGAACAAGCCCCTCTGCTACTTCACTGACCACATCAACAGCCCACAAGTGTCACTGACTCTCCTTAAAAAGGGTTCCTTTCATTTTGTCAGCAGTATATGCTATAGATATACAGATTAGATAGATAGATAGACTGACCCCTGCTGGACACCACTCTTAACATCAGCTTATAAGGCTCCATGCCCCATCACCCTTTGCTGCCCCTGCGTCTGATCCATTTTTGCACCCATCTACAAACATCGCCCTGAAGTGCCACTTGTTTTAGTTTTATGCCCAAACTCTCATGTGGCACCTCATCACACCTTTGATTTATAAAAGTTAATCACAGAAAACCCAAGCAAATCACACTGCCAATGGCCGAGAAGCCCACAGCGTGCGTTTCAGCCGAGCTCACCACTGTGCCGTAATTGTAGCCTTTGGTAGAAAATCACTAAGGAATGGCAAACCTGCCAGAAACTACAGGCACGTTCACGCTGGCACAACAAACCGTTCTGGTAATTTGCCATTTTCTAACCCAGACGGTAATCCGAGTAGGTGTTCTGGCTCGCTTCTCGTTACTTTTGTAATAGAATGCCTTTTATTGTCACTATGCACACGTACAATGAGATGAAAAGCAGCTCCTTCAGTGCAGACGTACTGTATATGAAGAACACAACAAGTCAATAAGCAAAGGGTGCAAAAAGTGGCAAAGAAGTTCTGCGACGCTCTATACATTTGGAAAGAACAACAACTACTGCACTATTGGGTTATTGCACATAATTGAAATATTGCACAATAATTATGATCATGTGTATGTTGGACCCTGAGAGTACAGATACTGCACAGTGGCACACACGTGCGCATGGGAGGCAGCTAAAGGGCTTGAGGAAGGGCAGTGCCAAGACATACCGGGATGTGGCAGAGGGCACTGACTCTTTTTCACGAGAGATCCCACCTGGTCCTCTGGACGTCACTTCCGGGGCCGAGCCAATGGAAGGAGACCCTGCCGGCTCCGGCCCCTGTGATGTCACGTCCGGGCTCGAACCAATGGCAGAAGACCCTCATGAGCCCAACCCCTTTGACTTCACTTCCTGTCTTCCCTTTTAAAAGCCTCCACCTTTTCCTTATTCCCTCAGTTCTGTATTGGACTCGGTTTTGTGCACAGCAGTGCTATCATTTAAAAGACGATTTGCGGCCAGGAGACCAAACTACACGGGTGGCTGCCCCAAACCTTGCTATGTCTCAGTGTGAGTTTTGTGACAACAGTTATTATCAATGCCATTTAGATTTTGGATATTGTACAGTCCAGGGGTTGGGGGATTAAACTGTGTAGTCAGTGCATGTGTGAGTTTAGAATGGTTATGGCTTTGGGAAATAAACTGTTCTTGAGTCTGTCCTTGTTGTGATGCCCCTGTAGCGCCTCCCTGAGGACAGCAGGTCACACAGATCAGAGCCAGGGTGCCAGTGTCCTTGGTGATGTTTTTTGCTCTGCTGAGGTGTAAATGGCCATCAGGGAGGGCAGAGGGCAGCCGATGATCTTCTGTGCTGCCTTTACTACTCTCTGAAGCCTCTCCGTGTCTGCCATGGTGCAGCTGCCGTGCCATCCTGTGATCAATACGTCAGCAGGCTCTCGATGGACGAGCGGTAGAAGGTCAGTAGCAAGTTGGAGTCCAGGTTGTGCTTTCTAACCGCTGCTGAGCCTTCTTGATGTTGTCTGTCCAGGAGATGTCAGCAGAGATAAGGACGCTGAGAAACCGGAAGGTGTGGACCCTCTCCTCACGCTCGCCGCTGATGTAAAGGGGGGCCTCCTGAAGTCCACAATGATCTCCTTGGTTGTCCAGGCTGCCTCGTCTCCCCTTGAGATGATCCCGACCACCGTGGTGCCGTCAGCAGACTTGACGATGAGGTTGTTGTTGTGGGCCAGTCGTGGGTGGAGAGACAATGGATTGATGCTGCGGATGACGCCGTGTGCTTCAAGTTCTCCGTTGAACTTTATGGGGGACACAGAGAGCCTGATGCCAGCACTGGGCATACATCAAGAAGTGCCCGGGACCCCACACTCTCTCACACCCGCTCTCATGGCTCATTTCAAGTCACCTACCAACTTCACAGTCCGCTGTTTGGAATGCCGGAGGAAAACCCAGAAGGATAACGAAGGAATGTCCAACTTCTGTACAGGCCGCGATCACTGAACACTGAATGGCGGCCCTGGGAGCGAAGGAGACGTCTCACCAACCACTCTGTCATCCTGACACCGTTTTTCATATTTTTAACAGGAAACTTTTTTCATTTTTTCTTGTGCCATCATCCATTGATCAGGTTTGTGACGCTGCCAAGATGCATTCTTGTTCCTCACAACATGACATTATGGACTGGCAGCTGGAGTCAAACGAACGCTGATGCTGACCATTTGGCTGTTCTCGGATTTTTATGACTCATTAGGATTTCTGTTCGGTTCAAGTTTAGTGCGATGAGACGTCTCCACAGAGCAGCTAACAGTAACACACACACACACACATGAGGACACACACACATGAGGACACGGCACACACACACACACACACACAGCACACGAGGACACACACACACACACGAGGACACACACGAGGACACACACGAGGACACACACACACACACACACACACGAGGACACACACACACACACACACACACACACACGAGGACACACACGAGGACACACACACACACACACACAGGCATTCAGAAGTACAGAATCACCCAGAACCCTTCATGTTTGGTACAATCTGATAATTTTATTTCTGAAGATGCCATTAAATCGTCTTAAATCTTCATCCAAGACGTTGGCGGTGCTGCTGAAGGCTCCTCCTGCTTGAGCTGAGTTCTAATTTATCATTCACTCGGTACTTGACTGTCAAACTCCATTTCCAATATCCATTACTCCAGCGTCCTAGCGGTAAACTCCCTTAGCTTTTCCTTAATTAGTTATTTTCAGTGCTAATTCGTTATTAGAGAACTTTAGTAATTCATTAGCACTGCTGAGATCTGTAATTCTGTTCAATAAAGCGAGTGAATTGTCTTTCCATCGGTTGCAAGGCCTTCCTAAAGTTCAAATTCTGGGGTTCAAAAATGGCCGGAATGAAACCTCCATCCGTCCATCAATTATCCAACCTGCTAAATCCTAATGACAGGGGCACGGGGGTCTGCTGGAGCCAATCCCAGCCAACACGGGGCGCAGGGCAGGAAACAAACCCCGAGCAGGGCGCCAGCCCAGAATGAAACAATTATTTTAAAAAATGTATCCGTCTACTAGTCGTTTGCAGAATGAAGGTTACTCCGTGTGACAGATCACCAAAAAACAGAAGATTTCATACTAAGATGTCCATTACTGCCCTGAGAGAAGACCACAGACTGGACCGACTGGGACAGGAAAAGAAGGGGAAGGACATAAGAGGGGGGACCACGAGAAACACACGCCTTACTGGTCTCCAGTTGGCTTCTCTCCTTGAATCCACACCACACGCCGATGTCACCTGCCACCGTGAAAGGACGATTCCAGGATGCTGGCTTTACAGGCAGAGCTTTAAAGAAAAAGGAAAAGAAGAAGAAAAGATTGAGATGGAGAAAAGAAAACGGACGTTAAACATAATAAGGCGACTGGAAAGGTGCGTTATGGTCAGGGGCTGCTAAAAATAGAGGGCTTTTAGTCCAATATGAATAATAAATTAAAAATCAATCATTGCAAGCAGTAATGGCCATTAGCACCATTAGTAACGTCTCAGCTGTATTTTTAGATCGGTTTAATGCTATAATGATAAAAAAAAAAAAAAGGGATCAATTTCTATCAAAAATATGAACGTTTCAGATTCTAAACTTTTGAATACTAGTGTGTATAGATCCACCATAATAAAAGGCTGTGTCTGTTTATCGGTGTGTCCATCTGGTAGCTGTGTCTCTTATCATTCCAACAGATGGCGCATCACAAACATTTACTGTAGAGTCGTGTGTTAAAGAATTAATGAAAAAGAAAAGGAAACATTTTAATAAGAACGTGACATGATTGACATCGGCATGAGTGGTGCTGTCATATAAACACACACATAAACACATATATACAGTATATATACATCTACATCTACACTGAGCAAAAAAAGAACCGTCCTCTGACTTTCAACTGTTTTTACTTTCAGTAAACTTAATGTGTAAATATTTGTATGAACACTAAAAGAGTCAACACCATAAGACATAAACTACAAATGTTTCACAATGTGTCCCTGAATGAAGGGAGGCTCAAAATCAAAAGTACCAGTCAGTATGTGGTGTGGCCACCAGCTGCTTGAAGTACTGCAGTGCATCTCCTCCTCATGGACTGGACCAGATTTGTCAGTTCTTGCTGTGAGATGTTACCCCACTCTTCCACCAAGGCACCTGCAAGTTCCTGGACATTTCTGGGGGGAATGGCCCAAGCCATCGATCCAAATCGATCCCGCTCCAGGGTACAGGCCTCGGTGTAACGCTCATTCCTTCGACGATAAACACGAATCCGTCCATCACCCCTGGTGAGACAAAACCGCGACTCATCAGTGAAGAGCACTTTTTGCCACTCCTGTCTGGTCCAGCGAAGGTGGGTTTGTGCCCGTAGGCGGCGTTGTTGCTGGTGATGTCTGGTAAGGAGCTGCCTTACAACAGGCCTACAAGCCCTCAGTCCAGCCTCTCTCAGCCTATTGCGGACAGTCTGAGCACTGATGGAGGGATTGTGTGTTCCTGGTGTGACTCGGGCAGTTGTTGTGGCCATCCTGTACCTGTCACGCAGGTGTGATATTCAGATGTACCGATCCTGTGCAGGTGTTGTTACACGTGGTCTTCCACTGCGAGGATGATCAGCTGTCCTTCCTGTCTCCCTGTAGCGCAGTCTTAGGCGTCTCACAGTGCGGACATGGCAATTTATTAGTCTAGCCACATCAGCAGTCCTCATGCCTCCCTGCAGCAGGCCTAATGCACGTTCACGCAGATGAGCAGGGACCCTGGGCATCTTTCACAGTCGGTAGACAAGTCTCTTTAGTGTCCTGCGTTTTTAGACTTTCTGTAAGCTGTTAAGGTCTTAACGACCATTCCACAGGTGCATGTGAATTAATTGATTAGGGTTAATTGAACATGCATGGAAAACATTGTTTAAACCCTTTACAATGAAGATCTGTAAAGTTAGTTGGATTTTTAAAACATTATTGTTGAAATACACAGTCCTGAAAAAGGGACGTTTCTTTTTTTGCTGAGTATATATATATATACATATCTACATATATACATACACACATAAACATATATATACATAAACACACACATATATACAGTATATATACATCTACATCTACATATATATATGTGCACAAAACCACGCTTTTATTAAGGCTTCCATCGGGTAGTCTTTTGAAATGAAATTTTCCTCCAATCAGTCGTAGCAACGCGCTTTCTTCCGACTCTTACATTTTTGTAGCTCTGATGTGTACATCAAAGTAATCGGTGTACCAGGAAATCATGCATTGACAGAAGCTCCCCTGTGCTTGGAATGCAAAGTGTGATTAAATGCATTATTTTTTAACGCGTTATGGAGCACATGCATCGAAGCTTCTCAGCTGTGCTTGTGCTAAGAAAAGGAAACATTTTAAAAATAACATAACACGATTGTCAATGTAACCTTTTGTAAGTAGTGCCTGGAGAATTCAGAGTGTGGAGAAACTCTATAGAGACAGCGTGTGGATTAACTTGTGGATTTTTCTGTGAGTATTTGGTGGCAGTCTGACGAAGTTGCTTCGGAAGACGGCGTTAGCCGCGGAGCTCAGCTCAGAGCAAAATGAGGTAAATGGGGGGGGTGATGATGACGTGACTCCCCCACCCGCCTTAACTGTCAATCCCCCACAAACGCAGTCTCTCGGAATTTGCATAAGCACACCCTTCACCTACAATTTTAACTTAGTTACAAAGTGATCAAAACTCTCGTTTATATCCTGCGTCCTCTCATTAAACTTGTATCCCGCATTACCTGTGGGCATGAGAAACGCCAGCGGCAGCCTGTCTATGAACTTAATTTAAAGTGTAGGTTTACATCGTGCTTTGTTTCCGAAGTAGCAGCACTCATGAATATGGTAGTGTATGTCACTCGCTCGCTTCTTATTGTTTCGCTGCCTTCTCAATTATATAATGCATGTTTTCTTAAGCGCTTTTTGGAGGTCTTCCTGGTTTTCTACGCACTGCGTTGACAGTCAGTTCACGTGATTACGTGGGAGGCGTGATGATGTCACACGAAACTTCGCCCCCCACGTCTTTCCAGCTCAACTCCATTACAGTTAATGGAGAAAAATACCTTCCAGTTATGACCATTAGGCTTAGAATTTCGAAATGAAACCTGCTTAACTTTTGTAAGTAAGTTATAAGGAATGAGCCTGACAAATTTCAGCCTTCTACCTACACAGTGACGTTGGAAAGTTCAATATGGCGGCCGGCAGTGGTGTCATACCACCGAAATAAGAACGTACATCGGTTGTCGACTGTTATGACCGTTACGCATAGAATTTCGAAATGAAACCTGCTTATCTTTTGTAAGTAAGCTGTAAGGAATGAGCCTGACAAATTTCAGCCTTCTACCTACACGGAGGTTGGAGAATTAGTGACGAGTGAGTGAGTGAGTCAGTGACGGCTTTGCCTTTTATTAGTATATATAATGCATTGCATGTATCATTCCAGCAGATGGCGCATCACAATCATTTGTAACAATGCACTTGTCACACACATGTGCCATGGAGACATTAATTACCCGTCACACCAGGGGTTGGTGCTGTGATCTGATGCCTTCTGTCTTTCTCCCTCTGTAGAACAGAAGAGTGACGGCCACACCACCGATGATGTCACTTCCATTGTCTGCCCTCCTGGTCTCGCGCCTTCCTGCGATGTGACTGTATAACCTGGGAATTGGTCATCTTGTTCTCATTACTGTTCTGAATTTGCATCTGGAAAGAGATCTCCGCAGATTATCGCATATTGAATTTCTGTGCATTCTTTCAGTTTATATGGGGGTCACCAAGATGGCGCCCAAACTCTTTCACTTTGTTGTGTCTCCATTTTACACAATTTATTACAAGAAATAAATGTTTGTGATGCACCATCTGTTAAAATGACTCCATTTACTACGTGCATTCCAAAATACATTACAACAGATGCTGTACTGCAAACAACGTTGAGGTCTACGCTGACATCCTGTTTTAGAGCGATGGCACAGACAGACAGACAGACAGACAGACGTGCACATACATTACATAATACCGTGTATTTTAGTTCAATATTATATATTATTTTGATTGGCTGTTCAGTAACAGCAGGATCTGTGGACAGAAACTCTCCCTGAATCTGCCGGTGCACTTCCAGTGAAATAAAATCACTGAAAGATGATGCTGATCATTTTATTTTACACGAAAACACTTCCTGTGCAAAAGTTTCAAAGTATCAAAATGCACAACGTGGACTGATTTTTAGACCTGTGCAAATATACATGAAGATTTGCTGCCCCCTAGTGGCACATTTTGTGATTAAACAAGAGACTCGCGCAGCCTTGTGTAATTTCTCAGCTCCAGCAGCAACATCTCTTTCTGTCGCACATTTTCATACAAACAATGGAGCTCAAAGTGTTTACATGATGAAGAAAGAGAAATGAAAAGGATTTATGTTCAAAGTGTCCTCATCACATTCTGCTTGGGGGCAGCAGGCGAATTCACAAGGGTGGTGACGTGCCTGGGAGTCGAGATGGAGTCCTTGCTGATATGAGCACTGCGCCACCCGCCAGCACAAAGAAGTCCACTTCTCATTGGCCAGTCCGAGGATAGGAAGTTAATTCACTCAAAGTTCTCCTCCAATGGTAGATGGGCTTCTTAGCCTCTTTTCTAAAAATATAAGTCATGCACAAAATAAGTGATTAATAATTGTTATTACTGCACACAAAGTACACCAACAATACATTTTCTCAGCCTCCTTATTCAAATAAAGCTTTGAACAGAGGAGTCTATGACTGAAGAAACGCAAGACTCAGGCCGGTCAACACACTAACTTAGCTGTGGTTTTATATTTATTTTTTGAATACTCTGTTTTACGCACACACATGGCAACTCAACCAGAAGGACACCATCACTTTTCCAAAAATATGTCTATATCTATATCTACAGTATATAAAATCCAACATCTGTCTGTCTGTCTGTCCACTTCACAACAGAACTACTTCACAGATTTAGATCGGGCCTTTTTCTAGAATTTGCTGGCAGCGATTAATAAGCCTGAATTGAAGAGAGAGACCACGTGCCAAGGGGTAGGGGCGGTGCCCACCTCACTCATGCGCCAGCTTCGGGGCGTGTACCTTACCTCCGCTTATCTAGCGAACGAGAGAACTACTTCACAGATTTAGATCGGGCCTTTTTCTAGAATTCGCTTGAACATTCCGGTTGATTTTGCGACTTCTCTCATCGCGCTAAGTATCAGAGTTCGCTTGCAGGTGCGACATATTGGCGCTAATCCGAGACAGAGGCTGCAGGCTGAGGGGGAGCGTGACGTCAGGAGTGGGGAGCCGGGCAGGACCCTCCTCGCTGTCCTGTTTCACTTGTACGTGAGCGAAGCCGCAGGGCACAGCTAGAAGTTAATTAAAGATGAGCTAAGAGAGTTTGCTATCATGGCCTTGTCAGTCATTTCAAGCGATAATTTACAGCGTTAGTAAATAGTCATTGCGTTGATTTTGCGACTTTCTCATCGTGCGAAGTATCATAGTTTGCTTGCGGTACCGATTTATTTTCACGAATCTGGGAGACACGCAGCGGGCCGAGGGGCGGGGCGGGGCGGGGCCGAGGGGCGGGCGGGCCGAGGGGGGCGGGGCCAAGGGCCGTATCTTTCATGCGCTTAGCTAACTCAACGGATTCCGATCGTTTTTTTCTAGAATTTGTTTGAACATTCTGGTTGATTTTGCAATTTCCCTCATCACACCGAGTATCAGAGTTCACTTACAGGAGTAAATAATTTGCGCTAACCTGAGACAGAGGCTGCCGGCCGAGAGTAGAGGAAAGGAAAGCGTGACGTCAGGAGTGGGGAGCCGGGCAGGACCCTCCTCGCTGTCCTGTTGCACTTCTACACGGGCGGAGCCATGGGGGACGGCTAGTGTATATACTGTATATATATGTACATCAAGTAAATACGTTTTTGGATTTTTGATACACTTTGTTAATCCCTGAGGGGAAATTGCGTCTTCACATGAAACTTAGGGGTCAGCCTTTGTGTGTATTTAACAAACAATTCACTGAAAAGTGCGAATTTCACTAACATCTTTATCCCTTGAAAAATGTCTCGGGGTGAAATGGATTGGCCATTTTCATCCTGGACAAATTATAAGTTCAGAAAAAAGGATTCCACTCTTTAATGGAAATATCACAAACACCTTAAAAAGCAGACGCCAAACGTGCCACATAAAGCCACGCTGCCCTTTCAACATGCACTGACAGGTCAGGTGTTGTAGGACAGCCACCTTGTTCAACATGCACTCTGTCATCAGCGCCTCCTTGTGGCCAAAAAGAGAACTGAAAAGTAAAAAATGTTGGTTCTGCATGGAAGTCGGCGTGCAGCTTCTCAGCATGTTGTAAAAACGCCTCAGTGTGTTAACAGGTCGGCCTCATCTGGTTGGTGGCCGCTTTCTTGCTAAAAATAATAAAGACAAGTTTTTACAATTAGATTAGATAGACTTTATTAATCCCATGGGAAAATGCAGAGAAAGCATCTGCTATAAAATAAGACCTACTACGGTTTGTGGAAGAAAAATGTCACTTAGAGGTCACATAATCATTTAGGGGTAAAGTAGCTATTGTGCATAAAGTGTTTTAGTACGCTTTCCACATTAAAACATAGCATCTGTCTTAGAAGTAGTTAATAATGTCAGAAACCTGTTCAAGTATATCAGGAAACCAGAGAAGTTCAAGTGAACAACAAAGAACAAGAAGGTCCTGGGCGATGGTCCAAGAAGTTGGCCGACTCTCAGGTACCCAGTAAGAACTGACAGAGGAAGGCAAGAAGTATTGTAAAGTGTTGTAGTAGAAATGAGACTTTAATCTAGAAATGTTATTTGGGTGTGTAAACCAATGAACCAATCAGAGTAAATGCGTTATTTCAGCACTGTTATGTAAATTTGGTTTATTAAAGATATACAGTGGAACCTCGGCTCCAGTAACGCGCTCGCAGTCCAAAGCACTCGTATATCAAAGCGAATTTCCCCATAAGAAATAATGGAAACTCAGATGATTCGTTCCACAACCCAAAACTATTCATATAAAAATGATTAATACAAAATATAAAGTAAAATACATAAAACAAATTAACCTGCACTTTACCTTTAAAAAGAATCATGGCTGGTGTGAGTGAGTTTCTAAACTCTTGTGGGATTCCACCCAACGGGACGACACGCGGAAGAGCGTCCCAAAGCAATCGCAGTCCCCCAGCGCTGTAGCAGTTCACCGTATAAGCGCATCCAAAAAGATCACGGACATGCTATAAGCGCCTGCCGTCGATGGGTCATACAAGGAACATTATAAAGATCCCGCTACAATAAATAACAGCGCTGTTGCTGTTTCAAGCTGAATAAAGCTGGTGGTGTTAAAGTATTGAGACTCAGCTTCGTGTTTTGGGGAGCAAGACGGGGACTCGCACTTCACAGCGCACACACAGCCACAATGCTGTAGTAAACAGTGTACGCTCATACGGATGTTGACTATATGAGTGAGGCACGCAGACTCAGACCGAGAATAGGAGACGATTGCACTCCAGATAAGAGACAGAGCGAGAGAGAGACGGGCGCGCGCGGAGCGAGCGAGATAAGGAGAGAGAGAGACGGGAGCGAGCGAGATAAGGAGAAAGAAAGAGACGATTGGGCGAGCGAGAGAGATAAGGAGAGAGAGACAGACAGACAGACAGACAGACAGACACTCGCCCGCAGCTCAGTTGTGATCACATGACGCTCAGATTTTATTTTTTTTTTCTCCAGCTCTTGGAGTTTTTTTTTGTTTTTTCTGTCCACCCTGGCCATTGAACCTTACTCTTATTCTATGTTAATTAATGTTGACTTATTTTCTTTTCTTACTGTGTCTTTTATCTTTCTATTCTTCATTAGGTAAAGCACTTTGAGCTACTGTTTGTATGAAAATGTGCTATAGAAATAAATGTTGTTGTTGTAGCAAAGTGTATCCATACTACTCGTATTGCAAGACATTGCTCGTTTATCAAGTCAAAATTTATTAAAAAATTTTGCTTGTCTTGCAAAACACTCGTAAACCAAGTTACTCGTAAACTGAGGTTCCACTGTATATACAGTATATATATATATATATAGAGAGAGAGAGAGGTTAGGATCAGCGCATTGCTGCACCCACCACACGACAAACCAACTCAGGATCCCAGATTAGGAACCACTGCTGCCACCCTCTGCCCAGGGCACTATCCCTTAGTAGATGGTAGGCCGGGGGGCTCCCTCTTCAGTGTTGAGAAATAAAGGACACAAGCTTCCTCCTGTCTGGTTTTTGGCTCAAAAAAGGTCCTAATTGAATACAAAATTTCTTGTTTTAATATATTTCCAATTTCCAATACCACAGTTTTAATACCAAATTCAAAGACATTTGAATCGATTATACATACAGAGCCTTCAGAACGCCATCAGCCCCCTTCGCTTTTCACACATTTTCTTATCTTGTGCTAAAATCATTTCAATTTGTTTTTCCCTCATCAAACAACACTCAATACCCCAAAAAAAGTTTTTGAATTTTTTTACAAATTTATTCAAAATAAAAAAACTGAATTATTGCGTTGACACAAGTATTCGGACCCTTGACCAGTACTTCTTTGAAGCCCCTTTGCCAGCTATACCCCCTTTTCCTTTTGGGTCTGATGTGACAAGCTTCTCACACCTGGATTTGGGGATTTTCAAGTTTCAGGTTTTCCAGTTTAGGTTGGATGGACACCGTCAGCAGACAGCTGTTTTCAGGTTTCACCAGAGACGTTCAATTGAGTTCAAGTCTGGCCTCTGGCTGGGCTGCTCAAGGACATTCCCAGCGTCGTCCCAAATCCACTCCGGTGTCGTCCTTACTTTGTGCTCAGGGTGATCATCCTGTTGAAATGTGAACCTTCAGCCCAGTCTGAGGTCCAGAGTGCTCTGCAGCAGGTTTTCATTAGCTTTCCTCTCAACCTGTGACTAGTCCCCAAGTCTCTGATGATGCCACCACTATGTGAGATGGCTTTACATACACTGAGCAGTACCTCGTTACCTGTAGATGTGACACTTTGAATTGACAAAGACAGTTCAATCTTGGTTTCATCAGACCAGAGAATCATGTTTCTCACAGTCTGAGAGTCCTTTAGGTACCTTTTTGGAAACCCCAAGTGGGTGTTCATGTGTTGTCTGGCCACTCTTCCATAACTCCCACATTGGTGGAGTGTTGCAGTGGTGGTTGTCCTTCTGGAAGTGACTCCCTTCTCCACAGAGGTTCTCTGGAGCTCAGGTTGAGTGATCGTCATGTTCTTGGCCACCTCTCTTACCAAGGCTCTTCTCCCCCAGTTGTTCAGTTTGGCCAGGTAGCCAGCACTAGGAAGAGTCACGGCTGTGACAAACGTATTCCATTTAAGGAGTATGGCGGCCACTGGGCTCTTGAGAACCTTCATTGCTGCAGAGCTTTCCCCTCATGGACCCTGTGATCATCAGAGGTGACTGTGCAGAGGGTGCAGACCTTTAAATATGTGGGACTGCCAATACTGATGCTCTGTGTAAGAAAGGTCAGAGCAGACTATACTTTCTGAGAAGGTTGGCATCCTTCAACATCTGCAATAAGATGCTGCAGATGTTCTACTAGACGGTTGTGGCGAGTGCCCTCTTCTACACGGTGGTGTGCTGGGGTGGCAGCATAAAGATGAAAGACGCCTCACGCCTGGACAAACTTGTTAAGAAGGCAGGCTCTATTGTAGGATTAAAGTTGGACAGTTTAACATCTGTGGCAGAGCGACGGGCATTAAGCAAACTCCTGTCAATCATGAAGAATCCACTGCATCCACTGAACAGTGTCATCTCCAGACAGAGGAGCAGCTTCAGTGACAGACTGAGGAGATCGTTCCTCCCCCACACTATGCGACTCTTCAATTCCACCCAGGGGAGTAAATGCTAACATTAATTCTATTTTAATTTTTTTCATTTTTATTACTATTTAATTTAATATTGTTTCTTTGTATCAGTATACTGCTGCTGGATTATGTGAATTTCCCCTTGGGATTAATAAAGTATCTATCTATCTATCTATCTATCTATCTATCTATCTATCTATCATATAGTGCCTTTCACATCTATCTATCTATCTATCTATCTATCTATCTATCTATCTATTATATAGCGCCTTTCACATCTATCTATCTATCTATCTATTATATAGCAACTTTCATATCTATCTATCATATAGTGCCTTTCACATCTATCTATCTATTATATAGCGCCTTTCATATCTATCTATCTATCTATCTATCTATCATATAGTGCCTTTCATATCTATCTATCTATCTATCTATCTATCTATCTATTATATAGCGCCTTTCATATCTATCTATCTATCTATCTATTATATAGCGCCTTTCATATCTATCTATCTATCTTATTATATAGCGCCTTTCATATCTATCTATCTATCTATCTATCTATCTATCTGTAGCTTTCCTCAGATCTGTGCCGCCACACAATCCTTACTATCGTAGGCTCAACATGCAGTTCATTTGCTTGTATGTTGCTCACCAGGGGTCCCCAACTCCGGTCCTGGAGGGCCGCAATGGCTGCAGGTTTTCATTCTAACCCTTTTCTTAATTAGTGACTTGTTTTTGCTGCTAATTAACTTCTTTTGAACACATTTTAATTGACTTTTTTTTTAAAGTTTGTTGAACCCTGAATTTCTTCATCGTTCCTCTGAATTTCTTCATTTCTTTCCTTAATGGCACCCAAACAGAAATGAAATGTGAAGTGAGGGAGCCAAGAGAAGACCACCAAAGTTGGGGCCTCAAACTCCAACCAGTTGCTTCATTAGGCGCCGAGTCTCGTCGTTAATTAAACTCGTTCTTTAATTCCATAGCTTGTTGCTGCTCTCGTTGTGTCATAGCAGACATTTCTGAAATTGCTGTCTTTCTCTTTCCTAAGAGCACTGGGGACCTGAGCAGATCAGCATTCCTGAGACCTTCACCTTTCTTTATCTTCAGATATTGTATGATGGACGCCAGTTGTTTTGGCTCATTTTGTATCTCATTATTGTTTGGCTGCTAATTAAGGAAAAAGAAAAAGTTAAGGCTGCTGTGGGCTGGCGCCCTGCCCGGGGTTTGTTTCCTGCCTTGCGCTCTGTGCTGGCTGGGATTGGCTCCAGCAGACCCCTGTGACCCTGTAGTTAGGATATAGCGGGTTGGATAATGGATGGATGGATGGAAACAATTAAGGGGTCTGAGTCTTCAAAAGCAAATCAAATTTAAGGGCGGAGTGGTGGCTCTGAGGCTAAGGATCTGTGCTGGTATCCCGAAGGTTACCAGTTCAAGTCCCCGTCACTGCCAAAAGAGATCCTGCCCTGAGCAAAGGTACTGTAAAATGGCTGAAACTGCAAAAACTAACAAGAAATTGTATAAGGCGAAATAAAGAACAAAAAAAAAGAAGTTAATTAGCACTAATTAAGAAAAGGTTTAGAATGAAAACCTGCAGCCAGAGTTGGGGACCCCTGGTCTGTGTGGCTTTCCCAATCATGTGCCATCAATTGAAGTGACTAGCCGTGGACTACAAACAATATGTAGGAACATCTCAATAGATCCATCCATCCATCCATCTTCCAACCCGTTGAATCCAAACACATGGTCACAGGGGTCTGCTGGAGCCAATCCCAACCAACACAGGCAGGAACCAATCCCGGGCAGGGCGCCAACCCCCTGCAGCATGTCAATAGATCAGGGATGGGCAAAGTCATTCCTGGAGGGCCGCAGTGGCTGCAGGTTTTTCTTCCAACCCAATTGCTTAATAAGAAGCTCTTATTGCTCAAGTGACACTTCAGCTTCATTTTCGTTGTCTCCCTCATTAAGATTTTGAACCCTTATTGCTTATTTAAGTCTTAAACGGCTGCATTCTCGGTTTTTAATTGCTCCTTGTTAGCAATAAGATGCAAATGACAAAAGAAACCAGCGGTTCTCCATTTTGCTTGTTCCCCTTTACACCTGTGTGTATTTATCGTGCACTATTTGGTTTAATTAAATACTTTGAAGGAAAGAGAAGAGAAAAAAGTGAAGGATTGAGAATTACCCATCCGTTTTACACTTCAAAGTATTTGGATGATATCCTTAGAATGGAAAAAAAAAAATCTAGGATATGAGAATGACCTGACATAGCAGAGTTAAAGCACTAACAAGCCATGAAATGTAATTATTGGCAAGGATTGTTTTCTAATTAAGCAAAACTGGGTTGGAACAAAAACCCGCAGCCACTGCGGCCCTCCAGGACTGACTTTGCCCACCCCTGCAATAGATGGTCAATAGAATGGGATTCAACTGAGCCAAATTCCAAGTGTCATATCACACGGGCTGAATACTTGTTTCATGGTAATATTTGTTTTTTTTTTATTGTTAATAAAAGTCCCTAAAACTAAAAACAGCTAACTGTGACAAAAGCTGAGCTCAAGTCCAGAAGAAGTAAAACACCACAAGGAGTAAAGCGTTCATCACTCTTACAAGAGCAGACTCTAACGGTTCACTTAAATATCCGACAGGTCTCGTTCAGAAAGCGGACGCCACTCGAGACGGCCTTCCCCGCGCCCAAACACTAACCTTAAGGTCAATAAAACGGGTCCCTGATGTTAAGTCACTATTTTAGGGCTAAGATGATAACAGAAATGTGAAATTTACTTATATACCTAATCTGAATTATTGTGAAACAGCCAAGTGGCGCCCGCTTTCTGAACAAGAGCCGCGATGCACATTCACTTATTCTCATCAAGATCCCGTAAATCCAGAGGTGCTGATACACCGCCTGCTGCAGGTCCGTGGCTAGGAAGGTCACTTTAGAAACAGGCTTATCGTCACTTAAGACGAAGAGATCCAAAGGCAGTTTGTAAGCAGTGTTTCTGGCACAGAATATTTGGTACGTGTGTACTAAACGGCCGGCAGTTCCTACCCATTCTACCGAATATTTACAATGCGAGGGTACAACTCCAGTAGCCAAGCCAACGAACCACAGGGACACTCGTGTCCCACAAGGACCTCATAAGGTGTCCATGGTAGGATTCTTAATGTGCAGAAATGCGGGAGAAGGGCGTGCTGATGTACTACATATGGGTTTATTGAAAGATAATAAATGAGCGTTGGTGTCCCCTTCTGTGCGAAGTGTACGAAATACGGAATAAATCGCGCTCCGTATCACTTCAATACTTTTAAATGAATTTTCCAGTTACGGGACGGCTGGCAACTCCTATCCCATGGTGAACCTGAACGATTTTATGAGAAGGGTACAACATAACCAAATGAGTCTGAGAACCTTATGAAAGCACTTATATATGTGGGCATGGCAAAGGCCCTTTATAAATAAAATATTGCATTACTGTTATTAAACTACCTTTTATTAGTCTTGTAGGCTTTCAAAAAAAATCTCCTTGCCAGCTACCGGAAGAAGACGAAGAAGTGGTTGCCTGGCAACTAGAGACGCCGTGTCGCTCGTATCCGCCACCGGAAGTGCGTGGATGTGGAGACCAGCATGGCGGACGGGGAGAGGGCACTTTTTGCCTGGATGCGGTGGACTCCCCTGTGGCCGCACTGCTTGCTCGTGTTGTTTGTGTTCCTTTATGCGGACGGTTGTGTCGCCGGAGATGAGACTTTCAGTGTTGGGAAAAGCGCCGTACATTCTGCCGCTGCGTTCTCAGTAGCCACGGATCGAAGGTGCGATACGTCTGAACGGCGATGCTGTGCTCTCGTCCTCTTGATTTATCCAATGCTGCTGATTTAGAAAGTGTGTGGATGCGGGCGTTAAATGAGCTACTGGCCCGACTCGGATAACGCGATAGAAAGGGAAGTTTATGTTTATAGCAACCTGTAATAATCCCGACCAATTTGGACCCTTTGGCTGTGGGCTTTCAATTCGTGCGAGTTCAACTATTCAACAGTTAGAGGACAAGTTGTACCTTTAATTAAAACGCAGTGTTCTTTATATGATTTTTTTTACATTAGTAATCCATCTTAAAGAAAATAATGTCTCGTATACTAGAGTGTGAACTCACAATGCTAGACGTTAACTCTGTAAGTATTTTGCTCCCAGGTTATTTCTTTCTAGTAATTCTTAAAAAAATAAATACGTAGGTGTAACCTGTAAGTAAGTCATAAAACCTGAAATCCACTGTCCGAGCGGAGGTGGTTCTTGCTGGTATTGTTGGTACTGAATAAGTGCGGGGAGTTTTGCCATCTGGGTAAGCCTTGGGGCGGTAAATGAAAACGTCACTGGTTAAGCTCCAGCTGACAATACACGTGCCCCGTGGGAGGGTGGGCATCATTTAAGAAGACTGTGCTTCCCCAATAGAAATATGGAACCTGATGTGCAGTATGAGTGATGTGCCTTGTGTGGGAAGCATACTGTAGCTTAAGAGTGCCAGTCCAAACCCTACATGAACCCAAATCAGATGAGCATGCATCTATGAAAAGAAACTTCCCGGTTTACGATGGGTTGTTATTTGCACTCTAATTTGGCTTTCAGAAATTTGCAACAACACCATCAGAGAAGGAGAAGGATTGAAATTAAACATTGAATTGGCAGAACAGTAAGGTAACACATTCCTGGGTATTTCAGGCTATGATATCTATACATCCATGCGTTTTTTGAACATGCAGTATTCATTGGGTGGGCTGTACGTACACAACCACAGTAGATGTAAGCTCTGTACTGGAACTGTAGGTAGATCAGGAGTTGACGGAGGCCAAAGTTAATAGCTATGAATCCATTCATTTCCTTTTCCGAAGCTGCCCTTGCGTTTTCTGTGGTGGGCACAAGGATGCAACCAAGGGAACGATAATAAATGGCTGGGCAAACACGCCGTCTCTGTCATCTTAGGACTGTCTGGAAATTCCAACACAAGTAAAAATGTTGAACCCGTATACATGCATACTGTCTGAGCTGGCGATTAAACCCGCGTCTCTGGACCTTTGAAGGCGTAATGGCACTCTGCTACACCCGTCTGTGAATGTTTCCTTCTTTTCTTTTGCCAGTACCTGGCCGGACTGATTAATGACCCCATTTGTTTTGACATCTGCCAGCCATGCTCACAGTTGACTTACGCTTTCTCTTGCTAGCACTGTGCCCCCGTGCTCATCTCAGCATTTTGGCCATTACTGCCAAATGGAAGCGTAAAGTTAAGTGTCCTGTGAGAGGTGACAGTCTGGCATGGAGCGGTATGTGTTAATTATGGGCTGATATGAAAATCATTAAATATCTTTGGACATTGTAATCATTAGAAAGTAAGACTGACACTCCTCTTGTTGTTTTTGTTTTTCATTTGTGTAAACTATTTCTGTTAAGTGGTCCTCGTGTCTAAATGCCACCTCTTAAAGTATTTATTGCTTGTGTTTGACTGCCATTGGCTGTTTCCTATTTAATGTGCCCTTTTGTGCCCTACAGATACCTGCTGTACGATGTGAATCCCCCTGAAGGTTTTAATCTACGGAGGGACGTGTTCATTCGCATGGCTTCTTTAATGAAGGCTCTCCTCAAGAAAGGGCCTTGGGTTCTTGTGTTGCCCCCCTGGGGACGCCTCTATCACTGGCAGACTCCAGACATCTACCAAGTCCGAATTCCCTGGGGTGACTTCTTTGACTTGGACAGCCTTAATATGAACATACCTGTTATTGAGTACGAGCATTTCATAGCAGGTAAGTTCGTTTGTGTAAACTAAATCTAGCGAGTTAGAAATAAAACAAAACGTACCTAAAAACCACTGACCTGAAATCTTGACTTGGATCAGGAAAACTCTCTTTACATGGTCAGTGGACGTACAGTGCATCCGGAAAGTATTCACAGCACATCACCTTTTCCACATTTTGTTATGTTACAGCCTTATTCCAAAATGGATTAAATTCATTTTTTTCCTCAGAATTCTACACACAACATCCCATAATGACAACGTGAAAAAAATTTACTTGAGATTAGTTTCCCTGATCAAACTTGAGATGTTTCTGCAGCTTCACTGGAGTCCACCTGTGGTCAATTCAGTTGACGTGACATGATTTGAAAGGCACACACCTGTCTATAGAAGGTCCCACAGTTGACAGTTCATGTCAGAGCACAAACCAAGCATGAAGTCAAAGGAATTGTCTGTAGACCTCCGAGACAGGATTGTCTCGAGGCACAACTCTGGGGAAGGTTACAGAAACAGTTCTGTTGCTTTGAAGGTCCCAATGAGCACAGTGGCCTCCATCATCCGTAAGTGGAAGAAGTTCAAAACCACCAGGACTCTTCCTAGAGCTGGCCGGCCATCTAAACTGAGTGATCAGGAGAGAAGGGCCTTAGTCTGGGAGGTGACCAAGAACCCGATGGTCACTCTGTCAGAGCTTCAGAGGTCCTCTGTGGAGAGAGTAGAACCTTCCAGAAGGACAAAGATCTCTGCAGCAATCCACCAATCAGGCCTGTATGGTAGAGTGGCAAGACAGAAGTCACTCCTTAGTAAAAGGCACATGGCAGCCCGCCTGAAGTTTATAAAAGGCACCTGAAGGACTCTCAGACCACGAGAAACAAAATTCTCTGGTCTAATGAGACAAAGATTGAACTGTTTGGTGTCACGTTTGGAGGAAACCAGGCACCGCTCATCACCAGGTCAATACCATCCCTACAGTGAAGCATGGTGGTGGCAGCATCATTCTGTGGGGGGCAGGAACTGGGAGACTAGTCAGGATAAAGAGAAAGATGACTGCAGCAATGTACAGAGACATCCTGGATGAAAACCTGCTCCAGAGCGCTCTTGACCTCAGACTGGGGCGACGGTTCATCTTTCAGCAGGACAACGACCCTAAACACACAGCCAAGATATCACAGGAGTGGCTTCAAGACAACTCTGTGAATGTCCTTGAGTGGCCAGACTTGAATCAGATTGAACATCTCTGGAGAGATCTTAAAATGGCTGTGCACCGACGCTTCACATCCAACCTGATGGAGCTTGAGAGGTGCTGCAAAGAGGAATGGGCGAAACTGGCCAAGGATAGGTGTGCCAAGCTTGTGGCATCACATTCAAAAAGACTTGAGGCTGGAATTGCTGCCAAAGGTGCATCGACAAAGTATTGAGCAAAGGCTGTGAATACTTATGGACGTGGGATTTAATAAATTTGCAAAAACTTCAAGTAAACTTTTTTCACGTTGTCATTATGGGGTGTTGTGTGTAGAATTCTGAGGAAAAAAATGAATTTAATCCATTTTGGAATAAGGCTGTAACATAACAAAATGTGGAAAAAGTGATGCGCTGGGAATACTTTCCGGATGCACTGTGTACGTCTTGAATTTTAAAAGTGCAAATATTTAAAAAAATGCAGTTCAGTTTTTTATAGCACATCCAGAAAACGGACGGATAGATGCATAGTAGTTAATTGATCCCTGAGGGGAACGGCGTACATTTCAGTTTTTAAAGTCATATTAATCATTCTTGACATAAGCAGCAGATTCCATTAAACAAAACATTAAAAAGTCGATTTTTTGTTTATTCTGTCAACTTGACTATCTGACGCTGTCCCCGAGTTCTTCAGATACTCAACATTGTCCTCTTTTCATATAGAGTGCTTTAAGCTACTTTATTGAATCAAAATGTGCAAAATAAATAAATACAGTAAATGTGTTTCCTTCCTTTTCTCACCATACTCTGTATTTGCTTGTATGCCAAAAACTCCATTTCTAAGTTATAATCAACTTCAGCTTGACATGTCCCGGGACAGGCTTCAAATGTTGACGAGTCTCTAAACGTGATTTATCCCTCCGCTTAAAAATAATACACAATCACGTAAGGGCTGAGTGAGAAACACTAGGTTACAAAGTTTGCATGCAGACTTTTTAACAAACTACTTGTGTACCTGTCATTTTTTTTGAATAGCACATTTATCTACATATACACTCAGTGGCCACAATACGAAGTGTGATCAAAAAATACGGTGAATGTTTAAAAAAAGAAATGTTCATTGCAGTAAAAGATTTACGACTACTAGTCCCTCTCCAAATACTTTCCTCCACTTGGAATGCACTTCTCCCAACGCTCCTGCCACTTTGCGAAGCAGTTCTGGAAGTTTCCTTTCGAGAGTCTCTTTAGTTGGGCTGCTGTGGCTGTCTGGATGTCCTCATTGGATTGAAATCGTTTGCCTTTCATGGTCCTTTTCAATTTAGGGAACAGCCAGAAGTTGCACGGTGCCAGATCCGGCGAATAAGGTGGATGCGGACACAGCGTAATGTTTTAATTCGACAGAAACTGTCGTAACTAGAAGGGATGTGTGACAAGGAGCGTTGCCATGATGAAGAATGAAACCGTTTCAATATTTTCCTCGGTTATTGATGTTGAAGGACGTCCTGATCTTTACTCGTCTTCAAGCGAGTCAGATCCATTAGGAAATCGATCAAGCCACTTTTAAACAGTCTTAACTGTCGGTGCAGTGTCACCATAAACCGATTTTAACATCTCATGGGTTTTGCAATTTGAAACAAAATTTCATGTTAATGCGTTGCTCGATGTCCATTACTAACGACAAACTTGAAAAACTCACTTGAACTCAACAGTGGCTCACAAACGACTGAGAGTATCAGACAAGTTGAAACTGGTCACAAACTGGGCTCTAAGATGGATCTGTCAGGACCGGCAGTGAATCGTTTGGCGTTGCTCTTGGATGGCGCCCTGCATCAACATTCATCGTACTTTTTGATCACACCTCATATTTAGCCCGTCTGCTTGTTAATACACATAGCTGGGTTCCTCCAATAATGTGGCTGCAGTCCTCACTCTCTCATATACTGTATATTATGGAAAGTAACATTAAAAAGTTCACACAGAAGTGCTTGTTTTTTTTATTAAAACTGATTTTAAAATATTGCCAAAACATTACTAATGCTGTAAATAGTTGTTATTGCTTGAAATGACTGACAAAGCCCCCCGTTCAGCAGCTGTTACTCCTGATAGCAAACTCTCTTAGCTCATCTTTAATTAACTACTAGCTGTGCCCTGCGGCTTCGCTCACGTACAAGTGAAACAGGACAGCGAGGAGGGTCCTGCCCGGCTCCCCACTCCTGACGTCACGCTCCCCCAACCCCCTTGGCCTGCAGCCTCTGTCTCGGATTAGCGCGAATATATCGCAGCTGCAAGGAAACTATGATACTTAGCGTGATGAGAGAAGTCGCAAAATCAACCAGAACGTTCAAGCAAATTCTACAAAAAAGGCCCGATCTAAATCTGTGAAGTAGTTCTCTCGTTCACTAGATAAGCGGAGGTAAGGGACGCACTGAGGCTGATGCGTGAGTGAGGAAAGCCCGTCTCCCTCCCCTCGGCCCACTGCGTCTCTCTCGGATTCGCGTTAATAAATCGGTACAGCAAGCAAACTATGATACACAGCACAATGATAGAAGTTGCAAAATCAACCAGAATGTTGAAGCAAATTCTAGAAAAAAACCTGATCTAAATCCGTTAAGTAGTTCTGTCCTGAAAACCCTAACCCTCATTAGAAAAACCTCTGTAATTGTGTTAGCGCAGCTAAAACATCTCCTCTTTAATAAAGCGAAGGATCTTCTTTCTTTGGGTTTCAAGGTATTGGCATTCCTAAAGTTCAATTGTAGTTTTAAAAATGGCCAAAACAAAACTGCTTTCTTAAGAAACATGCCAGTTGCTGTTTTTGTGAAGTCGAGGTTATTTCATTCAACAGATCGCCAAGAAACTAAAGATTTCATACAAAGGTGTCTACTGCTGTCTTGAGAGAAACTGGACAAGAGAATAAGAACATACGTTTTTAGAAACGGACACCTCAGTGGTTCCTTAAACAGTACAATACACCTAATAGCAGTGTCACCTGTGACAGGGAAAAGATTATAATAGGCAGCAGAGCACAGACATTGGAGGGTGGGCTTCTTAGCAATTCCAGCCTTTTTCTCATTTTAGTGTTTTCTTTCAGTTTGCCAGTTCTAGACATGACGATTTCTTTGAAACTCTGCCTTATAGGCCAGCATACCTGAGTTGTCTTTTTCATTTAGTGTGTGTGTGTTTGTTCACCCTGTGGTGGACTAATGCCCTGTTCTGGGTTTGTGCCTGCCTTGTACCCTGTGCCCCTGATTTGAATTAACTGGGTTAGAACATGGCATGACTTACAGGAAAAAAAGTCACCTGGTAACACAACATTAGTGTCAACCAAATAAGTCACTGGATCCATCCTGCCTTGTGTCTGATGTTCTGTGTGTCCCTGAAATGCCACCGCACTCCTAACCATTGTTACTGACCATCATCTTCTAGTCGTCTCTTTGTAAAATGGGTAGTGTGCATGCCACACCATCCCAACCTATATCGTGGTTCCATGAATTCAACTGGTCCCCACAATATCCAGATCTTAGTCTAATGGAGCTCATTTGAGATGATGAGGAAGTTGAATGTGCGGTCGAAAAAAAATCTGCAGGAACCTCATAATGCTAATCTGTCATCCTGAACCAAAATCCAGAAGGAATGTTCTTCAGCACCTAAATAAATCCTCACCTTGAAGAATTCTGTTATCGTAGCAAAAGGACTTCTGTCCAGTACTGGCCTGATCTGATAAAGTGGCCAGTGAGTATTTCACATGGAGTCATTTTCTGTTTGTACATTTTTAAATTTGTGTTAATGCGGAGTCAGACTTCTCGGTTGTGTGCTGTTGTGTATAAGAATACATTGAATAAATTCTGGTGCAAATATCACTGACACATTTTTAGAAGTGATTGATTACATCAAGCGTTGAAACCCTAAACTTCTTTGTAGTGCGTTTTTATTTATAGTCTGAAGGAAATATCAGATGTGTTTGTGAGTTACTAATGATGTTTTAATTACTTTGTTTTATTATAGAGTCTGGTGGCCCTTTCATAGAACAGGTGTATGTCCTACAAAATTATGCAGAAGGGTGGACAGATGGAAAATGGGAGGAGAAGGTTGATGAGAGACCTTGCATAGAGCAACTCATGTACTCGAAAGACAAGCAAGGATATTACCGGTAAAGACAGAAACAACAACATTTATTTACTGTATATAGCACGTTTTCATACAAATGATGGAGCTCAAAGATGTCATATAACATATCCATACATCCTTCTTTCCATAAATCACTTTTCCTACTGTCACAAAGCTGAGACATACTCAGGAAAGGTTTGGGGCAGCCACCCGTATATTCTGGTATCCTGGCTGCAAAGTCGTTTTTTATCACAATAAACAGCACTGATGTGCATATAACGAGTCCAAAACAAGACTGAGGGAAAGGGGAAAAAGGGCAGGCTTTTAAAGGGGAAGACAGGAAGTGAGGTCATGGGAATCGGGCACGTGTTCGTCACTCATTGGATCAGGCCCGGACGTGACATCAGGGGGGCCGGCGCCGGTTAGTTCTGTCTCCATTGGTTCGGTCCCAGAAATGATGTCACGAGAGCCAGGTGGAGTCTCCCAGGGATGGTCTACAGGGAAGTGAGAAAAAGAGTCAGTGCACTCTGCCACAGCCCGGCCTGTCTCAGAACTGCCGTCACTCAAGCCCCTTTAGCTGCCTCCCATTAACACGTGTGTGACACTACACAGGATCACAGGGTGCCAGTGTCTGTTGTGGCAGCACTAGGAACAAAGTGAGACTTGAACCCTGACTGGGTGCCAGTCGACACACAGGGACACATCCTCACTCAAAACAGGCCAATTTCAAGTTGCAGAGTGAATGTATGAATAATAAATAATATGAAAATAAATCTCATCAAAAGTCCCAACTGACTGATGAAAGAGACAAGTGCTTTTATTAGATTTATCATTTGGGAACATAATGCATTTTTGAAATTAATTTTACACACAATTGTATGCGTGTTGTAGTAGCACTGCAGCCTCACAGATCTACTGTCATGGCGTTGATCGCTCCAAATCTCGTTCTGTTGGGAGTCTGCATGTTCTCCTCCTTACACTGGGCTGGATTTTCCTACAGGTCCTCGAGTTTATGTACCTCACTTCAGAAATGCACATACTTGGGGTTCTAATTTGGCTCTGTGTAAGATGTGAGTGGGTGCCATGTCCATGGTTGGGGTCTGATTTGTGTAACCCTGAATTGGAGTTAGGATATTAATGCCATGGCTATTTGTTTTGCACAGCTTATATTTTGAGTAAGAATCCTGAAAGGTAACAGGAAATATATGTGTATATATATATATATGTATGTATATGTATCACTAGGGGGCTTCGCTCTCCAAACCCCCCCGGCCTGCACTACACGCTAGCAACTTCACGTCTCTGCCGCTCACATATGTGGATTTTACTTTCACCAAACAGCAAATCTTTTAATTCTCACGGATACGCCTCTACTTTTTCCTGATGGCAACACGAATTAGACGATCTACAAGTCTCCAACTTAAAGTTTAAAGCCAAACAATATATTCAATCTCTTTTCGCTGCTCCATTATTTCACTGAGTAATAATTTCTGTTTGTTTGCGCTAATGCGATCTTTACTATCATTTTTTTGAGTTTTTTCAAATTTTAGTACTTTCATTAACTCAAACCTGCTCTGCATGTGTACCGTGCCAATGTTTTTTTGAACTGTTTACGATGTTCTACTTTGTCATCTACTCTTTGTCTTTTATTTCCGGCCCCGGGCCTGGTTAAATCACTTGGTACAAAGTCTCATCTCGCGGGATGAGAAAGTGTCTCTCTGAAAAAGTCTCGTCTCAGGATTTTTTTATTATAATAGAGAGATGTATATTTAAAGTTCTAGAAATAGTATATAACAAATAAATCACAATATTTTAATGAACTTGTCTGTTTTATTATATTGTAAATACTGGCCACACTAAAGCCACAGCAGCTCGTCTATTCACAATTGGCCGATTTAGAGAAACAAGTGATCTGTGTGTCTTTGGACTGTGACAGTGAACCAGAAGAAACCCAAGTGGCTGCATGGCAAACATCAAATAAAAGGCAGTCTAACTAGGAAATGAAAATGCATCCCTTAGAGCTGTAACGCAACAATCTTACCTGTTGTGCTACCCAGTTTTTAATTCAAATGAATTACATCTGAGATATCCACTGTGATTAGGAAAGTTCAAATTTGACATCTTTTCGTATGTGGATGGTAGAACTTGAAATACCAAAATGGTGTCTGGAGAATGCACCAGTCCACTTCAGGATCTTTAGTTAAAGAGAGTCCATTTTGATTTGCCTTTCTACCTAACATTCCCTCCTTTGAGACGCAGGAGGTAAATCCATGCAGCCAATGACCTGGCATGAGATAATCCTGGGGTAGCCGGATTCTTGAAATAACATTCATTCTTAATGGCAGTAATTGTTAGTTTGCCAATTGACATTTCCAGGAAACCCAAATTTAAAATGGATTATAGTTATTATAACATTTTCAACCCTGCATAATCTAATTTGGCTGGGGTTTTGTGCATAGACTACCCTGGTAACACTGAGTGGAAAGGCCTGCCGGTTTAATGACTTGAGGGCTTTAAATTAGCTGGGTGGTGAGAATGAGCTCTGTGATGGACTGGCACCTCATCCTTCATGCTGCCAGAATAGGCTCAGGCACCTCACATCTCAATATTAGGAAATCTAGAATTGGAAAATGGGTGTATGCAATATGGCACCTTTAAAATAAACAGAGGGAGTCCCCATTCATCACAATAATGTAACTGAGCATTTTTTAAATATTCCTTTTGAAGAACTCTACATTTCCAAATGTATTTACAGAGGCTGGTTCTGGGGTTATGAGGAGACGAGAGGCCTGAACGTCACCTGCTTGTCAGCCCAGGGACATGCGTCAATCGTGGTTCCCATCCTGCTGAGAAACACAACTGCTCGGTAAACAAGAACAAGTAATTCAGATCTTCAAATATTGTATTAGTATGCTCATCTGTCTTTAAATGAAATTGACATTGGAAAGAAATGTGGCACAGTTAAGTTGCTCTTTAATTCTGTCACTTTTATTAAATGTTCAAACGTAGAAAAATAAGCAGAAGTAAAAAAATTGTACACATACTTTATGGATGTATGCATTACGTTAATTGAAATTTGTAACGTTTCATCACATTTAATGTTTGTGTGGTACAGGAAATAGTTACGAGGACAAGCTTTCTGTAAATATGTACCTCATATGTATTAACTTCATTTTTATGACTTAATGCATAAAAACATCCTCTTTTTAATTCTTTACATACAGTTTGTTTAATAGAGTACATTTTTAATAGTTATTCATAAATGTTAGATAGATGTTATATCTATCGCATATGTTTATATACAGTGATCCCTCGCTATATCGCACTTCGACTTTCGCGGCTTCACTCTATCGCGGATTTTAAATGTAAGCATATTTAAATATATATCACGGATTTTTCGCTGGTTCGCGGATTTCTGCGGACAATGGGTCTTTTTACTTCCTGTACATGCTTCCTCAGTTTGTTTGCCCAGTTGATTTCATACAAGGGATGCTATTGGCGGATGGCTTAGAAGCTACCCAATCAGAGCATGTATTATGTATTAACTAAAACTCCTCAATGATATACGATATGCTTCCCACGTGGTGCTCGATTGTTTGCTTTTCTCTCTCTCTCTCTCACTCTCTCTGACATTCTCTGCGCCTGACCGAGGGGGTGTGAGCACAGGGGCTGTTTGCACAGAGGCTGTTTGCTTAGAGGATACGGACTGTCGCAGTAGGGGGCAGTAGTGCTCCCTTGAATACTCAGGTACCACGCCAAACACCTGGTAAAAGTGCTACAATTCTTTGTTTTATTAAAAGGATTACGTGCACCAAGCACCCTCCACTCCACACTAATAAATAAATAAATAATCACAATCCTCCACTCCCAGACGCGTTGCCCTCCTACCACCCAGCTCAGCTCGTGTCCCTGACCTGGAAGTGATCCCAATCCAACAGTTCACAAGTCCTTATTCTTTCCGGGTCAGGATAAATAATGCTTTTCTCATCCCGGAAGCCCGTCGCTCTTCCTGTGACGAACTTCCGGGTTATAATGGGCAAAAGAGTCCACTGGCCTCCCGACAGCGACTCCCAGGGGCCTCCAAGGTATCCAGCAGGGCTGTGCATAAAAACTACATGGTCCATAAGGCCCTGCTGGAATTCAAGGCATATCCATGCTCTTGGGAGTGCGCCTCCTGGCGGTGAGGACCGGAATATGGAGCCGGCCATCCACTACAGGACGCTCCTCTAAAAATGCTGCTTTATCGCGGTGCTTCTGCATACTTAAAAGCCCAAAAGCACGTATTGATTTTTTGATTGTTTGCTTTTCTCTCTCTCTCTCTCTGACATTCTCTGCTTCTGACACGCATTCCTTTGAAGATATGTTTGCATTCTTTTACTTGTGAGAAAGAACTGTCATCTCTGTCTTGTCATGGAGCACAGTTTAAACTTTTGACTGAAGGGTGTTCCTTCATGTCTAGAGGGCTCTAATAATGTTAACAGTGTGGAAGAGTTTATAAGGGCTTAAAATATATAAAAATAACCATACAAACATATGGCTTCTACTTCGCGGATTTTCATCTATTGCGGGGGGTTCTGGAACGTAACCCCTGCAAACGAGGAGGGATTACTGTATCTGATTTCAAATATTTTTAAGCTCACAACAATATACCAAATGTACAGTAAGAACAGGTAAATATTTACAGACTAATTAACTGATTTTAGTTTCCAGCTTGTCATAAAATTTCATATGATATAATTATTTGAGCCTTTGACCTGCTTGAATATTTTAGTTAAACAGAGATATCTCACTGATGTAACGTCTCAAATGACATTTCCATTTGGAAATTTCTCACATATGTGATTACTGAAATTATTTTATATATAAAATATTTATATATTTTATATATTGTTTTTTTTTTTAGATCAGTGATGCTGGATAGAGCAGAAACACTTCTTCATGATCACTATGGTGCAAAGGACTATTGGGATGTAAGTTTGAGTTTACATTATTCTCTGAATTTAAGTGAAGACAATTTATTTTCAACATAAGTACAAACATATATAATGCACATAGTATGCCTTGTTTTGAAAATATAAAAGCAACATTTCAAAAACGAATACTTTTTTTTTTAACTTAATCTTAGCTAAAGAAACACCCAACCCGAAAAAATTTTTATCTGTTCTTTACCTCATGATATTTGTAGTTATGGCTGAAAAATAGTGTTAATCTTCTGGAAAACGAAGCGAGCGACGTTACAGATAAGATAAGCGTCAGTGAGGACCAACATTTAACAACAGCAAACACTTTGAAAACATCCATGAAAGTAAGAAAAAAAAATTACTCATCACACAATCCACGTTCGGAATCTTTTTGTATGCGCACAACATACCCAGACATGTGTATTTATTTCCATTTCCAGATTTTAAAAAGTTAAAGAAAATCAAATGAAAACATTATTAGGTGGAAAATATATCTTGTATTTGTGCATATCTGAGATGATTCAATAGGCAGAACATACATTTACTCCTGCAATTTCATAAACAGCTGATGGAAAATCCAGAAATCCTGAATGTATGGATTAATAAGCAACAAATGAGCGAAAACTCAGTTCTGTTTTAATGCACTCCTGTTTTGTACGAGCAAACATCTGAATGTTTGACAGATGGATTATGCAACACAAGGAAACATGAGAAATTATTTTGGATATTTTCACATTACTTGCTGCTGTTCAGCGCTGTTGTTACCTACACTCCAAGTGAAAACATGAAATTAACAATTTTTCTTGCCTGTAATTACAAACCACAGAAGTAAAGAGCAGATAAAAAATACTCTGGGGCAGAGTATTGCTTTATTTAAGCACATATTATTCTTAAGCAAGTTGAGTGCAGAGACTTAATAAGTTTACCATAAAATGTTTGGCAAGATCAGATCTGAAAATATGCTACTGGAGTTAAAAAAAGAGTGAAACACTTAGTATTGTGTTTGTTTTGTTCGTTTGTCCCTCCATCCATTCCCCAAACTTGATTTTTTCCATTGGGGGTTAGAGGCATCATAAGCTTCCACATAGTAAATAACACGCTTGCACATATTCAATTCTGAATTATTCATTATATTAAAATGCAAATCTGTGAGATGGAGTGAGAAACTGTCATATTTCAAGGGAGCGCACATAAACACTAAGAAAACACATATGTTCTGTATGAACGGTAATATAACCAGTAGTTAGAGCCAGGGTCTTTAAACTGTGAAGCAGAGGTTATTCAGTTGTATGCCAACCTTGAAAAGCTTTTTTGTTTTTTTTATATATTATATTGCAAAGCTATATTTTTACAATTTTTAATTGTAATTGTAAATTTGAATTGTAATTAATTTTTTAATTTACTAGGGGGCTTCGCTCATCAACCCCTCTGCCTGCGCAACGCGCCAACAAATTCGGATTTCTGCTGCTCGCAAACAACAAAACTTGTAATTCTTGTGGATAGGCCTCATCATTGGGAAGAAACACTACTTTTCCCTGATGGCAACACCAATTAGACGATCTACCAGTCTCCGACTTAAAGTTTAAAGCCAAACAATATCTACATACTTCTGTCATATCACCTATGTCCATATATCCGATCTCTTTTCGCATTTACCTTTTCATCAATATCACATTGAATTTTGATTCTGTGTTTGGAATTACATCGTGACAACGCCTGTGAATGAATATCGTTTCTTTCTCTCTACACGAACTGTGTCTGACAATAGCATTCACACAAATGAGAAATGATTGAACCATGTGTGTGGTTATAAATGTTTTAGATGTGGGCGGGACTTTTCCAAATCTCTTTGCATAAAGTCTTGTCACGCAGGGCTTGAAATTTCACTTTCACCAAACAACCAATCTTTTAATTCTCGCGGATATGCCTCTTCATTAGGAAGAAACACTACTGATGGCAGCACGAATTAGACGATCTACAAGTCTCTGACCTAATATTTAAATCCGAACAATATATTCAATCTCTATTTGCTGTTCCATTATTTCACCAAGTAATAATTTAGAGTTTTCATACTTCCATTATCTTTAACCTGCTCTGCATGTGTATCACACCAATGTTTTTGAATTCTTTACGACGTTCTACTGTGTCATCTACTCTTTGCCTTTTTACTTCCGGCCCCGGGCGTAGTTAAATCTTTTGGCACAAAGTCTTGTCACATGGGACTTGAAAGCGTCTCTCTTCAAAAGACCATTTCTCGTTGCAGGATTAAAAGTCTCGCCCCCCAAGATTTTTTTATTATAATAAAGAGACAATGATTAATCTATATATATATATATATATATATATATATATATATATATATATATATAATACACACAGGGTGGTCCAGATCTAATTATGCAGATCCAGATCATCTGGATGACTTTGATTTATGTGGGGACGATTCCAGTTCGGTGCGAAAACGATTCTTCATGTCGTCAGTTCGCACACTTCTCGATGGTCCGGGATTTTTCAGGTGATTTTGTATGTAATAAACTTAAGTTATAGTGTAATGAAAATTGCATAATTTAGATCTGGAACACCCTATATATATATATATATATATATATATATTATTTTTTTATTTATTTATTTATATATCTATATATATCATTTTTATTTATTTTATATATTTATATATTATTAAAAATATAAGTTTGTAAAAATTGTTTTCCAAAATTATATTTTTATTTAATTTTATTGTACTTCTGAGCTTTTACTGTTTATTTTTTAGATATGAAAAGTCACATTCGCTTGCAATAACACAGTTTATGCAACATTGGCAGAAGATAAAGCAAACAGACCCTGACTGCTTAGTCAACATTTTAGTCTGATGAATTTACAAAATCAACAACCAATGAAGCTGTGCTTTTTTGTTTTGTTTACCAGACTCGACGAAGCATGGTGTTTGCAAAGCACCTCCGACTGGTAGGAGATGAATTCCGATCCAGGTACCTTGATTCTAATGATGTGGATGACAAGACAGACTATAATGAAGACTGGACAAAACGAAAGGTAAAATGGAAAAAAGTACACTTGTTTTTTTTTTTCTTTTTTGTCAATGAATTCTTATTCTATTTTTAATCACAAAATTTCACCATGAAGCTGGGATTATTATTTATATATACACACACACAATTTAAAACTTGCTGATCTACCTTACACCATGTCTTAGTTTGGACTAGACAGGAGGAAGCTTAACATTTATATGCATTAATTTGGAACAAGTTTGAAATAACTGTAAAGCGTTTGTTGGTTTAGCTGATGTTTTTAATCTTGGTTTATGCTGAAGATAATCAAGCTATAAAGCTGAAAGTGTAGTTCTGTACAATATTTATTTGTCTTGTATGCAAATCCACACTGTTGAACCATTCTCCACCAAATCTGGCACAGATTCCCCATTTTTACAGGGGAAGACCACAAGCTATATTTCTGTCTGAAATCTTCCCCGGGTAACTTTTTTTTAATGACCACACCTGCTTTTTTTTTTTTTATATAAGAAAGTGCCTGTAGGAGGCATTTTTGGGACAGGATACAGGTATGCAAAGTTGCTCCCTATGGAGGCTTTAGTTGGGGAAATTTTGGTTTGGGATATTTTTTTCCTCTGGAGATTCTTAATGGCCACACCTGCCTAATATTTCACCTAGGGCAGTGCCAGATACCCCTACTAGTTAATAATATTAATTGAATCTAGAGCTGCAAATTTTGGTCACATTCTATAATCAATAGTCACACAATTTTGATAAATGAATAACCATTAATCATTTAAAAGATGCTTAATAGCAACATGTAAAATAATGTAAGACCAAATTTTCCACAAAATGTTTTATTTGTGTGTTACACACATAAGGATTTGTAGTAATGTTAAGTAAAGATGTGTTAGAAACTGTCATTTGAGGTTACTAAAAATCACTATTATACATTTTTGTTTAGTAATAAAGGCATATTAATGAACTGGGAAGTCAATTCTATCAACTGTTAGGAAACTGATATTCTTATGTATATATATATATATACTTAGGTATAACATACATGTTACATTATTCATTAACTATGAGTTGTAATTTACAAATAATGTATACTACGGTGGCGCAGGTGGTAGCGCTGCTCCCTCACAGTAAGGAGACCCGGGTTCGCTTCCCAGGTCCTCCCTGCGTGCATGTTCTCCCCGTGTCTGCGTGGGTTTCATGATTTCATCTGTCATTATTTATTTATACAATAGTATATTGCTGTGATATAATTCTTATTTGCTGGTGCAATTCAAAGTGCAAGCTTATTGGCTATGGTTTTTCAGTTTTTGACCTGTTATGTCTCCTATTTTATAAAAGTTAGGAGAATAATGAAAGATGAGCTGTGTTGGGCTGAATGCCCAGTTCTCATCAAAATTGTTCTTGTGCTCTATAAAAATATTTTTACCTGCTGCCTCTTTAAAATGTAGTACCCTGGCTCAAGCTAACTGACTAGCTGCTGAATTCTTTTGCCATCAGCCATGCCGATTGATAACATGTCCTCTGTCTTTGTACACACCCTTTTGTGATTTATACTGACTGCTGTTCATCCTTGCTAGTTTTGCTGATGATATGGTTGGCTGTGGCAGTTTAACATTTCAAGTAGTGTCTTTTGTTTGTACCTGGTAAGTCCAGCCACAAATTCTTAAGTGACTCAGCCACTTTAGCTTAATGAGTTTGGTTGTTGTCTTGCTAGAAAATAAATCTTCCCCCATGGCTTATGTTTCTTGTATCAGGTTTGCCTCAAGGATTTCCCTCTATTTTGCTGCATTCAGTTTACCTTCCGCCCTCACAACCCTTCCAGGGCTTTACCGACATTACCACAAGTGATTCATCACTTTGTTACACAGTTTGTTGCAATCTTCATCACTGTTTTCTTTGAAATGCTCCTAAATTGAGCTACATTTAGCACACTGTCTTAATGTTGAAGGCATCTTCTCTGCTTCTGGATAGAAAACAATATGACATGTAGGTTAACTGCTCCCACTTTGTGTCTGTTTAAATGAACACCATGTTTCAAAGTTATTCTGTATCAGGAGTTTTAGTGCAGCAAGACAATTAAACAGGATTTCCCAATACAAATTTAAACTGAATGTATAATAAATAAGATGATTCCATTTAAACCCTTGCCATAAGTTAATTGAGCCACTGTAAATCATTAACAACCCTACATGAAACAGTAATTTCAGGACTCGGCTCTGTTCAAACTCTTAACGTTGTACTTCTTTCAGATACGCTCTGGTTATGCAAAGGGTGGTCCTTATCTAGCAATTCATCTTCGAAGAAAAGACTTTCTCTGGGGACACAGGGAAGATGTTCCTAGTCTGCCAGCTGCTGTCAACACCATACGTGATATTATGAAGAAACATAAACTGGACAAAGTATTTATTGCTACAGATGCTGATGATGATGGTAATTTATTCATTCTTTGACCCAGACTGTTCAAAACTGATAACTGTTTTTGAGACAGTAGTATACATGGGATGGGATTGTTGTAGGTTCTGGTTATTTGTGTAAAATGGTTTGGTAATAAAGATATCTGTACTTGACATTTGAAAATTAAGAATTGTTGTCAAAATGTATCGTGAATGCTAAAACTAGCGACTGACCATACAGATGTCCCCTAAAAAGGAAAATACACAGTCAAAAACATTTTGAGCCTTCAAGTTTTTAAATCACGTCTTATTTATATAGGATTTGTAAGGGGCAATTGTAGAAGTACCAGACAGCAAAAGGGTCAGTTTCAAAAGAATCTAAAATGTGTGCATCAAATGAATTTATTAGGGATATTGCCATTACATGCTTTTGTAAATCTCAGCTTTGGCAAACCTTTAGCAAAGTTTACCAATGTGCTGCATTACAATGTTTGTGTTGGCATATCATTACTTTCCAGCAACTGTCACCAATTACATTACTGAGAATGTTTTTGTGATTTAAACTCTCTTTTAATTGTATGTTTTGTTACTTACAGAATTAGAGAAAATAAGTAAACTTCTTCCAGAAATGAGAAGGTATGAGCCAACTTGGGAAGAAATGGAATTATACAAAGATGGAGGAGTTGCGATTATTGATCAGTGGATCTGTGCTCATGCAAGGTAATGCCAGTAGTAAAGTGCTCATGTTGGTTTCACTCCTGTGATACAGAGTGCAAAGAATACTTCAGAAAGAATAATTAATAATCATAATAATGTAGTACTGTCTTGTGGTTAAGCACCACTGCCTGACACACACACCTTAGCGTGTCTATGGGTAACGTTTTTCACACTGGAGTATCAACTAAATAGTCTCTTTGTCACATTGTCTCTATGTGTGTGCGACCTGTGATTAACTGACATTCTGTCCACAAATGGCTTGTAGGATAGGCATGGATTCCCTGGAAACTGTAGTTAAGTAAATGAATTGGTAAAACAAATAGTATACTAGAAGTACTGAACATTGATAAAGGGAAATTAATATTTTTTGAATGATGGACTCATTATAAACACTGTTCAGGGCCTGTGAAGTTATGTCAGGGTACTATAGGAGTGTTTAATATGATAAAAATGATATCATGATGACAAAAATGAAAAGCATATACAATGGTAATGGTAATTATTCATATCTCTTTATTAAATTAAAAAAGGTTTCTGTCGTGTCCACGTTATTCAGCCTTGACCACTCCCCTCCACACTGCTCGCCCAATCATTACTCCTAGTGCGCACATTTTCTTTCAGTACCACCCCGTGACACTCTTCGTGCTAACTTGCCCTTCAATGCAATCGGTTATAATGGCAATGCAGAAAAGCAAATTATCTGCTCAAGAACGTCAAATTTTAAATTGTGATAGAAAAAGAGCTGCAAGAGCTGAAAATGAACATCAGAAAAAGAAAATGAACAAAAAACAGCAGCATATAATAAAAATCAAGAACAAAAAGAATTGTCCAATAAACGAAAAAGAGAAAAATATCTCAAACAATATGCAAACAGAAATACAAAAAAGCAAAGTTTATGGAATGTAAGTTAGAGGATAAAGTAATTCACAATATTGTTTTTGACGAGGTGTTAATGTAATTTCATTTTTTATTTACTTTATATTACGTTTTACTACTTCTACTTTTTACTACATTTTATTATTCATTGGTATTTAAAATAGACAGTTGTAGTGAAATACTCAAGTAACTGATTTTCTATCTATAATAACTAAGGACCAAACCGTCTTTCTCCCATGCACCGCATACTCTTCTATATACCATCTCTTTAAATACAAATCGCTTTCTCTAACGGAGTAGCGCCCTGACGCCCTTCAAGCCGGCATCCTGCACCTGGTCCCGGGGGTTGGCAAGCGAAGCGAGCAGGGGGCAGAGCCCCCTAGTATAGTAAATAATGTTTTATGTACACTAAGATGAATGCAAGACACTGTACAAAGAATCCACCAAAAAAATAAAAATATGTGAATAAATACAAATGGAAACAACCTAACATTTCCACTAAATATCTTATTTTCTGTATGTGAGAGACACAAAAACTGTTTTTCACAAATATTCTGAGCCCATTTTCCTAATTTTACTGAATAATAAATTCTAAACAGAAATTTCTTTCTGTAATATTTCTTTTCAAAGCAGAATTTTTTTTTCATTTATTTTGTGATGTTGTTTTATTTTAGAAAAAAAAAAGACTTAAAAAGCTGTTACTGCTGTAGAAGGTGGCTGGGAATTAAATGCAGGGTGGTCCAGATCTAATTATGCAGATCCAGATCGTCTGGATGACTTTGATTTATGCAGGAACGATTCCTGTTCAGCACGAAGACGATTCTTCATGTGGTCAGTTTGCACACTTCTCAATGGTCCAGGAGTTTTCTGGTGATTTTCTATGTAATAAACTTAAGTTATAGCGTAATAATAATTGCATAATTAGATATGGACCACCCTAAACTTGTGCAAACATCATTTTATTTTCTTTGTAATGATTAAAGATTTAAAGATTAAATCAAATGTGGGCTCAATTTTCTCAAACTATTTAATAAATCAAAATTAAAATCATGTCCTGTTGTGCATATTTGTGAATTTAAAAGAAATGCTGAAGTAGAATGTGTGCGTATTATGTGGTACTTAAGGTCAACTTGCTGCCTTTTTTCACCTACTTTAGTATGAAGGACAGTGTTTAAAGAAGACATGCAAGATTTCTACTGCCAACAAGAAATTCATAGTGACATTTAAACTTTTTAGAAAAACAATCCTATTTGTAAAAATTGACCTATTTTTATGGAATGTTGTGTGATTTCAATAAAATCAAAAAAAGAAAAACAATGTCAATATTTTATCGCATAGTTATTAGTATCATAAATCTCCTAATTTTTCAAAAAATATAGGCCACTTAAAACATATTCCAATTTGCTTAAAAAAATAAAACTATCTCACTGAGATCAAGAAACATTTTTGTAAGAGGTATTAGTCCATATATCAACTTAGGATAAGCGCCTGTTTGATTTGGTAGACTTACCTGCATTTTCTCACTGTTCTCATATGCCAGACCTTGGGTTGTAGGCTATAAATGTTTCGTTTAACCTAAAAGAGGGCCATGAAATTCTGAAATTATGTGTGAAACTGAGTTCTTGTGATGTAAAACATCATGACGTGTATACAGTAGCTATCAATCAATCAACATTTATTTATATAGCACATATTCATACAAAAAAAAGTAGCTCAAAGTGCTTTACAAAATGAATAGAAAAATAGAAGACACAATAAAAAATAAACATAAGTCAACATTAATTAACATAGAATAAGAGTAAGGTCCGATGGCCAGGGTGGACAGAAAAAACAAAAAAAAAACTCCAAAATTTGGAGAAAAAAAATAAAATCTGTAGGGGTTCCAGACCACGAGACCGCCCAGTCCCCTCTGGGCAATTTAACATAAATGAAACAGTCCTCTTTGTATTTAGGGTTTTCATGGAAGGACCTGATGATGATGGTCACGTAGACTTCTGGCTTTCAGTCCATCAATGTTGGTGCATCAGGATGCTTTGAGTAGGCAGAATTAGACTGAGGGCCGTTCTTATTACAAAAAAGCACACTATATTTGAATTAACGTTCGTGTCTGGTATGATAATAAAGGTAATATTTTATTCCCTAATCTGGAATAGTTTAAATTTTCATCAGTCGATTCATTTTCTGACCTGATTATCAAGTTCAAGGTTGTGGGGAGTTTTTAATGACCTTCTCAATGGCTTCACCGCATAAACCACCTCCTATTTTCACTCATACGGAGTCTTATTCAGCATTGTAGATCTGACTGTATAAATGCTGGCTAGTATTGCGGACAAGTAGTGGAGGACTCATTGGGTAACAGCAAATCCTCAAACTTCAGTTTTATTCTACACCAGAGTTAAAAATCTAAAAGGCAAACATTTCAGTGACTCCAACTCATTTAAATGGTTCCACTCAATCTCCTTTACCTGCTTGTCTCATTTATGTTATGTCTAAATTGTGGAAAAAGTAATGCGCTTATTTTCAGCAACTTGTATTTTGTTAATCTTTTATTATTGTGCGTGGATTATCATTGCTACCCTTTATACCTGCTGACTCCTTGTCAGACTCCCATATGGGAAATATTAAAGGATATTTATTTAGTTTTAGTGAAGTGTTTTGGTGAAGCAGGTCATGTTAGGCTTTCAGCTTTTTATGTTAAATTATACGTACTCATTTAAGAAAGAGATAAAGAAGCAGAAATAATAAAATGTTTATGATTGTCTTTATTGTTATTTTTGTTAAATAAGCATTTTGTCTCCCCTCACAGGTATTTCATAGGCACATCTGTTTCAACGTTTTCCTTCAGAATTCATGAAGAACGTGAAATATTAGGATTTGATCCTAAAACAACTTATAATCGATTCTGTGGTGATAATGAAAAAGACTGTGAACAGCCAACCCACTGGAAAATAGTTTACTGATCAAAGAAATACACAACTTTTTAACGGTGCTATCATTTTATGAAGAGTATTAAAATGTATTTTCAGTATCCACATATGCTGTTATGCAGTGGTTAAATGTTTGGATGGTGTTGACAAAAAATTAAACAGAATGATTTCAGTATTTCACAATACTCCAGGGGTTATCTTAAGATGTCCCATGAAGTAGAACAAACATACACCATACATAGATAGACTATTTAAAAGATAAGCCAGCATTCAGAAACATAAGCATTACAGCCATTTAACATATTGTTAAGTGATTCATAAAAATGAGTTTACAGACTCAGTGCTGGAAGTAGGCATTGTCAGTGCTAATTTATTTCTTTAATTCTTAAATGTAATCACGTTGTTTCTCATTCCCCCATACTTTACAAAATATGTAACACTAAATAAATGATAATACATGGATTTATACCTGTTTGTTCTCACTTTAAATATACTGAAAGTGGTGCAGAAGGTAAATTCTGCTTAGCAGATGTCATGCTGAGTCTGAACCTTTATTTATCTCAATGTGACCCAGTAATTAAGGTATCAGTCTTTAAAACACACTCTTGCCAGTTCAGTTTTTCACCTTTGTGTGCTTTATAAACATGAATTAATCATTCACTTGCCTATTTTCAGAATATAAAAAATGCATAAAAGCTATAGTGTTATAACTTTATATTTATAACACTGATTACTGCAGAAGCAGTTAGGCAGACCTGACTAAGGTATTAAACCAGTTAATCCATTGCCATATACATATAAGTTTGTTTTAATAATAAAAAAAGATAACCTACTCACTGATTTTTTTCCCATTTGAATTTTGATTTCAGTTAGAGTAAAAATGATAGCTGTTGTAAAAGTCATGGAGGAGCAGTTTATCACCCTGATACTGGACAGATTTAGGAAATAATGAAGGAATCCTAACTGTGTTGTTAATTTAAACTAAGGGGCTTTGCTCGCCCACCCCCGTGTTTGATTAACCGGATATACAATTTAAAGAGATTGTTATTTTCACAGTTAGTTTAAAACTTTTGTAAAAACAATACTTGTCATTTATTTACGGCCCTGGGCATGGTTACATCTGTTTCTCGCAGGACATATAACGCTGCTCGCGTTGTGAATGTGGGGGTGGTTGGCAGGTGTTTGGGGGGTCTGAACACACACTAAGGAGAAGCGCTTGGATCATCTGCTGGCTTGTCGCTGCTGCCAAGCTGCGTGTTCTGCTTGTCGCACTGCGCGTTGATCATTTAAAAGCCTGTACAGCAGCTATCCTTTTTGCCACTTCGCGTTTCTGCCACTCGCATTGTGAATTACAGGTGTTGAACGGAAGCTAAGGAGAAGCGGTCGGATCATCTGGGGCTTGCTGCTGTTCTGCTTGTTGTTGTTTTAAGAGCTGGGAGCACATGAAGTGTGTCTGCCAAAAGCATTCCAACAACTGCTAGGTTAGATGTTCCGTAAACTTGTTTTAAATGTTGTCTCTGCCTTGTCTTACGGGACGTCAAATTGTCTTCCAAGAAGATCACGTCTCACCTCCCTAGTCTCCCTCCCAAGATTTTTTTTTATAATAGAGAGATGTAATCTGCAAATTCTCCCCATATCCTTATGGGCTTTTTTATTGCAGCCCCTCACAACAGTAAAAAAAAAGGTTAAGTAAATGAATGAATAGACCAACACTGAAGAAGACAACAGATAACTATGAAATATATTATAAATTAAGAATTTCTTAGCAGTCCGCTTTTTGTGATGGACAGTTTATAATGGGACAAGGAGATTAAATGTCCAGACAGACACACACCTTGTAATCAAATAAGAATTTTAAATAAAAACAAAATGTTACTAATGTACTAAAGAAAGGAAGAATAATATGGCTTTAGAGAGACACTGACATTCTGGGACTAATTTTGGAAGCATTCAATCACACCGTTTTATTCTTAAATACAATTCCGTACAGTGCCCATAGTAGTGGTTCATAAAGAGCAGTCTCAAGAGGATTTAAGGAAAGATCTGAAAATGCTTTGGACTCCCACATCATTTGAAAACAGTCTTCAGTTGCTGTTTCCAAGTATTTCTGTTGGGAAGCACTTACGATAAGCATGATGCATCATCCGAGTTGAGCTGCTGTAAAAGTTGTCAAGAGGAAGACTGATGAGGACACACTGCCAGTTTGCATATAAAAAGGGGTTTACAGTAGAAAACAAGTAGATTTACTACCGTCATATAGTATTTAAGATGGCCATTTCTTTTTTTTGGATAACTTCTTATTTTGATGCTTTGTTAGAACAGGGATATATTATTTTGAACAATGCATTGATGTAGAATATTTTTTATTATGCCGTAGATATATACTGCACATTGGGTTTTTTTTTATTGTTACAAATGATTTTAAATATATTCATTTAAAATAATGTAAAGACATCCATGCTTTTTAAGTTTTTCCTGGTCTTAGTATAAATATCCTTTCACAACTTAGCATCAAAAGGGTACATTTAACAAAAAATAAAAGAAACCAAAGAAGATTCATTTTTGTGTAAAAAGATGAAAAAAAATGTCTTACCTTTTTGTGTGTGAGTCAGTAAATATTTTGATTGCAGCATTTATTGATGTCTCGTTCATTGTGCCAAGGCTCCTCAGTCCCTGGAATCTGTTGCAGTTTTGAAGGTTTACTAAAACACTCATTTAGCTTTATTTGGTGTACACCTTAAAAATGCTAGACTTCTGTTCAATCTGCATTTATATATCCACTGTTTTTTATTAGAAGCTATAAATAAATACGCTATTTATTGTATTCTTTTATATTAAGTGTCATTAGCTTTTCAATTTCTGTAAAAGTCTTTTTTTTTAATTATATGTTGTTTTTGCACCTAAACTGTCTCTTCAAGTTCATTTAAAGAATGACAACTCCAGATGTTCTCCAGGAGCTTGCTGCATGAAAACAGATGGTCTGAGGTAAAGTTTAACCTCAATTACATAAAAGTCTGTAGCTTTTTAAAATAATTACTGACTCATCCTGGTTAGCCTGCTGACATTTTAATACTTGCTAATAAAATGAATCTTCCAAAAACATACACCCAAAAACAATGTAGCAAATTTGTGTTGACGGATAAGCAAGTACAGAATTTAAACCAAATGAAGCTATCATTGTTTTCGGCACACATTTTGTATGATTCTAATGAGCAGCACGTTTCTGTTCTCTGAAATGTATTGCGCAGAACACAACACAAAAGCTTGGCAAGACCTGTGAAGGGTCCCTGACTAACAATCTATGTGCTGAGGGATTGTGATCTACTATTAAAATAAGTGTATTTTCTTATAAGTAAATATTTAAATAAACTGATGTTTTGTATTTTACTGAAATTGTGTTATGTCTTTTTATGATGCATTAATGTGTAAAATCTGACAATGAAATTCTCTTTAGATTGATGTCATAATCTTTAGTCAGACAAAATCAGACTTGACAGGCCAGCTCTGAGTTTCTGAGTAGGAAAAGCAACTTGTGGGGTTGTTTTAGTTTGAAAATTCCAACTTCAAATGAAACACAGCATATATAAAAGAGGGTGTCGGGGACCTCTGGAGATGTGCTAATTCGCAGGGTTTAGCTAACAGAAAGCCGAGTGCAGGAGTCACGGTCAGAAGACTCGCAATATGAGACTGTTGAATTCCAGTATTTTATATTTATCTAACGTAAAAAACAACTGAAACAATAAACAAACATGCCGAAGATAAACCAATATGGCGGAAAAATGTCTGTCGTGAACAGGCAACCACTTCCGGTTGAGGGCGTGACCTCATTAAACTTTCTTACAGCATATATTCCACCTCCTGTTAAATGTTTTAAGTGCCAAAGGTTTGGGCATATGGCGTCAGTATGTAAAGGAAAACAGCAACAAGCTAAATGTGGGCTTGAACTCAACTATGGCCAGTGTCGAGAACAGATAATAAAGTGTTGAAATTGTGGTGGGAGCCACAGACCTAACTAGATGCACCTCATATCCTAAGTAAATTTTTTTCAGGTAATTTCCTTTAAATGACAATCCTATTGACTTAGTAGGAATGTTTCCATCCGTATGTATTGTAATATGAGATCCTTCTCCTGCTCACTGTTTTTTTCAAATATTCTGTTATTTCTTTAACATTTACTTCAGATGATATACCAGAAACTGTCTTTGTGTTCATTTTGCAAATAAAGAAATTTTTTTAGCTAGATTTGATATTCTTTGTTAATCCCTGTGGAGAAATTGTCTTTTTGTATGACCTTTGGTGGTCAGAACACAGCATCAGTCATTTTACAGTGCCCCAATTTTCAAGGGCCCAATGGAGAAAGATCGCTTTTGACAGTAAAGGAATTTGAACCTGAAACCTTACAGATGTCACCGTTAATCGTGTATTTTATAGCTGTGCCCATTCCAAAATATTTTGGTCAGAGGTTGCTGGTCAATTATTTGTGTGCTTTTATAATCTTGTACTGATTTCTGACAGTATAATTTTTTTACTTTAGTTACTCAGAGAGGCGAGAATTACTTTGATAACACCTCTCTTTAGATTGTTTTCTCATGGTGTGGAATCCCTCTGTACAACTATATAAAAAAAAAAGCAAGTAAACATATTCATTATTAATAATCCAGGTATATGTATTTTAAGTGTATTTTTATTGTATACATAATGTCTATATATCCCCAGTCTTAGTTCAATTGTCATTTTCAATAACTGTTTTTTAACACAAATCCGGCATCTAATATAATAAATGCCCATGCCTTTATGAAGTCGTGCAAATTAAATTTATTACAAACAACAGATAAATAAATACAATATGACCCGTCAAGTGAAACAAGAAAAAATACAAAATCCATAAACTCTATGCAACAATAACTCATGGCAAATCAATCCATGTGTTACTATTAAGTCATCAATCTGGTTTAGTACAATGCTATATACTGTATACCCTGCCGTTCTTTCTTAAACTCCGTGAAGTGCCTTGAGCATGGGAAAGGCGCTATATAAATAAAATGTATTATTATTAAAAACTTCAAAAGACTGTTGGCCAGTTATCTTATCAAAACATCTTTATTATACATTGTTCTCGTCTCTTTCTAAATGAATCTTAGCCAGGAGAGGTATATATATATTTTTACATTTAAGATATCTTATTTAAAGGTTTACCAATGCTATATCTGTCCTAGTGTCTATATAAGCACAGGGAACTCCAGTCTCTGTATTACATCTTACCTGAAGAAGGGGCCTGAGTTGCCTCGAAAACTTGCATATTATAATCTTTTTGTTTAGTGAGTAAAAGGTGCAATTTTTCTTGACTTCTCCCTAACTTTTACTAAAAAAAAATACAACGTGTCTCGTATGCGCTCCCATACCATCCTTTCCTCGTCCCGGGTTAAGCCGCCGCTTCCGATCTCCAGCCGACTACATTCAGGTGGAAAAGGCGGGTTTTGGTTCGGCGCATGCGCCTTGCAACTGGAGATTTGGAGCAAAGGATGGGTGTTCGGTAGAGGACGACGGCTTTGGGTTTAGTTTTATTTTGATTAACTGATAAATACAAGTGTTATTTTCGAACAGAGTTGGTAAGAGCGAATTGTACTTTACGATTAAGTTGTAAGCGTTTTGATTTTTAACTATGGTAACTTACAGGTGCGCTATTCGTTGTAAGAAAATATGACGGGGCAGGGGCCCGCAAAGAGCATAAGCGAGACGTACATTTTTTTGTGCGAGGACCTGTGGAAGTAAACTACGTGAATTAGTAAAGAGCTAAAATATATGAATATGGATACATTAGTAAGCGTATATATTAAACCGTTTGTTTAGCAAAAAACCACATAGAAAATGTAGCATGTGAAGAAGGCCATTACCGCTACGCTTTTGCTCTCGACTGTTTTCCTGCCTTGCACCTGCTGAGACCGACGTAGGGTTACGGGTCCTGTGGATCAGAATTGTCCTGTCCGTTCCAATTCTGCTTTTTGGCGCCAGTAAAGGTTATTAGAAATTCATCCATCCATCCTCTTCCGCTTATCCGAGGTCGGGTCGCGGGGGCAGCAGCTTAAGCAGAGAGACCCAGACTTCCCTCTCCTCGGCCATTTCTTCCAACTCTTCCGGGAGAATCCCAAGGCGTTCCCAGGCCAGCCGGGAGACATAGTCCCTCCAGCGTGTCCTGGGTCTTCCCCGGGGCCTCCTCCCGGTTGGACGTGCCCGGAACACCTCACCAGGGAGGCGCCCAGGAGGCATCCTGATCAGATGCCCGAGCCACCTCATCTGACTCCTCTCGATGCGGAGGAGTAGCGGCTCTACTCTGAGCCCCTCCCGGATGACTGAGCTTCTCACCCTATCTTTAAGGGAAAGCCCAGACACCCTGCGGAGGAAACTCATTTCAGCCGATTGTATTCGCGATCTCGTTCTTTCGGTCACTACCCATAGCTCACGACCATAGGTGAGGGTAGGAGCGTAGATCGACTGGTAAATTGAGAGCTCTGCCTTAAGGCTCAGCTCCCTTTTTCACCACGACAGACCAATGCAGAGCCCGCATCACTGCGGATGCCGCACCGATCCGCCTGTCGATCTCACGCTCCATTCTTCCCTCACTCGTGAACAAGACCTCGAGATACTTGAACTCCTCCACTTGGGGCAGGAAATTGAACCATAATTCTTATAATAGTACTGTTAGACACCAAAAGAATAATTCATTTAGAGGCATTCGTTTTTTTAAGCTTAAGTTGCCTCCTCCGCGTCGTTCTATCCATCGTTTCTGTTCCTGCAGCTAAAAGTTTTGTATGCAGTTTGCATGTTTTTCTCACATTCACATGTTCCGTTGGCTACGCATAAAACGTCACAAGGATTCTTCTTCTTCCTTTTTCTTTCCCTGCATTTTTTCAAGGTGGATTTTTTAACGACCGGATACCTTTACTGATACCAACCGTCGCCATTTATCAGGATTTGGAAGCAGCTCCAAAATGGAGGCCGAGTTACATGTTGGGGATTGCATCCGATAAGTCGCCAGTGAGTGCGTTACTTTAACCTCATAGATACTTTCTAGTCACCTCGGCCAACTTTATTACTCTTTTTTCCAGTTTATGCTTCCGTTGTGAAATACATACACACGAGCGAAATGTGCCTCAGTGCTTTAAACAGTCCTTGTCATTGTATTTCCTTCATCATTTATTGTTGTTAATACAGTATATGAACTACTGGCCAAAGCATTATACTTCAAGGGAGTAGGGGGCGTTTCTGGGTGAGCGTAAGCAAGTCTTCGCAAATTTTGAAATGTGTTCGAAATCGGCATGTAATTGTTGATTAAATGTTTCCATGTAAATTAAATTCTGAATTTCTGCTTGGGATTAATAGTTTGTCTGATTTTTAAATTTCACTTTAACGCTATTACTGAAAGTCACTCTAGAGAAGCTTTTACAATTTAGCATAACCGATTGTTTTGTGCAGTAATACATGGCCATGTATGTTGTTTAATATTTGTTATGTACAGAAAAAATGTACTTTAGAGTAACATGAACAGGAAAAAGCAGTTAACTTAAATGTTTAATTTGAAGCTAAATACACTGGGTAAAATGAAGTGGACAAGATAGACATTGTTACAGGCCTGGCATATCGCCTTTATCCACTTTGACTTTTACAGATCTAGGGGTGTGTTAGTGATGGGTCATTCTTGAACGATTCGTTCATTTAATCTTTAATGTGTCTCGGGAAGAACCAGTCGTCACGTGGGACTGATTTGTTCAGTCGCGCATGCGTATTTGCGCAACTTCCTATAGATTCTGTATTGGAATTCGAGTCGTTCGTTCATCACGTGACAGCCCCTATAAGCTTAACCTAGTATGCAGTCTGAGCCGGAAACAGAATTGAACGAAATGACTCGAAAAAAGGATTCGTTCATTTTGCTGAACGAGACTCAAAGGTCCGAGTCGGTAAAATGATCCGAACTTCCCATCACTAGGGTGTGTGTGTGTTTGAGTGTGTTCATTTCTTTCTCTCCACCATCCAACATGTGTTCAGATAGAGTCAGCTGCCCTCACTTTTAAATTTCTTTGTGTGTGCCTCTGTGTACGTACATGTGCATTTACACAATGAAAAAAAGCATATTTTTCTAGTGAAAATTATAATTTTAAGATGTGAAAATCAATTTGTTTACCACAGACAAAAAGCCAGAATTATTTGTCTGACATCTTTATCCAAGGTGACTTATCACATTTGAAATATAATTGGTTACAGCCTGAAATTTTCAGCACCGTAGAATGAGAATCTGAATTTAACTTGATAGGATATTTTAGCACACTGTAGTTCATCAGCTGTCAAGGGCATTGGGATGATGTTCACCTTAGAAAAGTCCCATGTGAAGTAAATGTTGTTGACATGCAGGCTAAGGTTTGTAATACTTCATTAATACACTCATTGCTTGGTACGGTTACAGTATGATAAACTGTCTCTATTTTGTCTGCAAAGCTATTACAATTCATACTTTCTCCGTGTGCAGTAGCACTGCAGTAAACGTACAATGCACCCACATCGAGGTAAAAGAAATCAACAGCAAAGGATTAACCAGTAGGAACAGCCTCACCCCATTGGTCTAGTTTGACAAGTGATGAAATTATCTTGAAAAAAGGCATTCTGAAGTAAACAGCTTTGTCTATAAAAGCCATTTGGAAAAGTTGCATTTTGAAATAAAAACATTTTTTTTTTTTTTAAATGTGGCCATTTTGAGATAAAACCTGTAATAACTAAATGTAAGATGCCTGCTATTTTGAAACAATAAAATGATGTATTTCATAATAATTAGACAACTTTTAAGTTTTTTCACAATTTATTGCCTTGTTTTTTATATATATACTAGCTGTGTAACCCCAGTGCTGTAAAAAGCATGGGGTCCTAGAAACTATTGAAATCGTCAGAAAAAAAAATTAAATGTAGAGATGTCAGTAATTGAAAGGAACTACTTTGGGCATCTCTCTCTTAGTAGGATTCATTTTACCGACATACTCACGCATCGCTTGTGCATTAGCAACTAAGCGACTTTGTCTTTTTTCGGAGGTTTCGTTCTGCTGATGTGCTTGCATCACTTGTATATGTTTAGAGGTGGAGCCTTTACCCCGACTCCACCTCTCACTTTCAGGCTGGGCAGACAGACGCACGCGCTTCATTTCTATATATATATATATATATATATATATACACACACACAGTCACTAACTTGTGATTATTTAATCTTTTTATTTAATTTTGGCGCAAAAGGTTTCCATACTTAAGGTCATGTTTTCTCTTGCTTTAACTGATGGTGGCAGTGATAAGGTCTGCTATCTAGAGCCAAGTCCACTGCTCATATATACTGTGAAAAGCCATAAAAATCAATTGCTCTACAGTAGAAACAGAGGGAAATTGTCACATTTTGTGTATTTATCTTAATTTTTATCATTATGGAATTATTAGAACACTGGCAATGTTTAGGCACAATATAAGGAGCATTGTTAAGAATCACTGCAGATTATTGAAAAACTTTATTTTCATACTTTTCACTGCTGTGAATCCAGTTCTTCATAATCCAAACTTTCTACCTGTTCCTTTTTAGCAGAGGTCACGGCCAATCCATTCAACCTCTCTTAAGTCGTATTAAACACAATTCCTTTTGTTTAAGGCTTATAAAACATTAATGCTGGAATTTTATAATTGAACTTAAAAATCTCTTCACATGTTCCTACGTCAGGTTGGAAAAGTGAAATGGAATGAAAATATGAAATTTTATCTTTAAAGACACTTTCAGTTTATTCCTCTTTAAAATATTTTTGAAATCGCAGACCTGCAGACATGTAATTAGCTGCAGGTAAGTTGCTAAACTCTGACTTGTCAGAATCAGGCAGACAAAACAGACGGCTAGTTATCAGTGGAGAGAGCAGCAGAAATGCAATTTAGCAGCATTCCTCCAAAAACGTTGGTTTCGTAGCAGCCTGAACCCACTTGATCCATGCTTTAATAATTCCATAGTGCCTGTCCTTGCAGCATGAGATTCAAGGTGAACTTCTCTGCTTTAAATGGACTCTGCTCAAGACCAAGATATTGAATACCATTCTAACTGAGCAAATAAAGGGACCAAATGCATGTGGGACAGCCCCACTAACAAGCCAACTTACATGACGAAAACCTGGTGTTTGATTTGTGAAATTGTTTTTTACAACTGTTTGTGGGGAAAAAAACACATAATATCCTTTGGGATACTGTTAAAGATGCATATTTCAAAAACAATTTAATTTTCATGTTCAGAAATGATGAGTAAGGGGCAGCACCCTACCTCCAGGAAGCAGGCAGGATCAGTGAGACAGCCCCACTTTCCACCTGTGCCCCAGAGATGGATGGGCTTGCTGACAGAACCTTCAGAAGAAATGTTGTGTGTCACTATCACAGAATTGTAATGGAATGAGGTGACATCAAGGTGATTAAAAAAACAAAAAACAAAAAACTATGGAGATAATGATACCAGGTTAGCAAGAGAAGCACAGAGTTTGAAGAGTTGAGCAAGGGAAGAGAGATGGTGCAGTCACAATAAGCAAACAGAAATGAAGCAGATGGAAAATGCATTGAAGTCAATGTTACTGTAGTATATGGAACAGGATTTGCACATATACTGTACTACCAGTGTACAAGTCACTGAAACACCTAAGGTTAAAGTATTTTACTGTCAGAAGTAAGCACAGGTTCTTCTGTGTAGAAAAACGGTGAAGGAGGCAGGCATGGTGCTTTCCTGCTGTTCATTAATAAATTTCTCACTTGTTCTTCGCTCCTGGTGAATCTTCCGCATGTGCGGCAACTGAACCACGATCGTTATCATTTGCAGGAGAGGAAGACTTCAAGTGTGCTTCATGCTGGAAGTTTTAGACCTATTCGTCAAAAAAATCTAAGTGGCACAGGCAGTAGCCTGTTGTAAATATTTGCCTGTGTAAGTATATAATGGATTGACATCGGAGTAATTTGAAAAAGTCTCTTTGTTCTGATACCATGATGGTCAACTTGTAGACCATATGTGGTCAATGGATCATATTTTGAGTACTAAGCACAAGTTTGGAAACTTGCTTCCAAACATACCATTGTAATGAACATTAATCAGCTTTTAAGGTACCTCGGTTAAGTCATTCATAAACCATTAGAGAGATTAACGTTCACTCACTGTGCATAGAAAGTAATCTTTTATTTTTTTAAGTTTCAGTTGTCCACCTTGAAATTAACATCGGCACTGTTGCAAATGTCAGGGGAGCTCTGCAAATCTTGCATACGTTCAAAGCATTTTAACAGTTGGCATTGCGATTTCAAGCCACTGTGATTTTCATTCTTCAGTGGTTGGTAGATTGACCTGTTTAATATTTATGAGCTATCATTCGTTGGTATTATCCTTTGTGTTTTCAGCAGGTTTTGCATAAGCAGGTATTTTTAAAAAAAAAGTGGTTCATTTTACAATGGAGAGCATTTGTTTAGTCAATGCCAAAGGCGGGGAAAAAAATAATATTTGAGGGAACTGGAGGTTCAAAGCTGAGTTTTAGTATGTTATTAACAGTCATTTGTGTTAAATTATTATTTAAGTACACTTTTATGGGAAATTTTGCCCTTCTCTTGTGCTCTAAGAGGCAGAATTGTTTAATTTAGTGGATTTTTGCCCATTTTCTCTCAGATTATTTCCAACTTTGCCACTGTATAGACATGCATTGTTTAGTAGAGGCTCTAGCACAGTAAAGCACAGAAGGCAGTAGGCACCCACCTATTGCTGAACTGTAGTGAACATGAATTTTAAAGTTGTTCATTTAAGTGTCTTGCATATAATATTAATGCATACAAAATATGTATTGTAATTACATTTTTTTTCAGTTTACAGTCAACTTTTTTTTTTCTTGCATGTAATTATCTTTTCCATTGATATCTTGTATATTAAAATGTATTTGTGCTTGTTCTGTCAGCACCAAATAAAGGTCAATAAATAAAAATGGAAATTAAAACAGTATTTATTAAACAGTGTGTATAAAAAATGACTTGTAGAATTTTGTACAGTAATTGTGATGATCAACGAGTGAATATGATTGTTTTTGTTTCACAGTGTATTTATATATGTAATTATTACATTTTTTTGTTGTTGTTGACTTCAGTGTGTTCACCCATGGAGGGATATGGAAGTTCAGTACATAACGTAAACTTACTAAAAGTGTTAGGAAAAATTCTTTTTTTTTTTTCTGTCTTCTTGCATTTCAGACTTTTTGTTTTTGATTGCATTTGCCCGTTTTGACGCTTCTTATGTTAACATTATCACTTGGCATTCATTTTAAGGTGATGTTCATGTGCAAAGGTTTTGGATGCCTTTAAAATGAGCTACTTTGGGAACAATGTGGCTCCTAAGTTGATCTGTTTTAATGTAGCACCACCAGTGTTACTTGTGCCTGCTAATTTGGCCACCAATTTTGGACCTAGCACCTTTCAACCAGACCATGCCCTGCATTGTACCAATGGCGGGACAGGTAAGTTATTTTATGGTTCATTGTAAACTGCTCTACGAATTTAAAATTGGCAAAGTTTAATATGTTGTTATATTCTAGGACTATAAAGCCTGACTAATTGTAGAGCATTTTATCAGTGTCTGGCAGATCTGTATTGCTTATATTTAAGCAAGTTAAGCAGCAGCTTGATCTCCAAAATATAGATGTTTCATAATAATGTAATCTCTCATGTCTTCCAGTTAGCTGATTTTTTTTTTTTTATGCTTATCTTATTCCTTCCTTTGCAGTTTTTGTTTTTTTGTTTCATCTCGTATTCTCACCTTTCGCAAACAAAGCTTTCCTAATGTTTTCTCCTCTTGCGTTTTCTTTATAACACAGAAAATGTATTCGGTATGTGTGACTCGCTTCTAGCTATCAGTGTGTTCATGTTGTCCACATGTAGTAAACTAATGAATTGCCAGTCTTTTAAAACACACCGATTGCCTGACCGTGAGAGGAAAGACATTGTGCAGCAGTTGTTTCCTTCAAATAGATAAGCTGAGTGGGTGGTAGGGTGGGAGTTAACTTTCAGTATTTTGAAATGAAGAGTGGAAGGCTTCAAGTACTAAGACAGCCAGTACCTTTCAATAGTCACTTAAACGCCTGGTGTCTTTTGAAGAGACGAAGCAGTCTAAAAGCCGCTTCATGCAGATGATTCTTTGATTTAGCATCTAAGATACAACACTATGTTAGGAAAGCTATCATTAAATAGGTATCATTACATATGCAAAATTGAAAGTTTAAATGACTTAATCCTTAATGGAAAAAGCATTAGAAGCAAATGAAATGAGCTAGAGTAACAGTATTCACTTGTAATGTTTTAGGAATTACTGTATCCCCATATATACTTATTGTTCATCTTCAATAAAAGGCAAGCGGAGAGAAAGTGTGGTGCTAAATGTCAAACATATTCTGATGAAAACAAGAGAATGTTAGAATCACTATAGGTTAATTTAGCAAATCCAGAGCTTTAATAATTGCTGTCTTAATGTTTCATTAATTAAGATGTGCAACACAGAAGTAGCGATAATGTAGGACTTCAAATTTTCAGGTTTAAATTGTAGAGGAGGTTGAAATAATACTCGTGTCAAATGACTACAATTACCTTACCCAGTTTGTCTTAAACTTAAGGTGAGATAATGTCTGCCTCATTCTTTTTGTTTTGAAGTTGAAGTATTTGCTCCTTTGAGCAACAGTGACGACATCATGGATACATTTGAAACAATATTTGAGGAAAAAAGATTCATACTTGTAAGAGCCAGTCTAGAACAGTTAATTGTAAAATTATTATCTAAACCAGAATAAAACATTTGTTTTACATACTGTAGTTGTGTTAAGATAATGCAAGTTTTTCCCAACTATAAGTTGTGTGTTAGAAATGTAACATCTTCATTAAAGAAAGAAACTTCTCCTCTAACACTACAAAATGAGTCAGTAATCAGACAGGAGAAGAGATTGTCATTTATTTTCACCCTCGGCACCAAACTCTCTCTCTCTCAGTACTCTGTTACAGCAGGATGAGAATGGTCAGAGACCCCCAGGATAGAGGTCCATTTTATAAACACTTGAATTTACATACACTGTCAATCAAAGCATACATTTTATTCTGGTCGGTTTGTTGGTTTACACATCAGGTAACTTAGGACAAGGTTTTTCTTGTTCTCCTGTATTGTTGGGTTTAGCCATTACCCTTGAAATTTCTGTGTATTTGACAACTGTCCATTCTTGTTGTTCACAGTACATTTCAGCACATTTTGTTGTTCACTTGACCTTTATCTGGTTTCTTGATGTGCCTAAACAGGGTTCCAACATTTATTAACCCGTTATGCTGTTTCTTTAAGATGAATGCTGTATTTTAAAATGGAAAGAATAGCAAGACACTTCATCCTAATTTACTGTGACCCCTAAGTCTAATCTTTCTTCCATAGATGTTAAAGGAACATTGGCAATGCTCTGCTAAAAGTCTAATGTAACAAGTAGGTCTAGATGTAAATTCAGTTCAAATAGTTTGCTTGCAAGTGGAAAGATAGAGACATATGGTTTTCTGCATGTACAGTGCCAACATATACAGAAATGTATATTTTGATTAGTAATAAAGACAGCATCTTAAATAAATGTAACTAAGATATGTAAGCCTGAAGCACAAAATAAAGTTTGCAGCACTACATAAAAATCCATCCATCCATTTTCCAACCCGTTGAATCCGAACAAGGATCACGGGGGTCTGCTAGAGCCAATCCCAGCCAACACAGGGCGCAAGGCAAGAACCAATCGTGGGCAGGGCGTCAACCCACTGCAGGACACCCACACGTACACACTAGGGAAAAATTAGAATCGCCAATCCACCTAACCTGCATGTCTTTGGACTGTGGGAGGAAACCGGAGCACCCGGTGGAAGCCCACGCAGACAGGGTGGAGAACATGCAAACTCCACACAGGATGGACCTGGAAAGCGATCCCGGGTCTCCTAACTGCGAGGCAGCAGCGCTACCACTGTGCCACCGTGCCGCCCACATAAAAATTTACTATGTTCAAACATTTTATAGAATAGGAATAAAAGATGCCAAATATAAAATAAAAGTGGTTTAAAACTTCAAGTGAAGCATTGGAAAATGTTATTTTCATGGGCATTACTGTTTGTGACCCTCTAACATTAGTATTAGTTGTTGTGGCAGAGAAAACAGAAAACCGAGAGAGAAAGAAAGAAAGACAGGTGAATGGAAACTCTCAAGAGAAGCTGTAAAGTATAGTCACTTAACAGACCAGGGTCAAAAACCAAAGAAAGGATTTGATAAAACTGATCTCCAAAACAAGGTCTAATTGTTTTTCCCCCTTAACTCCTAATACAAAAATATTATTGGAAAATGTTATTTCTTTGAGTCCAATACATGTTATAATTACACCTTTTTTTTTTGTAACTTTTTTTTTTGTCGTTGTTGGTTTCCAACCATTTAAAAATTATTCTGATGCAATCTAAATTTAAGTTTCCCCCGTTATTTGTTAATAAAATGCAATCAGTATGCTGTGACCACGGTTGTCAAACTTTTGACATCACCAGCCTTTGATTTTCAATATGGATGTGTTTCCAGTCAGGATTATCCCTCAGTTGATGTGTACAACTCTTTAGTAGTTGGTTGTTTTATTTCAACTAAGCCAAGTGCAAGATGCATTTTGTTATTGAATTTCTTTTAGACTTTGAATTTTTGGGTTTCTCTTGTGTTGTATTTTGTCTCATGTTTATATCACCCAGTCTTCTAGTTACTTAAGGTTATCCATGGGGACTTTGTCTCTCAACTGCACATAAATACTTGAAACAGAGAGCAGGCAGCTTTAAATAATATGATGTAATACCTCATAATGAAGAGATCTTGTTTGGTAGGAAAAGCAAGAAGTAGCCATCTATAGCAGTGATGTGGCCAAACTTAAATGGCAGCATTTCACAAAGAAAACAAACAAAATGTCTCTTCCACTGTGAAATTACTGTTGGTGGCTAGGATTGATGGTTGCCATATCTAATAGTTCATAGCTTACTTTTTTGTAATTTATTTACCTAATAATATTATGCAGCACTTTGAGGTACTTTCATGTATGAAAATGTCCAATATAAATGTTTCAGACATTTCCTAATATGACCTCCTACCTTCAGCCACTTGGCATAAATTCCAGTCTTAGAGATGGATGATTACAGGCATTGGTTGATTATTGGTTTTCTCTGGATAATCAAACATGAGTAGCTGGGGTAGAGAGGTGGGCTATTCATTCTTTATGTACAGAGAAGTGAATGAAAAATAGTTGCCTCGCTTATAAAATTACAAGTTATAACTTTGTCTGGTACAATTTTTTTGTGTTTAGTTCAAAATAGTCTTCCTTCTTGTTACTATATTTCTTATGACCAACAATAATAGAATCTCACAGACTTTGAAACTGTAATTGTCCTTAAACAATATCTGTTCTTTTGATCCAGATATGGTTTTTTTACCGGCTTTAAAACTAAAGCCCATAGATATAAGCAGACTAAACAGAAATGATAAGTTAAAACTTCAAAATTATTAAACTCTTAAAATGCTTGAGGTAATAATTCGTGTTCCTTATAAATTTTAAATATAAGAATCTCTACACTGTCAGTGATTGAGTAGAAAGAATCGGTTATATCTTTACAGTAGAGTTAAATTTTAGAAATAGGGCCATTTGTTCAATATGCAAACCCATATCAATCCTTATTTATTTTGTTACTACTTGACTGTTACAATGGAAAGATTATGAAAATATTGTTAATATAGATGCCTGTGCCTTCAAAAACTAGTTACTTGATAGATCCGTTGATCTTTTGAGTTCCCTTAGTCGGTTTTCTTCATACCACGGAAAAAATATTTTCCTTTGTCACCGGTCCAACCCTCCTCCAGTCCTATTTTAAAATAGATTATATTCTCATTTTTCAGTCTTTGTCCTCATTGCCCCCCCAACGCCAGTCTCAATGAGACATTATTATCTGCTTATGAAATGGTATTAGTGCATCTTGATGCCAAATAAATGGGCCATTCAAGAATTTGTCTTTTATACCACTGTGCTAGCTTATGAACAGGAAGACAATCAAGAAAAATGCCAGTGTATTACCTCTCTCAAAAGAAAGCCTCACACACTTTGTGTATTTGATCCGAATGCAAATTCCTAGTTGGTAATCTCGGATCAGAGATACTCTGTTTATCCAGAAAGCAGAATTACTAATCCATCATGCTTGGATGCACTTCTATATTGTGATGCAATAACTAGTTGATTACTTCCCTGGAGACTCCATTGTAGTACCAGATATCATCGATTCCCATTAATAGACCTACAAACTTGAAAGTCATTCTTGATCACCCCCATTTGTAAGGATATCATTTTGTGAGTTTTATTTGGAATTATTCTGTAGAGATTCTCCACACCATGTCCTGAAATGGTGTCCTTCGTCAACAAATTACCTGTCCCCAAGTTGTTCAGAGCCTACACTGAGCTACTCAGTGCCATATCATAGAATGTGTTTAAGGAAGGTTGATATTCCATGGTTGAGGGACACTTCTCAGTCCCTGGTGATCTTCTTTGAACGATATTTGTTCTGTGCTTCGAGGAACTGTGATAAGTGTGACTTTTAAAAGGGCTGTTGTGTTTTATGTAAGTATCCCCTTCATAGCATACTGCTGTTGCCCTGGTCATCTGTAGCTCTTTCCACACGGCTCTTTATTTGCCTTATCCACTACCTACATGATCACACGTCCAGCTTTGCCTCACACTACCCTAGAGGTCAGAGACACTATTATCTGCATCACTTTTCCCCAACACTGTCAGCCAATATAAGCCAGTCATCCTAATAAGACACAACAATGGCTCTTCATTCAGACCAATAGATTTTAGCAGATTAGAAGCAAGTGCCTGATATGTGCTTGCAAGCAGTGTCTGTCTTCTTTCTGTCTTTTATGCTTTGTATCAGTTGCTGTCACAGCTGTGTGCAAAGTCTAACAGTATTTACAGTAGGCAAGTGCCATTTCTTTTCTCCTGAATCTACTCAATCTATAATCTGTGTTTTGTTTAAGAAGTATCTTGCTCTGTGTTTTTGTGACTTGGTGGTGAGAATTTTTTATGAAAATATAGTAATAACTACAGGATATGTTAAATAACTAAGCACTCACATATAGTAACTTTGCATTCAACAAAATGTACGATATCAACCGCACAACAACTATTCCCATGTAGGTAAGTTGCACAGTGACTACCAGAGCACTCTAGCTAGTACTTATTTATGCATCATAGTGCTTTTTAGTCTAACTTTGTTATTAAGGAGCTTTTGCGCTTTATTAAAATTCTGATTGAATCTTTTGTGTGGAACAAAAAAGCCATTGAATTTTCCACTCTACCTGGGTATAAAATTGTCTTGATTATTCTTATTAAAACCTCAAACTTCTCATTAGGCTTTGCAGCGGTAATCAATCCAGCACAGCATATTCCTTTCCTCCTGCTTAACCCCTTTGGTTAGCTGTTGAGATTGGCATAATGTTGCCTGTCTTTTGCAAGGTTTTAACGTTGATTTACAGTGGTGTGAAAAACTACTTGCCCCCTTCCTGATTTCTTATTCTTTTGCATGTTTGTCACACAAAATGTTTCTGATCATCAAACACATTTAACCATTAGTCAAATATAACACAAGTAAACACAAAATGCAGTTTTTAAATGATGGTTTTATTATTTAGGAGAAAAAATCCAAACATACATGGCCCTGTGTGAAAAAGTAATTGCCCCCTGAACCTAATAACTGGTTGGGCCACCCTTAGCAGCAATAACTGCAATCAAGCGCTTATATAACTTGCAATGAGTCTTTACAGCGCTCTGGAGGAATTTTGGCCCACTCATCTTTGCAGAATTGTTGTAATTCAGCTTTATTTGAGGGGTTTCTAGCATGAACCGCCTTTTAAGGTCATGCCATAGCATCTCAATTGGATTCAGGTCAGGACTTTGACTAGGCCACTCCAAAGTCTTCATTTTGTTTTTCTTCAGCCATTCAGAGGTGGATTTGCTGGTGTGTTTTGGGTCATTGTCCTGTTGCAGCACCCAAGATCGCTTCAGCTTGAGTTGACGAACAGATGGCCGGACATTCTCCTTCTCCTTCTATCACAGCAAGCCTTCCAGGTCCTGAAGCAGCAAAACAACCCCAGACCATCACACTACCACCACCATATTTTACTGTTGGTATGATGTTCTTTTCTGAAATGCTGTGTTCCTTTTACGCCAGATGTAACGGGACATTTGCCTTCCAAAAGTTCAACTTTTGTCTCATCAGTCCACAAGGTATTTTCCCAAAAGTCTTGGCAATCACTGAGATGTTTCTTAGCAAAATTGAGACGAGCCCTAATGTTCTTTTTGCTTAACAGTGGTTTGCATCTTGGAAATCTGCCATGCAGGCCGTTTTTGCCCAGTCTCTTTCTTATGGTGGAGTCGTGAACACTGACCTTAATTGAGGCAAGTGAGGCCTGCAGTTCTTTAGACGTTTTCCTGGGGTCTTTTGTGACCTCTCGGATGAGTCGTCTCTGCGCTCTTGCTGTAATTTTGGTCGGCCGGCCACTCCTGGGAAGGTTCACCACTGTTCCATGTTTTTGCCATTTGTGGATAATGGCTCTCACTGTGGTTCGCTGGAGTCCCAAAGCTTTAGAAATGGCTTTATAACCTTTACCAGACTGATAGATCTCAATGACTTCTGTTCTCATTTGTTCCTGAATTTCTTTGGATCTTGGCATGATGTCTAGCTTTTGAGGTGCTTTAGGTCGACTTCTCTGTGTCAGGCAGCTCCTATTGAAGTGATTTCATGATTGAAACAGGTGTGGCAGTAATCAGGAAATTGAACTCAGGTGTGATACACCACAGTTAGGTTATTTTTTAACAAGGGGGCAATTACTTTTTCACACAGGGCCATGTAGGTTTGGATTGTTTTTCTCCCTAAATAATAAAAACCATCATTTAAAAACTGCATTTTGTGTTTACTTGTGTTATATTTGAGTAATGGTTAAATGTGTTTGATGATCAGAAACATTTTGTGTGACAAACATGCAAAAGAATAAGAAATCAGGAAGGGGGCAAATAGTTTTTCACACCACTGTAAATTAAACTGAAAACCAGAAGCCCATATGTTTAATTCAGATGTGTCATATGCACAGAATCTGGTGGAAGGTAGGAAATTGCTTAAATTCTTGGGTAAAATGGCACAAGCATAATCCAGCTTTACTTGGTGCAAACCAACCTGTTTTCCTTTTCACATTGGTCCAGCAGACACTTAGGTGACATCTTTGATACCAGGCTCATTATATTACAGTCTCCAGAAATTTCCTTCTCTGTTCCTTTAACCTCATTTTTCTGACTCCATCTATGCTATTGAAAGCCTCTGAGGTGCTGTATCTTTTTCACTTCTATCTGTAAATCTTGTCTGTTGCCATCTTAACAAGGTTACTCCTAAATTACAATTAGTGACATTTGTTTACACTGTTCTTCAGAAGATATTTTAAATGCACCCCACACCTCTATTCCATGTGTGTTGGAATTGCGTATATAAAAGTACAACTACTTCACCAAGACATTCCTCTATACAGTATACTGTTTTAAATTGTCCATCATTGCAACCATATGCCTTGATCCTCTGCTCATTTTGCCATTGCTTTTCTATGGAATCACTTGGCACCTTTGTTCATACGTTTTGGGAATGGCTCCTAGACTTTTGTCAGCTAAGTGTGACTTAATGTTGCACATTTTTCCATCTAGCATACCACTTGTCACTCGAATCTGCCATTAACAGGACCTGTGCAGTTTATTCTTGAATTTATTTCATCAGTGACTATTAGCCTCAGGTACTTAAGTAGCAAAAGCAATTCTAGTCTTCTGTTAGGTGTCTTCAGATCTTATTTTCTTTACCCTTTGGCACTCTCATTTTATTTGTTACATTTAGATCATTGAGCTACAAACACAAATACAACATCTGGCTCCAGTTTTGCCAGTATTTGATTGTTACACCTGGGAAGGTGAAAATTGTAGTCTAATAAAGACTTTCCCAGAGGCTAGTCTGGTAAGAGATGCTTGACAGTCTGTTTCAAACAAGATATATGCAGTTTAGACCAATGAGAATGCACTGTGTTCTATCTAGGATTGAATTCCATACATTATCTGATATTCCACAGTAAGTATACATTCTTTCTTCAAGCTCTAGAACAGATCTTCTGAGTGAGGTTGTATAATTTTCATATTCTGCATAGTTATGATATGTAATAAATCATTGATTGGATGTAACCGATTACAATTCGCAAAAGCTGCCATTACCAGTCCCTAAATCTCTTGCAATGGAAGAAATATTTCAGTAAGATATTGTATTTACTATGATATCAGTTAGAATGCAAATTTCCAAAGATTCTCCTACAGTGTACTTGCAATAGCTTCACATATGGTATGTTTTAGCAAGGAGAATTATGAATAGCATGTAAAGGTGTGGTTCACGGTAGGGAAGCTCCGATCAGGTTTTTTAAGGTGATACCGATCCCCAATTTCATGTTACTTGATCGGCCGATTTTAGTTACCGATTCCTTTTTTTTTTCTTTCCTCTCTATCCCTTTGAAAAACTTATTACACAAAGTCCATGTATAACCAGATACATAGAAGCCTTTTGTCCTGCATTTAGTGTTTATAATTAAACTATAGACCAACAGAATGAAATTATGTAGGCTTATTGTTCAGTGACCATAAAATACTAATTTAAATTACATACTTAAAATATGTACAAAAATGTGTCCATAATGCATATGGCATAAACGAAAAAATGCCTCTCATAATTACAAGCAGTCATCTTTTTTCTGTAATGAATGTAACTGAAACAAAGCTTCTTTTTCAAAAAGGTGGTTTTCATAGTTTTTCTAACAGCAAAAAAATATATACACAATTAATTGATATCGACAATTAAACACTGTTTTTTCTTTTTTTTAATTTTATTGTAATCATTCCATACAAATAGATCAATTTTTACAAAAACATAGGATTGAAAACAAATCAACCACCACCCCTAAACACTGCTTAAATGTAAATATATATGCACTTCTAGGTTTAAATTATTTTTAATCATTAATTGCACTACAGTTTTTTGCTGTTAAAATATTCATTTACTATATTTATACAGATGGTTTTTTTTTCTTCACAGTATCAGCTAGATACTTGTAATTCTTGAGGTGTAATTATAAATATGCATTACCATATTAATTATTTAGTACATGTTTCTTACTGAAACCTGCAGTATGACATTCAGCAGCAAACAATACACAGTACAAATCTTGGGGGGGAAAAAAGCTGCAAATGTTCATAAGTTGTTTATCAAGAAGACTCAAGACTAACATGCTTAAGAGGTTTATAAAACACATTTTGCTGTTAAATTAACCTTTTGTTTTTCCAGTTTAAAATGTAAGCTGCTGCACTTAAAACAAGCTTGCAGTGCAAAATAACACCGTGTCCGTTGTAATCAAAACACACAATAAATAAAAGTTCTGTATGTTTAAATTAAAAAGACCTGAATTGATTCATGTCCTGTGCAAATAGACATTAAGAAAATCCTCCAATTCCTTTTTCTCAGTTTATTACTCCACTTTCTTTAATGGAAAGGCATAACAAGCCTCGATTTGCTGCTCTTTGTAGGAAGCAGCAAAAGAGATGTGCACTACCTCAATTACCACAATAGCTGGCATAAAGGAGCACTGCAACAAAATTACCATAAAGCCTAAAAAATAAGGGGCTGAAAAAAAATCAGTTTTGGTGATCGGTAAATCGAGTAAATATCCTTCAATTTAGATCAGCAGCCGATCAATCTGAACATTCCTGTTTCATGACTAATGTAACTGTTACTAATACCAGATCCTCTGCACATACAGAAACAATACATATTTGCTATATTTAATACAAGTTTGTATATATTGATGCCCAGAATATAAAAATAGGAGATTCCAGGTCATCTTAAAGCAATCTCAAAAGCAGAATTGAAAAATGCTAGGTCTCAAAAGAAGTTTTTTTAAACCTGGGATATCTTCCTATTCAGTATAAACTAGACACATTTTAGGTTTTATTAATAAAAAATTGGACACTTTGGAAATGATGTAAGAATTTGTGTAGGTAGTGGATTAAGTGGGTTTGAATATCTTATTTTAATTATTTCTTTAAGCTGAGTATAAAAAGTTTGATGGCGCTGGTCATACCATTCTCTAGTTGACGACTGCAGTGGATAGAGCAGAACTACAAGGAGTTGGTTTTTTCGTTGATAATTAAACCATTATCATTTTCGGCATAACCACTTCTGTTTATTTGTATGATCGATTGTGAGAGTTTTAGCTGACAGCGACTTAGCGGAAAAATTGCTGTTGGTTGTGTTTTCTTTCATAGCTTGACATTCTGGCTTTGCTCACAGAGCCCAGCTTGAATCATAAGCATGATCTTGGAACACAGCACATGTTGAAATGATCAGAATAGACTCATTTAATGATGATCTTATTTTTTGTAAAGATTGCAACAAGTGCTTACCATTTTCCTAGTGTAGGGAATTTAAGGATTTAGTTTTCAGAATAAACATTTGTGTGTTGAAGAGTTATCTGATCTTTATTTTTATTAATACTGCACATTGAGCAGGCCTGCGATATAAAAGGGCAACAAAGAGCCTAAGCAGACAAGTGAATATACAGTATTTTAAATTAGATTTAATGTATATTTGAAACATGATTTCTAAAGTGATGATAATCACTCATTTTGTATAGTAAGCACTAAGTAGAAAATCTCTTGCACGTTCCTACTGAAGTACTTTTAACAGTTCCTTCTTTGCTAATTTCAGTCAGATGTTGTCACTCTTCAAACTCGGTCAGGCCAAGTTCAGACAGAAGCAATGCATTATGTTCTACAGATGTTTTGAAGCTTCCCCTCCAAAAAAAAAGTGTTTATCTTGTTTATTTACCGTACTTATCAAACAACTCTCGTAATACAAGTGTCATTGCACAACAAATTAAAATGTCATTGCAAGTTATGTTTAAGTATTTTTTTTTGTATTCTCATGTACTGTACATTTAAAGAGATTCCAGAGATTTCTTTTTTTCTTTTTTCAAGTATTTATTTTCATGGTATTAATGCATCTACCTTTTTTGCTGTTCTCTCTTTCTCTGTTAAATATTTTGTAGGTTAAATGTAATAGCTGACAGTTTTTATTCTGATTGAGAAATGTAATATTTGTGTGCATTTATCTTTTTGGTAGAATGTTCAGTGACTGCTGTTTTAAAAGCTAGAAGACTCCATTTGAGATGGTACAGTATCTAAGTTTTTAATTTATAAACTTTCATGTACTAAAGCAAGAGAAGAGAGATAGTTGAAGAGATCTGTTGATGCTGTGAGATTTTATATATTCATAGTTTATTAGTATGTAACTGGTTTTCTATTTCTGAGTCAGATTTATTTCTTTCTTCACAGCTTCGTAATGCTACATTTATGAATATAACAGGGAAGCTTAAAACATAATGAAATATCTGCATAATTATTCAATACATACTAATATGATCAGTGTAAGGTACAGAATATTAAAGCCAGAATGAAGTGTATATCCTTGCACATGGCAACATCCATCAAACTTGACAATTGTCAGGGGTGCCAGTCAGCCTAATGGTATAATTTTGGTTCATAGGAGTCGTCCCCAGGCATTTAAAGCAGACTTCACACTAATGGTTCCCCAATTTATATATTTGTTACAGGATATTTGGTATACTGAAAGTATACTTTTTAAATCTGTGTGCTCTAATACCATTAAATTGACTTCAGTTCTTTCTAAGCTACATTTCTGCTCTTAAAAGATTGATATAAATAAGGGACTGCATTATTATGAGCCGTTGAATATAATGTCTAAACAATTACATGAAATTGGAGCAGAGTTTGGTTGTACAGGTTGAGTATCCCTAATCCGAAATTCCAAAATCCAAAAACTTAATGAGCAGGGACATGACGCCACCTGTGTTGTCTCCATTTTTTTTCCTGCTAATTGGATGCAAAGAATTATTATTATTATTATGAGTAACTTGTAGATTGGAGTATTCTGAGCTAGTGTGAGAATGGGGAGAAGGAAGTTTCTGGTCCCCCTGTGAAGCACTGAGTGCCACACAAAAAGGACACCACAACTGGAAAATTTCACACCAGGAGTCTTACTTTTAAATCTTTGTTTAGATTAGTATGAAATTATGTTTTAGCCAAAAAAACAGAAAATGCATGTGGTATAAATTTCATTATAAAACATGGCATACGCACATTTCTACAGTTTAAATATATAAATGACAATCATCTGGTAAATGTACATCCGGGAATGCACCTCAAAACTCATATTGCTTTCGCAGGTAACCTGAGCATCAATGGGATATCATAAATTTCAGTTAACAAAAGAATCTTCATTCACATTTGGTGCCCTTATTTCAATTAAAATGCAGTCAGTTTTTCACCATTATGTTAGGAAAACCAGGCACTGCTGCAATTTACCTTTTTATGTTGGCAAAAATATTTTGTTTGTGCACCCACGCCATATGAAACAATGTTGTGCCCCATTAGTCAAGTAATGGCTTCCAGCATAACAGGAATGATGGGGGTGAAGGTTGGTTGAGATATTCCTGACTTGTCTTACAGCTAGGACGTAGGATATCTCTGGGTCCACGGTTCTTGAGGCTGATCCACCAATTAGCTGTGAACCAGCTGTGATTGCACAGGTGGTGAACCAGCTGAGGGGGGGAAAGGCTTCAGGGATCTGTGGTATCCGGGTTGAACTTCTCCAGGCTGGTGGTAAGGCTGTCCTCCTGGCATTGCAAGCATCTTTGCTTCCATTTGGCAAACTGGCATCATCCCAACTGATTGGAAAACGGGACTTGTCGTCCCTATCTGGAAAAGGAAGGGTGATCGCCTGGATTGCGGCAACTACAGGGGGATAACACTGCTGTCGGTGCCGGGTAAGGTCCTTGCTAGAGTCATCCTCAATGGGATCATGGTCACTTGCTTACCTACCAGGGACCGGAACAGTCTGGTTTTATGCCTAAAAAGTCTGCCATCGACCGCATCCTGGCACTGAGGGTTTTAATGGAATGCAAACGTGAGTTTCTTTGCAGCCTTTGTCAAGTGTTCGACTCAGTTGATCGAGCTGCCTAGTGGGACATCCTAAAGGTTGCTGGATATCCTGGCCAGCCTGTATACTGGTACTATGAGTGCTGTGCAGAGTGGAGGCAGACCCTCTGTGTTTTTCCCAGTTGATTCTGGGGTTCATCAACAGTGTGTTCTGCTCTTACTCTATTCAGTGCTTGTATGGACTGGGTGTTGGGCAAGGTCGTGGGGTCCAGCGGCTGTGGGGCATCTGTTGGTGAAGAAAGGTTCATGGATCTTGACTTTGCTGACAATGCTGTGCTCTTTGCAGAGTCAATGGAGGCTCTGATTGGGGCACTCGAGAGACTGAGCGAGGACTCTTGAGTGTCTGGGCTTGCGAGTGTCCTGGATAAAAACCAAGATCCAGGCCTTTAATGGATCGAGAGGACCTCATCGAGCGGTTTACTTACCTTGGCAGTGACATTCATGTCTCTGGTGACTCTTCCTATGAAGTCAGTAGACAGATTGGGGGAGCATATCATGAGGTCGCTGGAAAGGGGTGTGTGGCGCTCCCGATATCTGAAAAAGGATGAAGGTCCAAGTCTTTAGAGTCCTGGTGCTTCCTGTTTTGCTAAATGGTTGTGAGACATGGACACTATCCAGTGACCTGAGACAAAGTCTGGACTCCTTTGGTACTGTGTCTCTCCAGAAAATCCTTGGGTACTGTTGGTTTGACTTTGTGTTGCTTATGGAGTGCTGAATGAGGCACATTGCCTGCGTCGTGAGTGAGCGTCAGTTATGACACTATGGTCATGTGGCGTGTTTCCCTGAGGGCAATCCAGCTTGTAAGATCCTCATTGTTGGGGACCCAAGTGGCTGGACCAGGCCAAGGGATCGCCCACGTAACACCTGGCTGCGGCAGATAGAGGGTCATTTCTGGAGGGTGGAACTGGACCGCATGTCCGCCTGGGGGGTTACAAACCGGGATCCCAATTTGTTTCGTTGTGTGGTGGTTGCGGCAACACGCTGTACCGATGCATGCTCCCCAACTTGACTTGACTTATAGCTACCTGAGAAGTGATAATGGGTAGCTCACATAAACTGAAAAAACAAAAAAGCCTTACCCTGCCACCCCCAAAAACAGGGAACTACAGTATGGTCTGCACATTATTCATCACTTTTGAGGTTTTTTTTTTATTTTAGTGACTCCTTCTCAGGAAAAGAAAAGGATGACATAAGGCAAAGAATGCAGTTAAAAAAACTGCTGTTACTCTAGCTGGAAAGGCTGTTGCACATGGCAGACGAAAAGAGAATCTTCTTCGTCTGGTGTCACTCATGATGTTCTCTCCCCATGCTACCACACTCCTTTTTCTTCACCAGTGGCAGAGTGTGGTATCTGTGCTTATTGTTCTGAGCCAGCCGCTTACATCCTAATTATCTCTCCGGCAGGCAGTCCTCATTTCTATGACCACCTCGTATTGTCCCCTAGTACTCCCCAATCCTTGGTACTCATAGCTGAGTCGCTACAATATTTGTGATTTCAACACACACAATAATAGCTCACTGATAAGAATTATTGTATGTTTGAGTCGTCATTTTAGCAGGTTTGGTTGCATTTTTCTATTTGATCACACCAAGAACTCATAATGCAAAAGCAAATATTCCAAAATCCTAAATAACTTCTTTCCTTCCATTCATATTATGCTTAACCTAATGGTTGTAATTTATCAGCTTGCGTATTTGTTCTCTTTTGCAAGTGGTTTTAGTATTGGAGTTTGTTTTGTTTGTTACAAGATAGCAGTATAGGTTTCAAATAAAGTACTTTATCCATTCCATATGCAAATTTTAGGGTTCATGGTAGAGGTGCTCCAATCAGGTTTTTTGAAGGCTAGTATTGTGTTAATAGATCAGGTGATTTGGTGTTTTCTTTTTTTATTATTACGCAATTTTATTCAACTTTTAATCCCTTTGTCTGGGTAAAATTTTGATGGCAACTCTGGTCTGTACTGGGAACTGAGAAGGATTGCTGCAAGGGCTATGAGGGTTGATTAAGGAGGCTTTTGTTAGAGATATCTGTGAACAAGTGACACTCGTCATGCTTACAGGGGAATTGAAGAATTGTGCACATCTGAATCTGTTCCTCCCACAGTCGTGGTCAGGGCAGCTGATGGAGCCGTCTTTCAGATGATTCTACAGTTGTGACCCGCTGGGCTGGCTACTTTGAGCAGCTGTTTAAAGTTGATCCTCCAGCTAGAATGTTGGACGTCTCTGGGTCCATGGTTCTTAAGGCAGATCCTCCAGTTAGCTCTGAACCACACAATCTGACTGAGATTACACAGGTGGTGAATTAACTGAGGGTAGGGAATGCTGCAGGGGTCTGTGATGTCCATGGTGAACTTCTCCAGGATGGTGGTAAGGCTGTCGTCCTGGCATTGCAAGCAATCATTGCTTCCATGTGGGAGACAGGCTTCATCCCAACTGAGTAGAAAATAGAATTTGTCGTCCCTATCTGAAAAGGGAAGGGTGATTGTCTGGAATACGGTTACTATAAGAGGGGTAATACTGCTCTTGGTGCTGGGCAGGGTCCTTGCTAGGGTCAACCTCAACAGGAACTGTAATCACTTGCTCACCTAGCAGTGACTACCTAAGAAATCTACCATTGAATGCTTCCTGGCACCAAGGGTTCTCATCGAGTGCAATTGTGAATATCCGCAAAGTGTCTTTTCAGCCTTTTGTTGATTTTCATAAAGCGTTTGACTCGGCTGATTGAGCTGACCTGTGGGACATCCTGAGACTTTGTGGGATCACCCCCAAAAAAGTTGCTGGATATCATGGTATACTGGTACTGTGAGTGCTGTGCAGAGTGCTTTTCCCAGTTAATTCTGGAGTTCACTAGTAGTATGTTCTTGCTGCTACCCTGTGCAGTGCTTGCATGGATTGGGTGTTGGGCAGCATTGTGGGGTCCAGCGGCTGTGGGGCATCTGTTGGTGATGAAAGAGTCACTGATTTTGACTTTGTTGAAAATGCTGTGATTTTGTGGAGTTTTGGATCGGGGGGCTCGAGAGGTATCTTGAGTGTCTTGAGCTTGCGAGTGTCCTGGATAAAAATCAAGATCCAGCCCTTTAATGAGTTCTTGGGTACGGCCATCAGCAGTGTCTGTTTGTGGAAAGAGAGTGTTGACTGCATTGAGAGGTTTGCTTACCTCAACAGTGACATTCATGTCTCTGGTAACTCTTCCTATGAAGTCATTGGACAGATTGGGAGACCACGAAGGGTCCTAAAGGTCACTGGAAAGGGCTGTGTGGCGTTCCCATTGTCTTTGTAAAAGGACAAAAGTCAAAGCCTTCAAAGTCCTGGTCCTTTCTGTTTTGCTATATGGTTGCGAGACATGGATGCTATCCAGTGACCTGAGACGAAGAGTGGACGCCTTCAGTGTGGTGCCTCTTTTGAAAATTCTTGGGTACCGCTGGTTTGACTTTATGTCAAACACGCAAGTGTTCACAGAGTCCTGAATGAATCACATTACCTCCATTGTGAAGGAGCATCAGTTCTGGCTATGTGATGCAGTTCCCCAAGGGTGGTCTGGCTTGGGGATGCCCACATGAAACCTGGCTGCGGCAGAAAGATGGTCATATCCGGAGGGTAGGACTGGACCACGTGTCTGCCTGGGCATTGGCCAACTGGGGTTCCAAGCTGTTTCGTTGTGTGCGTGCTGCAATGCACTGTACCAGTGCGTGCTTCCTGACCTGACGCAACAATAAGTGTGATGGGATCTAAATACTTTCTGAATCCACTGTGTAATCCATGCATCAATTTTCAAACCGTTTACGTAACAGCAGGGTGGTGGGTAATAGAATTCACTGTACTAGACTGGAAAATTAAGATTGATCAATAAGCTCTCTGTGCAAAAGGTTTATTTTTCTCCTATTAATATGACACTAAAACCTTTTCACATGACACTTTAGGTATGCAGTATTAGCAAGACAGTGAATGAACTGAGAAAGTGACATTTTTAGGAGTAAAAGTGTGAGAATTGTGTCCTTAAGTAAAAATGGTCAATTCTTATAAACAAGTTACTTCATGTAAGACTTTCATACTGAACTTGGGTGGCAGAATTTTATTAGTGCTAGAAAAAAATAAAAGAATCACCATTAAATATGTGCTGTTTATACTCTAAATATACATCATAGTTACTGGCAGACATGCCCTTTGGAATCGTATTTACTTTTTAAATTACTTTTTGCTGGTCTCTGTTTGTTTCTCACTCAATATATTCAGATTAACAGTAGGTCTTTAGTTCCCTCAAATCACTCCTCTGCACTGGCAATGTATTAATTTTCTAGATAAAGTCCTGTAATAGTGATAAACATTTTTATTAGATTATATTTCACAAATTTATTGTTGTAAAATACAGTATATACATTTGAAAGTTTTTTGTTGTCCTTCATACTGTTTTTAATTTAATAGGAATGTGGTGTCTTTGATTCTAAAGCACGGATTTTTGGAGCTTTCTGGAAAAACATTGCTTGAATGGTACCTTAATTTACCATTTGAAGACAGAAAGATTATACAAGGTAATGTCATACTGGAGAAAAATGATGGATAAGCAATTTTTAAATCCAAGTCAATTTTATAAATCATATTTCATGTGAATGTGCAGCACCAGGTTTCAGTTTAAAGACAACAGTGAAATAATAAGCCTCTGTGATGGGCAACTTCTAAGAGAATATTTCTTTTAGCATGCCATGAATGTACAGCGTACTGCACACAGAATAAGAAGTTCAGAAAGACTCCTTACAATATAGCCATGTGTTTGTGCAGATATAATGAGAAGTGAATAATTGGAGTCATTAATTGACTGGGACAACAGCTTTGATACTGTATTCTGATAGAATTTGTCACAGGTTACTTTAAAACTTCACACAGACTTTAAACTTAAAAAATAGCCATCTAGTGTGTTCTATATGCAAAGAATCTCTTGAAAATTGCAACAGCTTTCTCTCATAGAATACATTTGTTTTTTTCTACCTACGTTGTAATTTCAGAAAATTTAAATTTAAAAATACTGTTTTCTAGGCCTGGGTAAAAATATCAATTAATTATATTTCATTTAAACAATTATCGATTCTTAAAGTCCCAAGGTCGATCTTGTGAATCTCTATCCTGCTCAATTATCATATGTAGATTTTGCTTATCTTCATTTTTGGTATCTGATTCAGTAGATGTTACTAATGTGCCTGTTAAGTTTTTCTACGGAAAAAGTACTTTACTACCTCGCATAGAATGAGAAGGTTCCGGCTGCAGGTAGGACTGCATAAAATGGTGTGTCCTTTAACACTTAAATCAGATGTGTGGATACACTACAGATTCAAACGGTGCATCAGTAAAGAACAATTTGAATTAAAGCAAAGTCATATGTAAGCTGTGCATCATTGAAGTTTTGTTGTAACACAACAAATTTGAGAAATCATTTATCCCAGTGTCACCCATAAACGTAATCTTAGTCTACATCCAAATGAGTAGGACCTAAACAATGTACACTGGAGCCGGCAGGTAGCTCCAAGCTTCCATTTAATTCACCTTGTGCCTCATTAATTACAATCTATAGTTGTTTTTATCTATAAATATGAGACCCTACAGCATTGTTGAAAACAAGGGCTTTCGACAAATGATAGAGGTTTTCAAATTGCAGTATGCTTTACCAAACAGAAAGCAAATGAGTCAAGTTATAGTACCCAGGCTTTAAGAAGATGTTAAGCAAAGCATCACCATGTCTTTCAGGTCAGTGGAGAGAAAAGCCCTAACTTGCAACAGTTGAAAATCCAGGGCAACAGATTCCTACATGAGTCATATGTCGCTGCATTAAAAATAACAACAACAGCAACATTTATTTATATAGCACATTTTCATACAAAAAGTAGCTGAAAGTGCTTTACATAATGAAGAATAGAAAAATAAAAGACACAGTAAGAACATAAAATAAGTCAACATTAATTAACATAGAATAAGAGTAAGGTCCAATGGCCAGGGTGGATAGAAAAAAAAAAAAAACTCCAGACGGCTGGAGAAAAAAATAAAATCTGTAGGGATTCCAGACCATGAGACCGCCTGACCAGTCCCCTCTGGGCATTCTACCTAACATAAATGAAACAGTCCTCTTTGGATTTAGGGTTCTCACGGAAGGACTTGATGATGATGGTCACGTAGACTTCTGGCTTTTAATCCATCCATCATTGTTGGAGCATCATGATGCTTTGAGTAGGTGGTGGTGGTGCAGGCCGGAAAAAGAAACAGAAGAGAGAGTAGGGGTCAGTACGGATTTTAGAGCCACCATGAATAGTTATTATGATGAATTGAACATACAGAGTATCAGGATTAAGTTAAAGTGAAGTTATATAAAGGTCATGTTAAAGTAATATGTTTTCAGCAGTGTTTTAAAGTGCTCTACTGTATTAGCCTGGCGAATTCTTATTGGCAGGCTGTTCCAGATTTTAGGTGCATAACAGCAGAAGGCCGCCCGCCTCACCACTTCTTTTAAGTTTTGTTCTTGGAATTCTAAGGAGATACTAATTTGAGGATCTAAGGTTACGATTTGGAATTTAAGGTGTCAGACATTCCGATATTAATCGAATCTGCGCCTCCGGATTACAATTTTACTCGTGCAGACCGCCATAGAAAAAAGAGGGGCGGCTTGGCAAACATTTACTCGAGCTGGTTAAAATGTAAAGATGTTAGTTTTGGTAAATTTAAGTCCTTTGAGTATCTCGCCGTTGTTATTCATGGAGATTCTCACGTTCTAGTATTATCCGTGTATAGACCTTCTAAATATAATGCGTCTGTCTTTGAGTAATTCTCTGACTTAATGTCAATTTTAATTTTGAACTATGACACACTCTCTTAATAGTCGGCGACTTTAACTTTCATATCGACAATCCGTGTGACAAAAAAGTAAAAGAATTCATGAACCTCCTGGACTCTTTTGATTTGAGGCAGCTCGTTAATCAACCTACACATAAAGCAGGTCATACGTTAGACTTAGTGATTACTAAAGGACTAAAAGTTGATATAAAGCAGGTCATTGATATCGGTCTATCAGACCATTTCCTTCTACTATTTAGTATAGAAATAATGATAGAAAACATTCATGAGAAGCATATTTTTAAAAAAACACTTCTTTGACTAATCAGCAGCTTTAAAACTTACAAACATTCTAAGCAATCAATCAGTCCATTTATAGTGCCAACTATAATAGCGAGGATAATGTAAATAGTAAAGTGGAAAACTTTAATTCTAAAGTAAGAGCTTCTGTTGACAGAGTTGCACCTGAAAAGATAGTTAAAAAATCTTCTAGCATTATTATTCCATGGAAAACCCAAAGAGTGTCTGATTTAAAAAGAACATGCCGTAGAGCTGAGCGTAAATGGAGGAAGACTAAACTAACTATCCATTATGAGATATTGAAGGTTAAAATAACAGAATACAATAACACTGTCCATCTTGAGAGGCGCTGCTATTTCTCTAATATTATAAATAACAATGCTAGTAATCCCAGAGTCTTATTTTCTACAATTGATCGTCTGCTAAACCCAGGTAACACAAAGGAATGCCCCCAGAATACTTCCAGTGAAACCTGTGAGAACATTGCTGTATTTTTCAATCAAAAAATTAATGATATTAGAGATAACATAGTATATCTCCCCAACACTGCAGAACCTCCAAAGCCCCGATACTCCATTATAAACAAATTGAATGCTTTTACCAGGATAGATTTACCTGAATTACATAGCATAATCTCTCAACTGAAACCCTCCACCTGCGTCCTTGACCCAATACCAACAAGGTTTTTCAAAGAAGTATCAGGTGTGCTAATTGACAATGTTCTTGACATAGTTAATTCGTCATTAGATACGGGAATCTTCCCAGACTGTCTTAAGACTGCTGTAATTAAATCCCTGCTCAAGAAAAATAATCTTGACCCCTCTGCTTTTGAAAATTTTAGACCCGTTTCTAACCTGCCCTTCTTAAGAAAAATTCTAGAGAAGGCAGTAATTATGCAGTTAAATGACCACCTCAATAAACCTGCTATTCTTGATAAATTTCAGTCAGGCTTCAGAACAAATCACAGCACAGAAACTGCACTCGTTAAAGTAGTAAATGACTTGCAGGTAAATGCAGACAGAGGCCATTTATCTGTTCTTATCCTCCTAGATCTGAGTGCCGCATTTGACACCATTGATCACAATATTCTTAGAAATCGCCTTAGTCAATGGGTGGGCCTCTCTGGTAGTGTCTTAAATTGGTTTGAATCCTACCTGGCATGGAGAAAATTCTTTGTGAGTTGTGGTAATCACATCTCAAAGACATGATATCCAATATGGTGTTCCACAAGGCTCTATCCTGGGTCCGCTGCTCTTCTCAATCTACATGCTTCCGTTAGGTCAGATTATCTCAGGTTACAATGTGAACTACCACAGCTATGCTGATGACACACAGCTGTACTTATCAATAACACCTGATGACTCCGAATGCAGCTGCTAGAATCCTAACTAGGAAAAGAAAATCCGAGCACATCTCTTCAGTTTTGATGTCACTACACTGGTTACCTGTGTCATTCAGGATTGACTTTAAAATTCTACTTATGGTTTATAAACCCTTAAATAATCTTGCTCCATCTTATATATCGGAATGTCTGACACCCTATATTCCAAATCGTAACCTTAGATCCTCAAATGAGTGTCTCCTTAGAATTCCAAAAGCTATACTTAAAAGAAGTGGTGAGGCGGCCTTCTGCTGTTATGCACCTAAAATCTGGAATAGCCTGCCAATAGGAATTCGCCAGGCAAATACAGTGGAGCACTTTAAAAAAAAAAAAAAAACTGCTGAAAACACATTACTTTAACATGGCTTTCTCCTAACTTCACTTTAATCCTGATACTCTGTATGTTCAATTCATCATAATAACTATTCATAGTGGCTCTAAAATCCATACTGACCCCAACTCTCTCTTCTGTTTCTTTTTCCGGTCCTGCGCCACCACCACCTACTCAAAGCATCATGATGCTCCAACATTGATGGACTGAAAGCCAGAAGTCTATGTGACCACCATCATCAAGTCCTTCCATGAGAACCCTAAATACAAAGAGGACTGTTTCATTTATGTTAGGTAGATTGCCCAGAGGGGACTGGGTGGTCTCGTGGTCTGGAATCCCTACAGATTTTATTTTTTTTCTCCAGCTGTCTGGAGTTTTTTTTTGTTTTTTCTGTCCACCTTGACCATCGGACCTTACTTATTCTATGTTAATTAATGTTGACTTATTTTTATTTTTATTGTGTCTTCTATTTTTCAATTCTTCATTTTGTAAAGCACTTTGAGCTACATTTTTTGTATGAAAATGTGCTATATAAATAAATGTTGTTGTTGATATATAAGATGGAGCAGATTATTTAAGGCTTTATAAACCATAAGCAGAATTTTAAAGTCAATCCTGAATGACACAGGTAACCAGTGTAGTGACATCAAAACTGGAGAATGTGTTCGATTTTCTTTTCCTAGTTAAGATTCTAGCAGCTCCATTCTGCACTAGTTGCAAACGATTTATGTCTTTTTTGGGTAGTCCTGAGAGGAGTGCGTTATAGTAATCTAGTCGACTGAAAACAAACGCGTGAACTAATTTCTCAGCATCTTTCAGTGATATAAGAGGTCTAACTTTAGCTATGTTTCTTAAGTGAAAAAATGCTGTCTTAGTGATCTGATGAATATGCGATTTCAAATTCAGATTACAGTCAACAATTACCACTAAGCTTTTTACCTCCGTCTTGACTTTTAATCCTAATGTATCCAGTTTATTTCTAATAGCCTCATTGTATCCATTATTGCCAATCACTAAGATTTCAGTTTTCTTTATTTAACTTGAGAAAGTTACTATTCATCCATTCTGAGATACAAGTCAGGCACTGTGTTAGTGAATCAAGAGAATTGGGGTCATCAGGTGCTATTGATAAGTACAGCTGTGTGTCATCAGCATAGCTGTGGTAGCTCACGTTGTGCCCTGAGATAATCTGACCTAACGGAAGCATATAGATTGAGAAGAGCAACAGACCCAGGATAGAGCCTTGTGGAACACCATATCGGATATCATGTGTCTTTGAGATGTAATTACCACAACTAACAAAGAATTTTCTTCCTGTCAGGTAGGATTCAAACCAATTTAAGACACTGCCAGAGAGGCCCACCCATTGACTAAGGCGATTTCTAAGAATATTATGATCAATGGTGTCAAATGCAGCACTCAGATCTAAGAGGATGAGAACAGATAAATGGCCTCTGTCTGCATTTACCCGCAAGTCATTTACTACTTTAACGAGTGCAGTTTCTGTGCTGTGATTTGTTCTAAAACCTGACTGAAATTTATCAAGAATAGCATGTTTATTTAGGTGGTCATTTAACTGCATAATGACTGCCTTCTCCAGAACTTTACTTAAGAAAGGCAGGTTAGAGATGGGTCTAAAATTTTCAAAAGCAGAGGGGTCAAGATTATGTTTCTTAAGTAGGGTTTAACTACAGCAGTCTTAAGACAGTCTGGGAAGACCCCCGTATCTAATGACGAATTTACTATGTCAAGAACATTATCAATTTACCCTGATACTTCTTTGAAAAATTTGTTGGTATTGGATCAAGGACGAGGTGGAGGGTTTTAATTGAGAGATTATTTTTTGTAAATCAGGTAAATCTATCCTAGTGAAAGAGTTGAATTTGTTTATAACAGGATGTTGGGGTTTAGGAGGATCCTTAGTGTTGGGGAGATATACTATGTTATTTCTAATATCATTAATTTTTTGATTGAAAAATACAGTGATAGCCTCACAGGTTTTACTGGAAGTACTTAGGAGGCATTCCTTTGATGTTACCTGGTTTAACAGACGATCGATCGTAGAAATAAGACTCTGGGATTACTAGCATTGTTATTTATAATCTTAGAGAAATAGCAGCCTCTCAAGACGGACAGTGTTATTGTATTCTGTTATTTTAACTTTTAATATTTCATAGTGGATAGTTAGTTTAGTCTTCCTCCATTTACGCTCACCTCTACGGCATGTTCTCTTTAAATCAGACACTCTTTGGGTCTTCCATGGTATAATAATGTTAGAAGATTTTTCACTGTCTTTTCAGGTGCAACTATGTCAACAGCAGCTCTCACTTTAGTATTAAATCTTTCCACCTTACTATTTACATTATCCTCGCTATTATAGTTGGCACTATAAACGGACTGATTGCTTAGAATGTTTGTAATTTTTAAAGCTGCTGCTGAGTCAAAGAAGCATTTTTTAACAATATGCTTCTCATGGTGTTTTTTATCATTATTTCTATATTACAAAGTAGAAGAAAATGGTCTGATAGACCGATATCAATGACCTGTTTTATATCAACTTTAAGTCCTTTGGTAATTACTAAGTCTAACGTATGACCTGCTTTATGTGTAGGCTGATTAACGAGCTGTCTCAAAGAGTCCAGGAGATTCATAAATTCTTTTACTTTTAGGTCACACTGATTATCTATATGAAAATTAAAGTCGCCAACTATTAGGAGTGTGTCATAGTTCGTAATTAAAATTGACATTAAGTCAGAGAATTCCTCAAAAAAAGACGCGTTGAATTTTGGAGGTCTATATACAGATAATACTAGAACTTGAGAATCTCCATGGATAACAATGGCGAGATACTCAAAGGACTTGAACTTACCAAAACTGACAACTGATAACGGGTAGCACTGTGGTGCTTGTGTTATAGACAAGTGCGCTATATGCCTGTCACACCGGGAGCAACCTCGCTGTCTATACAGTACACAGTGCTGCTGAGATTTCTGCCTGTTGTTCCAACAAACAACTTTCTAGTGTTTTTAATGTGCTATTCCTTTGCATGATTGCATCAGTCACAAGTTTGTGTGTTGGCAAATCCATTGAATGTTGCTTCTCTTTAAGCAAGCTGTACTGCTACTGTGGTAAAAGTTTGCAACATGCCTGATCCGGCCAAGCATGCAGGCAATTGTTGGAATTTTCAGAGCCGCCTGTGTTATCAAATTAAGTATATACACAAGGCAGCCGATGTGAAGATCTCCATAAGCTGTACAATATAGATCATATTAGCTGCAATGTCAATCATGGTGGCTGGTTCTTTTATGTTCCATTGATCCAGTGCTGCTGTCAGCAAGCACCAGCGTTTTAAAATGCTTCCTTTTTGACTGAGGAGGAAGTGTGATGATACATTTTTGAGAGTGATTAATGTGACTGCTAGATGTGAGCAAATGAAGATACAGTATGTGTAATTTGTAGAATTACAGCAGGAAGACTAGCGTCTTAGTATATCTTCAATTTTGACTAATTCAAGATTATTTGAAATGCCCAATAGGGGAATAAATTTGGCTAACAGTTTAGTTGAAGGGTGTCTGTATGGAGAGTCATAATACACACACAGTTTATTGAATAACCTATTTATTATTTAAGAAGCAGTATGTGATTTTATAACATTATTCACAAGATGATATAGATGTTTTATAAAGTAGATGCCTTTGCATTACATTAAAACAAGGAGACCCTCTAATATGTGTGAACACTGATGTGGCAATGCATACAGTATGTTAATTAAATTATGGTGAGAGCAGTGCTGTAATTTTTAAAAGAGCAATGATATTTTGCTCCACATCTTCCAAATACTTATTTAATTGTTCATTCCTAATCAAATATTTCTTCTTAAATGTCATTCCATGCTTATACATATATTATAAAGTCACTATGTGTACAACACCCTTCAAGTAACGTGTTATTGAAATTTGTCACATTATATTAATGTTCTTTATGAGTAATCTCTAAAAAAGCTACCACTTCAAATTTATTGGTGCACACTAATTCAGTCAAGATAAAATCAATACCCAATTGGTGCATTGTGAATCAGTATCAAATCAGGACATCAGTGTGAATACCCCGTCCTACTGTTTACTAAATTAAGTGATGTATTTTTATTTATAAATTATCGTTCTGCTTTTAAATAGTTTGTGTCATGTTTTACAACACTGACCAATTATCTTAAACCTTATAAATTCAAGTAGAGATGTGACAAGACTACTGTATCCTGTTTCCAGAATATGTTCAGTCCACATTGTTAAACAACTGACTAGATATAAAACATTTCTTGTAGGACTGGAAAATATGCACCCTGAGGAGTTGAGGATGATGCTTTGAGTTAGTCATTGGCCCTCTCAATTCATTTATTTTTTTCAGGGTATTTGTCTTTAGCATTTTCAGCAATAGGAGGTGTGACAGTCCATTTTTCTATATTAACCACAGTAGTGTCATGTTTGTTTTGTTACTGTTTATCTTAAATAGATGAACAGGTTCAAAATATTTTGCTTTCATCCTGAAAGTCTCTTGTATACTTTGATCAATTTTATTATTATAAAAAAAATGGTTTAACTCAGAAGCCATATTAACTATTATTTAGGATTCATTTTATTGTAAGACTAGTTGCATTACCAGCTTTGCTATGGAAATTGTGCAAGATAGTGGGCCTCAGTTACAGAAGTACTTTGTAACTTAAGTGCTTTTTTGTATTCAATATTTGTAGTGTTTTGTGCATTTATTTATGAAATTTTCAGTAGGTAGTGTGGTGCAGTGGTTAAGGCTTTGGACCTTGAACTTCAAACATTGAGGTTATCTGTTTATATCCTGCTGTTGACAATGTGTGACCATGACCAGTCACTCGCCTGCATCTGCTCCAATTGGGAAAAATTAAAATAAGTGTATCACAAATGTTGTAATAGCCTTAGATAAAAGCACCAGTCAAATAATAAGCAATAATCGTTTTATTAGGTCATCAGGGTGGCTTACTCATTGTCCATGAGTAAAACATTACTGTTTTAGATCAATTTCTACTTTATCCAGCTTTTCCTAATGGTTTCGCTTTTGTTGATGGTCTTTGCAAATCAAAATTTTACAGGAAAGAGTTTGAATAGAAATGGGTAGGAATAATGTAAGTCAAATGTAAGCATATATTATTATTAGATGTTTACATTTTTTGTATGTTTGTTGTTCCCAAGTACAGTATTTCTTTTTGGTTTTTTTAATCAGTTATTTGTGGTCCCCCTTAAAAGTCCACAGATGAAAATGTATATTAAATCCATAAGTAGCTTTAAGCATTGCAACACAATTTCTGTGGCTTCCCCATTAGAAACAGAAGCACCATGTTCTAAGACTGATGCTGGAGTATTGTAGTTTTTCAACGATGTGACCAGGGACTGGAGGTCGATGGAATGGATTGGACGACCAAGATGAGAGCCAGTATGGTCAACAGTAACGCGTGTAGCAGTAGCTTTACCAAACTTTTTTCTTTCCATTTAACAACATGATGGCATCTTTTTTTGTCATCTCAGGGCACCACCCACCGGTCTTCAGTCCTTAGTCAAACCTATTTGTGACTGCTGCTATTCGTGTGGCACTTGAATCACTTCTGCTCAGTGCTTGGTTTGTATAAAGCCCCCTGTTAGCATAGCAAAGGGCATGTAAGTTAGCATACTATTAATAAATATTGATTAATTTATTGACAAATTAAACACATCTTAGCTAATTTTCTTTCATTTCAATCAAATCAGGCAAAGCATTTTTGAGATTTTGGGCTTTTTAGTTTTTCTGTTGTGGCAAGATTACCCTGAAATACCGATTAAAATCAATGTCCTTTCTTAATGATTACCTAGTGCCCTAGAGGTACATTCCTGCCAAATTATATATTTTTAACTAAAATAGTGTTTTTGTTGACGAGTGAGTGAGTGAGTGAATGAATGAGTCAGTCAAATATGCATTCATAAGACTGAAAATGCTGTGTTGCCAAATCTACACAAAGCATATATTCATATCTTAAAACTGCATTTTTTTTTTTTGATATTTTTTGATAACCTTCATGTGGTACATTCCTAGACCTCCATCAACATTTGAAAACTTGCATGGTATAGTTTTTAGTTATTGACAGCTTAATTTTATTTTTATTTTTTAAACAGATGAAGGAGGGCTTCTGCAGTTTTTGAAGAAACACTCACATTTGCAAGTGGATAAAGATATTGTTTATTTAAAAAGTATGTTTTATTTAATGAATGTTTCTTCCAGTTTATCTGTGAAAAGTGTTTTTATTCTTTTAGTGTTTAGCATTGTGCAAAATTAATTTAACTAAACAGAGCATTGACCTTGGACAGGAGAAAACTGTATGACAACAGGAAATAACTTAACACAGTATACAATTTAATCAGATGAAGTTCCTATATGAAAATTTATGAAGTAAGGAATGATTTCTTCCAGAAAACAGTGGGTATAAAAAGTCTACAGATTCTGTGCAATAAATGAAACCAAGATAAATCCTGTCAGAACTTATTTAACCTTTATTGCAATATTTCAATCCTTACATATAAAGTGGAAACAAGTCAGAAACTGTTTAGTGAAAAAAGATAAAAAATGTACAAAAAGTTGGTTGCAGTAGTGTGCACACTTGGTTGAAGCTCCTACTGATTTTATTACAGTACTCGTTTTTTTTGGTAAGAGTCTTAACAGTTTGGCACATCTGGACTTGGCGATTTCCCACACACCCCCTTCCTCCTTGCAAAAAAAAAAATCTAGATCTGTCAAATTATAAGGGCATCTCCTGTGCACAGCTCTTTTCAGATCACTCCACAGATTTTCAGTTTGATTTAAGGTCTGGGCTCTGGCTGGGTCATTCCAGAACATTGATCTTCCTTTGATGAAGCCATTGCTTTGTTAATTTTGATGTATGCTGAAAGGTGAGTTTCTTCAGCTTCCAAGCAGGTGCTTGAAGGTTTTGTGCTAAAATAGACTGATACTTGGAGCTGTTCATGGTTCCATCCACCTTGACTAAAGCCTGATGCTGCATCCACCATGTTTCACTGTGGGTATGGTGTTCTTTTGATGATGTGCTGTTATTTTTGTGCCAAACATACCTTTTGGAATTATGGCCAAATAGTTAAACCTTGGTTTTCAGTCCATAATACATTTTTCCACCTGGTTGTGGGAGACGCGTTATATATCTTTTTGCTAAGCTCAGCCGGACTTGGATTTTTTTTTAGGTGAGAAAAGGCTTATCCTACCCCACAACCCAGACACAGAAAGAATACTACTGATTGTTATCACATGTAGGAAAATAACAGTACTTGCCAGAAAATCCTGCAGCTTATTTAATGTTGCTGTAGACCTCTTGGTTACCTCCGTGACCAGTTTTCTCCTTGTCTTCTCGTCAGTCTTGGAAGAGGGACATCCTCTTGAGCAATAGTTTCTCCACTTGTTGATGACAGTCTTCACCTTGCTTCATCGGATAATGCTTTGGATACTTTTTTGTACTCCTGTCCTGATTAATACCTCTCAATGATGAAATCCCATTCCTGTTTTAATTTTTTTTCCTTTCCATGACTTTTGGAGTATGCTTCAACCAAGTAAACATCAGAATAATCCTACAGGAATTGCCAAACTTTATCTGAGCTCAGTCAGAGCCACTTCAGTTGATGTCAGGTGTATACTATTATTTGAGGTGAAGCTTATTGTGATTGGGTGATTCTGGACACAGCTACATCCTGGATTATTAAAGGGGTGTGCACACTAATGCAGTCAGTTTTTTGTACGATCTTTTTTTTTCTTTTTCCACTAAACAATTGTGGTGGGTTTTCTCTCCTGGCCTATTCTAATACACATGTGTACCAAAAAAGTTCTGTGTGGGCTGTGAGACAGAATAGCTGGGGGAGAACCTGCATGAACACATTTTTCAAAACTCTTATCGGTGCCAATACACTTGTTTGATTATCCCAAAGGCCAAAATATGATCTGTATCAACAATCTAACAGGCAGTGTTCCTCTTGTATGTGATTATATAGATGGTATAATCTACAGAAGGTTATTGAGCACATGCTGATCAGCTGTTACTATGTGGAAGCCTACTTTTTGTCGCTGAAACTTGAAATAAATGTTTTATTATTTAAACTTTGAATCACACAAACTTCCCTACTGCAAAATTTGAAATTTTTGGAGTAATAGGTGACTGTCAGAGTTACTTGCTGAGTATCTAAGGAGTCATTGGTTACTGTGACATATATACAAAGATAATCATGTTGTAGGAATATGCATTTTTAAATAAATAAATGGTAAAATTGGCAATGGTAATCATTCTTTAATTTAGGGTTCCAATAACTAAATGTTCTGTTAAACCTACCTTGGCTTAACCTATATTAAAATGTGTGAGTGTGTATAAATATATTTATATACTGAATGTTAAATATACACACTTACATTCCATTACTCTTGATACAGAAGTAAATTTCCTTTGGCCTTTTTTTTTTTAAGACTCCAACTGGATGTATGCAAACCAAAGTATACTACAAGAAATGGATCAGGATCCAAGCAAGTAAGAACAGTTATTTAGAAGTCATTGAGTTTTCATGAAACATGATGTTACATGCTTTAGTGGACATGGAACAAAAAATGATTCATATGAGATATCTTTTGTGTTCATTAGTGGAGGTTTGTCCCTTTTAAAGCTGATCTTGTCAAATCACCCTAACTCGACAGGTCATGACATCATAAAACACAATTTTATAAAATCCCCTGTAATGTACTGGCATCTCCTCTACGATTAATTCACACCTTGCCTAATTTCTATTTGGCCCCACTTCCCACCTTATAGTGAAATACATGAACTGAGAAACGTATATAAAGTTATCAAAAGTCTTTGCTGTGTTTCTGTAGAATCATTGAGAGCAAATATTTTCAGCAAAAATATTTTTTTTTTGTTTGTTTTTTTTATGTAATGCTGTCAAAGTAATGCCAGTATATTTCAGTGCTGACTTGACAAATTAAAAATGACCCAAATATGTAAAGGAGGAATTTTAATTTGTGATAGTTATTTTTTTAGGTTTTTCTACATAAGATCATTTGAAGAATGTATTGACTCGCCACCCAAGATTAAAGAGGTTTCTTAATCCCCAGTGGCCATGCCAGAAAATGATGCTATGAAAGAATGCTTATAACTTGTCCCATTTCATATATAAATGCACAAACACTATATGTCCAGAGTGGGTTCTCTGATCACAAGACATGCTAGCATAGGCAGGTGACACTTGGCAGTTTTTATTATTGGAAAGCAGCAACCCCTATCCAAGTTAAACATCTCCAGTGTAAAGCAAGCCAGGAGCAGTTATTAAAAGTTTAAATAGTTTTATTTGTTTTTGACAAACTGGTTACAACAGGGATTGAAAGAAAATAAAGCATATAACAAACCTTCTTTACTCATGGAAGTCATGAATTGAGTCACCAGTCAACAGAATATGAACATGACTTTGAATTAACTCGTCTGTAATCATCTGAGTGTTGGAAATAACTGTAATCTGTATTAACTTGGAGTTTAATTTGACATTGTTTTTGTTGTTACGAGTACTGTTAAATTTGTCTCTTTTTTTTTTTAGTTTAAAAATTTTCCAGATCCCAAAAATAAAACTCTCGATTTCTTTCATGCAGAGCTTGTCACAAGAAGGTGGATGTAGATGTTGGAGCAAAACATACTGGCTTTGATCTACCGAAAGAGACATCCTCACATCTGTCAAGTAGTGCTGGTTAATATTTTCTTTTGTTCTTGTCCCAAATTAAAAATGCAGCTACATTATTTGCATAGTGATTTTTGCCTAACTGTTACACAGGACTATTATGGGAACAATGCATATTTCAGAGAGCAAGTTAAATTTATCTACTGGTACACTTCTTTTTTTACTAGGACTTTCAATTTTCATCCCTGTAGTGTTGTGATAAAAGTTGAAATCTTTGACATCTTGACTGAAATTATCCAAAATAGTTCCAGGACAAGATCTAAACTGTTATTCTGTGTTTGAGCACCTGCCTTGCCAGGTCATGTGTTTTAGGAAATCTTTACACCCATTAATTGGTCGAGTGGGGGTGGTTGCTTATTTGTCAGAAACTTTACAGTTTACAGTTACTCCAAGTAATGCTACAAGTAAATCAGAAGTAACACCAGACATTACGTCACAAAGAAATCTGATCACATATAAACTCATCATCTCAGAATGATTGGCTCACGTTTATTCACAAATGCTTCAAAAATAATTTTCAGACTGTCGTCCTGTGACGGCATCAGACACAACATTTGAAATTTATGAAGCAATAACAACAATAAACATTGCATTGATAATAATTTCTAAGATAAACAACTAATTTATAATTTTTATTATCAATCCAAATGCGGTCTTGCTCTGCACAGAAAACATCCCCACCTATCACTTGTACACTACACTGGTTCTGGTTTTCAAAGCATAATTATATTAAACTAATAATTAGAACACGACTTATCAGTGTGTCTATACTATTTTCTTGTCTAGTTGATGCTTATGAATAATTATATGTGAAAAATTATTGCTGTTTCTCTATATATGAATAAATCTATGAAAAATGGATCTTAGTTTTTCTGTATACAGTACGTCCTTTTAATTTTCTGTTTAAATAGGTTAAAATATTCAGATATGTTGTAGGACGGCAAATTGAAGCACCGCCCCACCCCTGAACTCTAGCTACGCCACTTTTCCCATAACTCCTCCACTACCAAGTCCACCATGGTCGTACATGCATTATTGTGTGCCCCGAAATTTGCTGTACCCTGCATAGTCTGCAACATGTCAGAGTGGTGGAAGGGGTGGTTATAGCAGTTTGTTCACCGCAAAGTCTAAAGCGCACTAAAGAGGAGGAGGTGTTTTATGGAGGTTGTCCTGCACTGAGTCCACAGTGCACTTCAAGCAGCAGTGTTTATTAAACTTTTTAATCTTAAAACCTAAATAAGAAAATCGATACCATACTGGGACCCAAGAAGAGAATTATTATCAAAATGACAGTGGAGTCATAAAGAGACAAATAACAATAGCTAAGTAATAATAAAAATTAAGTGTTTTTGTTTGCTTTCAAGCATGTATCCCATATGTATATTACTAAAAGAGAAAAGCGGAAAACAAGTGTGTTATTAAAGTAATATTCCATCCATGCAAACATGCTTACCCTGATCAGAGTCATGGGAAAGCTGGTGCCTATCCCAGCAAGTATATGGCGCAAAGCAGGACCAGCCCCTGAACAGGGCACCAGTCCATCGCACACTCACACTCTAGGGCCAATTTCACATTGCCAGTCCAACTAAACAGCATGTATTACAACTGTGGGAGAACACCGGAGCACCCGGAGGAAGAGCACATACAAATAGGGAGAACAGGCACACTTCACACAGGGAGCACCTGGGGTTGAATGTTTGTATACATCTGAGATTTGTAAATATCCCAGTAGTAACAACTGATAAAACAATTGTTTCCTTTGTAAGACATTTCTATAGTATTGGGCATACCACATAAGGTCTTGGTTGGTTAATGCCTAAGTAATAGGGATTGCTTTACCAGTTACGCATTGTGTATTACCTAAGCAAACTGAATTTTAAAGTTCTGATCCGTTTGGATTAAAAGCATAAAAAAAATGATCTATTACGAAACCTCACTTTTTTTGGATTTTTGTTTGAGTTCTTTACTATTTACTGTCTAATGGGTAGCCTATTTGTATTAAGTATATTTTCCCCCCCCCATTCTGTATTTCTGTTTCAGACACAAGGAAAAATATAGAAATGGCCATTGAAAGAACTGTGAAAACAGATGATAACATGGTAAGTACAAAGAATGGTCATATTTACACATTTTAATTCAGGTCTGTTGTCTTCTCGAGTCCCAGAGAAACTTGATTAGTCTCGAGTGCAAGAGAACAGAGGCTGTGTTTTTTTGCTAGTAATTGCCAGGGATTATTCAAAGCACATTTGTATGTTTATTACCAGATGATTAAAAAATGCAGGTATATGAAATATGTTCGGGCCGATGCTAGTATTCAGTAATTAATGGTGTAAAGTGGTAAAGAAATTGACATAAAAAGAGTTAACCATCACACAATTGCACATTTTCTAAATCAGTAAGACACAAGCAGATTTTACAGGAAGGTATTCTGTTTCACCCTCTTTAAACTGTCTAGTTGGTGTGACTGGCTTAACCTGACACACACTGCTCTTATCTGTTAGAGCAGGATGTATCTTACGTTATGTTGGGGCGAAGGAGAGAGACTTTCTCATGGCAGTGCTTGAGGTTACATATATGAATACCTGCCTCACCCATGTTTTAAATGTGTTTCAAAGGGTTATGTCTTTTAATAATCCTTTATAATCAATTTTCAAGAATTTCATTATTTCCCTTTAACTTATCTCAACCTGTTTTTGACTTGCCATGTGGATGGAGACCATTGTATGTTATGTTCAGTGTTCAAATAGTCTCAGTATTCTGGGTTTCAAAAGATATAATTTCTTGTTTTCACTATTCTACATTTCGTATTTTTTTCTTTTATGGAAATAATTAATATATGAAATCCTCTGCAAGGATCTTGGACTGTGAGCTGTAATAGCAAATAGTGGATAGATCCCTGGGGGAAATTTAGATTTTTACAGAAAGTTCTATGAATAAATAAATGGAATATGAATGTGTATATACAGTATAACCACTATAGTCTAAACACTCCAGAATGACAAAATGGAAAGAAAATAAAGAATATCCTCTGACTTCCTAATCACAGTCACAATGACATTGAGCCATTATGCAGGTATATTGCAGTTGTTGTAAAGGAGTCCAGGTAGCAGTTTATGACGCATAAACTGTAATTGGTCCAACAGCTAGTCGATTAGCCAGGACACTGTAGGCCCTTCCACCTACATGTCTCTGTGTTTACACCTGAACAGGTATGCCTGGATAGTATTGAAGACACTCTAGAAAACAAAATCTTAATCCCCACACTGCTGAATTTAGAAACAAAAAGCTCACCATGTTGTCTTAATTTACAGTATTAAACTGCCTCTTTTAAATTCTTATATCTGAAGATGTTTGTCTGTTTCAATTAAAATCTAATTCTTGTTATTGTTCCCATTTGTGTCATCAGCTATAAAATCTAATTATGGATAAACTCAATTTAAATAGTAATCTTTGCAATAGCTGCTTTCTGGCCTGCTGTTTTTTTCATAACGCTGTATTTTATCAATAGAACATTTTGTTTTTCTCTGTTTGTACAGATTCTTTGTCAGTATGGTATTCTGTTGTGTTCATGTTCACTTCAAAACATGTATTAATGTACACTAGTAAAGATGTAATATTTTGTAGTTGATTTTTGATGTATCAATTCTGCTTAGCAGATTATACCAAATAATACTGAACATAGATTATTACATTTGTAAATTTTGAGTTCATTACTAACTATTTTAAAATTCTTATGCTGTTGTTTTGTAGGAATTGGAGAATCAAGCATTGATTAGTCAGGGACTCGAGGAGACAAAAAGTGATGAGTAAGTTATGGTATAATTATTTGGATGGTACCAGGCCAAAGTGAAATTTTACACTTTTATCATAAAACAATTTTTTTATTCATTTTTTTTTAATCACACCCTGAATGTTTTCAAGGTACTGGCTGCCTATGTTTACCTTAAAAGAATCAGCAACAAAAATAAATAAATAAAAAATAGTTAATGTAAATATCTTTAGGCAAAATGGTTCATCAGTTCAGTCATCTTCCCAATGCCCATGTAAAAGATACTATTTTTTTGGATGCCAAATATAGCATAGTACACTTTTTTTCTTCTCTCTGTGCCTTTTGGTCCATGCACTGATTATGAACTGACTGTGAAAGACTTCAGATATGCAAATAAAAGAAACACTTTATGCAAAGAAAACCTCAGCAATAAGGTTGGGAATAAGGATAAGCCAAAAAGGGGGTTTTTGGGGGTGGAATATGAACATTTTAATACGTGTTACTGGCCTTTTTAAAAGAAAAATTCACACAGAGAATATACACAAATAATAATAAATCATTAATCAGCAATGCAAGAAGAGCTTTAGAATATGAAGTTAAGTTTCAAAAACTTTCCTGGCAACTTTACCCATATAGTTAGTTGCATTGTCCAGTGGAATCATCTTTGAGAAAGCATAGCAGTAGTAGTGTTAGATGTACAGAGTACAATAAAATTTTTACATGCAACATGCCACCACTCTTTGGCACCATGATAAAGAAAAATTTATTAAATGACATAACTAAATTTTAGATAGATAGATACTTTATTAATCCCAAGGGGAAATTCACATAATCCAGCAGCAGATACAAAAAAAATATTAAAGAGTAATAAAAATGTAGGTAAAAACAGATAATAACTTTGCATAATGTTACCGTTTACCCCCCTGGGTGGAATTGAAGAGTTGCATAGTGTGTGGGAGGAACAATCTCCTCAATCTGTCAGTGGAGTAGGACAGTGACAGTAGTCTGTCACAGAAGCTGCTCCTCTGCCTGGAGATGACACTATTCAGTGGATGCAGAGGATTCTCCATGACTGGCAGGAGCTTGCTCAGCGCCCGTCGCTCTGCCACAGATGTTCAACTGTCCAGCTCCGTGCCTACAATATAGCCTGCCTTCCTCACCAGTTTGTCCAGGCGTGAGGCGTCCTCCTTCTTTATGCTGCCTCCCCAGCACACCACCACGTAGAAAAGAGCGCTCGCCACAACCGTCTGATAGAACATCTGCAGCATCTTATTGCAGATGTTGAAGGACGCCAACCTTGTAAGGAAGTATAGTCAGCTCTGACCTTTCTTACACAGAGCATCAGTATTGGCAGTCCAGTCCAATTTATCATCCAGCTGCACTCCCAGGTATTTATAGATCTGTACCCTCTGCACACAGTCTCCTCTGATGATCACGGGGTCCATGAGGGGCCTGGGCCTCCTAAAATCCACCACCAGTTTCTTGGTCTTGCTGGTGTTTAGGTGTAAGTGGTTTGTGTCGCACCGTTTAACAAAGTCTTTGATTAGCTTCCTATTCTCCTTTTCCTGCCCACTCCTGATGCAGCCCACAATAGCAGTGTCGTCAGTGAACTTTTGCACGTGGCAGGACTCCGAGTTGTATTGGAAGTCCAATGTATGTTGGCTGAACAGGACCAGAGAAAGTCCAGTCCCCTGCGGAGCTCCTGTGCTGCTGACCACAATGTCAGACCTGCAGTTCCCTAGATGCACATACTGAGGTCTGTCTGTAACATAGTCCACGATACATGCCATCAGGTGTGAATTTACTCACATCTCTGTGAGCTTGTCCCTAAGGAGCAGAGGTTGGATGGTGTTGAAGGCGCTAGAGAAGTCCAGAAACATAATTCTTACAGCACCACTGCCTCTGTCCAAGTGGGAGAGGGATCGGTGTAGCATATAGATGGTGGCATCCTCCACTCCCACCTTCTCCTGGTATGCGAACTGCAGAGGGTCAAGGGCGTGGCGGACCTGTGGCCTCTGGTGGTGAAGCAGCAGCCGCTCCATGGTGGTCTTCACATGTGACATCAGGGCGACAGGCCGCAAGTCATTCAGCTCATTAGTACATGATACTTTTGGGACTGGGGTGATACAAGATGTCTCGGGACTCTCCCCTGTTCCAGGCTCTGGTTGAAGATGCGCTGTAGAGGACTCCCCAGTTCCAGCGCCCAAGACTTCAGCAGTCGTGGCGATACTCCATCTGTACCCGCTGCTTTGTTGGCACGAAGTCTCGTCAGCTCTCTGCTCACCTGTGCTGCTGTAATTGTGGTTGGGGATGTCTCTACTATGCTGGTATCAGCAGAAGGATGGTTGGAGGAAGCAGTACTCAGAGGTGAGAGTGGGTTAGGGTTGTCAAACCTGTTAAAGAAGTTGTTCATTTGGTTTGCTCTCTCTACGTCTCTCTCGATGGTGGCACCCTGCTTCGAGCTGCAGCCAGTGATGATCTTCATTCCATCCCACACTTCCTTCATGCTGTTATTCTGCAACTTCTGCTCCAGCTTTCTCCTGAACTGCTCCTTCGCCACCCTGAGCTGGACTTGGAGTTCCTTCTGGACGCGGTTGAGCTCATGCTGATCACCGCCTTTAAAAGCCCTTTTCTTCTGGTTCAAAAGGCCTTTGATGTCACTTGTGATCCATGGCTTGTTGTTAGCATAGCAGCGTACTGTTCTTACTGGAACTACAACGTCCATACAGAAGTTGATGTAATCAGTTGTGAGGTCAACAACCTCCTCAATGTTCTCACTATGTGACCCCTGCAGGATATCCCAGTCCGTAGTTAGTCTCTCAGAGCCTGCTCTGCCTCTGGGGACCACTTTTGAATCAGCGTGTGGTTGTAGGTAGCTCCCTCACTCGTGGTTTGTAGTGAGGCTGGAGCTGAACCAGTTTATGATCTGCTTTCCCAAGCGCAGGCAGCGGGGTGGCGCTGGTATGTGTCTTTAACGTTTGCATACAGTAGTTGCAATAGTACACCTATTTCCTTGGGTGTTACAATCCACATACTGGGAGAAGGCAGGTAATGTTTTGTCCAGCGCTACATGGTTAAAGTCTCCAGCGATTAGCACAAGTGCCTCAGGGTGCTGCATTTGTAATTTAGCAACTACGGAATGGATGACGTCACTCGCTATCTCCGCGTTTGCTCGAGAGGGGTGATGTAAACAATAACAACAATGACATGTCCAAACTCTCTGGGCAAGTAATAGGGACACAAACTTACAGCCAACAGTTCGATGTCCTTGCAGCAAGTGGAGATTTTAACGTTTACATGTCCAGAGTTACACCACCTTGTATTGACATAGAGCGACACCCCCTCCTTTCTGCTTCCCGCTGGTACAGTACTTGCATCTCTGTCCGCTCTAACTGTGCTAAACCCGGGTAGCTCCACATTAACATCTGGGATGTTAGTTGATAGCCACGTTTCACTAAAACACAGCAAACTGCATTCTCTGGAAGTCCTGACATTTTTCACCAGTGCAGCCAGTTCGTCGATCTTATTTGGTAGTGAGTTCACATTTCCCAGGATCACAGAAGGCACCGAAGGTTTGTAGCGCCACTTTCTTGCTAGACGCATGGCTTTTATCTTGGCACCGGCTCTGCTGTCCCGATACTGCCTTCTTACCTCGTCAGGTAAATAGGGAACCACACCGGCGTGCGCATTTGTTCTCTGCGCTTGAAGTTGACTACTTGAATAGACGAGTCTCGGTGTGTAAAAATCCATCTCCAAGTAGTAAAAAGTGTCCATTGAATGAGTCCACATAAAAGAAAGTGGTAGGAATTAACAGTGAAATAAAGAAAAAATAGAGAAAAAGGTAGAAAGATAAAGACTTTTAAAGATAAAGTCATGCGCAGAGCTGCTGGAAAGGCTGCCACTTGCGTCGGCTCCTGAGTCATTCACTCATTTTGTAGAGGAATTGTCCAGTGATAACATCAGATTCATATAGATACGTTTCCCATCAGCTTTGTGTACAGTTGAAGTACCAGTTGGCATCAACTCTGTCATCTTCTTTCATAATGTTAAGTAGTTTTGTTTTGTCGCCTCCTAATCTTGGTTTACTTAATTAAAGTTTAGAATAAGTAAAGAGGCCTTTCTCAGTGCATTCTTTGACAATATTATAGCTAGTTAGTAACACGCACCCAGGTCTGTCTTTATTGATTTTGCTGACACTAATGTAACCTATGTTGTAAGTAATTTAGCATTATCTGTAAAGTTCACACCTTATCGTGTTGGAGGGGTTTGCGTGTCCCAATGATCCTAGGAGCTATGTTGTCCGGGGCTTTATGCCCCTGGTAGGGTCAAAAACTGGTGCTAGGTGAGAAATGAGACAAAGAGCGGTTCAATAAACCTCCAATGATGAGCGAAAACTTTGGACGACGTTTTTTTCCCTTGCCCGGACGTGGGTTGGCGGGGCCCCCTCTGCAGCCAGGCCTGGTGGTGGGGCTCGATGGCGAGCATCTGGTGGCCGGGCCTGCACCCGTGGGGCTCGGCCGGGCACAGCCCGAAGAGGTAACGTGGGTCCTCCTTCCCATGGGCTAACCACCTATGGGTGGGGCCAAGGATGTCGGGTGCAGACCTTGGCGGTCTGATCCTCGGCTACAGAAACTGGCTCTTGGGACATGGAATGTCACCACTCTGAAGGGGAAGGAGCCTGAGCTAGTGCGAGGTCAGAGGTTCCGCTAGATATAGTCGGACTCACCTCGACGCACAGCTTGGACTCTGGAACCAATCTCCTTGAGAGGGGCTGGACTCTCTACCACTCTGGAGTTTCCCCCGTTGAGAGGCCGAGCAGGTGTGGGCATATTTATTGCCCCCCGACTTTGAGTCTGTGCATTGGGGTTTACCCCGTGGACAGAGGGTGGCCTCCTCCACCTTCGGTGGGGAAGGGTCCTGACTGTTGTTTGTGCGTATGCCAACAGCAGTTTGGAGTATCCACCCTTTTGGAGTCTCTGAGGGGTGCTAGAGGGCATACCTTCTGGGATTCCCTCGTTTTGCTGGGAGACTTCAATGCTCACGGGCAATGACAGTGAGACCTGGAAGGGCGTAATTTGGGAGGAATGGCCCCCCCGATATGAAGCGGTGTTTTGTTATTGGACTTCTGTGCTCGCCATGGATTGTCCATAACAACACCATGTTCAAGCAGAAGGGTGTTCATATGTGCACTTGGCACCAGGACACCCTAGGCCTCAGGTCGATGATCGACTTTGTGGTCGTGTCGGACTTGGCGCCATATGTCTTGGACACTCGGGTGAAGATAGGGGCTGAGCTGTCAACTGATCACCACCTGGTGGTGAGTTGGCTTCATGGTGGGGAAGATGCCGGTCAGACCTGGTAGGCCCAAACGTGTTGTGAGGGTCTGCTGGGAACGGCTGGCAGAGTCCCCCGTCAGAAGGAGCTTCAACTCCCACCTCCGCAGAACTTCAACCACGCCCCGAGGGAGGTGGGGACATTGAGTCCAATGGGCCATGTTCCGTGCCTCTATTGTTGAGGCGGCTGACCGAGCTGTGGCCGCAAGGTGGTCGGTGCCTGTCGTGGGCGGCAATCCCCAACCCGCTGGTGGACACCGCGTGAGGGATGCCGCCAAGCTGAAGAAGGAGTCCTATAGGACTTTTTGTCCTGTGGGTCTCTGGAGGCAGCTGATAGGTACCGCAGGCCAAGCGAACGGCTTGGTTGTTGCTGAGGCAAAACTGGGCATGGGAGGAGTTTGAGAGGCCATGGAGAACACTTCGGACGGCTTCGAGGAGATTCTGGTCCACCGTCCGCCTCAGGAGGGGAAGCAGTGCAGTGTCAACACCGTATATGGTGGGATGGTGCGCTGCTGACCTCACTGACGCTAGGGTCGGTGGGGAGAGTACTTCAAGACCTCCTCAATCCCACTAACATGCCTTCCACGAGGAAGCAGAGCCTGGGGACTCTGAGGTGGGCTCTCCCATCTCTGGGACTGAAGTCACCGAGGTGGTCAAAAAACTCCTTGGTGGCAGGGCCCCGGGTGGATGAGATACGCCCGAGTTCCTTAAGGCTCTGGATGTTGTAGGACTGTCTTGGTTGACACGCCTCTGCAACATCGCATGGACATCGGGACAGTGCCTCTGGATTGGCAGACCGGGTGGTGGTCCCCTCTTTAAAAACCGGAGGGTGTGTTCCAACTATAGAGGGATCACACCTCAGCCTCCCTGGAAAAGTCTATTCGGGGTTCTGGAGAGGAGGGTCCGCCGGATAGTCAACCTCGGATTCAGGAGGAACAGTGTGGTTTTCCCTGGTCGCGAACAGTGGACCAGCTCTTCACCCTTAGCAGAGTCCTGAGGGTGCATGGGAGTTTGCCCAACCAGTCTACATGTGTTTTGTGGACTTGGAAAAGGCATTCGACCGTCCCTCGGGAATCCTGTGGGGTGCTCGGGAGTATGGGGTACCGGACCCCTGATAAGAGCTGTTCGGTCCCTGTACAACCGTGTCAGAGCTTGGTCCGCATTGCCGCAGTAAGTCGAGCCCGCTTCCAGTGAGAGTTGGACTCCGCCAGGGCTGCCCTTTGTCACCATTCTGTTCATAACTTTTATGGACAGAATTTCTAGGGCAGCCAGGGTGTTGAAGGGGTCCGTTTGGTGGACTCAGGATTGGGTCACTGCTTTTGCAGATGATGTTGTCCTGTTTGCTTCATCAGGCCGTGATCTTCAGCTCTCTCTGGATCGGTTCGCAGCTGAGTGTGAAGTGGATGGGATGAGAATCAGCACCTCCAAATCCGAGACCATGATCCTCAGCCAGAAAAGGGTGGAGTGCCCTCTCAGGGTTGGGGGGGGGATCCTGCCCCAAGTGGAGGAGTTCAAGTATCTCGGGTCTTGTTCACGAAAGTGAGGGAAGAATGGAGCGTGAGATCGACAGGCAGATGGTGCGGCATCCGCAGTGATGCGGGCTCTGCATCGGTCTGTCGTGGTGAAAAAAAGAGCTGAGCCGTAAGGCAAAGCTCTCAATTTACCAGTCGATCTACGCCCTACCCTCACCTATGGTCATGAGCTATGGGTAGTGACCGAAAGAACGAGATCGCAAATACAATTGGCTGTAATGTGTTTCCTCCGCAGGGTGTCTGGGCTTTCCCTTAAAGATAGGGTGAGAAGCTCAGTCATCCGGGAGGGGCTCAGAGTAGAGCCGCTGCTCCTCCGCATCGAGAGGAGTCAGATAAGGTGGCTCGGCATCTGATCAGGATGCCTCCTGGACGCCTCTCTGGTGAGGTGTTCTGGGCAGGTCCAACCGGGAGGAGGCCCCGGGGAAGACCCAGGACACGCTGGAGGGACTATGTCTCCCGGCTGGCCTGGGAACGCCTTGGGATTCTCCTGGAAGAGCTGGAAAAAGTGGCCAGGGGGAGAGGGAAGTCTGGGCTTCTCTGCTCAAGCTGCTGCCCCCACGACCCGACCTCGGATAAGCAGAAGAGGATGGATGGATGTAAAGTTCAACAGCTTGTCAATTATATTTTTATTCCAATAGCTTAACAAAATTTCAAAGAGTATCCGCACTAGCACTTATCTATGATTTCAAATTATAGCATTACCTACTTCAATCTAGTGATTTTGTTATATAATGCAATAAAGTTTATCTTCCTAAATAAGGAGAAGTAGCTCTTAGTTCAAAGTAATTTCTGAAAATGTGGGTTAAAGGTCTAATTTATGTTTATATATATATTCATTCACACACACACTGCTGGAAGCTTCAGTACTTGGAAGATGAGATATTTACTTCTCCACAGTATTTGAGATGAAAATTATTGTGTCATGTAGAACATATTTTGATTTTTCCATTGATTATGTACACAGACAATGTTATGTAAGGAAATTGCAACTCAAGTTGAGATGCTACTGTATTTCCAAACTTTGCTGACTTACCCTTCATGTATTACCTTTTTCCTCAGAAGATATGTTGCAAGTAATGGAATGTGACATGTTTTTTTAAGAAATTTGATAAAACTTTTATCATATCACTTCTTTAACAAACTTTTTGCTTATTTTGAAACCATACGTAATACATAATTAGCTTAGATTGACTTGTTTATTCATTCCCAAATTTCTAATTTGGTAACTTTTTTTGCTCTCAGTGTATCGGCCGTTCCTCCTGATATAGCTAGTGCACTTGAAAAACTCAAACTTAATTATTTGCAAATGAGGAAACGGTTAATGAATGGGACTGCTCTTGATGATACCCCACCTCTCTCTTTGGATGTGGTAAACATTGGATCAGTGGAAACGTGCATTCCTTCTCAGGTACGAGATTATCAGTGTATTATTTTCACTCCTTTCAAGGTTTTTTTCTCTGCTAGATATGAAAAAAAGTCTGTGTTTATATATATATATATATATATATATATATATATATATATATATATATATATGTTCTGTATATATGTGTATATATGTACTGTATATATGTGTATATATGTACTGTATATATGTGTATATAACGTATGTATGTGTGTATATATATATATATATATATATATACACACATACACACACACACACACACACACACAGTGCATCCAGAAAGTATTCACAGCACATCACCTTTTCCACATTTTGTTATGTTGCAGCCTTATTCCAAAATACATTAAATTAACTTTTTTCCTCAGAATTCTACACACAACACCCTATAATGACAAGATGATAAAAGTTTACTTGAGTTTTTTGCAAATTTATTAAAAATAAAAAAAACCTTGGAAATCCCATGTACATAAGTATTCACAGCCTTTGCTCAATACTTTGTCGATGCACCTTTGGCAGCAATTCCAGCCTCAAGTCTTTTTGAAAATGATGCCACAAGCTTGGCACACCTATCCTTGGCCAGTTTCGCCCATTCCTCTTTGCAGCACCTCTCAAGCTCCATCAGGTTGGATGGGAAGCGTCGGTGCACAGCCATTTTAAGATCTCTTCAGAGATGTTCAGTCGGATTCAAGTCTGGCTCTGCTCTGGCTGGGCCACTCAAGGACATTCACAGAGTTGTCCTGAAGCCACTCCTTTGATATCTTGGCTGTGTGCTTAGGGTTGTTGTCCTGCTGAAAGATGAACCGCCGCCCAGTCTGAGGTCAAGAGCGCTCTGGAGCAGGTTTTCATCCAGGATATCTCTGTACATTGCTGCAGTCATCTTTCCCTTTACCCTGACTAGTCTCCCAGTTCCTGCCACTGAAAAACATCCCCACAGCATGATGCTGCCACCACCATGCTTCACTGTAGGGATGGTATTGGCCTGGTGATGAGCGGTGCCTGGTTTCCTCCAAACGTGATGCCTGGCATTCACACCAAAGAGTTCAATCTTTGTTTCATCAGACCAGAGAATTTTGTTTCTCATGCTCTGAGAGTCCTTCAGGTGCCTTTTGTCAAACTCCAGGCAGGCTGCCATATGCCTTTTACTAAGGAGTGGCTTCCGTCTGGCCACTCTACCATACGGGCCTGATTGGTGGATTGCTGCAGAGATGGTTGTCCTTCTGGAAGGTTCTCCTCTTTCCACAGAGGACCTCTGGAGCTCTGACAGAGTGACCATCAGGTTCTTGGTCACCTCCCTGACTAAGGTCCTTCTCCCCCGATCGCTCAGTTTAGATGGCTGGCCAGCTCTAGGAAGAGTCCTGGTGGTTTTGAACTTCTTCCACTTACGGATGATGGAGGCCACTGTGCTCATTGGAACCTTCAAAGCAGCAGAAATTTTTCTGTAACCTTCCCCAGATTTGTGCCTCGATACAATCCTGTCTCAGAGGTCTACAGACAATTCCTTTGACTTCATGCTTGGTTTGTGCTTTGACATGAACTGTCAACTGTGGGACCTTATATAGGCAGTTGTGTGCCTTTCCAAATTATGCAAAGCAACCGCTGTACCACACCATAATGCAGGAGCTAAGAATGGCCTCTAGCACACACTTGTAAAAGGAGATCAGAATAGAGGGTCACAGACCAGCCCACTTCATCCTCCTCAGGAAGTAGAGATGTTGGTGGGCTTTCTTTACCAGACGGGCTGTATTGTAGTTCCAGGAGAGGTCATGTGTAATATGCACACCAAGTGATTGAAGCAGGTGACAATTTCATCCTCTTTTCCATTGAAGTAAAGGTGGAGAAGAGGGAGGTGTCAGTCCACCGAAAGTCCACAATCATTTCCTTAGTTTTTTTTGACACTGATGCTAAGGTTGTTGTCCTTACACCCAGCCTCCAGTATAACTACTTCCATTCTGTATGCTAACTCATTTTTATGCGTGACAAGTCCTACCACCACTGTTTAATCTCCAAATTTCACTATGTGATTATTTGGATAGTGATATATGCAGTCATAGGTCATCAGAATATGCAGTAGGGGGCTCAACAAGTACCCCTGGGGGGTGCCAGTGTTGCAAATGATTGTAGAAGATGTAATGCCATGGATTCTGACTGATTGGGGCCTGTTTGTTAGAAAATCCAAAGTCCACTTGCAAAGTACTGAGTTTAATCCAATTAGAAACGGTTCTTTAACCAGCATTTGGTGGATGATGGTGTTAAAGAGAGAGCTAAAATCCAAGAATAGTAATCTGAAGAAGGAATTCTTTCTGTCCAGGAGGGTGAAAGCCAGGTGAATCACAGAAGAGACGGTGTTAGCAGTAGAGCAGTTCTTCCTATAAGCATATTGATGAGGGTCCACTTTTACATTGATGGGGTACTCTGCCTTTTTGCTGTTATAATCTGTGATGCCTTTCCACATGTTCCTGGGGTCATTGGTAGAAAAATTACCCCGTATAGAATATGTAAACTCCACGTAAAAAATGATTGGGCATAGGATTCAAACCCAAAAATGTTGAATCAGTAGGGTAAACCACTGCCCAGAGATGTCACACATTGGTTGGTTGATGGTCAGTTAATGGCACTATCATTATTCGACATTACCTAACAATGGCTCTTTGACAGGTTATATATCCAAAACATCTGTTATCTTTCAAGCACATTTTTAAGCTATTTAATACATCACTGATACTTAATCTGCAAAAAAGTATTTTTAATGTTTAGTATGTATTAATGGCTTAGATTGAACATGGTGATTTTATTTTTAGATCCTGACGGGTCAGCTTTCGTGTACAAATGAGAAAAGTATTAGGTATGTACTTGAAAACATTGTTTTATCTGGTCATAGTGTTTGTTAGCCTTTTTGTCAAATGTGGTAGCTTTGCCCTAACCCTGAAACCCAGAATAATTGTTAGCAAACTTAAAAAGTTGTACCTTGACAGCAAATTGGTCTTTTGCAAGCTGCACTTAGTAGATACTGAGGACAGCTAATGTGCTGGTTTGTTTCTGTCCCAGTTACTGCTGTCACCTTAACCACTAATTATCTGCTTCATATTAGAAATATACATTCTATGTGGATTAAATATTTCAGGGGCTACATTTACAGTAAGTAGAAGTATGTTTCTGTGTTTATCAAGCATCTCAGAGTAAGAAAACCGCTTTAACTGACTCAGATTTGGTCTACTATCAGGAGTCGGAGTAATAGTGGTTTTATCAGAATTTTTATTGATTATCCTAATTTAGGATTTAACTGTCCTGATTTGATTGGAGCTGCCATAGATGCCATTTGGGCAGAAATCAGTAGACACCTTCTGGAAATTACAAGATTTTTTGCATCCTGGACAATGATAAACTTGTAAAAAGAGAGATGGAATAATATTGATAACAAATCATGTACATTATGTGATTGCTTCGTCTGTACGAAGAGACAATACACTGTCGGCCGAAATTAAATTCGGTAACATTAACATTTTTTGTCCAAGTGGAATAATACAGATTTGCAGTAGTAATGATTTGGATATGTCATAACCGAGATTTATCAGATTTTTTGAACACCCTTAACATGTGAGTAATGTACATATTTTTTACATTTCTCCACCACACCTTGTGAGGTAATGTACAAGCAAGTTGTACTCATGCAGATTGCTTTTTTTTTGGAGCTGGTGTGATCAACAGCATGTATGTAAAGCTCACTGAACACACATGTAAATCGCAAGTGATGTCGCAGTATCATCACACCTGTGTTCTTGGATTTAAACGGTATTGTAGCAGTATATTACTCTGAAGATAGGCAGGGTTGATGTGAAATTTACAGCGAAATGTCACACCAATACACCAAACTTTGCATTTTGTGAACCCCTGGAATATTCACGTTACATTTCAACAACCCAGGAAGGTTTTTAAAAAAAAAAAAAAAAGGCTGATGGAGACTCCCGGAGTATTAGAGTGTTGCAGATGATAAGGGGGTATTACAGAGAAAGAGAGAGAGAGACATGGCAGACATGCAGGAACAATCTGTGGACAGTTGAAGAGTGAATGTGACTACAGAAACAGCACAAGATTAGTGATTACTAGTTTCAGTAACTTATTATTTTACAAGGATTTTCACTAGGCCTAAACAGCAGGAATGTAATTTGTCTGAAAACATGGCTGTTTTAAAAAAAACAAAACAAAAAAAACACTCATTATCAAGCTTAACTCTCATTCGGTTTGTGTCTTGGTCTTCCCATCTCCATGCTTGTTACACTATTATTCTTGTTGTTGTGATGAAGTTGCCCGGTTCAACACATGACTAGAGGAGTACATTAAAGTGGCATAAACCTTTTAGTCAAATGTAATTGCGTCCCTTTGAATATTAGTATTTGTACTGAAGTCTTCCTGGGGTGCCATAAAATTGAGACAAATACTGGGAATAGGTGAAGGATGCTTCAGAACTGTTTCTCATGTCCTACTCAAAGATAAGACAAATACCGCATATACTTGTGTATAAGTTGGGTCTTGAAACATGTAAAATCAGACCCCAACTTATATGCCCGTTGAAAAATGCGCCAATTAAATTAATTTTTTTTTTTTACATCTTCATGCTTCCTCCAATCTTGCACCAGTTTCTCAGACGCATTGAATTTTGTTGCAGCAGCGCAGTTACCAATTTCTTTCAACACTTCAACGCAACACACTAGGGACAATTTAGAATCACCAGTCCACCTAACCTGCATGTCTTTGGAACGTGGGAGGAAACTGGAGTACCCGGAGAAAACCCACGCAGACACGGGGAGAACATGTAATTTAAAACCAGGCTTCATATTTTCTTCTGATCGAATTCTCCATCGTAGATAAGGGATGCTCTTACGATAAAGGTGCATGAGGGTGTGAGATACAGAAAGCACAAAACAGTGCAAACGTCACTTTGAAATAGTTCGGGTATTACCGTGTGGTCACGTAGACACAATACATAGAAAACAAAGGCAGTATGCTCTGTGGTTATTCTCTCAGGTGGGCGTTGGCATATCGTAATCTCTTGGACCAATAGCATGAGTTTTCCACATTCAACCCATACAACCGACATTACAATATACTGGAAATTATATGGTAAAATCAAGCTCTATCTTATCCACGGGAGAACTTAAACGCGAGTATATACGGTACTTCTCCTAGGAGGACTTTTTATATAATTCATAGGAGTAATGCTGGGATGCTTGATAAATATGGGCACTCGTAATGAAGTTCATTAAACCTTGAAACATTAACACTCGCTAGCTTTTTGCAATCATAGGCAGACTTACCTATTGGAATTCTTAGTTTTCCTTACTTCTTTGTCTATCCCCTATCTAAATTATGTTCTGTTGCACAGTACTGAATTGCGTGTAATTGGCACCTATTCAGGACAGATTCAGTACACACTGCTCTACATTCTCTGCTTGGAAGTATACTTCTGTAATGTACAATCTTCTAATGCACTGCTTAGCTCAGGCCAGGTACTATGGCTTTATCCCTGGCCTGTTTTGTCTCTCTTTCCAAGTCTGTACGTACTTACCTTGCTTATAGTGTAACAAAGGACAGAATGTTAATGATCTTCCATGTTGCTTTTTATTAACGGTTTTATATATTTTTCTTGTTGTGATTGTTAGAGATGTAGTATTTGATTTTCATCAACTTGTTTTGTTGTGTATAGAAAATAATAGCCCCTTAAAAATATGAATTTTGTTGTTTTACAGTCTAAAATGAAACACTGACGCACATTCTTTTTCAGCTTTATTTACTCAGTGCAGCTTATAACACCCAAGTCAAAGGTATAATATTTCAGAAAAATTATAATAAATAAAAAAACTGATAAAGTTTAAATTTGACTTTGACTAAATAAAGCTGAAAAATATTTTTGTGTGTTCATTTTTAGGCTGTAAAGCAACAAAATTTGAATATTTTCAACCCACTGTAGTTCAGGAAGAATTATTAGGTTTTTTATTTTTTTTACAATTATAACTTGAAATTTGTGGTCTTAACTGAAGATTTTACTATAAATTACAAGCTGCTGGAGAAGACATTTTATGTAATGGTGGTCCCTGGGGCACCAAAGGAAACATGAAATGGAAGCGACAGGTGTGGATAGAGTTTTCACATAGTCATTATATAACAAGGGCTGCTTTGCAAATTGGCAAGCAGAGTAAAACATCACAAGTAATGTAAAGCATGGGTCTTTAGTTATTTAGAAAAAACAGTACATTTCAGCTAAAATGGTTTGAAAGTGAACTTACACAAGATGTGAAATGAAAATGAATAAGTAGAGTGGCCACATTGTATCATGCATGTAATTTGTTTGAAAGGCAAACTGGAGAACCTGACAAAACCTTCCTCACAAACACAGTAAAATGTGGAATCTCCACACAGTCCTGTGGTGCTTTCTGGGAGGCCTAAGTGATGTTTGTTTGCTGTACTGACACATGCTCTATTAAAAGTGCTGTCTCTTTAGCCCTTTCACCTTCAATTGTGTTTTTTTCTTTTTCTCAAAATATTTCTAAAACTCGGTGACTGATGATGCCTGTTAAGTAATCACCAGGCTCACCGCTGGACACTACTGTTTTTCTAGCAGCACTAGCAGTAAGACCCCTTCTCTGCAGCAAAGTCATCTATCCTTAGTAGACTTAATTTAATATTTTTCATATGTGTACAGCCACTTGCCAGTTCTAATGCCTGAAGCTACACTGAGGCTTAGGCACATTTTTTTCTATCTTTACATTTCAGTCTTTTTTATAATCTAATCAAGGTCACACATGTGATCTTCAGCAAGCAGACAAAACATTTCATCATCTTTATAGTCAGACATAGTAATAATAGTATAAAATGAAAATTTATCTAAATGCTCAGAGAAATTAAAGTTTCCCTGCAAAATACCCTGCACCATTTACACAGTGAAGTAAAGCAAGTCCAAGCTCTGAGTGAAAAAGTGACACATACAGTAAAGTGATGGGGCAGCAAGACTTCTTTAAAAATAGTGGTGTGTCAAAAATAAAGTATTTTTGTTAAATTGTGTGAATGTGCATTCTTCTAATATGTATGTATGCAATCTCAACTCAGCACCTAGATGTGTGTTTCAAATTTCTATTGGTGCTCTATAGACTACCACACTCTTCTGTTCATAAATAACGATTATGTGGTCCCAGGGTCAATACTGTAAATGTATCACAATTGTTTAAATGTACAGAATATAGCATTTAAATCAATAACCTCTCTAAATAGTCTATCTTTATTAAGTATTACTGTTAAATGTTCATTTTTACTTACTGACTTATAATTGAGTTACTGTTTCAAAAGTGATGAAGAATGTTGTAGTTTGCCCACTCAGAAAGACACAAAAAGGGAAACTACAGGCATACATGTGGAACACAGCAGATCTCTGACTTTACAGGTATGTATTTTCTGAGTATTTAAATGACCCCTTTTTTTTTTAGCTTGCTATGCCGAACACTTAACGTTTTGCAATTTCCGGGTTAAAGAAGTTTTGAGATAGTCAAGTAAAAAGTAATTTTTCTGTTTAGACGCTGTTAGCTCGAGGTTATCACATGGAGTTGCAGCCATAATAAAAATAAGTTGGGAAAATTTGTCAATTAACAAGTCAAGTTTCCAGCAGCCAATTTTCTGAGCATCTTTTACACATTTCTTTTATGACCAAGTATGGCACCTTAATTGAAGATTCTATGTAAAGTCAGGGTTTCATCTCTTATATGCATGCTCTTCAAGTTTTACCAGTAAAGGAAGGAAATGCAAACAAGTTTAAGTCATCTTTGTACCACAAATGTAAGTATTTTTGTCTGAGGTTTTCTCTTTTTTTCCTGTTTGTGCTTATGCATTTGCATTATCAGTTTTCTCTGTGCACTAAAAAATCACTACTATTCTTTACCTAATGCCTGAAGAGATTATATGAAGTTTAATTTAGTAAATAAATAAAGGCTTTTGTTACTTAACTTGAAGTTGAAGGAGCCAACACTGATCTATACAGTCTGAAGTTCAGCATGGCAGATCCAATACAAAGTTTGCAAATTAAAATTTGGGTTGGTTTACCTCTTATGCTGACACTTGAATGTCTTTTTATGTATGCAGCTTATGCAGAAAGATGAATTGTGTCCAAGTGCGGCTGAAGGTACTGTATGACTTACTTAGCAATACATTTAAGTGAGTGTGCCACCTCCAGTTGTCTGCTCAGCCTTGGAAATTTACAAAAGCCTTAATTAAAAATAGTAATTTGTTTGACGACACACAGAGGGTTGATAATAAAGGGGTGAGGCATAATTACAAACTAGTACAGTAGGTAACAAGAACCCCACAAGTCCTGCATAGTAAAGGTTTTATTCTAACTATATGCAGCCATGGTTTCCCTACTGCCCCATGTCCTAGTAGAACAAAACCAAGCCGTCACGAATCTGTACATGAGTGGTTTGGGAATCAAATGAATGTAGAAAACAATGATTATGGTATAGTAAGTAAGCTTGTGAAATCTGCCAAGGATAGCAAAATTCAAAAAGAATTAAGCAAACACTTTTCACTGTGGTGCAAGTGGTGAGATTACCTGTTTGTGCTCTTATGTTCATGATTTAATATTTTTATTCATGCATTTATTGTTAGATCTTAACAAAGAAAACTGTTCAAGTGAAGTTTGGTTTGATGCTCTTGAGCATCTTGAAGGTTTAGATGACCCAGCCCATGTGGAGACAGTGAACGTAAAGGGTATGTATGTGTTCCCTATTCATTTCTGTATTATGCAAGATGAATGAAAAAATATGCAGTACTTTGGAAATGATGTGCATATTTCTACACTAAAGTAAAACTATAACACTGTAGCTTCCATAATGAAGAGATTTTTTTTTTATGATATACAATGTCCATTCTAGTGTGGCAAGTGAAACACATATTTTTTTTTAATTATATTTAAAGTATCATTAACAATTTAAAAAAAAGCAATTTTTTGGGGTGAGGGTTAAGGAGATAGATTGGTTCTCTAAGTTATTACTAATTTATACAGATGTACAGTGGATGGCATATTAACTACTTGCATCACAGTATGTTATGGAAGCTGAGCTATGGTAGACAGACAGACCATGAAGCAGGTAATTAAAATGATCCGCTTAGTCACTGGAGCTACATCAGCATCCTTGATGGACGATGAGCACATTACATACTGACAGTTCACATGCTATGAGATGGTTACATTCAGGACAAAATTTAGGAATCCTTTATTCAGATGAGCATTAATACATTTTTAGGGGTGAGCTCAATGCATCTTTGTAGTGGTCCTTTTATTACTAAGCATGAAGGTCTTGGCATGTTAGTTAAGGCATTAGAGACATTCATGTGGGCTGTCTTAGGCCCTGTTACCATTCGACATAGCCAGTGACATTCAAAAGAAACTAATAATCTGTTGAGTACAATTTGAAATTATACTATTTATACATACACATCTGTCCTATTTAGTTTGAACCGGTTGCAATTTAGGTCATTTGTCAGTAGGTAAAGAAATTTTTATTGGATACTTTTTTTTAATCATGCTATCAGATCACCTGTGAACATGCACCTAACGTGAAAGGTACCAAATATCCTCTTAGGATATATTTTTTTAATAAAACATAGTAGCATGTCCTACTCTTTGTGTTTTTATTTCCGGCCCTGGGCATGGTTAAATCTTTTGGCACAAAGTCCCGTCTCGAGAGGTGCGAGTTCTTTATATTTTTTAGTTTATAATGTAAAAACGGAATAAGAATCTGAAAATCTAGCAACATCACATTAACATTTGATAAATTCTGAAAAGAATGATACCAAAAAATGTCAGTTAAATATATCATATAGGAGACACACACAGTGATATTTGAGAAGTGAAATGAAGTTTATTGGATTTACAGAAAGTGTGCAATAATTGTTCAAACAAAATCAGGCAGGTGCATAAATTTGGGCACCACAAAAATAAATGAAATCAATATTTAGTAGATCCGTCTTTTGCAGAAATTACAGCCTCTAAACGCTTCCTGTAGGTTCCAATGAGAGTCTGGATTGTGGTTGAAGGTATTTTGGACCATTCCTCTTTACAAAACATCTCGAGTTCATTCAGGTTTGATGGCTTCCGAGCATGGACAGCTCTCTGTAACTCACACCACAGATTTTCAATTCTATTCAGGTCTGGGGACTGAGATGGCCATTCCAGAACGTTCTACTTGTTCCTCTGCATGAATGCCTTAGTGGATTTTGAGCAGTGTTTCGGGTCCTTGTCTTGTTGAAAGATCCAGCCCCGGCACAGCTTCAGCTTTGTCACTGATTCCTGGACATTGGTCTCCAGAATCTGCTGATACTGAGTGGAATCCATGCGTCCCTCAACTTTGACAAGATTCCCAGTCCCTGCACTGGCCACACAGCCCCACAGCATGATGGGACCACCACCATATTTTACTGTAGGTAGCAGATGTTTTTCTTGGAATACTGTGATCTTTTTCCTTCATGCATAACGCCCCTTGTTATGCCCAAATAACTCCATTTTAGTTTCATCAGTCCACAGCACCTAATTCCAAAATGAAGCTGGCTTGTCCAAATGTGCTTGAGCAGACCTCAAGCGGCTCTGTTTGTGCTTTCTCTGCATCACTCTCGCATACAGCATCTCCTTGTGTAAAGTGTGCCGAATGGTTGAACGATGCACAGTGACTCCATCTGCTGCAAGATGATGTTGTAGGTCTTTGGTGCTGGTCTGTGGGTTGACTCTGACTGTTCCCACCATTCGTCGCTTCTGTCTCTCCGAAATCTTTCTTGGTCTGCCACTTCGAGCCTTAACTTGAACTGAGCCTGCGGTCTTCCATTTCCTCAATATGTTCCTAACTGTGGAAACAGACAGCTTCAATCTCTGGGACAGCTTTCTGTATCCTTCCCATAAACCATGATGGTGAACAATCTTTGTTTTCAGGTCATTTGAGAGTTGTTTTGTGACCCCCATGTTGCTACTCTTCAGAGAAAATTCAAGGAGGAGGGACACTTACAATGGACCCCCTTAAATACTCGGATTCACATGTGTATGTAGGTCAGGGGTCACTGAGCTTACCAAGCCAATTGGAGTTCCAATAATTAGTTCTAAAAGTTTGGGAATCAATAAAATGACAACGGTGCCCAGATTTATGCACCTGCCTGATTTTGTTTGAACAATTATTGCACACTTTCTGTAAATCCAATAAACTTCATTTCATTTCTCAAATATCACTGTGTGTGTCTCCTATATGATATATTTAACTGACATTTTTTATCGTAACAACCAATGATTTATACAGGAAAATAATGACTATTAACAAGGTTGCCCAAACTTTTGCATCCCACTGTATGTAGGGTTTAAAATAAGCCCAATTTAAAATGTGACATAAAAATGTCGCCGTTGCACTTTTAGGCTTAGGGTTTTAAGTATATATAGAATAGATATATACACACACACCTACACCAACCAGCCACAATATTAAAACCACTGCCAGATGAAGTGAATAACATTGAATATATTGTTAAAGTGGCACCCATCAAGCTGTGGGACATTTTAGACAGCAAGTGAATAGGAAAAAGTGGAACCAGGAAAAATTGGCAAGTGTAATTATCTAAGTGACTTTGTCAAGGGCCAAATTGTGATGGCTAGATGACTGGAGCAGAGCATCTCCAAAACAACGGGTTTTGCAGGAGTGTCCCCGGTATGCAGTGCTAGTGCCTAATAAATGTGGACCTAGAAAGGACAACCGGTGAACCTGCATCAGAGTTTTAGTGCCCAAAGCTCAATGTGAATGGAGAGCAAAAGCTAAGACAACTGGTCCAAATCCCACAGAACAGCTACTGTAGCTCAAATTGCTGAAAGATATGACGCTGACCATGAGAGAATAATGTTAGAACACAAAGTGCATCACGGCCTTCTGTGTATGAGGTTGTATAGCCACAGATCGGTCAAAGAGCCCATGTTTGACCCCTGCCCACTGCCAAAACCTCTTACAATAGGCACGTGGGCATCAGATGTGGACCATGGAGCAATGGAAGAAGGTGGTGTGGTCTGATTTTCTTTCGGACCATGTGGATGGCCAGGTGCATGTGCATCATTTACCTGGGGAAGTGATGGCAGCAGAATGCACTATGGGAAGAAGACAAAGCCAGCAGAGGCAGTGTGATTCTCTGGGCAACGTTCTGCTGGGACTCTTTGAATCTTGGCATTCATGTGGGTGTTACTTTGACACGTAGCACCTAACTAAAGATAGTTGCAGACACCTACATCTCTTCATGGCAATGGTATTCTTCAGCAGGACAGTGTGCCCTGCCCTCCTACAAAAATCTCTCTGGAGTGGTTTGAGAAACGTCACATAAAAATTCAAGGCATTTACTTAGTTTCCAAAAGTACCAGATCTCAGTCCAATCAAGTATTTGTGGGATGTGCTAGAAAAAAACAAGTCTGATCTATGGATGTACCACCTTAGATTTTACAAGACTTAAAGAATCTGCTGTTAAGGTCTTGGTGCCAGATACCACAAGACATTTTCAGTAGTCAAGTGGAGTCCATGCTTTGATGGGTCAGAGCTGTTTTACTGTCACGAGGGGGACCTACATATATTAGGCAGGTGGGTTTTAATGTTGTGGGTGATTGGGTGAGGTGTGTGTATGTGTACATACTCGACTGAAAAATGACAAGAGAGAATTCTTGGTAGAAAAAGCTAAGGTCTTTACCAAAGCTTCAGTCTAGAAAAGTCTAGTAAATAGTAGTCACTCTTCTCCCACCCCACCCGCTCACCAAATTTAAGTGCACATACCTGGCCATTTAGTAGCAGAGCAGTGAACATTTAAAAAAAAAAAAACACTGGAATGTTACTAAATCATTAACACGCAAAGGTCAGTTCCTATGGGAATAAAAAGCTTCCCTTTCTAACTTGACAAAACTCTCCATATCCTGCTTTGCCTTTCAGCTTTCTCAGAATTCACTATACTTCTGTTTCAGCTTGGCAAGACCTTCAGGCTTTGTCACAATAGAAGAATCTACTAAATTCCCCATACAGACATTAATACTGAAATTTTGCCTGATGCAGAGCAAAGCTGTGAGAATTGTTTACAGTGTATTTGAGTACTGTGTTGGCATTATTCATGTGCTTTCATGATTTTTGTAAGTTTCTTGTATATGTATTTTCATCAGTATTAGTTTTTTGGCAGATTGTGAAGTGGATACATGTGTGGGAGGACATGGCCTACAAGACTTTATCTGTGTGGAAGGTGTTCCTGTGACAATGTCTAAGGTAATTGTGTGTGTGTGTGTGTGGTGTTCATCTTCGTTTGAAGTAGATGGTTTAGAAATTTTTTTATAAATTCACATTTAACCAATTTTTCTCATTCCTATTTGATCTAAGTAACATCTGAAGATTATTGCTTTATTTCAATTAATAACTGTTTAAAAGAGGAAAAGATATTCCTTGTGATATATTTGGTTAAGCAAAGAATACCAATGGTTTTGATCAGGTAAGGGTGAAAAAAAACATTTAAAACAAATTTATCAGATTATTTAGAACTGTGATGAAAGAGTTAAACATATACTCATACAGTTATATGCCAACAATTGGAACCAGCCATTTTGGATACATGTCAGATTGGCCATATATCAGTCACAAAGTGTACAAGTCATTGCAAATGAGGTACTGTGGGCCATCGGTACGCTTACTTTAACTGCCAGTTCGGAGTAGCACAAACTGATCTTTGAGTCTCTGCAGCCGCACACTAGGTCCTTAAGTGGAGCGGTGCAGGCCAAATGCATATGTAGTAGCTACCTAGAGCAGCACAGATTTAAAAAGAAAAGGGGGCTTAACAGGCCCTGTGAAAAAATTTTAGTGACATACTTGTTACTAATTACGAGGATTTTCTATCTTCTTGATGAAAGAAAGAAGTGTGATCCATCTGCACAGTTCGCAAAAAAAGAAAGATGTGCCAGCTGCATGAAGCGCAGCTTCAGAACTGTGCTGTGTGATGTAACCAATCGGTGTACTCGAGACTGGAACACTGTGAGCGCAATGATTTTTTTCTTGTTGCTAGTTTGTGGCAATTTGTTGGTTGTAACATCAGTATAGAAAGGAAGACGGCCAAGAGAGTGGGTATTTCTGCAGCTCCGCCACTGCTTCTATCACTGCTTCTATCCAGAGTGTATCATTGACTGTGCCACTGCAAGACCATGATGAACAAAAGGCATGTGGCCTTTGTGACCTCTAATGGCAGGTTTTGGCAATTTCTAGAACATAATTACCCTAGTGTTTTTTTTTTTGGCTCCTGACCGTTGGCCATAAATGTGTATATGAGTGTGCGTGTGTATGTGAATGAAAAATATTTTAACACATGTAAAATAAAATCCTAGCATTAGGATTTTTGTCCGCCTGCACTGCTAAGCATTAATAAACTGCTGTATGTTTTTTAAAAAAGCAATTTGTTAAAGTACTAGAATGCAGTACCTTTTTTAGCATTAGCTGTTTATGGCCAGTTTTAAACCTGTGTTGAAAACCGTGAATTGCTATATTTAAATGTTAGATTAACAACCTAACAAGCCTTTGTCCTGTAAATTGTAGATTTTCGCTGAACTTACTCGTTTTCAAATATTTTGTTTTGTATTTTATTTTATATAGAAAGACCTGATGGTGGTATTTGAAAAGTACAAAGCCTCAGAGGTTTTGATGGCTAAAGCTTCATGTAATTCAAGGTAACTATTAAACAGTGTAGAAAAATGCACTGTATTTGATACATTTATGGTCACAAAGGTTGTCATTTGCATAGTGTGCTTTAGTACTTAGTGCAGTAGCATTCAGCCCATTTCAAAGCATTTAAATTTTGCTGGGTTAAAAGTGATATTTAACACATCTTTTCATCAGGACTTTGTTACAAATTTTAATATTTAAAAAAATGATAATTGTTAGTCAGCAGGTAATTTTAGTATTTAAATATTGTAGTATCTCTGATTTGTTAGTTGAAACACTTTACTGTTTCCTTATATGTAACAATAACAGATTGGCCCACGTAAAGACACAATTACATCTGTCAATCTAACATTGAAAGGAGGGATCAATACACAGTTTTCATTGAGTACTGTGGAAACATGAAGAGAATGTTCTTTGCAAAATGAAAATTAAAAACGTTTGTTTTGATCCTATGTAAGAATGGTTTTACAATAAAGTAAATTCCTTCCATCAATCCATTTTCTTTACATTCATGATCCAGTTTTAAGGTTTGTAGAGCCTGTCCTGGCAGTAAAAAAAAATGTAAGGCAGAAGTCCATTGTGGACTAGATGTTAGCCCATCACAGGCCACACCTGGGTACACTCCCTGACTAAGTTTGTTAAGCTGTCAACAAATTGAGCTGGCTTAGATGGATTGAGTGCCTGATTGATTTTGATAAACCTTAAGGAAAAGTGATGGTAAGCTGGGGAAGACCTGTGAATGCCTCTGTTACTGATGTATGAACTAATCCTGCATCTTGAAAAAGTCTAATTGGCTATGGCCTCAGTAGTGGAAACAGCTGTGACCAGAAGGTTGTTGGACTTGTCTTGTAAAAGATATTCCTGGATTGGTTGGTGGCCACCAACAATAATTACAATTGACAAGTTGAAGAAATAGGCCTCCTGTATAATAGTAGTAGTAGTAGTAGTAGTAAGGTCTCCAAATTTGATTGCGAGGGCCTGACATTCTAAAAATATTTCAGCTGCAGTTGTGGCCAAAGCAAAGTGTGTGTGTGGGTAAAATTTAGTGAGGCCATGGAAAATCATTTTAACACAGCCTTACAGTGCATCCGGAAAGTATTCACAGCACATCACTTTTTCCACATTTTGTGATGTTACAGCCTTATTCCAAAATGGATTAAATTCATTGTTTTCCACAGAATTCTACACACAACACCCCATAATGACAACGTGAAAAAAAGTTTACTTGAGGTTTTTTGCAAATTTGTTATAAATAAAAAAACTGAGAAATCCCATGTCCATAAGTATTCACAGCCTTTGCTCAATACTTTGTCGATGCACCTTTGGCAGCAATTCCAGCCTCAAGTCTTTTTGAATATGATGCCACAAGCTTGGCACTCCTATCCTTGGCCAGTTTCGCCCATTCCTCTTTGCAGCACCTCTCAAGCTCCTTCAGGTTGGATGGGAAGCGTCAGTGCACAGCCATTTTAAGATCTCCAGAGATGTTCATTTGGATTCAAGTCTGGGCTCTGGCTGGGCCACTCAAGGACATTCACAGAGTTGTCCTGAAGCCACTCCTTTGATATCTTGGCTGTGTGTTTAGGGTTGTTGTCCTGCTGAAAGATGAGCCGTCGCCCCAGTCTGAGGTCAAGAGCGCTCTGGAGCAGGTTTTCATCCAGGATGTCTCTGTACATTGCTGCACTCATCTTTCCCTTTATCCTGACTAGTCTCCCAGTTCCTGATGCTGCCACCACCATGCTTCACTGTAGGGATGGTATTGGCCTGGTGATGAGCAGTTCCTGGTTTCCTCCAAACGTGATGCCTGGCATTCACACCAAAGAGTTCGATCTTTGTCTCATCAGACCAGAGAATTTTGTTTCTCATGTTCTGAGAGTCCTTCAGGTGCCTTTTGTCAAACTCCAGGCGGGCTGCCATGTGCCTTTTACTAAGGAGTGGCTTCCGTCTGGCCAATCTAGGCCTGATTGGTGGATTGCTGCAGAGATCTTTGTCCTTCTGGAAGGTTCTCCTCTCTCCACAGAGGACATCTGGAGCTCTGACAGAGTGACCCATCGGGTTCTTGGTCACCTCCCTGACTAAGGCCCTTCTCTCCTGATCGCTCAGTTTAGATGGCCGGCCAGTTCTAGGAAGAGTCCTGGTGGTTTGGAACTTCTTCCACTTACGGATGATGGAGGCCACTGTGCTCATTGGGACCTTCAAAGCAGCAGACATTTTTCTGTAACCTTCCCCAGATTTGTGCCTGGAGACGATCCTGTCTCGGAGGTCTACAGACAATTCCTTTGACTTCATGCTTGGTTTGTGCTCTGACATGAACTGTCAACTGTGGGACCTTCTATAGACAGGTGTGTGCCTTTCAAATCATGTCCAGTCAACTGAATTTACCACAGGTGGACTCCAGTGAAGCTGCAGAAACATCTCAAGGATGATCAGGGGAAACAGGATGCACCTGAGCTCAGTTTGGAGCTTCATGGCAAAGGCTGGGAATACTTATGCACATGTGATTTCTCAGTTTTTTTTTATTTTTAATAAATTTGGAAAAATCTCAAGTAAACTTTTTTCCCGTTGTCATTATGGGGTGTTGTGTGTAAAATTCTGAGGAAAAAAATGAATTTAATCCATTTTGGAATAAGGCTGTAACATAACAAAATGTGGAAAAACTGATGCGCTGTGAATACTTTCCGGATGCACTGTATGTTTGCCCTGACAAACCAGATGACGACTTTGTATGAGGAAGCAGGGTGTTGCCCAGGCTATTTGCCTCAATGTTGGGGATAATTGGGTCATAATGTATAATATTGTTGACAGGTGGACAGATCAATTTGAGGCAAGTCTACACTTGCTGAATATGCTGTTCACTGAGGAGGCATTGCGAGAGGCATTGTTGGCTCCATCTGATTGCTGTAAGGAATTAGCCCTCAGATTCAAGAGGACTGATGTGGATTCCATCGTGGCCAATAAACAGTGGATCATCTCTTTTCACAGATGCTTGAAGTCATAGGATTTCTGCATATTATTGTTTTCCTGTGTCATCAGAGCATGAGTTGTGTGGGCATTGGACTCTGTCAAGGATTTGCCCTTCTCACCTCGCCTGATTTTGTTGGACAGCCACAGCTTAGATTTGGAAAGCATCCAGTTTTGAAAGGTCAAGGCTGCATTTCTGATAGCTGCAAATAACTGTCCTCTTGACCTTATTAGGGTATAATCTTCAGTGCATTCTGAAAAGGTTCTCATATAGGTGGGGGGGGGAGAGGGGTTACATGGTGTTGAGTATTTGCTCTTCGTAATTTGAGATCAGCGTCCTCTCTTAAGAGGAAAAAAGTTACTTGTTCTTTTGATAATGGATGAGCGGCTGCTCCTGCTAAGAGCAGTTTAAGTGCCTCAGGGTCCTTTTCATAAATGGGTAAAGGCGTTTGTGAGGTTGATTAATAGATTAGTGTACCAGCAACATTTTTATGGAAATTGTATGTAGTGGTGAAGGGAGGGGGTTATTCATTTCAAAACAGTATAGTAATGAGGATAGAGGGTCTTCATTCCACTTTTCCGGTCACTTTTGGGTATAATCTTGTCACAATCATGTGTAATGTTTCCATCTGCAACAAACAAGTCTTTTCATATTCCGTATTCAAGCTGGTTTCAGTAGAGTTTAACAATTAGGTTCTGTGTATGCAAACTTTTTTACTGAATAAAACAGTAAACAACTATTAACTATTTTTAAAAGAAAGACTTTAGTTCCCAAAAAAAAACCTGTGTAAAAGTCATTTAATCCCTTCACATTACTGGAAGTGCTTACTTATGTCCTTTGTCAAAATTTGATAAATCATCTATCCAAATATTAGAAAATCTTGTGCAATTTAAACAGAACCTGTTTTCTTTTACTGTGTAAGTCTATTATGGCATTGCAAGGAATGGTATAAAATAAATCATCCTTTTCTTTAACATATTGTTCTATACCTTTAAAATAAATGCAGCTATCTTTTTGCAAATGTTTTTAACAAAATGTAAGAAACAATAATGATCTATTTAAGTAACAATTTTGGTTTACTTTGCTAGGTTAGCATTCATCCGATTCAGTGATACAAGCTTAGCAGAAATTGCAGTAACGGAAATGGATGGGAAACGCTTACATGGGCGAACCATTAATGTAAGCATTGTTAGAACTCTGGGATATAGGAAACACTCGGCTCTATGGAGTGAAAGTGGTGCAGAGTATGGAATGAGAGACAAAAGGAGTTCTTCTTCCAAATATACCCATTCCCCTGGAGCAGCAGTTGGTGCTAGTATGGTAATTGCATTTGCTTATATTATTTTTTAGGATTGTCTTAGTTAAGTTCTAATATGTAAGAGCAATCAGTACTACTAGATATAAATGCATTAATTTATTTATTGATATCTTCCATATTTATAAACAACCTTAATTTTGCAATATTTTAGCCCAGGAAGAACAGCTTCATCCCGTGTTGCCGTTATGTTTACCTTGGAGCTCATATTTACCGATGCACCACGCGTGGCTTTATCAAAGCATAGGACGTCTGCAAAATAGAGCAGTTAACACTGAGAACATTTTATGCAAGGAAAACAATCTTGAAATTCCTTGGCCTATCCCCAAATATTTGTAAGATTCAAATATGAGTTTTAATTTTATACTTTAGAAAGCCTTAAACCAATTATAAAGAAAGGGGTTGTGTTCCTAAGTCATTGAAATAAACGTAATCTTTTTTTCCCTTTAAACTTTAACCTGCCAGGCAGCAAAGAGGCAACGACAGAAACTTTCAGATGTATCGAGATCATTGGATGTGCTCTACACTGGTTATGAAAGTTATACTAAAATTATGAACAAGTTAATTGAACTTCACCCAGATATTGAGCTTCAGAAGATTACCGAGACACTTGCAAGCCTAAGAAAAGAACTGAAGGGCTCACTATATGGTTTATATTTGAGTAACATTGTGGAAACTGTATCTGCAAAATTGTACAAATCGTTAGCTTGAATTCAAATTGTTCTAACTGCATTAACCAAGTACCTCATTTCTGTTATTTAATAATAAAAGTTTCTTTTGTAGCATTAAAAAAACGAGGGGAGAAATGTAAGCAATTAAAGTCGCACCTATTATTTGGTGAATGTTTTGATTCCCCAGGTCTTAAACTTTTTTTTTTTTTTTTTTTTTTTTCTCTCCTTTAGTGCTCTTTACATTTGTTAAATTTCACAAATCATTTTTTTATGCACCATCATTCATTAATTTATTTTAAGTAGTGTATTACTGGATGAGTGGGGCATCTCTTCTTTAATACATAATGTTATTAGATACTCCTCTTTTGCATACTTTAATTTACTTGGTAAGCAGCTTTTTTTTTTTTTCCGTAGTTAAATATTTAGCAATTTGAGTGATTTGCACATTAGATTAGTTTATATTACGGACCATTATCTTATCCACGATAGCAGACTACCTTCCTGTTAAGATGTGGTTTTTTCTTTTTGACTTCAAACACAAAGTGAGATTTTGTATAAAGTGTGTATTCCTTTGTTTAGCTGTTTTGCGAAAGTCTTGACTGGTTTAATGAGTGATTTGGTCATTGCAGCTAAAAAGTAGCAAATATATTGTAACAGTTCTATAAAGAACATCTTCATCTTATTTGATTTCTGCAGAAGTTTTTTCTACTGCTATTACTGATAGGTTTTATGACCATGTTTTTGGTATAAATAATAAAGCTAAAAATATTTTTAATGGCAAGTGTAAGAAAATGTGACATAAGCCTCTTCTTCTTAGCACGTGAAACTTTCACACACAGCAGACCTAAGATGAAATGCTAAGCATAACCTGCCAAGAAGCCATTGGCTAATTATCTGTTATGTCCATCAGATTTCTTAACCTGCTAATCCAGAAAGGGGTCACAGTAAAGCTGGAGTCTATCCTAGCAAGCTTCAGGTGCAAGGCAGGGTGCTAGTCCATGACAGGGTGAATACACACCCACTTACTAGTGCCCATTTAACTATGCCAGTTCACCTAATCTGCATGCCTATGGATTGTGGAGATAAGGAGAACATGGATAACTTTATGCGGGGGAGCACTGGGGCCATAAGCCCGGTCTCCTTGTTGTGAGGTGCCAGTGCTACTCCTGCACTACTGCGCCACCCGATACTGCGCCTTCCTTTATAACCCAGTGCCGTCCTTTGCTCCTCCCACTCTCTGTAATTCCCATCAGAGTTCTCCTTTGCCGAGTATCATAACATCCTGTTCCCTAAGCAAGAAACGGAGTCCTCAGTTTGGAGTAGACATGGGGGCAGATGACAAAGAAGACTGAAAAGCCTAACATATGCAATTTCAGAACAGGCCTTGCTAGGTTTTATTGATGAAGTATACATTTATAAATAGATATCTTGGTGCTTTAAGTATGAAGTAGTTGCAGTTTTCCATCATTTTTGTGTCCTTTGCCTCCCACGTTTACTCTGCTCATTCAGAATTGTTATTAAGAAGATACAATTAAGGGAGCAAATCCCCCAGAAAAAAAATAGAAATAGTGATGGAGAAGAGAGTGCCATGCCACAATCATGAATATTTCTTATACAAGTGTAAACCCCTCATAACTGATCTTTTCTAAATGCACGTAGCAGTAGAGTGTTGTACCGTGTTAGCCATAGATTGATACAGGAGAAAGTAGGGTGAAGTTACACCTTTTATTGGCTAACTAAATAAATTACAAATGCAAGCTTTCGAGGCAGCTAAGGCCCCTTCATCAGGCAGGGTGTAACAAAGAAACAGAAAAATACTCTCGCTTATATTGGGACAGCAAAGTGATTTTTTTTTCTTTCATTTTAACAATCTTTTTGTTCAGATGTTAGCAAAATGAATACACCTGAGATGAACTAACCCTGAAAGTAGAGAACAATGAACTAATAAAATGTAGAGATATGATAACCATCACTAGAGAAAGTCATGTAAGGTTTTTCTTGAAGTGCATTGTCTATAGGATAGGCCACTGATGTAGTCAGCTGGTCAATCAGTCTGTTAGTCCAATTTATCTGGTCATAAAACTCTTGTCTCTATTCAGACCATGTTGTAGAGAGTTGAATTTAAGCATAGATTTGTGTTCCCATTCTCTCCGCTCCTGTTGGGTCTTACATAAGACCACATAAGCACAGTGACCGTCAGATCCTTTATGCTGTGGCCGTTGCTGTTAAAGTGTGCTGCCACCGGAAGATCCGTCCTGTTTTGAATAATATGAAGTCTATGTGAGTTCATTCGCTGGCACAGTGTCTGGCCAGTTTTCAGTCTAGTGTGGGAGCACCTTATGCCCATGATTAGGTGGGCCACATTAGCAGATTTGCATGTGAACAGACCCTTTAATTTATGCCACTGCTGGCAATGTGGTGTAACTACCTGATCTGTTGTGTAGATATGTGCATAGATGCCACTCCTCTTCTGTAGGCAGGGAGATGTGCCAGTTGCTGCCGAGCCACACATTGAGTTTCGGACAATCAGTTGTTTGAGGTTTGGTGGTTGTCTGTATGCAAGGAGGAGAGATTCTAGGAATGTAGCCTTCAGTTTGTCTTTCTGTACCATGGGTTGAAGCTCTTTCCTAAATTTGCGATGTGTTTCCAGATGTGGATGATAAATTACAACTAGTGGGACGCAGTTCTTGGTTTCTGCACCTTTGTATTCCAGAAGGTTTTCTCTGGGTATAAACGTAGTTCTTCTGATTTGTAGGTCTGTTGATTTGGGAGTGTATCCTTGTTTGATGAAGTCTGTCCTGAGTTTTAGCAGTTGCGTGTCCTGATCCACTGGGTCTGAGCAAATATGATTGTAACGTATTGCCTGGCATATATGCACAGTAAGAGAAGAAGGAAAGACCAGCTAATCAAACGGTGGCATCAAATTGAGGGAGAAAGACCTGCAGATGGTGAAACTGGTTGGAACAAAAACCTTCACCCACAAAAGAGCTTCCCCGGACTGACTGTGGAAACGATAGCGGCCAATGGAGGTCAAGATTCTTTTTTCAGATTAGACAGCCCAGCCTGGCATAGACCTAATGGCTTTGTGTTCAGTGGGCAGAAGTCTCCAAGCTTTATCTTCTCGTTTGAGCCTGCCGTGAGTTTTCAGCAGATAGCTAATTGTCAGATATTGCTGGGCTCTCTTTATGTTTTCCTGTCTGTTTAAACAAACTTGGCATTGTGGGTACTTCCTTTGTAATAAGGAAAAGTTTGTATTTATATCTATCAGTGTGCTTACAAGTAGTCTTAAAAAAAAAAAAAACCTGATCTGAATTTTCAAAAAAAAGTAATAACCCTACTGTTCATAAACTATTAATGCAATAAAATATGCATTAAACATTACTTAAGCATATTCATAAAATCTTAAACTATTCAAATACATTAGTTATGTCAAGAGAAAATAAGTTACATTTATTTATATAGCACATTTTTATACAAATAATGCAGCTCAAAGTTCTATCAATACAAGATTAAATAAAAGGAAGTTAATGTTAAACAAGATTAAGCAATAATGTACAAAGAAAAAGCATCATTAAGGCATGGCATATTCGGAAAAAACAAAGTATAATTATTAGACAAACCATAAAAAAATTCTAGCAGTGTGAAAGAATATAAAAAACCTCAAATAAGTGGTACATGAAAATATAAACTTAAAATTTCTTTTGATATTTTTTTATATCTTGTTGCCTTGTACTGCCCGCTAGATGGCGGTAGAGGCGCATCTCTTAATTTTCTCCTTTGGCGCTCATGAAGCGGGATGTCTTAATTTGTCTCCCCTACAAGACCCACCTTTTATTCTTATATGTATATTTATTTTTGTCCAAATATCCCTCCTGTGATTCTACAGTGGACCATAAGAGGAACTGCGTCTGTTCTCATCAACTTTATTTTTTTGAAGGAAAGGGTTTAATAATTAACAGCTATTAAAAAATTGAACGCTGTTAAAGTAGGCTTTAAACCGAAGATGACAGAAAGCCCTTGGCGGAGGTTAATGTGTGCTCGAGGCATTGAAAAATTAATAACTCTTGCAACCTAAACTATAACCTTTTATAGCGCAGGTCACGTTCGCCCGTAACGGTTGAGGCTGTATGTGGAGATGACGTACAAAACGAAGAATGAAGTCGTATGTTTTATTATATTGATAAATAAAACGGAGAGAAATGAAATGGAAAAAATGTTCACTTGTATCATGATGCGGCGCATGGGATTAGTTTTGGAGTCTTGGGTTTAATCCTAACCCAGGCTCTGAGTGGCAAGTTTGGCCGTGAGTGTTTCAAGGATTTGAAGGTGTCGTGGCAAAGGTTAGTGATGGGAAAGAGGGAGCGTGGAAGGCCAAAACGGAGGTGGACGGATAAATAAAATATCTGAAGGAAAAGGGGTCTAACTGGGAAAGAGATGTAGGACTGTGCTGAATGGAGAAGGTTGATCAAGCACATCGACCCACATTGAAATGGGAAAAGATAAAGAGGAGGAAGAAAAATATGTTATCGTGGTCAGCTGTCTCTGACCTCTGGTGCACTCGTTCAACCTGTAATGAAGTTACCGTCGGTAGGACGTCTTGTTCTTCAAAGGCATGTCGTTAGGATTTGAGTCTTACCCCCATTCTGTCATACTCGGATTGACCGAATAGTTCTTGAGAGGGTTTCTGCAGCGGGTAAGCCCACTTCATCTGTGCGATCATAAATTCAGGGCCGAGACGGCTGCCCCTTGCCCTTTTGGGCTAGAAATCAAATAAGACAAAAAGCTCGGGGGCTTAACGATATTACTGTATTCATGTACGTTGCCGAACAAAAAAAATCTGGAGCCAACGTTTAACAAACCTCGTAACCACACAAAAAGAACGGAAATATTCGGGGCTCGGTACCTTTTTAATAGGCGCGCCAGCCTCTGAAGCTCCTCCCTCCCGTCTCTACTGGGCGTGGCTCCGCGTATCACCAGAGACTTGCGTGCTATATTCCAGTACTTGGCGATTCTAAACGTGCCTGGTGCGGCGATTCTAAACGTGCCTGGTGCATACTGTGGCTTTGTTCTATTATGGATGGCCTCAAGTCCAGGTTCGGACCCAGTGCTACTGGGATAGGCGCCGGCACCCTTTTTATGGTATATTGTAATGATGAGTGATAAAAACGCTCTTCTAGATACAGAATGGCTAACCCGGAGTGGGCTTTAGACTGCTATCTTTACTCGGCTCCACGTCGTTAACGCGATGTCCCAATTCTCTCTACAAATTGTGAACTCAATGTGAATTCAGTCGTGCGAATACATTTTACTTTGATTAACTTTATTAATCTCTGAGGGATTATATTGGAATCTGGGTAGCCTTTACTGCTCTGTGGGGTCACGTTTTAACCACCGCCGCCCACCAAATGGCTCACTGACTCCGTACAGTATGCGCGTTCTTCACGTGTGCGCGCGTGGGAATTCTCTACACGTCTCAACGCGGTTCGGTGTTGTTGGGGACGAATGTGTAACCGAGTGGTGTCCCGTTTGGGTTTCTTCCAGCACAGTACCAGTGTTGCTGGTACACCCCGTCGACACTGATAGTTAGTTTAAGCGGGATGGGGGAAAAATCGGCGAATTAACGGACAACCGCATCGCTGCAGGACAAACGACTACAATGCAGCGTCAGTGGGCTGAGGGTCACCCAGAACGTAAACAGTATTGCGCTTCACAGTGCGATAACTCGACCAATAGAAATCAGTTTTGGGGTACAAGCGCGCTTTTCTATTGGACACACCCTTACATGGCACTATATAGTGTTTTTATTACATTATGTAATAATTTGGCATGTGTTCTTATCCAAGGCGACCTGAAACATTTGACATATAGTAGGTTACTATTTTTTAAATTTGAGCGACTGGTGAAGTGACATGTTGAGAGTCGCACTTTGTCAGTAATGGGATTGAAGCCGCAAGCGCAGACTTTGAAGTCCAAAGCCTTAACCAGTGCGGGACACTGCCTGTCTGCCTCCCTTCAGAATGAGAGCCCAGGCGGGTGAGATGACTCCAGATGAGTGAGGAGATTGAAAGGGCGGCCATGTAATCCAATGCAGCGCCTTTTTGGACTGTTCACGCCAGACCCCCAACCCAGAGTGCTTTTTTGGTTAATTTACGATGTCTGACAACCGGCAAGGGAAGCGAGGTCACTGAAAATTGAAACAGCCACCTGACGGATGACAGTTCGAGGCCCTCGGTCAAAAGTTCTTCAAAAGCCAAACCTCCACATTAAGTAGCAAACAATGAGCATCGTCACTGAACTGGCTCAAATGGCCACATTCGTTCATTCTTTAATGTTAATCAGGGACCAGTTGATGTAAAAAGCAACGATTTTCAGCAACTGACTGAATGATAAAAAAGAAAATCGGATATTAATTGTGCACTTAAATCTAATGAGGACCACCTGAGCCTTCTGTACTCAATGAATACCTTACACCTGTGGGGGGTCCCGCCACTGTTTCACGGACCCACCGGCCCGCCTTCCACTCCCACACACGATCTTTATCCCTGTGCATTTCGCACGTTCTCCCCGTGTTTAGTGCGTCGCTGGTCCTCCGGGGTCCCCGGTTTTTACTGCTATACCCCCCTAAGACCCAAATGTGAATGGCGACTCCGTTAAAGCGTGCGAGTGAGCCCAGGGATGGAGCGGCGTCCCTACCAGAGATGGGTCCTGCTTTCTATCTTATTGCTTAGGACCCTTCCACGACCCCCGGACTGCATTAAATGGGTCGCAATTCAATGTTATTTGTGGGTTTCAAAACTGTAAATAAAGCATAGAAACGGAAGGCCGTGTATGATAGATAAAAATGAAAGATACTGTAAAAAAAAAGGAAAGACGCTATATAATAGATAGATAATGAAAGTCGCTATATAATAGATAGATATGTAAGGCGCTATATGATAGATTGATAGATAATGAAAGTCGCTATATGATAGATAGATAGATAGATATGTAAGGCGCTATATGATAGATTGATAGATAATGAAAGTCGCTATATGATAGATAGATAGATATGTAAGGCGCTATATGATAGATTGATAGATAATGAAAGTCGCTATATGATAGATAGATAGATATGTAAGGCGCTATATGATAGATTGATAGATAATGAAAGTCGCTATATGATAGATAGATAGGACACTATATAATAGATAATGAAAGTCGCTATATGATAGATAGATATGTAAGGCGCTATATTATAGATAGATAGATAAGACACTCTATAATAGAGACATATGGATTGCTTACAAAAAGGCCTCTATATATTGCTAGAAAGTTAAATAGGAAAGACACTTCATAAAGATACACATACTGTATACATACAAATACAGACTGAAGGATATAAAATGCAATATAAGATAAATATGAAAGGCAGTGTGTAAAAGAAAGTTAGAGAGATAGAAAAGGTTTTGAATAAAAATAAGAGATATTGATACTGTATAAAAATAAAAACTGATGCGAAAGGCACTATATAATAGAGAGATATGAATAGCACTGTATGATAGATAGATGCCTACAAATTAAAGGCTCTTATAAATATTAGGTAGAAATTTCTATGCGAAAGGCACTGTATAAAATATAGATAGATAGGTAGTGTGGTGTAGTGGCTAAGGATTCAGATCGAGTCACCTCACCTGGCTGTGCTCCAATGGGAAAAACAAAAAAATGGAAGCACAGCATGCATCTCAAAGGTTGTAAGTCGACTTGAATAAAAGCATCAGTAAGCAATAGATACGATCTGAAAGGCACTATATAACTGACAAGTAGATATGGGAGGAATTAAATGCTACATTGACAGACCCGAAAGGTACTTTAAAAGAGACTGATGTAATATCATTGAAAGATATGGAAGTTAGTTAGATCTGAAAGGCACTATATGATTGCTCGATTTATATAATACTTGTCCAGTTACAGTCCGGGTGCAATAGTTGCAGAGGCTCCCCAAATTTTTAGTACAGCTTAACTCTGCCGAAGCCAATCAGTCCAACTCAGGGTCACACCATGGCGGGTTTAGCGCGTGCTGGCAGGTAGAGTCGGAGCTTGGGACTTTGAACTCAGAGGTAAAACTCGTTAGCCCCCACCAAAAACCGTTTTATCAGTATGTTGCCGAAGAGACTGGGTGTTTTCTTGGCGGGGCTGTCGTGATCGGCTGTGCTGAATGGGATTTGGAGTTGGGGGGCTCGGATCGGCCGCTGTCTGTCAAGGGGCGCGCGTGCCACGATCACCGAGGGGTAACCCAAATCCTCCCCCCAAAGTGCGCCTTGAGGTCTAATACTGCTGAATGCGCGCTCCCGAACTTTCCGCTTCCCCAACTCCGTTCGCGCTATGAACACCGCGGGCGTCGTTTTGGTAACTCGAGGAACGCGCTTATGACTCCGAGGGCTGGGGTGTCGGGGGATTAGTATACTGAAGGGTCGTTAGTGGTTGCAATAAATGATTGTGGAGTAACTGTTGGGGAATTGCAGTGGGTGTTTTGAGACCCTCGTCCCACTGAGTGCTGCATGTTAGAAGCCAAGAATCAAACTCTAAACAAGGCGACAGTCCAAGCTGGACGATTAAAATCCACGGGCACGAACGAGAGGAGAACACGCAAACCGCAGAAGGAAAACACTTCAATAATTAACTCACTTTAGACTGACGCCACCAAGCCAGTTGGTTGCATTTCATTCGTCTTTCCAATTGTAACACAGGCGACAAGTGACATGTTGGCGGTCACGCGGGGTTGTTTGAACCCACAGCCTCGGGGTTTGAGATCCACCGGGCTCCATTTACGTTAATCCGCTTCAGACTCCTGCCTGTTTGAACCACCCCGTCACATTCGGCTGTTGAACTAATTACGTTTTGTCATTTGTGTTTCCTCTGAGAACTTGTCACAGCACTCAGCGCCGTCGCTCACTGAAGGGCGCTATACAATAATAAAGTGACATTCGCGAGCCAGCAGCGCCACCCACTGCCCCGCCCAGCTCCAGGGCGACATTATTTTAATTGGCGACTCTAAATTGGTAGTCCTTCGTTGAACGGAGGTCGTCATTTACTGGAGTCGGCGGAGTTTCCAGCTCACCGCAGATCATTTTTTTTTCCTGGTTGACTGAATAAGCCCGAGCGGTAAATTCGTCCTCGGCATTTGCACAGCGGTGACCGCGAACGGACTGCGCTTGTCGCCTTTTCTGCGGCGGATGTCATAATAACCGGATAAACTTTTTTTTTGTTTTTTCGTCGCTTGATACTTTCGCTCTGTGTCTCCCTCGCTCATGCAAAGCGCGCCACCGCATCGCCCCGCAGCGCCCCCCAGTCTGCCCGCGCACAGCTGCCACTCGCCGCCTCTTCTTCTTCTTCTTCTTCTTCTTCTCCTCCTCCTCAGCGCGGCTTCCCTGCGACGCACCACAAATCTGTCAGGGCAGCTTGGCGCGGCAGGGGTGCGAGGTGCACGAGCAGAGCAGCGCTGACATTCTCGGGAACTCCGCAAGTTTTCGGTAAGGGTGGTCTCCTTCTGTTTCGTCACCCGGGACACCTTTTTTTTGCCCCTGAAACTTCCTCTACGTTAAATGAGGGGATTTCTGCTTGTCGGCACTTTGGATTTCGAGGAACGATGGATTTTAAAATGTTTCCTCCATATGGATTTTTATTTCTGATGTGACATTTTGCAGAAGACCATAACAAAAAAAAAGTGGTAACATGGCATTGGATCAGCCGCCGCTGTCGTCGAAGCAGGTGCTCGTTTGGTTTGTCATAGGTAAGTGTGGGGGTCCGGGCACCGCTGGGGGACTAGCATTGTGTGGGCGCGAGTGTTGAATTGTATATGGCATAATGAGTTACACCACATGCCCTCACTTAATCACTTCTCCTGCCGGTGCCCGCGGACAGTTGTTTTGCCCATTCACGTGGGTTTAAACACGGAGACCCCAAACCGGTCCGGCCCGATTCAGTAAGTCAGTGAGTGGGTCATGCGCGTCCAGTTGGAGATTCGGGCTCGGGATGTTTGGGGTGGTTCGGGGAGGTGGTGTAGCCGAACCCAGAGACCATAGGGTGCAAGGCAGGAACAACCCCAAGACAGGGCGCCAGTCCATGCCAAAAAATATCAAATTCGTAATGGCATAGTGCTGGGTGTTAAAGGGTTAAAAAATCAGAAGTTATGCTGCGTTATTCTCATTTAAAAACCGGGAGTCCATTAGAAATTGTACAAATTTGGATTGTCTGTTCACGTGGGTTTTAACGCGGAGACCCTAAGCCGGTTTGTCGCCAGTCAGTGAGCGAGCGAGCGAGCGAGTGCGCGTGCGTGCGTGAGTGAGTGAGCATGCGCGGAAATCTCCACCTTGATGAACGGCCGTCCAATTCGGGGTCGTCTTGTGCGCTCACAGCATTCGGGAATGGGCAGAAGACATTTAATGAAAGTGAAATGAAAGAAATAAGAGTGGCCGATTTGTAGACACAATTCTTGAAACTTAAAAGCGCACCTTTAGGAGAAGTGGCCGTGAACTTCCGCGCTCTTATAACAGGACGGCTCTTTAAACGCGTTTTATTGGGTTGTACGTTGGTCTCGTTGAACCGTCGCATCCCAAAGACACCGTTCGTTTTTGGAAGGACTCTTCGGGCTTTGAAAAGGTTCTTAATATTGGTTACGACATTTGGAGGCTGTGGCTTCAAATCCCACTACTGACACGGTGTGACCCTGAGCAAGTCACCACACCTGTCTGCGCTCCAAATGGAAAACGAGGCGAAAAAATCGTGAGCGGTCTCCCCAATACTCATATATGGGGGCGGATATTTGAGGAGTAAACCGCAAGACAATGATAAGATTTTTATATTAAGTACATTAAAGAACCATCAACAGCAAATCAAATCAGTAATACAGTGAACAATTATCACTAAAGCAAAGTTGAATAAATCGGACTCTGCAGCTGCCTGAATAAAAAAAAAAAACTTTAAAAAAAACGACCACTTCCGGTTAACGGAAATAGCGCAAAAGGTAGAAATTTAAGTTTAGTACCTCATACTTGTATGCAAACTTTGGTTGACCTCAATGAAAGCGTACCCAAGTTATTGTGTTTACGCACACAGACAGACACAACACACAGACAGACAGACAGACACTGACAGACACACACACAGACATAGACACACAGACATAGACACACGGACAGACAGACACTGACAGACAGACACTGACAGACACACAGACACACACACACACACACAGACAGACACACACACACACAATTCCAAAAATGGTATTTTCGGACTCAAGGAGGTCTAAAACGTATCTCGAAATCAAAATTTTGAACGATTACTATATAGGGTGGTCCAGATCTAATTATGCAACTTTTAATGCAATCCAGGAAAACAATACAAGACAAAGGAATTGTTCGAAATATCTTGTAATAAACGAAAATGGACTTGCGTTGAATTAATTCACTGATTTTCCATGTAATGTCCCACTTGTCCTCCATTCAGTTGCATACAGGCTCGGAGTAATAAGCTTAATAAGTTATAGCATAATGAAAATGGCCAAATTAGATCTGGACCACCCTGTACTATACTTAGTATACGAGAAAGTAAGAAAAGAAATCCATCGGACATGCGCTCACCACACCACGGAAAACCCTTTAAAAAAAAGGCCGTTAATTTTATGAAGTAAAACTGTTGAATAAGGAAGGCAAACAACTGTAAAATGTAAAACGTTAAAGTTCATCCATCCCGCTACACAGGGTCACGGGGGTCTGCTGGAGCCAATCCCAGCTAACACAGGGCGCAAGGCAGGAGCAAACCCCGGGCAGGGCGCCAGCCCACCACAGGGCACATACCCACACCAAGGACAATTTAGGATCGCCAGTTCACCGCACCTGCATGTCTTTGGACTGTGGGAGGAAACCCACGCAGACACGGGGAGGACATGAAACTCCACGCAGGGAGGACCCGTGAAGCGAACCCCAGTCTCCTAACTACGAGGCAGCAGAGCTTTGTTAACCCGTAAATTATATTATTTTTCTGTGAAATAAAGTTAACCACGACACCAAAAACAAGACAATGCCATTGTAGCGATCCCGGCTGAGTGATGGTCAGCTCTCAGGCTGATGGTTTCTGAATGTTTCTTACCGTTTCCGTGACCTTGTTTCATAAACACACCGTAAGAGCTATAAAGGCAAAGTACAAAATACAAAGCATGTAAATAACTGTACATAAACTTTTGTTTTACGCATAACAGTGATAAAGTAATACTTTGTTCACTTTTCAGCGAGGTGCTTGTTTGTTAACCCCATATGTCGCAATTTTCCTTTCCTATTCCCGGCAGAAACTGCCCAATTAATTATGTAAGCCAAAGACACCGAGTGACTTCTCAAACATCCCAGCCCTGCTGCAGCATCCCGTGTCCTTCACAGCCCTCACAAAGGAGATCGTATTCCACCTTCCATTTTACTGCACCAAGCGCTGCTGTTGGTTGGTTTCCTCCACCCACACTGCCACGCGCTCATTCTTTTAACTTTAAACTGCCAGCTTCCATTCATTTCACTCCGAATCATCAGATGCATTTGCTTTATGGAGCCGACATTTTACTTTTAATTAATGTGCACCCGAGGTAGAAAAAGTCTGTGTGGTCGCCGTACGCAGTAGGATGCAATTTTTCAGAACTTAAACATTTTCTGTTTTGTTTTTTTTTTCCCTTGAAAACCAATTTCTAAATTTGCATACAGCTCTGATATTTGCATAAGGTAACGCCCCCTATTGTTCTATTGTTCATGGTAAGCTGCATACCTTTGCACAGTGGGAGGAAAAAAAGAGAAAACGTAAGCAGATTTAGCAAACTTATTTTTCCTCGAGTGCTGAAGGATTTTTTTTTTTTTTGAGGTTATGGAAGTTGATTTATGGTGGGCTGTTTTTGATAAACTGGCCAACCCGTAGGACGCCATACACCACAAAAGCAAATGTCTCTTCTCCTCGAGACAACGCGCAGTAACTTCACTAAACCTTCAGTTCTTTTCAGTGCATACAATTAAATGGCGTGACGAGTTTGTTCTTGACTGTTGTAAGAGCCGTTTGCCTACTGTATATATTAGTGTATATGGGGGTCCTGTCCTTATAACCCCCACAAGCTGAGCTGGTTTGGTACATTCTAACGATTTCTTGTCCCTCTGACCACAGATTAGTCTCAGTTGGTGACGACGGTGAGGCTTGGAGGGCACGCGGTTTTACCTCAAGTGCCCATTAGTGTGCCTTACTGATCGCGCAGAGCCGTACACGTTAAGAGCGCACTGAAGGCGAAGTCAAGCATCTTTAAATATAGAAAGAAGAAAAGCCAAGTTTACAGAAATACATTTATACTTTTTTGCCTTTTATTCTACGTGTTTTTTGTTTATTCTTGCGTGGACTGTTTATTGTGAATTTTCACTTAATCTTTTAAAACGAACTTTTACACTGAGATTTCTTTCGGCCCGCTGCTCGATCCCGCCTTACGCACCAGCAGCTGCAACTGTTTTACCGGCGCACACTGTGGTGGCCTGTCGGTGACACTGGCGGCGTGTTTTTGATGACTTAATGATTGGATTATTTATCACGGAGCTGGCATTTCAGCTTGTGGTTAAAGTTGCACTTCTACTGTAATATCCTGAAAAAATTCTTGTATAATATACTGCTTGAAAACGTTATACTGTAGAGCGGGGTCACCAACTCCGGTCCTGCAGAGTCCCCCGGTGGCTGCAGGTTTTCATTCTAACGCTTGCAAGATGACAGGCGGCAGTGGCGCAGCTCGGGACGGACGGACGGGCGGGCGGGCGGATCGCGCAGCACATTCTTGGCCAAAAGGCTCAACACAATTCGGCTTTGGAAAAAATATCAGACATGAAGGGAAAAAGTCAAACTCTCTGATTTTTATCTATAAATGCTTGAAAAATAATTTTCTGTGACGGCATCAGGCACGGCAGTTAATAACAAAATAAACGTAAACGTAAACCGATAAGAATCTCAAGGAAGATAAACAACTCATTTATAAGGTCGAATTTCGTTTCGCTATCAATCCCAATGCCTTCTTACTCTGCGCACCTCTCACTTGGACACTCCACTAGTTTTTGTTTTCGCCGCGTAATTCTATTAAACTAATAATCAGAATGCGGCTTATCAGTGCGTCTATACTACACTCTTGTCTAGTTGATGCTTATAAATAATTATATGTGAAAAATTATTGCTGTTTCTCTATACGATATATGAATAAATGTATGCAAAATTGATCTTAACTTATCTCTATATGTCATTTTAATTTTCTATTTAATTAGGTTAACATATTGTAGCGACCCGTGGTTGAGTCTTACAGTTTTTAGAGCCGAACTTCTGCCGTGCTCTTCTCCCAAGCTGTCGGCTAGCGGACTGCCAGCGTTATGCACGCAGCTGTACCCAGCTCTTTAAGTAGCGAGATCTCGTATCCCATACACCGCACGACTCCGAGTGTCTCGGCAATAACTGCTTAGATGAAATCTTAGCAATACACAGCTCTGCCCTGTTGTATTTCTTTATTAGAGCAGATAGTCAGAAAACAAAGCTCAATCTCATTGCAAAGCCATTGCCAAGGTCATTAACGAAGCCATCTTTCTCATTGATGGTAACTATTTACAATTTAATAACCCCGGACGGCAATAACCCAACCCACCCCACCAGTTGAGCACAAACACATACATCACTTATAACAGGAAAAACAATTCGATTACCTTGTTAATTTAACACAACAATAAGCTTTTACATCAATTACCCACAATGCATCACGCCGCCAACGCTGGCTGCCGGGTCACTACAATATTCAGATATGTTGGAAGGCCGCCACAAACTCGAGCTCCGCCACTGACACGCGGGCCTCAAAAGCTGGGGCGGCGGCGGCGGTCACCCCACTCATGGCCCCCACTTTCTAACGCGGGCCCCTAGACCGGGATCTCTAGCGGGCCCCAGTTAAGGGTTAAGCCAGTGGTTCTCAAACTGAGGGGTGCGAAGATGTGAAAAAAGAAAACAAGAATCGAAAATATGAAAAATACAACTATTGAAACCGAAACAAATTCCATTCTGATACTAGAAAAATAAATATAGAGTTAGATAAATGTCGATAACAGTTAAGTAGGTATAATAAAATATGTATCTATGATATATCATTAATTAAAAAAGAACAAATCGCTATTAGTGGGCTCAAAAAAACGTTAAAACTGTTATGAAAACTCGGGTCGCAAAAAAGGGTGAGAAACGCTGGGTTAAGGAAAACCTGATGCCCAATAGGATTTAAATGGAGGAATACAATTTAGTTGAAGATCCGTACGGTTCCGCGATGCGTAGTTTTCCATGTACTCCGGCATTTTTGATTTGCTTTTCTAATGTAGGGTTTCCTATAGGAAAATTTCCGACTAAAATAATGGCGGTTGTCACAGGCCTCAATTTTCTTGCAAAAGGCCGGAAATGACGTCTTTCTGAAAATGGCGGCAATGTTGAAAAAAATCGAAAATTTCACTTTAACTCTTTATATCTGCAGAGATAAGTGACGTAAATGTTTACTTTTTTTGTAGTATTTCTTATTTAATAATGTCTAAAACCATGTATAATTTATTTAAGTTTATTGTTTATAATATTTATAAATAAAGAATATATAAAACTATATGACACCAAAGTCACCAGTGGAGAGGTCTACGTTTTATTTGGATTTATAAAATGTCAAAGCGAGAAAGTTGTAGAAAAATGTATGTAGAAATTATTTTTTGATATTGTTTTTAGTTTTCAAAATATTTTATGCTGAAGCTGACACTCAATGCTGTAGGATCAGTTCTTGCTTTCTGTTCATACGTTTTGTTTGTGCGTAATATCTGCTCATCCCACGCCGGACCCCCTGGCTAGAGTCCTGTCAACCCCCCCTTGTGGGGGCCATGGCTCCACTTGCCACCCCCAAACGCCACTCTTGCATCGGAGAACAATAGAAATCTGTCTATCCATCCATCCCCTAACCCGCTGAATCCGAATACAGGGTCACGGGGGTCTGCTGGAGCCAATCCCAGCCAACACAGGAGCCAATCCACACACACAAACACACCAAGCACACACCAGGGCCAATGTAGAATCGCCAATCCACCTAACCTGCATGTCTTTGGATTGTGGGAGGAAACCCACGCAGACACGGGAGAACATGCAAACTCCACGCAGGGAGGACCCGGGAAGCGAACCCGGGTCTCCTAACTGCGAGGCAGCAGCGCTACCACTGCGCCACCCACGAAATCTGTCTATTATAATAAAAAAAAAATTGGGTCGAGACGTGATCATCTCGGAGAGTCGCTTAGAAGTCCCGCTGCTGTACAGACGTTTAAATGATCGCCGCTCAGCACGACAAGCACAGAGACAGCAGCTGATCCATCCGCCTCAGAGACGTGTAGTGGCTGGCGTGAAGTGCGCCCCCCCATGGGCAGTGGGTGGGCGAGTGAAGCGAGCCGGGGTCTTTGCCCCCTAATCTTATATATAAACGTCTATGCGTGGAAGTGTCTGTCCGGCCCGAAAGTGAGAGGCGGAGTCGGGGTAAGAGCTCCGCCTCCGAGGAAAGCGTGTCAGCAAAACGGCATCCCTTTTAGCGTTCCTCCCGCCGCGAGGCCAGCGCATCAGCAAAGTGAATCCTCCTGGCAGAGAGAGACGCCCCGAGTAGTTCCTTTCAATCACCTGACATCTCTGCATTTCCAAGTTTTTTTTCTGACGATTTCAATGCTTTTTACAGCACCGGCTTACACAGCTAGTTCGAATATAAATCTAATCGATCTCCTGTTATGTTCATTGTTGGGGGTCTTTCCTCCTTGCTCAGTGGATTTGCTCGGTTTTTGACTTGTAAAACACGGTGTAAATGTGAGCTTCTTCCATTGTGCTGTGACCAGAATGAAGACGTGTTTGGCCATCACCTCTGCCTTATAACGTCAGGAAAGACCTCCAAAAACTCAAAGAAAAAAAATGGCGGTAGGAGGTTTTTCCGTTGCACGTGAGTATTTTGTAATCGACATCTGTAGGCCTATCATTGATAGGCAGCGTGGCACGATTAGCCTGGCCAAGGGAGAAATTGATGTCCAGGTGACCAGAATAACTTCCGTCCATCCATCTATCAACTCACTATATCCTAACTACAGGGTCACGGGGGTACGCATGAGCCAATCCCAGCCAACACAGGGTGCAAGGCAGGAAACAAATCCCGGGCAGGGCGCCAGCTCACCGCAGGGCACACACACACACACACACTAGGTACAATTTAGAATCACCAATGCCCCTAACCTGCATGTCTTCGGACTGTGGGAGGAAACCCACGCAGGCATGGCGAGAACATGCAAACTCCACGCAGGGAGGATTCGGGAAGTGAACCCAGACGGGTCTCCTAACTGCGAGGCAACAGCGCCACCCACTGTGCCACCGTGTCACCCTCACAAGATTATATCTTATTCAAAATTTAGAATCCTAAATTACAGGATCAGGGCTCATCCAGTATTAAGATAAAATTTTAGGTTAGGATTCACGTATAAAGTTCAGATCTTTAAACTGGAGGATTAGGGCTGGTCTACAAATTTCTAAACGTTTTCTAAAGGATTAGGGCTGATCCACTGAGGTAAAACCTTAAATTAAAGAGCCACAGCTCGTCTGTAAAGTTATAATCCTAAACTGTAGCATCTATACAGTGTTGTTAAAGGATTAGGGCTCATCTGTAGAGTTCCAATCTTTAAATCACAGAATTAGCGCTCGTCGATAAACGGGCAACTTTATACGATAGAAGAAGGGCATGGCCGTCATTTTTTAAGCTTTCATCACAAGATTAGGGCCCGTTTCTAAAGTTATCGGACTTTGTTGCAGGGTTCATCCCCTGAGTTATAATCTTTAATTGCAAAATTAGGGTTCAGTCCATCATCGTAGTCCAACCTGCTACTGTATCTCCTAACACAGGGTCATGGGAGCCAATCCCAGGGCGCAGGGCAGGAACAAACCCCGGGCAGGGCGCCAGCCTACCGCAGGGCACACACACCGACATACCAAGCACACACTAGAGACAATTTAGGATCGCCAGTTCACCTGACCTGCATGTCTTCGGACTGTGGGAGGAAACCCACGCAGACACGGGGAGAACATGCAAACTCCACGCAGGGAAGACCTGGGAAGCGAACCCAGACGGGTCTCCTAAATGCGAGGCAGCAGCGCTACCCACTGTGCCACCGTGCCTCTGTCAATTAGGGTTTGTTTATAAATGTATAAACTTTAGTTGCAAGATCAGGACTGCTAGTCAAAAGAACTATTTCAATTTCTTGTTCTCCTCTGTTAGTTTCTTCATTTAGATCTCAGTTGCAATGGTGTCAGCAGTGGGATATCCTTCACAAAGAAAGTGACAGAGAGTGCGGCGTTTACTCCGTGGCCCTGTTAGATCCCGTGACTGCACCGTCCCAGAAATGACAAAGATGGCATTGAGACGCCGTCTCCACCAATGATTATGGGATGCGAGGAGACCACAAGGTGTCATGTCAGGAGAGCTCATAGTGAGGGACAGGCAAGGCCAAAACCAAAAAGATTGAAGTGAAGTCAGAGAGAGAAGGAAGTCCAAACCAAAATGAAACGCAGCGCTGGGCCTACGTGGAGGTTGACTGCGCTAGAAGATTTTATCCACGGAGAGATGACACTCCATTGTGGAGCCTCGATATCTACAGCAGAACTTCTGCCAGGTTTGGATTTGCAATACGGCCAACCCCTAGGGCGCAGCAGTCGGGGGGGCGTTTATAAGAAATAACAACCAAACATTGAGTACGAGGGTGGTATACCGTGTCAGCCATCATGAATGGAGTGAGAAGTCAAGCAAAATGACGCCTTTTATTGGCTAACTAGAAAGATTAGAATATGCAAGGCTTTGGTGGCAACTCAGGCCCCTTGTAATCAAATCAAAATCAAATGATCATCAAATAATCAAAATGAAATCAAGTACACATCTCGCCTGAAGAATGGGCCTGAGTTGCCTCGAAATCTTGCATATTCTAATCTTTCTAGTTAGCCATCCATCCATTTTCCAACCCGCTGAATCCAAACACAGGGTCACGGGGGTCTGCTGGAGCCAATCCCAGCCAACACAGGGCGCAAGGCAGGAACCGATCCTGGGCAGGGTGCCAACCCACCGCAGGGCACACACAAACACACCAAGCACACACTCGGGCCAATGTAGAATCGTCAATCCACCTAACCTGCATGTCTTTGGATTGTGGGAGGAAACCCACGCAGACACGGGGAGAACATGCAAACTCCACGCAGGGAGGACCCTAGAAGCGAACCCGGGTCTCCTAACTGCGAGGCAGCAGCGCTACCCACTGCGCCACCATGCCGCCCAGGGGTCATTTTGCTCAAAGAAACATTTACAAATTTTTCAGTATTTGAAACCCTGCTCTGGTACCATGAAAAAAGTCACATTCTTGGTACTGACCCCATGGTGAAAAACCTGCTATATGACCAGAATAACACCACTTTATTACACCATTTTGTTTTCCTTGAAATACCGTGAGAACCGTTTTGTCCCATGGACGACACAGTAGGAAGTGTTTGGGGCACGTTTTCCGCGAAATGCCCTTCTGTTTTTGTTGCATGCCAAAAGTTTTTCTTTCTTCCGTCGCCAATCTCGAACACATGACTCCGGAACACCGAACTTGCGACCTGCTGCCTGTTTTCCTATCTTCTCTGCTTCCAAAATCACTTTTAGTTTCTCTCCCACCGTGAAGGAGCCGAGCGTATCTAACTGCTGGTTAGAATGAAAACCTGCAGCCACTGCAGCCCTCCAGGACCGGAGCTGGCGACCCCTGGTGGAACTCACAACCGTTCTTGAGGATGTGTTAACTGGGCACATAGCCTTCTCGCCACAGTAACATGACTGGCAGGAACCTGTCATGTCTTCACCTCACTAAATGGCAGGATACATTGGCACTGGACTGGCTTCATGCCGGATCCTTCCTACTATTCCAAGTAGGGTAGCATGAAAGACCCCCCGAAAGCAGATCAATCCGAATGTTGACATCGGAGCACACCAGACCGACCCGTGTAGGCGCACACATGGAAACCCGCTTATGTGCGTTGCTCTCTGCAGATGTGCGCCTGATGGTTTTTCATAATCTGTTGGCGTGGGTGTCACTTCAGTAGACCGGAGGCTTTGAGCCGACACTCGTCTGTCGTTTAGGTTTGTGTTATAAAAGCAGATCGATTGATTATCGATTTCAGGAAGAAGTCTTCTTGGTCTTTCGTTAAGGATGCATGTTCATATTTTGTCAACAGTCCTGTTTTTGGCTTTGTTTTGTTTTATGGAACATTGTGAATTGCCTCCATATTCTTGTTGCCCTTCGCCCCAGGGTTCCTCCCCAGGCTGAGGTGCAGATCCATGTGTCGTGTCCTTCTTGTTCATCATTGAGCTCTTTATTTATATTATTGTACTTTTGTTCACGGTTCGCTGTGTTTGCTTCGCCTTTGTTATGCTCCAATCATTTTGTGGGTGGTCCAGGGGGACTGTGACGGCCATTCCAGAAGAACATTGTACTTCTCCCTCTGCATGAATGCCTTTGTAGATTTTGAACTGTGTTTTGGGTCCTTGTCTTGTTGGAATATCCAACCCCTGCTTAAGTAACTTCAACTTTGTGACTGATGCGTGAACATTATCCTGAAGAATTTGTTGCTATTGGGTTGAATTCATCCGACCCTGGACTTTAACAAGCGCCCCAGTCCCTGAACTGGCCACACAGCCCCACAGCATGATGGGACCTCCACCAAATCTGACAGGAGGTAGCAGGTGTTTCTCTTGGAATGCGCTGTTCTTCTTCCGCCATGCAAAGCGCTTTTTGTTATGACCAGATAACTCCATTTTTGCCTCATCAGTCCAAAGCAGAATGAATCTGGCTTGTCTAAATGAGCATTGGCATAAAACAAGCGACTCTGTTTGTGGCGTGAGTGCAGAAAGGGCTTCTTTCTCATCACCCTGCCATACAGATGTGCTGAATTGTAGAACGATGTACAGATACACCGCTCTATAAATCTGGGGGGTCTGTCACAGCACGTGGCGGTTCATTGTGAACACGTTTGGGAGTCGGTGAGTTCTTGTGTGATTTACTGGATTTTGGACTTTGTATCCGGATTCTGTACTGGGACTGCGCTTGCTTTGGATTGCAACTCCTTTTTTGCCTCTTAAGCTCCACAGAGCTTCTTTTAAGTCACAGAGCATTGTGCGAAGATAAAGCTTTTTCAATGCAGCAGAACCCACCAATCATATCAATCCTTTCCTAAACAGGCATTTGCAGACCAATCAGCTATTCTGTATTTACGCGCGAACTGGGAACTGCGCACGCGCAAGATCAAGGCGCGTAGTTGAAGGCGATTTGCGTTTGATACGTCAGTAGTACGACGCGTGTGTATCTCGTTTAACGTAAACTTCCTCAAAATAAATATTTTGTTAAGAGAGCATCACACTGATAATACCAAAAGCGTGGAAGTAGACGTTAAATCCCCCTAGAGGACGTAGAGATGTTATTCGGGAGATCGATACCGAGAGACAAGGATGACGATAAAAGCAAAATGTGCAAGGTAAGCCAACAGTTACGGTGCATAAGCTGTCAGGGATGCCAGGGGCTATGACCCGGCCGGGACGCCAGGAGGGACCGGAAGAGGGTCAGAGCCCGGCCTGGATCACGTGGGGTGCGCCTTCCGGGTTGCTTTGGGAGCCACGGGTCAAGGGCTTGGAAGCTCTTCCCTGTAGGGGCCCGTGGCCACCGCCAGGAGGCGCCCCAATGCCTTGGGGATTTGTTTCCCCAGCACTCCTGCCACACCAGGAAGTGCTGGGGGGAAGACTTAGGACGGTGCCCGGGGAGCAGCCGGGAGGACAGCCGACACTTCCGCCACGCTGGGGCGTGGCCAGAAGATTGCCGGGAACAACTGGGGCTCATCCGGGTCCTCCATAAAAGGGGCCGTCTCCCGTCATTCAGGGCTGGAGTCGGGTGGAAGGAGGACGAAGCAGTGGAGAGTGGAGGCGGCCCGAAGAAAGGCATTGTGGCCAGGACTTTTGAGTGTTTGGGGTTTGTGCACGTGACTGGGTCTTTGTGACCATTGTTTGGGGTCTTGGTGACCCAATATTGTAAATAATTTGTAAATAAACGTGTGGTGGTGTCATAACAACATGTCCGCCTGTCTGTGCCCGGGTACCGTTCACAGCGCTTAAAGCTGTTCACGTAACATTCAGCAGCAGAAGTAAAATACGCGGGGATTCAACTGAGTTATCGTATGTGGGAGCAGGTGTCAAAGTGGTGGTCGACAGCGTTGTGACAGGGCCGCCATCAAGTGTAAAAGGTGTTGTATAAACTACACGCGCAATAAAGTACCTCGTGATATGAGTGGCCCTGGCGTCTGCTTTTGGTTTGGTTTGGTTCTTTAAAGCGTCCGATGTATGAGCAGAGTGAACGTGTTCATGTACTGCGTTGGGATACCGCGATAGCCCGCCTCCCCACGTTCTTTCTTGGGAGAATCTGACCTTCCCAATTTTCGAGCTTTATTTAAAACGAGAAAGCACCTGATATAACACGATTACAATTCTTCTTCTTTTTTCGGGTGCTCCCGTTAGGGGTGGCCACAGGGGATCATCTTCTTCCATATCTTTCTGTCCTCTCCATCCTGCTCTGCCACGCCCAACATCCGGTTGGATTCCTTCCTCTTTTTCTCTGACAGCTCTGTCCTTAGCATCCTATTCCCAATATACTCCGCATCTCTCTTCTGCACATGTGCAAACCAACGCAATCTCGCCTCTCTGAATTTGTCTCCCAATCGTCCAACTTGATCCTGTCCAACCTCGTTACACCCAATGCAAATCTTAGTCTCTTTAACTCTGCTACCTCCAGCTGTTTCTCACGCTTTCTGGTCAGTGCCACCGTCTCCAACCCCATGTAACATAGCTGGTCTCACCACTGCCCAATAGACATTCCCTTTCACTCTTGCTGATGAGTAAATTAATTAAAATATCGACGCTTTCTGTCATGTAAGTATCGTTAGCGGTACTGTGGTGTACTTTTTTGTAATTTCACAGATTTAAACGCGTTCATGTAAATAAGATTAACTTTTATATTAAGAGCAATTTATGATATTTGACTTGGAGTTAGGATATAAATATGCAGTAGTACGGTAGCAACCGTAATGTACGGTAGTTATTTTTCATTATCAGTCTGCCCGAACCACACAACTAAATGTCAGACTCCGCCCATGGCCGACGTGAAACACCAACTTCCGGGATGCTGACCGCTGCGCCACCATCGTTTGTCATTCCGAGTTTATAAAAAGGGTGTCCTTCAGTGTCTTCGTATCGACTCCCCCACCCACCGGAGTGTTTACGGCTTGTTCCTGTCATACTGCATTCCAGATGACAGCGTCTGATTACCTGCGGCATTGCAGTCTTCGGGCAATGAAACGTATACCTTGGGTGTGAAGTTTCAGGTCGGCTTTAAAAAGACCGCAGCAAAGTTGTAGGGATTGGGCAGCAGCGCGTATGTAAGCGAGCGCAGAAGTAGAAGGGGGTACAGTGTGGGGCGTCCCATCGTAAAGCGGGAAAGAGCGCAAATGACAGAAGATAGATATGAAGGGCACTATATAATTATGAGAGGGGACAGTGTGTGAAAAACTCTATATAATTAATAGAAACGGCAAGAGAGGACACTAAACATACAGCGTTATAGATAGTCATGAAAGGCACTGTATAATTAATAGAGAGATAATGAGGGGTCACAATACAGTATAATAGTTTGATATAAAAGGCACTATATAATTATTAGAGAAAGCAAGGGAGAGAGGGTCACTATACAGTATAATATATAGATATGAAATCCATCCATCCATCCATCCATCCATCCATCCATTTTCCAACCCGCTGAAGAAATGCGCTGTATAATTGATAGAGAAAGCAACAGAGAGAGGTGGCACTATAAAATATAACAGAGAGGAAAAGCAAATGTCTAAATTAATAGAGTGAGCAAGAGGAGACACTATATAGTGTTATAGATAGCTATTAAAGGCACAATATAATACAGTGGTGTGAAAAACTATTTGCCCCCTTCCTGATTTCTTATTCTTTTGCATGTTTGTCACACAAAATGTTTCTGATCATCAAACACATTTAACCATTAGTCAAATATAACACAAGTAAACACAAAATGCAGTTTTTAAATGATGGGTTTTATTATTTAGGGAGAAAAAAAAATCTAAACCTACATGGCCCTGTGTGAAAAAGTAATTGCCCCCTGAACCTAATAACTGGTTGGGCCACCCTTAGCAGCTATAACTGCAATCAAGCGTTTGCGATAACTTGCAATGAGTCTCTTACAGCGCTCTGGAGGAATTTTGGCCCACTCATCTTTGCAGAATTGTTGTAATTCAGCTTTATTTGAGGGTTTTCTAGCATGAAGCGCCTTTTTAAGGTCATGCCATAGCATCTCAATTGGATTCAGGTCAGGACTTTGACTAGGCCACTCCAAAGTCTTCATTTTGTTTTTCTTCAGCCATTCAGAGGTGGATTTGCTGGTGTGTTTTGGGTCATTGTCCTGTTGCAGCACCCAAGATCGCTTCAGCTTGAGTTGACGAACAGATGGCGGACATTCTCCTTCAGGATTTTTGGTAGACAGTAGAATTCATGGTTCCATCTATCACAGCAAGCCTTCCAGGTCCTGAAGCAGCAAAACAACCCCAGACCATCACACTACCACCACCATATTTTACTGTTGGTATGATGTTCTTTTCTGAAATGCTGTGTTCCTTTTACGCCAGATGTAACGGGACATTTGCCTTCCAAAAGTTCAACTTTTGTCTCATCAGTCCACAAGGTATTTTCCCAAAAGTCTTGGCAATCATTGAGATGTTTCTTAGCAAAATTGAGACGAGCCCTAATGTTCTTTTTGCTTAACAGTGGTTTGCATCTTGGAAATCTGCCATGCAGGCCGTTTTTGCCCAGTCTCTTTCTTATGGTGGAGTCGTGAACACTGACCTTAATTGAGGCAAGTGAGGCCTGCAGTTCTTTAGACGTTGTCCTGGGGTCTTTTGTGACCTCTCGGATGAGTCGTCTCTGCGCTCTTGGGGTAATTTTGGTCGGCGGCCACTCCTGGGAAGGTTCACCACTGTTCCATGTTTTTGCCATTTGTGGATAATGGCTCTCACTGTGGTTCACTGGAGTCCCAAAGCTTTAGAAATGGCTTTATAACCTTTACCAGACTGATAGATCTCAATGACTTCTGTTCTCATTTGTTCCTGAATTTCTTTGGATCTTGGCATGATGTCTAGCTTTTGAGGTGCTTTTGGTCTACTTCTCTGTGTCAGGCAGCTCCTATTGAAGTGATTTCTTGATTGAAACAGGTGTGGCAGTAATCAGGAAATTGAACTCAGGTGTGATACACCACAGTTAGGTGATTTTTGAACAAGGGGGCAATTACTTTTTCACACAGGGCCATGTAGGTTTGGATTTTTTATCCTAAATAATAAAACCATCATTTAAAAACTGCATTTTGTGTTTACTTGTGTTATATTTGACTAATGGTTAAATGTGTTTGATGATCAGAAACATTTTGTGTGACAAACATGCAAAAGAATAAGAAATCAGGAAGGGGGCAAATAGTTTTTCACACCACTGTATCAAGGTGGGGCACTATACAGTATAATAGATATATAGATATAAAAGACAATATATAAGAGACCAAGAATGAGGTGGCCTCTAGGCAGTATAATAGATATGAAAGGCACGGGTACTCCGGTTTCCTCCCAAAGTCCAGACATGCAGGTTAGGTGTGTTGGCGATTCTAAATTGTCCCGTGTGTGTGTGCGCGCGTGTGCCCTGCAGTGGGCTGGCGCCCTGCCTGGGGTTTGTTTCCTGCCTTGCGCCCTGTGTTGGCTGGGATTGACTCCAGCAGACCCCCATGACCCTGTGGTTGGGATATAGTGGGTTGGATAATGGATGGACTATTTAGTAACGCACGAAGGACACTATACAGTATAATAGAGTGATATAAAAGGCACTATATAATTTAATAGAGAGCATGTGAGAGGGGTATTATAAGATATAATAGAAGGGGATGGCAAGGAGAAAGAGAGGAGAGGTGTAATTAATAGAAAGAACAAGAGAAGGGGGGCATAATACAGTAAAATAGATATGAAAGGCACTATATAATTAACAGCAGGAGAGAGTGGAGCACTATACATATATATAGGAGACAGACAGATACATGAAAGGCAACATATAAGATGGTACTGCAGATAATAGCGTTTTTGTCTCTCATTCATCGTTGGCTTGTGCTAAAGCAGTTTTAACATGGACATACAGTGTGTTGTACTATGGGAAGGCACTTCAGACATTTGCCGATTCAATCCCCCCCGCTCTGTGGCTGTCCCACCTTAATTAAGAGACTTTCATGTTATAGCTTTTATAGTTTCCTCAAGATTTAATTCAGTATGAAGGACACTGTGCTGAATCGTAGGTTTGCACGTTCCTTCCCCACCACTAACCCGTCATGTCACCCCGCGTGAGTCACTTCACCTGTCGTTGCTCACACAGTGATAATAAAGAAATGAGCCGCCTATAATAAGCATTGAGCAGGTGTTTCTGCTGGAAAGGTGACAAGGAGCTCCAGAATATCTCACGCCGACAGATTCAGTGTACACCTTTGACAGACTGTCTTGTTGCTTGGTGGTTCTTCTCGAGTTCCTGTAATAGAAAAATGCAGACATGTAAACCATACCTGCCCATGTCTCGAGGGGGCCTTCTCAATGAAAGGCGCTAAACCGACTCGCCATCTGAGTCATCTCATCCATCAGTTCTCCGAGTATGAATGTGTTCACCATGGAGAGGCACTATACAGTAGCGGAGGTCTGCAGGTTCAGCCTCTAGCATTGACTGTAAGCTCATAAACAATTCATTTCAAACCCCACCTCAGTTCCAGCTGCAGGAATATGCAAAGTTCATCTTTATTTGTGCCAGACCTTGGCATCACGCTCAATATTGAAATCACAGGCTTGAACACTCGGTCATTGCCACTGGCTCCCTGCGTATGCATGTCAGGCACATCACCAGTCGGCGCTCACGGAGACCTGAATGTGGGAACCTCTTTGACGTACGTGAGTACTGCTTTATAACGTTAATCATGCAAAGTCGCTATATAATAGCAGAGGTTGTCAGAGTTAGTGTCCACCATTCACTCCCTGTCATTTTCCAACTATCCTATAGAGGGCGGCACGGTGGCGCAGTGTTAAGGAGACCTGCGTGGAGTTTGCATGTTCTCTCCCCCGTGTCTCTGTGGGTCTCCTCCCACAGTCCGAAGACATGCAGGTTAAGGGCATTGGCGGTCCTAAATTGGCCCTGGTGTGTGTGCTTGGTGTGTCATGCCGTCTGTTCCACTGGCATCGCCTGTGCTGCCACGTGAGGCACGTCACCAGTTAGTTCTCGCAGAGTAGATGTGTATATTCACAACTGTACTGTTACTTGTGGAAAGGCGCTATATGATGCCAGAGGCTGTCAGTCTTCACTGTTCACTCACCGTGAGCTCCTAAGCAGGTAAGCTTAGCCCCCCATATCCTCCAGCTGAAGGAACATGCCAAGTGAATGGGATTTAGTGTGAAAGGCACTATAATGTATTCAAACCAGTCACCTGAGATAATGGAAGCTTTGCTGTTCTGTACTCAAATGTGGCACTCGGTGCCGCGGCCAACCTGCCACGTTGTTCTGCCTGCCTCTGATGGAGGATCACAGGAATTGTCAGGTAGAGGGGTCTTGTCATCGGATTGGCTGACTCAGCTGTGAAATGGCCAAATGGACAAAATCCAAATCACGTGATGCGATATCATCTACTGTTCAATTCTGCTCCGTACTTGTAATATTTTTATACTGTATTGAGGATTTGTTCTGTTCTGTGTATCACATTGACCCCCTTCTTTTTGACGCCCACTGCACGCCCAACCTGCCTGTAAAGGGGTCTCTTGCATTTTTTTTTTTTCCCCAGCTTTTTTTGTGTGTGTGTCTCTTTAGAGAGTCAGGGCTGGGGGGCTGTCAAGTGGCAGCCCACTGCGGCACTTCTTGTGTGATTTTGGGCGCTAAAAAAATAAAATGTATTGTATTGTATTGTTGTAGTCTTTTAATTTGAATGTCGGTTTGGATAAAGGCGTCCACTGAGTAAAAATTGTAAATCGCTGCCTGGTACTTGGGCTGGCTCTTGCTGCCAGTAACGCCCAACTTCAAAAGGAGCTCCATCTGGGAGGTGGGCTTTTACATACAGTGGTCAGCCATACTTCCAAGGGGGCTTTCTGCTTTATGTGGTGTTGAGTGTCGTTCTGTCCAAGGGATTGGTGTCACACATAATGAACAAATGCTCTCCAGCCTAAACACATGACCCGACCTCCTGGAGCGCGAGTGCCAGTGTATTAAACTGGCAGCCGTCTGCTCTTTACAGGTGGACAGGTAGCGGTTTGTTTGTTCGTATCTGCCAGGCATTTCAGTCATGCGGAGTGGCAGCGTGGATAATTGTGCAAATGAGTCGAGTCTGCAGGAGTGCTCGGCCTCTAGGCGGTTGGCAGGATGGCACGCGGCACATGTGGCATCGCCATGGATGAAATGGTCAAGGGTGATTAAGAGTGTGACTTCTCTCAATGGCCTACAGGTGACTGGCGGAGCGGAGTTCTTCTTGTCTTGTGGGTTTCCTTTTGTTTTTTTTTTTTTTGAGCCATTTGGCGGTCATTTTTCCATCTGTTTATTTAGCCATCCAATGGAAGCGCTTCTTCCATGGCAATCGTGGAAACGCCGGGACCAACTTTAAATGAGATGAAGGGCACCGCATTTTAGAGTTTCTGTTTACTGGACTGGCTCGTTTGGCACGTGGAGGTAAAGCAGAGTGTCCAAAAGATGGCAGCACTGAGCGGGCCTTTACTTTGAATTGAACCCGGGTCTCCACAGCGACGAGAACGCACTGCGCTCTGCCACCTTTCATTATAAAACCGCCCATCATGTGATTCTGAAGTCTGAACACACACGTACCGTGTCCTGTGCAATTCTCAGTAGATGGCCGTGCAGTGGATGTGCTTTCATTACAGAAAAAATGTCTGGCCATCAGTAAAGCAGCCGCCAGGTGCATCTTGTGTGCCTAATCGTTCTCATTTTTCATCAATTAATTGCCTGATGTCAATGAAATTAACAAGAGGTGCACTAGAGGGGCAACAATGAGATGACCCCCCAAAACAGGAATGAATGGTCTAAAAGCTGGAGGGAGGCCACGGACATTTTCCTCTCCTCATCTGTTTTGTCACTTGTTTGGCATTTGGCTACGGTCCGCGTCACTACTGGTAGCATGAGGCCATACCTGGACCCTACCGAGGTGGCACAGGTAGGATGGCACATCAATACGTGCCTCCCTTTGCCAGAAGGTTTGCTGTGTCTCCCAGCACAGTCTCAAGGGCATGGAGGAGATTCCAGGGGACAGACAGGAGAGCTGGACAGGGCCCCTCGTCGAACTGTCCTTAACCCATCAGCAGGACCCACCGCTATCTGCTCCTTTGGGCAACAAGGAACAGGATGAGCACTGGCAGAGTCTTCAAAATGACCTCCAGTAGGCAGGCTGGGCCCTGGTGTGAATGTCTCTGACCAAACAATCAGAAACAGACTTCATGAGGGTGTCCTGAGGGCCTGACGTCCTCTAGTGGGCACCGTGGAGCGCGATTGGCATTTGTCATAGAATACCAGAATTGGCAGGTCCACCACTGGTGCCCTGTGCTTTTCATAGATGAGAGCAGGTTCAGCCTGAGCACACGTGACAGACGTGAAAGGGTCTGGAGAAGCCGTGGTGACATCGTTCAGCATGACCGGTTTGGTGGGGGGGGTCAGTGATGGTATATCTGGGGCAGCATATCCTTGGAGGGACACACAAGGGCACCGCAGGACTGCCAGTAGGTATCGGGATGACATCCTTGGCCCCATTGTCAGAACCTATGCTGTTTCCTCCTGGCCTCATGTGGTGAGAGGATGAAGGAGTTGATACCAATCAATCAATCAATCAATCAGTCAATCAACATTTATTTATATAGCACATATTCATACAAAAAAATGTAGCTCAAAGTGCTTTACAAAATGAATAGAAAAATAGAAGACACAATAAAAGATAAAAATAAGTCAACATTAATTAACATAGAATAAGAGTAAGGTCCGATGGCCAGGGTGGACAGAAAAAACCAAAAAAAAACTCCAAAGGCTGGAGAAAAAAAAATAAAATCTGTAGGGGTTCCAGACCACGAGACCACCCAGTCCCCTCTGGGCATTATGTTTCAGTCCATCCGGCGCCTCAGCCTGTCCAGGAGCTCAGTGATGCCCTGGTCCAGATCTAGGAGGAGATCCCCCAGGACACCATCCGTCTCTGGCATACAGACTACTGAGTACGACTGGGAGTTTCAATGACATTTCAGCCAAATGGAATCGCCTGCCACATCATTTTTTCCTTTTGATTTTCGGGGTCTCTTTGTTGTGTTAGGCGAGTTGTAGGCGGAGCCCTCACTCTGACTCCACCTCTCACTTCTGGGCCAGACAGACAGACAGACAGACAGACAGACGGACTTCCACGTGTAGACGTTTATATAGTACATAGTAATGAAACAGGACAAACTTTAAAAATCAATACACATTGGCACTGCATCTGATGGTGTTCAGCTCTGATGGGAGAGCGTTCCCCGCTTGGGAGAAAAGCCACTGGCCGTGATATCTTTGGCAATCAGCAGCTACATTCTAAAACACATGGAGCTCTGATCTCTCTCTCTCAAAAACATCAAACGTTACTCCTTAACAATCTGGCAGTGATGATGTCTGCTCTGCTGAACAAACAGGTATCGCTAGCTAAGTGGAGGTGAGGTGCGCTCCAACACGTGGCGAGAGGTGGGCCAACTTGAACAGAGGCTGGCGAGTGAATGAGGAAGGTCTCGGCCCACAGCCACTCCCTTGGATTTGCATAAATACACGTTTTTACCTGTATTGTGTGTTTTTTTTTTATTAATTTTATTACAATCCATACAAAGCAATCAAGTTTTTACCACCCCTGAGAGAGAGCAAGCAAGCCAAGCCGTGTTAAATTTTAAGGCTTGTAAACAAACCTAAATTAATAAATTCTCTGTGCTTCATGAACTTATTTTAAAATATTACTGATTAGATCCTGCCATGTTTTGAAAAAAGTCTGCACAGATCCTCTGAGTATTTGATTTTTTCCAATTTCAAATAATATAACACATCGGTTTCCCACTGACTTAAAAGAGGAGAGTTTGGGTTCTTCCAGTTTATCAGAATGAGTCTGCGTGCCAACAGTGTAGTGAATACAATCACAATTTGTTTGTCTTTCTCCACTTTAAGCCCCTCTGGAAGACCCCCAAACACAGCTGTTAATGGGTCAGGAGGGATTGTGAGTCCAAGGCTGTCTGAAAGGTAACTAATTTTTTTTTGTCCAGAATAATGTTAATTTGGTGCAGGCCCAGAACATGTGACCCAGTGAGGCTGGGACTTGGTTGCAACGTTCGCAGGTTGGCTCTCGCCCTGGAAACATTTTGGAGAGTTTTAGTCGAGACAGATGTGCTCGATATATAATTTTGAGTTGTATAATTGTATGCTTTGCGCATATGGAGCTCGAGTGAACTCTCTGCATTGCTACTTTCCACTCCTCTGCTGATATATTAATTGAGAGGTCATTTTCCCAGTGTCCTCTTGGATCTTTAAAAGGGAGGGATTGTAAAATGATTTTATATTTTGTAGAGATGGAGTCTAAATCCTTGAGATTGAGCAATATTTTTTCCAGCATGGATGAGGGTGCAAGATGAGGAAAATCTGGAAGGTTCTTTTTAACAAAGTTCCTGATTTGAAGATAGTGAAAGAAATGTGTAGCTGGATTGTTACCTGCATTGTTATCACTCTTTAATTTAATATTGTTCTTTATCAGTATGCTGCTGCTGGAGTGTGGGAATTTCCCCTTGGGATTAATAAAGTATCCATCTATCTATCTCTCTATCTCTTTATCTATCTATCTATCTATCTATCTATCTATCTCTTTATCTATCTATCTATCTATCTATCATATAGTGCCTTTCATATCTATCTATCTATCTATCTATCTATCTATCTATCTATCTATCTATCTATCATATAGTGCCTTTCATTCTATCTATCTATCTATCTATCTATCTATCTATCTATCTATCTATCTATCTATCTATCTATCATATAGTGCCTTTCATATCTATCTATCTATCTATCTATCTATCTATCTATCTATCTATCTCTATCTATCTATCTATCTATCTATCTATCTATCTATCTATCTATCTATCTATCTATCTATCTATCATATAGTGCCTTTCATCTATCTATCTATCTATCTATCTATCTATCTATCTATCTATCTATCTATCTATCTATCTATATCTATCTATCTATCTATCATATATCTGCCTTATCATATCTATCTATCTATCTATCTATCTATCTATCTATCATATATTCATATCTATCTATATCTTATCTATCTATCTATCTATCTATCTATCTATCTATCTATCTATCTATCTATCTATCTATCTATCTATCTATCTATCTATCTATCATATATTGCCTCTATCTATCTATCTATCTATCATATAGTGCCTTTCATATCTATCTATCTATCTATCTATCTATCTATCTATCTATCTATCTATCTATCTTTCATTCTATCTATCTATCTATCTATCTATCTATCTATCTATCTATCTATCTATCTATCTATCTATCTATCTATCTATCTATCATATAGTGCCTTATCATATCTATCTATCTATCTATCTATCTATCTATATCTATCTATCTATCTATCTATCTATCTATCTATATAGTGCCTTTCATCCATCTATCTATCTATCTATCTATCTATCTATCTATCTATCTATCTCTATCTATCTATCTATCTATCTATCATATAGTGCCTTTCATATCTATCTATCTATCTATCTATCTATCTATCTATCTATATCATATCTATCTATCATATATCTATCTTATCATATCTATCTATCTATCTATCTATCTATCTATCTATCTATCTATCTATCTATCATATCTATCTATATCTATCTATCTATCATATCTATCTATCTATCTATCTATCTATATCTATCATATAGTGCCTATATATCTATCTATATCTATCTATCTATCTATGCCTTTCATCTATCTATCTATCTATCTATCTATCATATAGTGCCTTTCATATCTATCTATCTATCTATCTATCTATCTATCTATCTATCTATCTATCTCTATCTATCTATATCTATCTATCTATCTATCTATCTATCTATCTATCTATCTATCTATCTATCATATAGTGCCTTTCATATCTATATCTATCTATCTATCTATCTATCTATCTATCATATAGTGCCTTTCATATCTATCTATCTATCTATCTATCTATCTATCTATCTATCATATAGTGCCTTTCATCTATCTATCTATCTATCTATCTATCTATCTATCTATCTATCTATCTATCTATCTATCTATCTATCTATCTATCTATCATATAGTGCCTTTCATTCTATCTATCTATCTATCTATCTATCTATCTATCTATCTATCTATCTATCTATCTATCTATCTATAGTGCCTTTCATTCTATCTATCTATCTCTCTATCTCTTTCTATCTATCTATCTATCTATCTATCTATCTATCTATCTACCAACCACAAGCAAACTCTGGTACTTGGCTCAATGAGAGAAGTCGCAAAAAATCAACCAGAAAGTTCAAGCATATTATAGAAAACAACCCAATCTAAATCTGTTAAGTAATTCTCTCATGAAAAGCGGACAGACATACAGACACACAATTTTTAAAACCGTTTCTTAGCGAGCACCAATGGGCCAAGGATAACCTACATTCCAAATTTCAAGTCAAGTCCCAAGTCCTCCTGGTTCAGAAGGTTTTGTGATGACTGAGTCAGTGGTGTTTGGTTTTTGTATGTAAGATATAGATTATATACAGTATAAAAATGAATAGACCTTGGCACCAGAAAGAGGTTTGGGGCAGCTGCCCGTATACTTGAATGAGGCTGCCATAATGGAGATTTGGCAACACAGAAGTGTACAGGTGGAGTCCAACAACAGAACTGAATACAAGTGGAGGTTGTCTGGCTTATAAAACAGGCTGGCGGAAGTGACATCATCAGGGGGCTGGAACCAAAAGTGATGTCCTTTGGCTCCAAACCAGAAGTGACGTCAGAATCGGGCAGAATTTCCCGTGTCTGGTCTGCAGAGATAAAAGAGAAAGAGTTACTGCACCTCGCCACCCCCTGGCCTGGTGTGGAATTACCTTCTTTTGGTCCTTCATGCTGCCTCTCATGCGCACGTGTGTGACAACAGTATATATAAAACAATAAAAGCAGTCTGGGTAGCTCAGTGCTCAGCCCGTCTGCTTCCCAGCTTCAGAACTTCAGTCCCACACGTGGCCCAGCTAACACCCGTCTTGTCCAGGCACTCTCATTTTAGGTCACCTGGCACCATTAAATTATTGTGTGTACCCCGTCCCATTAAGTGAGTGCCCACCTTGAACCCAGTGCTGCCAGGATAGGCACAGACTCCTCTCCACCCAGAACAAAACAGAAGATGGATGAACAGACATCAGGAGTGTGAGTTAGGATGATATTTTCAAATCATTTCTATTGTTCTTCATTGTTCCTGCAGTTTGCTTTTCAAAGACGCTATCAGTTTTCTGCAGGCTCAGCTTCTCTTTTTTCATATCCTGTTTTTTTTTTTTCCTTTGCCCCCTGTAAATTCCAGCAGGTTCAAATTCAGGGAATGATTGTGTAAATCCCACTCATGTGTTTCTCTGTCCGGCCTCCTCGGTTTCATATGTTCGGTGGCTTCATGTTTCTGCTGACACCATTCTGCACAAGGTCATAAGTGGGACACCTTGGCTTTCTGCTGATGGTAACCTTGACGTGGGCGTCTGTTTTCAAGCCATTTCTTGCTGATCGAGGTGGTTTGCGGCCTAAAAGCTCTGCTTTAGCGTGACGTGATCGTTTGAACCTCGTCACTGCAGGGCAGCAGCGAGGGCAACTGATACCGGCACACAGACAAAATGGCTTTATGGTGAACAAACGAATGAGGGTGGCACGGGGGTGCAGTGGAAATGCTGCTGCCTCACAGTAAGGAGATCGGGGGTCACGTCCTGAGTCTTCCCTGTGTTGACTTTACATGTTCCCCCCATGTCAGGGTGGGTTTCCTCTGGCTGATATCATCCCACTGTCCAAAAACATGTAGCATAGGTGAAGTGTGTGTTGGGGGGCCTGGCGCCCTTTGCAGGGTTTGTTCCTGCCTTCAGCCCAATGATAGCTGGGATGGCCTCCCCACCCCAGTGACCCTGGTCTGGAATAATCAGATTGGAGAAATGATATAGCATGTCATGAGAAACAAATGAAAAATGACAAAGAGGCAAAAGGAGGAGAAATAATTAATGGAAGAACATGAACGAATAAAAGAATAAACAGAAGGATGGCAATGTGTGAGTAGATAAAGAAAAATGAGCAGATGAATGAGTGAAATAAACAAGTGAATAAAGGAGCAAATGAATTAACTAACGACAACATTTATTTCTGTCGCACATTTTCATACAAACATTGGAGCTCAAAGTGCTTTACATGACGGAAAAAGACAAATAAGAAAATAAAATTAAGGAACACTAATGAACATAGAATAAAAGTAAAGTCCGATGGCCAGGGAGGACAGAGAAAACATAAAAAAAACTCCAGACGGCTGTTGAAAAAAATAAAATCTGCAGGGGGTCCGAGGCCACGAGACCACCCAGCCCCATCTAGCCATTCTACTGAACATCAATGACCTCAATCAGTCCTCATGGTATTCAGGGTTCACACGGAAGATCTTGATGATGACGATGGTCATGTGGACTTGTGGCCTTCAATCCATAAATGTAAGGACATCACGGTGCTTTGATCAGGTGGTGGTGACGCAGATCACAGAAAACTGGAAAAAGAACAGAAGAGAGTAGAGGTTAGTATGGATGTTGGAGCCACCATGAATAATATCGATAATTAATTGAATATACAGAGCATCAGGATTAAACTAAGATGAAGTTATAAAAAAAGCCATGTTAAAGTAATGTGTTTTCAGCAGTTTTATAAAGTGATCCACCATATCAGCCTGGTGATTTCCTACTGGCAGGCTATTCCAGATTTGAGGTGCATAACAGCAGAAGGCCGCCTGCCCGCCTCACCACTTCTTTTAAGTTTAGCTCTTGGAATTCTAAGCAGACCCTCGTTTGAAGATCTAAGGTGACAATCTGGAGTGTAAGGTGACAGACATTCTGAGACATAAGGTGGAGCAGATTATTTAAGGCTTTGTAAACCATCATTCTGAATGACACCGGTAACCAGTGTAGTGATGCTCAGACTGGGGTGATGTGCTCGGATTTTCTTTTCTTAGTTAAGATTCTGGCAGCTCCATTCTGCATAAAAAGATTTATGTCTTTTTTGGGTGGTCCTGAGAGGAGTGCGTTACAGTAATCTAGTCGACTGAAAACAAAAGCGTGAACTCATTTGTCAGCATCTTTCAATGTTATTAGAGGTCTAACCTTTATGTTTCTTAAGTGAAAAAATGCTGTCCTAGTGATCTGATTAATATGCGATTTAAAATTCAGGTTACAGTCAAGAATTACCCCTAAATTCTTTACCTCCGTCTTGACTTTTAATCCTAATGCATCAAGTTTATTTCTAACTAGCAGAATACCCGTGCTTGGCAGCGGAGAAGTAGTGTGTTAAAGAAGTTATGAAAAAGAAAAGGAAACATTTTAAAAATAACGTAAGATGATTGTCAATGTAATTGTTTTGTCACTGTTATGAGTTTTGCTGTCATATATATATATATATATATATACACACACACACACACATATAAACATATATACATATACACATATCTACAGTATATATACTATATATATACATATACACATCTACATATATATACACATACATATACATATATACACACATACACATTGTGACGGACAGCCGGGTCCCATGCCCGGCCGGGACGCCTCTGCTGCATACGTCCTGGGGGAGCCACCATGGACAGTGCAATACCTTCCCCCGGGCGCCTGGGGGCAGTCTCCCTGGCCGTGGGTCCTTCCTCAGTCTCCCCAGTGGCTCCATGGGACATGGAGTCCACCACAGCCCGGTTGGGAGATGGGGTGGCTGCTAGGGGGTGCTGCGGAAAGCCAGCCGCCACAAGGGACGATTTACCAGCCCCACCCGGAGGTGCAATTAAGACCAGCTGGTCAGGCACCTGGAGCACTTCCGGGTAGGCTATAAAGCGGGCCAACCTCCCTTCATTCTTGTCCAGAATCGGGAGGAAGAGGACGAGGTTGCCTGGGAGGAGTGGTGGTGTCAGAAAGGGTTGTTTGGAGTTTGTGTTTTGTGCTTTTGAGACTGTTGGGCCTGTGGGACACGGGGAAGACGTGAAAAATAAAAACCCTATTTGTTTTACACGTGCCTCTGCGTGAGTCTGTGCCGGGTCGGGCGCCTTTTACAACATACATACATATATATACACACATTATATATATATATATATATACATATATATACACACATACACACACACACACAGATCTACATATATATATACTGTATACTGTATAGCAAAATCCCAGCGCCTCGCAGCGACAAAGAACTGCTTTTAAATTTTTATTAAGAAGAAAAGAAAAACTGAGGTAAAATATCCCAATAACTCTGTTAAGGATCTCTTTGTATCGCACGTTGTCAGTTCAGCAGTCCAGTTGTAAAATGACCAAGCTGTGCGCTGAGCTTACTTTTGAGAATACAACGTCTAGTTTTGTCCAGGAGGAAAGCAATGCTGCCTCAAATCAATGGCAACCTTTTGTAGTGTCTGTCCCCGAGACTTCTTAATTGTCATTGCGAAGCAGAGCCTTACTGGAAATTTGAGGCATTTCAATTCAAATGGGAGATCAGAGGGTATAACGGTGATGCCAGGAATACATTGAGAGTGTGGCGCTCTGCTGTTTTTTTGTGTAGCTGCCTTCACAGCTCCTCCGCTGCTTTATAAATGAACGCCACATAAGGCCGTCGTTTCTCCTTCTTTGCGGTTCTGTACTGTTTTATTGTTCGTTTATTACGATTGTTATAGTTATTGTGTAGCTATTCGAGACTTACTTTACTGTTCAGGTACCCATTTCCTTTATTTAATCTGCGGCTTGTACGTTATTTTTTGTTCGTTTATTATGATTATAGATATTTATTGATTTCCTTCTTAGCTGACTGCCTGCTCATATAAGACGCTCCACTGGTTTTTTGTGAAGCAGCCTTTACACAGCTTCTCCGCTGTTTTATAACGCTATATCCTAACTACAGGGTCACGGGCGTCTGCTGCAGCCAGTCCCAGCCAACACAGGGCGCAAGACAGGAAACAAACCCCGGGCAGGGCGCCAGCCCACCGCAGGGCACACACCAGAGCCAATTTAGAATCGCCAATCCACCCAACCTGCATGTCTGTGAACTGTAGGAGGAAACCCACGCAGACACGGGGAGAACATGCAGACTCCACGCAGGGAGGACCTGAGAAGCGAACTCAGGTCTCCTAACTGTGAGGCAGCAGCGCTACCCACCGTGCCGTCCCCACGTGAAAATAGATAAGTGAATTAAAAAAATGAATGAATGAAAAGCAAAGGTATGGACACCTTAATGAACTGATGAATGAGTAAATGAGTGAGTGAATGAATTAAAATGAACAAACAAATGAATGAAATAAGGAATTAACAATCATAACCTGTGAATGAATGGATTAATAAACCGATGAATGAACGAATTAGCAAGCAAAGAAAGGGCCAAATAGAATGACCGAACTAATGGATGGATGGATGAACAAACGAATACACAAATGATGCGATTAATGAACGACTGATCTGCTGAACCAACATCTCTTTTTCATACGTGTAAACTCTTTTAGGTGTGCGTCTTGCCCTACAAGGTCTCGGTGTTTGTAGGTCGGCTCTGCTGAGGTCCGTGTTATCGCGGACCCCTTGCCTGTCACGGAGCCCACATGTGCCTTCTCAGTAATGGGCTGAGCACCGTTTCTGAGAAGGCACAAGGCAGGCCGGGCAGCGCCCCTCCCACATGGCCTGGCATCAGCGCCCAGAATTAATCTTTCAGTCTTGTGGTTTTCCTGTTCGTGATATCGATGTGTACCCAGTGGGCGGAGGCAGTGCCATCGCTAATCTGGCTGGCCTACTTCACTGATGTGCAGTGTGACAAATTTAACCTCTCGCTGGCATGAAGTGCCTTTGCAATGAGAACACAAAGATTGGTGGTATTGCAGTCATTTTACAGTTGCAGGGTCCTGGGCTGGTCACCCCCCTGCTGCCCACTCAAGTTCTTCTGTGGCATTCTGTGTTTTTTTCCCTTCTGTTTATGTGCTGATTCCATGAGGGTGCCCTCTGAAGTACTGATGCCCCCTTCCAGGTTTGACTCCAGTTGTGCCCCGAATGCTACCAGGACAGTCTGTGCTCCCCCTTAGTGCTGAAGTGGATGAAGTGAGTTAGACAGTGGCAGGCTCAGACGATTCTGTGTTACTAAATGACATGACCGGCGTCCATGTTGGTGGTGTAACGTGCTGGGGGGATTGTCGTGTTAGTGGATGCATGGATGCTGATTGGCATACAATTTTAATCTTATCAAAGTGATTACGTTTCTTCAGCTGGTGTGCTCAAGATGAGATTTCAACTGCTAATACCAGTTTTAGTGCACTCCAGATGACAATTAAAGCATGGCGGGTAATCCTCGGGGGGGGTTTTTCCTAATCATTGCAAGGAATTGAAAAATGGACTCACCTGTAACGTGCGCAAGCCGTTTGGACCAAACAGAGGGGGAGAGACGGGATAGACGGTGCCCTCCATGACCTCCGACCGTCTTCAGCGTCTTGAGCGATGGATGATTGTTGGCTCATCCTGTTTATCACCGCACTTCATACACAGTTTAAAGTTTCAAGACTGAGACGAGAATTCATTTCATAAGACCACCTTTCCAGTTTCAGAGTCAGGGCTTCGCCCATCAGCGATGGACTCCAAAGTGTCTTGAGGGTGAATGGTGATGTCACATGGCACCACATAACACAAGTCATTATCCAGGTGGCACAGTTAGGGCAATGAATGGTCCTGCCACCTCACAGACTAAGCATCCTGCCATTGAATGCCCCCCCCCCTTTGCATTGTCCCCCCACATCCCCAAAGACATTCAGGTTCACTGGTTTAGGAATTGTGAGTGGACCCTGCAATGTACTGGCACCCTGTTCATAGCCGCTTCAGGCGACACACCCGGTGCTGCCAGGAGACTCGTTTGACTGAGGGGCTTTGAGAATTCATAGACTGCAGTGCATCACAGGAATCAACTCTGAATGGGGTGCCAGCCACCCATTCATGCCCCCATAGTGCATTTTATTTTTATCTATGACATATAGCAGATACAGATTGGGAGGCGTTTGTTAGAGGAATCTGTGAGCAAGTGACACACCATCTGTGATCTAGCGACCCACGTCCAGCTTACAGAGGAATCGAAGAATTACGCACATCTGAATCTGTTCCTCGGAGAGTCGCAGTCAGGGCGGCTGATGGAACGGTCCTCACGGATGGCACTGCAGTTGTGACCCGCTGGGCTGGCTACTCTGAGCAGTTGTTCAAAGCTGATCCTCCGGATAAGACGTTGGTATCTCTGATCTACGGTTCTTGAGGCTGATCCTCCAATTAGCTGTGAACCCCCAGTCTCACTGAGATGGCATAGTGGTGAACCAGCTGAGGGGGGAAAGGCTGCAGGGGTCTGTGGTATCTTGGGTGAACTTCTCCAGGCTGGTGGTAAGGCTGTCCTCCTGGTATTGCAAGCAACCTTTGCATCCATTTGGGAGACTGGCATCATCCCACCTAACTGGAAAATGGGACTTGTCGTCCCAATCTGGAAACCAGATATCTATCTATCTATCTATCTATCTATCTATCTATCTATCTATCTATCTATCTATCTATCTATCTATCTATCTATCTATCTATTATATAGTGCCTTTCATATCTATCTATCTATCTATCTATCTATCTTTCTCATATAGTGCCTTTCATTTCTATCTAACTGTGTTATGCAGTGCCTTTCTTACCTGCGGCTCTCACCCTAATATAGCGCCTTCCCTTTGTTTTTGCAGACCTCACTGGCCCACTGCTCTCCTCAGAGTGGTGGTCTTTGTGCCTTTCCCCTCAGTGATGCCCCCCAGAGCTGTTGTATCTTTTCCGATGGGCTCCGTCTCCTTTGCCTGTGCCAACTCCTCTCCCAAATGTCCCCTCCAGAGTTGCACTTAACTGGCCTCCTCTGGAGTTTCTCTGACTTCTCCCAGTTCTGTGCTTTGTGTCAGGGCTGACATCATCAGTGGCTCCCTGTCAGATTTAATTGGACTCACTGAAGCGGTCGAGGCGGTGCGGCCCGTTCATCTTGTCACCGCGCTCTCTCGAGGAGGATTCCTGTTTCACCACTAAGATAATTAATGTGGGAATCTGCGCCTCTTCAATGAGCTGCCACCCCCACACAATGAAAAAAACAAAAAACATAAAATGTGTGAAAGGTCAGCCCTCGCCGCCATTGCTACCAGTGAGTAATGCATTTCATAAATGAATTAACATGATTAATATCTGACTAATTGAACGGGTGTGTCCCCAGTTTCAAATTGTTATTCAGTGTCAGGTATGCCTTCAAAGCTCTCGGCAGACACTCAGGGAGGCTTCCTATCACTCCAGAAAACAACATCCCTTATAGTCGGAATAAATCAGCTCATGTCACCATCGACACAAAGACTGCCGAGGATGAGCCGAGGGTAAGAGACGGGCGGGGGAGGGGTGCCGGTGACTGACTTCATCGCTCGTCCCGTCACAGAGAGGGACCCAATGTCACCAAAAGGGAACGGCCGCACAAGGGGGAGAATGATGGATAACAAAACGTAGCACAAGATGGCGTAACGTAACGCAACAGAGCATTACCATCTGAAAAGCCATCCTGGCAACACTGGGCACAACCCTGGAAGAGCCGCCAGTCCTCCTTAGCACATTCAAGTGGACCCAATTTAGAGCTGCGAGTTAATCGAACGCATCCATCTTAGGGAAGTGTGAGGACAGAGCCCGGAATTGGACACAAAAAAATAAGTGGATGGCGGACACGTCCAGTGCAGGGCCGCAAAAGCTGAAGTTAACACTGGTAGAAATTGGGCATATGGCAGGAACGGAACACACACACACTTCAAACCGAAAATTAAATACTTGGATAATACAATATAACTTCTTATACTTCATATAATATCAGTCAGTCAGTGTCCAACCCACCCACCCATCCATCATCCAACCCGCTATATCCTAACTACAGAGTCACGGGGGTCTTCTGGAGCCAATCCCACCCAACACAGGGCACAAGGCAGGGAACAAACCCTGGGCAGTGTGCCAGCCCACTGCAGGACGCACACACACACACTAAGGACACACTAGGGACAATTTCGGATCGCCAATGCACCTAACCTGAATGTCTTTTGACTGTGGGAGGAAACCAGAGACACGGGGAGAACATGCAAACTCCACGCAGGTTTGTGAACTCAGGTCTCCTAACTGTGAGGCGGCAGCGCTACCCACTGCGCCACCGTGCCGCCCATTGTCCAACCCACTATATCCTAATGTGTTACAGGAGTCAATCCCAGCCAGCACAAGGCAGGAACAAATCCCGGGCAGGGCACCAGCCCACCGCAGGGTGCACACAGACACACAGACACACACACACACCAAGCACACACTCGGGACAATTTAGAATCGCCAATGCACCTAACCTGCATGTCTTTGGACTGTGGGAGGAAACCAGGGAGGACCTGGGAAGTGAACTCAGGTCTCCTAACTGTGAGGCGGCAGCGCTACCCACTGCGCCACCATGCCGCCCAATATAATATCATATACAGGGCTATTCACAGTGAAAGAGCAGATTTCAAAAATGTATTTCAAACAAACTGTAGAAGACAGCAACACATTCCGCACATCACTGGACCGAGGAAAGTTCAAAGTTTGGTCCTGTGGTCCTTGAGGTCACATGCAGTCAACATGAGCACCACGTGTAGCAGGACAAACGTCACAATGGTGGACCAATTCTTGGCACACACGAGTCCACTGGCCCGTAGTCACTGAATTCCAAGCTTCCTCGATTCGATTAGCGGGCATATGTGGAACTAACACTCTTACTGTAATGTACCCCGATAAGATACAAATCACAGAGAGGTAAGATCTGGAAACCTGGGAGGCCATAGATGATGAGCAAGATCTTGTTGCCCACCTTGAACAATGGACTCGCACTTCGCATATTGCAACACGCCAAATGATTTCTTCTTGTGGTGTTGTCGCCTTTTTACTATAAACGAGAAACAGAGCTCGGTGACATCCTCTGGTACTTTTAGGCGGGCTTTTAAACTGTGAGCTTTCCTCTGTCCAGTGATATGCGGAGTGTGTTTCTGTCTTATACGGTTTGCTTGAAATACATTTTTGAAATCTGCTTGTTCATTGAGACTGGCCCCATATGTGGCCGGGTCTGGACCTTTTAATACCGGTCAGCCGTCTATTGAGTGCCACGGCCTATCTGAGTAGGTGTGGTAGTGCGGGTCGGCTGCGGATGCCTTACCCCTTCAACCCAAATTGGTCGATTCATCGTGAACCAAGATGAGCCTGGGCAATGAGGACACCTAACAACAAGACTACTGGACAAATACACAAGTGTACACAAGTGTACAGAACCAAAACAAAGTGCAGAATCTTCATAAATAGTCAGTCAGTCATTTCCTAACCCACTTAGTACTGAACAAGGTCATGGGGGTCTGCTGAAGCCTGTCCCAGCTAGCATAGGGCACAAGATGGGAAACAAAACCTGGAGGGGGTGTCAGTCCATCATGAGGTGAACACACACACACCAGGTCTGATTTAGAATCGCCAGTTCTCCTAACTTGCATATCTTGGACTGTTGAAGGAAACCCACCACACATGGAAAGAACATGCAAACTGCACACCGGGAGGTCCTGGGACAGAAACCCTGGTCTCCTTACTGCAAGGCAGCAGCGCTAACACTGCGCCACCGGGCCGCCCCTAAATAACTAATCTATCCATACCAACAGGTGATGTGGAGGTTAACAGCCAATAAATCAATGCATCCATTAACTCGTTCGAGTCGGACATCGACACATAGCGACACGTAGGAGTGTCTGCACGCAGCTGCCGGCCGCTACACGATCAGCTGAGGACCAGTCAGCTGATGCTGGTACTGTACCCGAGTTTCGTTTTTGATCTCCAGGTCACTTGCATCAAAATCAGTGTCCAATAAGTCCGAGTCCCATTCAGCAATAATACATAAAATGCTGCCCTCAGAGCATTTTGCTTTGCACATTCGCTGTCTCGCCAGAGCCGGGCAGTGCCTGCATGAAGACAGCTCGGGCGGGAAGAAAAGGCTGCTCTGCTGTGCGTTCCTGCCAGCCGCTAAATAAATAAAATAACCGGCAGTAATCCATCCATCCATTATCCAACCTGCTATATCTGGTCACGGGGGGTCTGCGGGAGCCAATCCCAGCCAACAAAGGGCGCCAGGCAGGAAACAAACCCCGGGCAGGGTGCCAACCCACAGCAGGGCACACCAAGCACACACACTAGGGCCAATTTAGAATCGGCAATGCACCTCACCTGCATATCTTTGGACTGGCGGAGGAAACCCACGCAGACACGAGGAGAACATGCAAACTCCACGCAGGGAGGAACCGGGAAGCGAATCCGAGTCTCATAACTGCAAGGCAGCAGCACTACCCACTGCACTACCGTGCCGCCCAGGGCTGAATATTTTTTCCGAAAAACACAGTTTCTGAAAAGCAGTGGTTTCACACAGAAATCAACATAAAATGTCTGTTGCTGCATCGCAGTGCATTGCAGTCTGGTTTCTACCTCTTACCATTGTCAAGTGGCAGTCCTCCTGGCGACCATTGCTGGAGGTGTGTCAGGTACACGAACAGCTGGGGACCAGTCAGCTGAAGCTGGCACTTCACATTCGTTTTTTGATCACTTGTATGAAAATCCTAGTCCAGTTCAGAGATAATAGGCAAAACGTCGTCCATGCAGTATTTTGCTTTACGCATTCGCTTTGATCTCTCGCCATTATGTCCGTGCCATTTTTGCTCTTGTTTGCACCTTACTACTCACATGAGCGCAGAAAATCTCGGTCAAACCAATGAAGCTAACTTTCCTTCTAGCAACGAGAGTCCAACTAAAACATACTGATTTGTTTTGGCACAGTTTACAGTTGATTACCATCGTCAACTCCTCCTTTTGACAAAAGTCGACATCAGCCCTAGAAGAGTTAAATATCTGTCGTCCACGGCTCCGCCAGCATAGTAGTGAAACAGGACAAACTTTAAAAATCAGCAAACAAACAGGTATCGATAGCTAAACGGTGGCAAGGTGGTATACTGCAACATGCAGAGGTAGAGCGACTTGACCTCAGGCTGGCACGCGAGTGCCTGTGCGGCTCCCCACTCCTGACATCACGTGTCCCCCTCCCCTCGGCCCGCGGCCTCTGTCTCAGATTAGCACGAATATTTCACTCCTGCAAGTGAACTCTGATTCTTCGCGCAATGAGAGAAGTTGCAAAATCAACCAGAATGTTCGAGCAAATTGTAGAAAAAAAGCCCGAACTAAATCCGTGAAGTAGTTCTCTCGTTCGCTAGCTAAGCGGATGTAAGATACGCCCCGAGGCTGGCGTGTGAGTGAGGAGGGCACCGCGCCAATCCCCTCAGCCCGCTGCGTCTCTCTCGGATTCGTGCAAATGAATCGGTGCCGCAAGCAAACTATGACGAGAGGAGTTGCAAAATCAACCGGAATATTCAAGCAAATTCTAGAAAAAAAAAATCGAACTAAATCCATGAAGTAGTTCTCTCGTTTGCTAGCTAAATGAAGGCAAGGTACACGTCCCAAGGCATGTGGGTGAGTGAGGAGGGCCCTGCCACCCCCAACCCTCCGCCCGCTGCATGTCTCATCGAAGAAGGGTCTAGCTGCAGCTTGCAATACCTGTGACCTAGGTGAGGTAATGCCCACAACGTCGGTCGCAAAACGACTCCGATAACCCTCCTACAATCCTAATCTTGTGTTACGTGACTAATGTTGAGGGCGTTTCGTGATGTGTTGCCATTACATGACTGACCTCATAGGTACTGCGGTCTGCAATTACACTCTGTTGCTTGGGTTCGCGCAAATAAATTGGTACCGCAAGCAAACGTTGATACTTAGCGCGATGAGAAAAGTCGCAAAATCAACCGGAATGTTCAAGCAAATTCTAGAAAAAAAAATCGAACTAAATCCGTGAAGTAGTTCTCTCATTCGCTAGCTAAGCGGATGTAAGATACGCCCCGAGGCTGGCGTGTGAGTGAGGAGGGCACCGCGCCAATCCCCTCAGCCCGCTGCGTCTCTCTCGGATTCGTGCAAATGAATCGGTGCCGCAAGCAAACTATGATGAGGGGAGTTGCAAAATCAACCGGAATGTTCAAGGAAATGCTAGAAAAAAAACCTGATCTCAATCCGTTAACTTGTTTGTGAAAATCGGACAGAAATACAGATAAGACAGACGGACAGACGTTTGATTTTATATATATATATACTCAGCAAAAAAAGAACCGTCCTCTGACTTTCAACTGTTTTTACTTTCAGTAAACTTAATGTGTAAATATTTGTATGAACACTAAAAGAGTCAACACCATAAGACATAAACTAAAAATGTTTCACAATGTGTCCCTGAATGAAGGGAGGCTCAAAATCTAAAGTACCAGTCAGTATCTAGTGTGGCCACCAGCTGCTTGAAGTACTGCAGTGCATCTCCTCCTCATGGACTGGACCAGATTTGTCAGTTCTTGCTGTGAGATGTTACCCCACTCTTCCACCAAGGCACCTGCAAGTTCCTGGACATTTCTGGGGGGAATGGCCCTAGCCATCAATCCAAATCGATCCTGCTCCAGGGTACAGGCCTCGGTGTAACGCTCAATTCCTTCGACGATAAACACGAATCCGTCCATCACCCCTGGTGAGACAAAACCGTGACTCATCAGTGAAGAGCACTTTTTGCCACTCCTGTCTGGTCCAGCGAAGGTGGGTTTGTGCCCGTAGGCGGCGTTGTTGCTGGTGATGTCTGGTAAGGAGTTGCCTTACAACAGGCCTACAAGCCCTCAGTCCAGCCTCTCTCAGCCTATTGCGGACAGTCTGAGCACTGATGGAGGGATTGTGTGTTCCTGGTGTGACTCGGGCAGTTGTTGTGGCCATCCTGTACCTGTCACGCAGGTGTGATATTCGGATGTACCGACCCTGTGCAGGTGTTGTTACACGTGGTCTTCCACTGCGAGGATGATCAGCTGTCCTTCCTGTCTCCCTGTAGCGCTGTCTTAGGCGTCTCACAGTGCGGACATGGCAATTTATTCAGCAGTCCTCATGCCTCCCTGCAGCAGGCCTAATGCACGTTCACGCAGATGAGCAGGGACCCTGGGCATCTTTCACAGTCGGTAGACAAGTCTCTTTAGTGTCCTGCGTTTTTAGAACTGTGACCTTAAATGGCTACTTTCTGTAAGCTGTTAAGGTCTTAACGACCATTCCACAGGTGCATTATGGTTAATTGAACATGCATGGAAAACATTGTTTAAACCCTTTACAATGAAGATCTGTAAAGTTATTTGGATTTTAAAACATTATTGTTGAAATACACAGTCCTGAAAAAGGGACGTTTCTTTTTTTGCTGAGTATATAATATATATATATATATATAGAGAGAGATTTGATTTGTTGTTGATGGTTCTTTAATGTACAGATGCCGCTGCGAGTGGCAGCCTTTCCAGCAGCTCTGTGTACGACTTTATTTTTCTACCTTTTTTCTCTATTTTACTGATCACTTCTATCACTTTCTTTTATGTGGACTCGTTCCCTTGACACTCTTTACTACTTTTTATCACTCTTTAATTTAATATTGTTCTTTATCAGTATGCTGCTGCTGGAGTGTGTGAATTTCCCCTTGGGATTAATAAAGCTATCTGTCTGTCTGTCTGTCATAAAAAAACAATCCTGGAAAGGAAAAGCAGGGCGACGAGACATGTGATCTTCTCGGAAGTTCTCGGAAGACACTTAAAAGACCCACGAGACGCAGACAGTATCAAATAAGAGCACTCAGTGGGGTAACGGCACGTAGCACACACAGATCCTGTGCTGTCAGCACATATGAAGCGTATAAGGACAATACGTTCTGATGAAACGTCGACGACTAGGCAAAGAAGAGAGCAGTGCGGAGAAAAGAGACCCAAAAGCGTTGGAGAGAAAAAAAGGCAGATAAGAGATTATGAAAGCAGTGAAATTCGAAAGTATTGTAGCATCCCACTGCGGTGGGCTGGTGCCCTTTGTTTCCTGCCTTGCGCCCTGTGTTGGCTGGGATTGGCTCCAGCAGACCCCCGTGACCCTGTAGTTAGGATATAGCGGGTTGGATGATGGATGGATGTAGCGTCCCAGCCAGGTTGAAGCCTTTTTTGTTTTAAGTAACGGTTAAGGTCCGATTGAGGGAGGGCAGAGTACAGCACGGAAGACTGATAGCGGGGTATTGATTGATGGGGGGGGCAAGACCCAGGGGAGGGGGGGTTGGAGAGGGTGCTAGAAGGTTGTGTTTAGGGTTACAAAGTCAGTGATTGTTCTAGTAAAACGTTTGTGACATTTTATTACGTCAGTCGCTACAGTATCAAAAAAAAGAGAGTAAAGATTGCATGAGCGCAAACAAAAGGCAAATGAATCCTCAGGACCAGGTGTCATTGATAAAATATCAGGACAAAGCGAGGTCAGAAATGAAAGGCAAAGAGCAGAAAACACCTTCGCATCATTCAATGCACAAAACGTAGATTTACACAATAATGGACCATACGCTATGAGAATCTGTGGTCCTGCAACAGTTAAAGCAACGACAAGTTTAATTTCACAGAAAACACAGTTCGATGATGTGTGTATTGATGATCACGGAGAAGTAACAGGCGACAAGAAAGGTAATGTACAGTACAGTATATATTCCGCGAATAACATTAGACGCCAAAGGAGTTTGTGATATGCCATTCATATTTAAAATGTTTACAGTTTCCCGTGAGAAGAGCTTTTGCTATGACAATTACTCAAATGTGGCAATTGGTGCCACGGCCCACCTGCCAAGTTGTTTGCCTGCCTATGGTAAAGTCATCCCTGATGGAGGATCACAGGAATCATGAGAAAGAGGGGTCCTATCATCAGAGCAACGTTTCAGCCGTGGCATGGCCAAATGGGGAGGCAGCTTGATGGATGAGGTCTCCAGGACTCTTAAAATATCCAAACCTAATTATGTCATATCATCTACTGTTAAACCGTACTTCTAAAATTTTTATTATTATGCTGTCTTAAGGAATTGTTCTGTTCTGTATATTGTATTGTATTGACCCCCTACTTTTGACACCCACTGCACGCCCAACCTACCTGGAAAGGGGTCTCTTTGAACTGCCTTTCCCGAGGTTTCTTCCATTTTACCCTACAAGGTTTTTTTTTGGGAGTTTTTCATTGTCTTCTCAGAGAGTCAAGGCTGGGGGCTGTCAAAAGGCAGGGCCTGTTAAAGCCCATTGCGGCACTTCCTGTGTGATTTTGACCTATACAAAAATAAACTGTATTGTATTGTATTGTAATTAACAAATCACAGGGACAAACATTAGAAAAACTCGCATTATTTACTAGAGAAACAGAAACAATATTCACTCACAGGCAGTTATACAATGTGTCTCCAAAAAACGGAATCAAAATTCAATGCGATCCTGGAGAAAAGGTAATTCCAAATATTGTTTTTAATGAAGCTTTAAAGTAAAAGTGCAAATAATGAAATTGAAACAATTCCAAAGGAAAAAAAAAGCTTTTAAAATTGTACTGTATATCCGATTACCCGCGAGAGACACTTTCATTTGCTCCCAGCTCTTAAAACAACGACATGCGACAAGAAGAACAGGCAGCTCGCCAGCAGCAGAAAGACAGCAGATGATCCGACGGCATCTCCTTAGCGTTTGTTCAGCCGCCTCCGCTTCACAGCACGAGCAGCATTATAAATCCTGTGAGAAAGAGATGTAACCACACCCGGGGCCGGAAATAAAGGACTAGTATTGTTTTTACAAAAGTTTTCAAAGTAAAAGTGAAAATAATGCATATGTAATAATTCCCATGAAAATAACAATCCCTTTAAATTGTATATCCGATAAACCAAACACAGGAGTGGGCGAGCGAAGCGAACAGCCGGCGGAGCCCCAGTAATATAAAAATCTAATCATTGTCTTGCGGTTTACTCCTCAAATATCCATCCCCATATATGAGTATTAGGGAGACCACTCCTGATTTTTTTTGAGGTGTGGTAGAACAAGAGATGAATGTGCAGCTGACAAATCTGCTGAAACCGCGTGACGCCGTCAGGTCAACATGGACCAGGATGTCAATGGAATGTGTCCCAATGTCTTTGTGGAGTCCCGTACCACCGAGAACGGAGGCTCTTTGGAGAGCAAAAGGACGCCCCACCTGATATTAGGGTACCAGTCCTAAGGGCCGATTTATACTTCACGCTCAGAACGCGTACGCGCCCGCATCATGGCTGCCACGTGTTCCCAGTGTTCATTTCACGCGTCCTCTGAGCAGGTCCTCAAAAATTAACGCGACGCGTGCGCGAGTTGCAGTACCAGTAAAAAGTCGGGGGGTGCAGTGTGCTAAAAGTCGGGACGTGATGTCAGTGTCTCTGTTTACTATCTACGTGTGACAGGATGCCTCCATGCAGATCCTACGGGATGAATGCTTCAATGTGGTGAAGCAAAATGCCGACATACAGATGCATTCGTGGTGCTTTTATGTTCAAGCGTCGCATATTCCCGAACGTAATGACACGATACATTTTAAAAGTCTCACATGCCATCTCTTGTGCCGTCTTTTTAATTTTTTTATTTTTGCAACTTAACAACAGCAACATAATGTATAGCGTTATATTTGAGCCACTGAGAAAACAATAAAGGACACGGTGAAAAGGTGTATTTTGTGATTAAAGTGGAAATTTCAGCTTTAATCTCGAAATGTCCACTTTAACCTTGTAGTTTACTTTATCATTAAAGCAGACCGTCGTAAACGTCATCCCAGTTTTTAATCGCTACAAGCAGCAACAGATCGCCACACAGAACAAATTAAATGTCTGATATTCCCAATCTCTGCACATTTACAATCTTTAGATTTATACTTGATATCACTTTCATGATGAAATGCATTAAAGTGTGTATGCTACATTTTACATATAATTTCATTTAAATAATGAATACTGTTAATAATTACACACACGGGGGTGTCACGGTGGCGGAGCGATAGCACTGCAGTCTCGCAGGGAGTTACGTTGCTGGTATTTCCTGCTTGTATTCCACGCTGTGCTCCGGTTTCCTTCCAAAGATATGCAGATTTGGGGATTTGGTGCCGCTAAAATGACGCCAGTGTACGAGAGTGCTTGTATTCACCTGGCGATGAGCTGAGGCCTCGTGAAGGGACTTTTTCTCACTCGTGCCCAATGCTTCCTGGAATGGACACATCCCTGGATTGATGGATTTAACCAATAAACATCCTTTTCAGAGATATTGCGGTAAGGTGTTATCGGAATTTAATAGGTGTTCTAGGCAATTCACAACACAGAGAAGCCGAACCTGTTCTCACTGTAATAATATCTCACACTGCCACCTGGTGGACTCCTCCAGATTTACGTAAAGTACGCGCACAAGTATGAACATTACAACACTTGCGTAGCAGGAGCATCCGCTGCAGCATGCGTCGCGTTGCGTGAAGTATAACTCCGGCCTAAGAATTTGCTTACTTTTGATGACCCCTTTTATTAGCTAACTAAAAAGATTACAATATGCAAGCTTTCGAGGCAACTCAGGTTTCTTCAGGTTTTAGTTAGCCAATAATGTCATTTAGCTTGACTTTTCACTATATTCATAATGGCTAACACGGTACAACACCCTTGTACTACTTACTTTTGATGTTAACATATCGCTAATCTTTCACTTTCATTCCACCAAGATAACTGCTCAAACCAAAGTTTGGATTGATTTTTGGAATTTTCAAGTTGACCCAGTGATGTGTTGCACAAAACAACAAAACAAATATGGTAATTTAATGAATTACATTACCTGGACCACCGCACTCTGGGAGAAATACAAACACATGTTCTGGGTACCACAAAAAGAGAAACAATTTAGCGCCACAGGTCGATCTTTTTCTAAACTCTGTTTCCTCTCGACCGCCGTTCTGCATCACTAAAATTGCTTTGACCTTTGGGTCCCACATGCACCCTGCAGGCCTTCCTCTTCAATTAAAGCTTACCGTCTACGATGAATTTTCCATGAATCCCTGATGTAATGACTTCCCATAAACCGTGCTTGCTTTTTTCCATCTGCCGCCGGGGACACCGTATAAATACTTTCACCTCTGTTGGCTTTACTAAATTTTCAATCTTTATGAATGAAATTGTGTTGGGCTGTGTGTTGTGTCAAGACATTTCAACAGCAAGGCTGTGCCAAGAATCTGATTGGCCGATGCAGTCACCTGTCACGCTTCAAGCCTGTGCACTCTGATTTCTGTGCATTTCATGTTGCCTGGCAACAGTAATGGCAGAATAATAACATGAAAAAAGTCTGAATTAGCATAAGCGCCCCCCCCCCAAATTCGGGGTCTTCTAAGAAATGTAATGATTTACATTATGAGATGGAAGCACAAGATAAACAAGAATAGTTGTGTCAAATATATGAAATTTTAAAATGTGTGCTTCGATTGAAATGTTTAAAGTCTAAATAGTCTCAGATGTAATAGAAATGTGTCATTTGTCACCCTCTGATGGAGTTCACCAGAGGACTAGCAAAGGGTCAAAAAACAAAAATAACTACACAACACAAGTTCAACAGCATGTGACACGTACAGAACTGGTGAGTTAGGAGGTGTCGGGTGGGTCTCTCTAGCTATCTATCATATAGTGCCTTTCTATCTATCTATCTATCTATCTATCTATCTATCTATCTATTATATAGTGCCTTTCACTCTATCTATCTATCTATCTATCTATTATATAGTGCCTTTCACTCTATCTATCTATCTATCTATCTATCTATCTATCTATCTATCTATCTATCTATCTATCTATCTATTATATAGTGCATTTCACTCTATCTATCTATCTATCTATCTATCTATCTATCTATATATCTATCTATCTATCTATTATATAGTGCCTTTCACTCTATCTATCTATCTATCTATCTATCTATCTATCTATCTATCTATCTATCTATTATATAGTGCCTTTCACTCTATCTATCTATCTATCTATCTATCTATCTATCTATCTATCTATCTATCTATCTATTATATAGTGCCTTTCACTCTATCTATCTATCTATCTATCTATCTATCTATTATATAGTGCCTTTCACTCTATCTATCTATCTATCTATCTATCTATCTATCTATTATATAGTGCCTTTCACTCTATCTATCTATCTATCTATCTATCTATCTATCTATCTATTATATAGTGCCTTTCACTCTATCTATCTATCTATCTATCTATCTATCTATCTATCTATCTATCTATCTATCTATTATATAGTGCCTTTCACTCTGTCTATCTATCTATCTATCTATCTATCTATCTATCTATCTATCTATCTATCTATCTATTATATAGTGCCTTTCACTCTATCTATCTATCTATCTATCTATCTATCTATCTATCTATCTATCTATCTATCTATCTATCTATCTATCTATCTAGCCTTTCGGTAAACACACCCTGTGTGTCAGGCTGCAGTTTGTGTTCCTCCGCGCTTTCCTAAGGCAGAGTTTGAATTTTTTCATCCTTTTCCTTTAAGACCCTTGTAATCTTAAACTAGGAGATTGAAATGATGTAAACTGGGTGATCAAAATGGTGTAATCCTAGAAAATCCTGGCCAGCTGAATTTCACAGGGTTTAAACAAAAAATAGAACAATAAAAAGCAAATGTGATATCCAGCACCCTCAGAAAGTCTTCAGACACCTTCACTTTTTTCACATTTTATGCTAAAATCGTCTCAGTTCTTTTTTCTCATCTATCAGATTTGAATGCTCCAGGATTTAAAAATGAGAAGAGGATTTTAGGATTTTTTTGAAAATTCATTAAAAACGTAAACCTGAAATCTCCCATTGACGCAAGTGTTCAGACTCTTTGGAATGACACTTGAAGTTTGACTCAGGCACATCCCATTCTATTGATCACCAGAGGGGGTCCATCTGTGGTCATTTTACTTGATTGGTCTGATTAATAAAGACACACCCACCTATTTATAGAAGGTTCACAGATGAGCAGAAACCAAGCCATGGGGTCGAAGGAGCTGCCTTCAGAGCTTGGTGACAGAAATGTGTTGAGGTGCAGATCTGGGTAGGTAGGCTTTGAATATTTACAGCACTGAAGGTTCCCAAAGAGCACAGGGCCCTCCACAATTCACGAGTGGCGTGCATATATATATATATATATAATGTATGCAGTTAGGAGACCTGGGTTCGCTTCCCAGGTCCTCCCTACGTGGATTTTGCATGTTCTGCGTGGGTTTCCTCCGGGTGCTCCAGTTTCCTCCTATAGTCCAAGGACATGCAATTTAGGTGCATTGGCAATCCTAAATTGTCCCTGGTGTGTGTGCTTGGTGTGTATGTGTGTGTGTGTGCCCTGCGGTGGGCTGGGATTGGCTCCAGCAGACCCCCTTGACCCTGAAGTTAGGATATAGTGGGTTGGAAAATGGTTGGATGGATGGATGTTACATAGTTTATTGTCAAATAATGCAAAAAGTATGTGACACGTGTTTCGCCCTTATTTGAGCTCATCAGGTGTACACACTCCACTGCACCCCTTGCGGGGATCGAACCTTGGACGTCAGCGATGAAGCCTCTTTATGCTGCGCCATGGCGTGTGGTTCGTTTATTTGACAGCCCGGAGATCAGAGTAATTACATTCATAGCATTTGTAGTCTGAGTCCCGATCTGTAACGCATGTGGTTCATCTGCCAGTTGGCAAACATCCACCATGGGCCCTCTCAGTTGCGAGAAGCAGATCATAGAATGTTACATACGCCTGATGTAAAAAAAAGACAGGCAGCACACTATTGGCTATCAGAAAAACATCATGCTGGACACTATTGGCTGTGAGAAAACATTGGGCAGTGAGGTTTTGGCTTTTAGAAAAAATGTCAGGCAGGATGCTATTTGCTATCAAGAAAAAAGACAGGCAGCATGCTATTGGCTAACAGAAAAACGTAAGGCAGCACGCCATTGGCTAACAGAAAAACGTCATGCTGGATGCTATTGGCTGTGAGAAAAACGTTGGGCAGTGTGGTTCATAGACATGAACAGATAGATGCCACATTCACTGTGTTGCCCAGTCGACATGATACGTCAGCGCGTCCGCCATATTGCGAGTGGCAAAAGTGCCATTTAAACTAACAGGTAGACGCGGAAGCCGGGTTTTCTGATGAAAAAACAATAACGTTTAAAACAGTATCGTTTACATACAACAGATTTTTTCAAATCGTTTACATGCAATTATTTATATCCATTTATACACTAATAATGGCAATTATTATTAATATTAAATAATTCCTCCCATATAAGTAACATTTCTCGGACTGCCTTCTTTCATCTCCGAAACATTTCTAGACTTCTTCCTGTTCTTACGCAACACAGTATTGAAGTATCAGTTAATGCCCGAGTCACCTCACCTATAGATTACTCTAATGCTATTCTATCTGCCATCCCACAAAAACGTATCCATCGCTTACAACTTCTTCAAAATTCTGCTGCCAGGATGATAACCTGCTGTTCTAAATCCACTGAACACACCACACCGACTCTCTCTCGACGTCACTGGCTCCCTGTTCACTACTGAATACGATCCACAATCCCGCTCTGAACATTTCAAGCTCTCCACACCTCACTGATCTCCTCCAGACTGGCACTCCTCCCGCTCACTCAGATCCTCGACTTTCTGTCCCACACGTCAGACTCAGTGCTATGGGAGCTCGAGCGTCTCTCCTGGTGCTCCTCAACTCGGGAATTCTCTTCCCTCTCATATCCGTCAGCTCGATTCAATATCACATTTTAAAACTGCCCTCAAAATTTATCTTTTCAAACTGGCATACCAATTGTGAATTTTGCACTGTTACTGCCAGTTATCTTTGTTTGTTTGCTAATTATTGCTTTTTGATTTATCATTCTCTTGTTTTAATTTTACTAATGTTGTTTAAATTTATAGTAAGGTGACCTTGAGTGCTAAGATTATAAAATGGGACTTTCTAATGGCCAAGTATAACCAAAACAATTGTTCAGCCTTACCTATGAAATGTAATCCCTGTGATCTGGTTTGGAGCGTCCAGCGGTTTGTAATCCCAAGCAGCACGTTATCCATTACTTCACTCCACAGCAGCGCCACACGCAATATGGTGGCGACGTTGACGTACGATGCTGCTGGTCATGCGACGTCTAGTAATTCTATGTCTATGGTGTGGTTTTGGCTTTTAGAAAAAACGTCAGGCAGGACGCCATTGACTATCAGAAAAAAATGTCAGGCAACACTCTTTTGGCTATGATTGGCTATCAGAAAAAACGCCATGCAGGATGCTATTGGCAATAAGGAAAAATGTCAGGCAACATACTATTGGCTATTAGGAAAAGGAGCGGACACGACTGTGCTAGAAGGGTGGCAATCAGTTGGTAAGTGTGACACACCCAGCAACTTTCAGTCATTCTAGCTGACACGGTCCGGCGATGAGAAATCTGACATACCCCATAATTAGAAGTCATTTAATTTGACATCATCTTTAGATTGTATGGGAATGTTCAGGAGAGCCCTGAAAATAGGCACCCACTGGTGGTCTCCATCCAGCCTGATGGAGCTTGAGAGGGTCTGCAGAAGAATCCCCAAATCCAAGTGTGTCAAGCTTGTGATGTCAAGATTATGAAGACTCCAGACTAAAATGGCTGCCAACATAGTATTAACTAAAGGGTCTGAATACTTTGTCAGTGTGATATTTCAGTTTTTTTTTTATTAGAAAATTCCTAAAATCCACAGTTTGTCATTCTGGTGCATTAAGTGTTGCATGATGATGGAGAAAATGAATTTAAATGATTTTTGCACAGGGCTGCAGCATAACAAAAAATCATAACCAGTGAAGGTGTTCTGAAGGCGCTGTGGTTGGACTCGGGGCTCCTGGTACGTTGACTTCGCTTTGCATCCTTATCAGTTTCCAGTGCTGGCCACCTGCCTTCCTTGGCAGTAGTTATCTGTGCCAAGTAAAGTGTATTTTGCCTTTATTTTGTTTATTTATTCATTTTTTTTCCATACTGTGGTACAGGTTCACAGCCACCCTGGGGAGTGGAGTGTTCTCTGGAATTAATTGACTGCTTTTCTCAGAACAATATGCTGTGCTGGAAATTGGCATTTGTGCTGGCCTTCTGATGGCTGTTTTTAGCTTTGCCCCGTCAATCTAGAAAGCTCGAAAAACGAACGGCTCCTTGAATTCCCTGATCAATCCTCATTTATTACTGCATTCCTTTTGACTCCTTCATTACAGGCCGCTAGTAAACGGCTGTCAGTATTGAGCCTTGTCGGCTATTCATGAGCGCGGCGGCCCCCTGGCTTTTCAGGATAACGTGAACAAAAACCTGAAATTAATAAAAAAAAATCAGCGAGGTGCTTTAATTAGGAGGAGTCCTTGCTGCCGCTCTGGAGACTAAATGGGATAAAGTGAATGTCAGTGAACTCGGCCTTCCTATTTATGAGGCTGTCAACTATTTAAACGCCTTGGAAATTAAAGATTTCTAAATACGCAACAAATTCAGACAGAAAATACGGCGGCTGTAATAATTAAAAAAAGAAAAAGTCTTCGCCACCACCTCCGTTGGAAGGCCTCTCATTTATACGACGTCGAGTTACACTGCTGGGTTTCATTGGACCTTTTCAAAGCAGTCAAAGTGACAATGGATCTCTGCGAGACGGTCTGAATTAATTACAAAAATAAAACGCAAAAGAATGAATTCGATTATATTAGATAAACTTTATTAATCCCATGGGGAGCTTTGAATGAATACAGCAGCAGAAACATAAAAAAACAAGAATGTAGACTCACAGGAGAGATAATACAGCCAATCAATCCATCGATAAATGCATTTAAAAAAATAAAAATCAATGATTACATCAGGTTGCATAAATATTCACACCGTGTATTATCTACAGTGATGGTTGTTGAGAATTGTGAATGTTTTTTGGGTCCATCTACCCTCAGACACACACACACACACACAGCAATCCTAACAAGACAAAGTCTCGAGTCGTGTCAAGTGCAAGTAACTTCGCAAAATTCCGCACACAGCACAGCAACACATGCATACATATGGAGATCCCAGCCAGACAATATGGAATACCATTTGTGCCAAAATGAAATAAATTAAATGACAATTATGAAAGAAATAATCGTACCCAAAAGTATACCGATAAACATAAATCTCTATACATACAGTAGACCCCCGCGAAGTCGCGGTTCAGGGTTTGCGGACTCAGTCAGTCGCGGATATTTCCTTAGAATCTAACTATTAATTCCATCCATCCATTTTCTAACCCGCTGAATCCGAATACAGGGTCACGGGGTCTGCTGGAGCCAATCCCAGCCAACACAGGGCACAAGGCAGGAACCAATCCCAGGCAGGGTGCCAACCCACCGCAGGACACACACAAACACACCCACACACCAAGCACACACTAGGGCCAATTCAGAATCGCCAATCCACCTAACCTGCATGTCTTTGGATTGTGGGAGGAAAACGGAGCGCCCGGAGGAAACCCACGCAGACACGGGGAGAACATGCAAACTCCACGCAGGGAGGACCCGGGAAGCGCCACCGTGCCGCCTAACTATTAATTGTTAGCGGAAATTGCAAATATCCTCTGCAATTTTTTATGGCTTTTTTCGTGGCAATACGGTGCTGTAGAGAGAACTGGAATCAACCACTGAGGGAAGCGTGGTTTGGGATGGTGAAAGTAGCCAATCCGAGAGTGTTATTCATTTCTCCTTGCTGCTGATCACTGCTGCCCTGTGACACGACTCCAGCTGAGTGTCCTTGTGTTTTCCATTTTGTTATTGTATTCATTTTGTTATTCTTAAACCCACACGATTTCGCCGAATCGCCCTGCACCATCTAAGGCTTCTGGCACAAGCACCAAAAGAAGTTTAAAACACTCCAGGAGAAGGCTGAACTACTGGATTTGCTAGGGGAACTAAAAAGTTCTGCTGCTGTAGCGCACCACTATGGCATTAGTGAAAGCACCGCACGAAACATAAACAAGAACGAGGCAGCGATCCAGAGTACCGTATCTGTAAGTTTCTGTGATAGTGCCAAAAAGGTTACGACCGTAAGGAATAAAAATATTGTCAGGATGGAATCTGCCTTGGCATTGTGGATCACCGCCTGCAGGAAGAAACACATCCCCTTGGACGGTAACATGAGAAAGCACGGAAATTGTACCGGCAGTTTGCTACAGGAGACAATGTAGAAGGTACTGAAGAACCGCAACCAGGACCAACAACAGCACCGGAGCCTGAAGATTTTCAAGCCAGTAAGGGATGGATTGATCGTTTTCAGAAGCGATTTACAAGGGATGATTGAAGCATGGGATACCTATATGGTTCGGGGTCTCGCAGTTAATAATGGCATCGATGCTGCCATTCAGACATATAAAACGCTCCTCGCCACCATGAAGAAACAATGACAGCAGCTTCTCATCGCAATGTTCCTGAAACCTATAAAGAAAAGCCAGCACGAAACCCCACCAGAAGAAGACCTGTCCAAAGATACGACTCCTCATGAAGAGCCAGAAGAAGAGGCGCCACCTGAAGAGTTTTAAATCCTCTGCATCGTACTGCACAGCTACTTCATCATCATCATCATCAATATCATTCATCATTGGTGAGTACCCGTACATTTTACTGTATTTTAATTAAATGAAATTATTATGTATTTACTCTGCTTATAACAAAGAAAACGACAACGCATACCAAAGAAAACGTACGTATAGCGGTAACATCGGTATTTTACGTTCTAGCACCGGGGAGACATAGCAGTACAGTACTGTACAGTATACGGGTTTACCTTTACATTCTGTTTTTAGGTAATGTATTAATGTATTAAGCCGAGTTTGCAACGAAATTAAATTGCTTTGGGGGCTTAGTGCATTTAGGGTTTAAACTATAAAAATAGGCATTTAAAAGGCATTTTTTAACCACATCCAAAAGTCGCGGTTTTTCACAATTTGCAGGTGCTGCAGGAACGTAACCCTCAAGAATTTTGGGGGTGTACTGTATATAAAATCCAACGTCTGTCAGTCCGGGGTCGGCTGAGTTACTGTCAAGGTTACTGACATATATATAAGGTATAAGAGCAAACACAGGGTCTTCATAAAATACAAAGTTTATTTTCACAAAGTCACTTCGCACTGGGGAAATTCCGAAGGACAGGAAAATGGCAGATATTATCCCTGTGGCATAGCAATGGATTGTGCAGATTGTGCAAAGCACAAGGGCCTATGAGCTTGGTGGGCCCGTATAGATTTAAAAAAAAAAATTGAATAACTTAAATCACCTGCACAGTTCATTGCGTTCATAATTCACAGTTTCAGTGACACGTCTGCACTATCGCCAGGCAAGTCCAATCCAATCCTTGATGATATTATGCATTCGGCAGGCCTACAGTTTACATGAATTTAGACTTTAGGAGTTCAGAGACTCGGAGCCAGTGCACATTCCCAGATTTGCTCACCTTTGGCGTGCCATCATGGACGTGAACAGAAGAAGTTTTGAAGGATGTCACATGAATAGTGTAAATGTACGTTATTATCATAAATAATTGTTACTTTTGTACTTTGATTTGATGTCAGTAGTTTTCGAAATTCGAACTTGTAAATGGTAAATCATAGCAATTCTGCTGTTAGGTTACGTTTCCCGTTAGTTGGCAAACGCCGAATCTTAGAACAATCTGACACTTTTTATGCTCTCTCCATACGATGCCATGTCGGCCAGTAGCAGCGGATCCAGCAAACATTATAAGAGGGGTGCTGCCAAAACGTAAGGTGCGCCTGCAACAGGAATTGAAAAACGCTCAGCTTACTGAGATTTCTACCCTTCTCAAAACCCGAGCAAGCGCCAGTGGTAGGAACTGAGGATGCTGGTGAGTCGTCGCAACGGTCACAAGCAGGTTATGCAGACAGTGCAGCGAGTGAAATGGAAGTAGCGATACGACGACTTCAGATCAGGTGCTATCTGCTGAAACCGTTAAAAATGGAGAAACTACTAAAGACAAACAAGTAATATACTGCATATGACCAAGGAGTTTCCTACCGACAACGCAAATTTCTTGGAGCCATTAACACCTCACTTTATGACGTGAATTTTCTCAAAACTTGTGTAAAACGGGTCGATGGTGTAGTAGTGTCCTGTCAGCCGGTGTTGTCGTTTTAATTTGTTACAAATTGAAATGGCTTCATTTTACAGCACAGAACAGTTTCTACTTTCTAGGTTATGTTACATTTGAATCACCTTCACTCACAAAGTTGTCTTGGAAATGCAAGCAGGTCCACATCTCACATATATTTATGTACGACTTCTACTACCCACAACTCCCACAATCTCTACATATAAACGACAAAGCCCTCACTGACTCCTCACTAATTCTCCCACTTTCCATATTGGTGGTTCCTTGCAGTGTACTTACAAAAAAATAGGTATGTTTTATGTCCCATTGCAACACCCAAAGGGGGAAATGGGTGTACCCCCTAAACTGTGTATATACAGTAGATAGGGGAAAACCCTCCTCACTATTTCTGTGACTTCCAATATACGTAGGAAGCCTAAATTTCCCATGCTCATCCTTTACACTGTACTTACAAATGTTAAGTAGGTTTCATTTCGCGCCATGCCCTGTAACGAACTTTCGAAAATAACGTCTTCTTTTTGGTGGGTCTCACCATTATGCCGTAAAGAACTTTTGGAACTGACCTCTCCTTTTGGCGGTTTCATTCCTTATTACCATTAACAGACAATTTATTTCAAGGCAGAGATGCACAAGGGCTGCCCCTGGTCCCTTTTCCTTTTTCCGCATGGCCGCTGTCTGCGCACCTACCACGTTTTTGGCTCCCTGACTATATATATTCACGACATCCCGCGCTCTTGTGCCTCCTCCCTCGCTTCCTTACTATCCTCGGCTGTTCGCCGTGCTCACTGCTCCCTTCTTCTTTACTCCACCGCTTCAAGCCTGTTCTTGTTCGCCTTCCTCACGTCTTCCTCCTGGTGACTCCTGCTTTTTCGTTTACTCCACTGCTTCAAGGCTGACATTGTTGGGCTTCCTTACTTGCTCACGTACGTCTTCCTGGTGCTGACTTCTGCTTTTCATTCCCTGCTCCACCGCTTCTCGCCTTCCTTCGTACTTTCTTTCTCAACAGGGTGCAGGTTTACCCCAAATAACATGTCTATTCCGGTGATCACCGCCGATCACAATTTCACCGTCCCGTACCCAGTGGTTTCCATGCCCCGAGATTGCGCCTGCCTCTTCCATTATCTCTTTCTTACTTATTGCATGGCCATATCAGTCTCAGCCTTGATATCCACAGAGCCATTGTGTCGTATGTACTGATTGACTGGGACAGGTTCAAGGTGTGGACTGATGACGGTACAGGAGACATTTATACTACACAGGATCACTAGAGCAGTGAAATGCTTCAGCTCTCAACCTATGGTTCTGCACGTGGACTGATGGCTGCCGCGGAATTGTTTCGTTGTCGTTTTCAAGTGTATAGAAATGGGGAAATATTTTACACCTTTGGACAACCGGGAATGCCTGTTAAACTTTTTTGATTCACGGGTAGCGATTTGGGTAGTGGACACTTCGATGTTTATGAATGTTTCAATTCTGACAACGTGGACACAAAGTTATCAATGAAACCTGTCATATCTTTACAATGGTCGACAAACACGGAATGAAACTTGAACACAACACGTCCTCCAAATACGAACCTGATTGAAAGAAATAATGATAATCAAATCCTTGATGACTGCAACACTCATAACAGTCACAAAACAATTACATTGACAATCAGTTACGTTATTTTTAAAATGTTTCCTTTTCTTTTTTATAACTTCTTTAACACACCACTTCTCCGCTACGACTATTTTGTTATTTATTATATTTTTGCCAACGTACAGCTGCTCTAATAAAGCGAAGTTAAAAAAGTTATTACAAATTCCATTTAGAGCGCCGGTTTGTTGTCAACAGCGTGTGATCTGATAGTGACGCGGATCTGGGGCCTCATGTATAAACGGTGCGTACGCACAGAAATGTTGCGTAAGAACTTTTCCACGTTCAAATCGCGATGTATAAAACCTACACTTGGCATAAATCCACGCACTTTTCCACGGTACCTCACCTTGTCGTACGCAAGTTCTCCACTCGGTTTTGCAAACTGGCGGCACCCAGCGTCAAAGCAGTGCTACTGTTCCTGTGTGGTTACTCATTATTTTCCTGAAGCGGCTTTATAAATACACTGAAACTAACCGCATATTGTTTATTAGTGTAACGCATCTGATTGTAATTAACTCGTAACAATATAATGGTTCAGGGAACAGCCATAGTATTCCAAATACCATAACTGCTTTAGCGTTGTTACTCTCACTGCACCTTCTTCTTCTTCTTCTTCTTCTTCTTTCAGCTCCTCTTGTTAGGAGTTGCCACAGCGGATCATCTTTTTCCATATTACTCTCACTGCACCACTCGGAGTATTTATATCACTGTATCTGAGTGTGAATCACAGCAGCAGCTGATCGGAAAGAGAATTATCGGTATACAGCTTCAAGGACACGCTGTCTCAGCCACTGCAAAACGTTTTAAAGCCTTTCCTGTACGGACCTCGCGGTTCAGAAACATTTTCATCCCAAGAACTTTAAATGCACTCAATCAATTGCTCCTTGTAGAACTGTTAGTACTTATAAGTACAATCACCCCACTGTACCTGCGCGTACTTACATATGATCACGATATCATTTTTAAGGTGAAATGCAGCAAAATATGTTTATTAAATTATACAGATAAAACTTTAACTTCATTTAAATAATCTATACTCTTCACTGGGAGTGTCGTTATGATAGAATAATTAAACACGCATCACTTAAGATATTTCAATGTTCTTTAAACGCTTTTGAAGAATCGGCGCTAAGCTTACAGATGGCTTAACGCCTATTACAGAGCTGATTGTATGGCGATCGGTTACTTGGGGAAAGAAAAGCACTGACTGCAGTGACGGCTACGCCAATATATACTGAATATAAAACAGAAAGAGAAAATAACAACACAGCTAAAAACGCAGTGACAAATTTCGGCAAAAGTTAAATGCTTGTGTCATGAGCACGAGGCGGCTATGCAGTGTCTGCAACGGACGTGGCCATCCACCGTGCATAAGCTGCCTCACTGACATTGGCGGCTTAAGGAGCCACCGATTCTTCCTCTGCCCAGTGCCACCACAAGCCTAGTGCCGCCCCTGAGTACTGCTGCAATAAATTATTTCATCGAAGTGAAACCCATGTTTAATAACGTGCTTTAACTCCTATCATCATGAAAATGACATCACGTATACATCTCAGTATTTCAGTTATTCAGAGAGCTGTAATATCACGAATGTCATGGACTCTGTGTCTAGTCGGAGGAAGAGAGCCAGTTTAAGAAGCAAGTAGTGATTCACACACACAGATCACATACGAGTAGAAGATCAAATACAAAACAAAACATTTAACGTGCTACTTTAATTACGATGTGATTTGAGAAACTGGTTAATTGAACGATTTTAAGATGAAGTTTATGATGTTCTACTTTAATGACAAAATAAACTACGTGATTAAAGTGGAAATGTCGAGATTGAAGTTGACATTTCGTGCTTTTTTCCCCACAGTGTGCCTTTTTTCTCTGTACCCTAATAAACTTACATATGACACTCAGACAGTGGGCTACAACTCGGCTTTCCATGGCGACTTTGATATGTGACTTCTTTTTTATTTCCGGCACTGTGCAATTTTGTGGATGTGAGCTTTCAAGTTTCTCCAACACGCTATGTCACTCGATCAACTTCCTTTTGTTGATTATTTCACGGTTTATTTGAACAAATAATATGTTTTTCCTTTGCCTCCACTTGGTATTCTCTGAAATTCTTATATTTTCCCCCGTGCTTTTCCCATTGTCTTTTCACAGAACGCTGAGCTTAAGGGCGATTTATATTCATTTGCATATTCAAAGAGGCGTAATTCTGGGAGGATTTGGGGCGTTACATAAAGTGCGTGCACGAGCGTTAGTTTTCACGCTGATCGGGATTTATGTAGCGGAAGAAACTGGAAGTTGGAGTACGCACAGATTCCTGCATCTGGATTTTTCTGTGCGTAAGCACATTTCGGCTTTGGTGCTTACGCCATGTTATAGTGCGAGTTCTACGCACGGCGTCATACGTGAGGCCCCTGGACACCACTGCTCAGCTGGCCCCTAGGATCTTGTGGCGAATAAATTACTAAGAGTTATGCCACACAGGAGGGGCCCACCACAGGGGGCCATCAGCAAGCCGGCTACGCCACTGTGTTATCCCATCGTATAAAATAGGAGATCAGGCAGATCCAAGCTGCTGTAGGCCATTAAGCTTAACGTGCATCCCTGATAAATAAATGAAAGGAGTTATTAAGGAAAAGATTAAGCAACAGGTGACAAGAACAGGAGTGAGCAGTTGGCAAGGGTTCAGAATGAGGGAGGTCGTGTTTCACTAACATACTGGAATTCTACGAGGAAGCAACAAAAGGATACGAGTGGGCGGACATATTTTCGTAAATGTGAGAACACTAGCGTGGATGGAGACCTTTTTCATTTAAAACTGCTGTTTTTAAATTAAAACGTAGTGGCGTGGAAGTAACCTCACTCAGCTGAGTTCATTTAGCACTTGTCTGTTATGGAGTCCTTCTCGATGGTCGGCTCCTCATGGGCAGGCGCACTCTTACGTACCTCATCGCTCTGGAGAAGCACTCGTGTATGACTTGCTGGGCAGTTCTCTATAGCCGTCCTTAACTTCGTGCTCCTCCATTCACCTTGTGCTACCTTCTGCTCCCGATTGTCTTGTTCATATTGTGTGCCCGTTTGCTTAATATGTCAGTCAGTCAGTCAGTCATTTGCCAACCCGCTATATCCTAACACAGGGTCACGGGGGTCTGTGGGAGCCAATCCCAGCCAGCACAGGGCGCAAGGCAGTTAACAAACCCCGGGCAAGGCGCCAGCCCACCGCAGTGTTTGCTTAATATTTTCATTTTGTTTTGTGCTGTCTCTAGCCGCATCATAATCGGGAATTGTCTCCGAATGTCCCCCCTGACTGCAGCAGTAGTCTTTGTAGTATCTCGTCTTGTCACTAAACTCCATATCATAAGTGGGTTAGGAATGGACCGAGTGCAGTTACCTTTTAAAAGGAACGAAAGGTGGGAGCTTGTGGTGCATTGTATGCTTACGAAGGGCAGGCTGCTGCAGTGAGTTTGCATTTTCTTTCCATTGCGGTCTGATCTTTCATAAGTCATGGCTGCCGTGGTTTTGACAAGTAAAACATGACGACAGCGGGTGTCATTTTCAATCAGACTCCCATGTCCAGTATGAGGCTTGGCTTTTACTAACAGAGTAGTCAAAGGGCGTATTGTCTTATTAGCTCCGTCTGCTTCAACGCCTGCTGCTCAACAGACTGGATTTCTTTACAGTGGGCTGCACTTTATTTTAAGTTGCTCATTATGTTGAATTAGTTTGTCTTGCTCCATTGTCACCGATGTATACTTTTTAACCCCTAGAAATTTCTATATCATGTGTTTTCCTGAAGCTGCCTTTTCAGGGCCTACGGGCAAAATTGGAAGTGCCAGTTAACCAAACCTGCACGTCTTTGGGGATAAAGACACAAGGAGAACATGCAAACTCCATACAGACAGCGCCACCTTAATGCTGACTCCGCAAAGCAGGAACACTGTCTGTCTGTCTGTCTGTCTGTGACACAGACAGATGGACATCATTTTGTCACTCAAGACACACATTTATTTACACTAATATATTTACAAGTTCAGTTCACAACCCAGTGTCTCAGCACCAATCACCCCAAAGTCCAGGCCTCTCTCTTCAGTGCCTCTCTTCTTCAGGCCGCCTCCACTCCTCACCAGCAAGACTTTGTCCACTCCTCACCCGACTCCAGCCCTCAAATGGAGGAAGGTGGTCCCTTATATACATGCCCGGATGGGGGTCCAGGTGCTTCCCAACACTCTGTGTGGCGGAAGTGCTGGCTGCACACCCGGAAGCACTCCGGGTGTCCCCAGTCTTCTTCTCCCCAGCACTTCTGGGTGTGGCGGAAGTGCTGAGGTCCAGGGCTCTCCAGGTGCCGGGGTGCCCCCTGGCGGTGACCACAGGCCCCTACAGGTGTGAGCTTCAAAGCTCTGCACCCGCTGTTCCCAAAAGCAATTAGGGCGGTCGACCCCTCTTGGTCTGTAGGAGGCGCAAGTCCTCCTCCGGTCCTCTCGGGTGTCCCGGCTGGGAACCACCCCCAGCCGCATGCCACACTATCTCTATCTATCTATCTATCGTGCCTTGCTATCTATCTATCTATCTATAGTGCCTTGCTATCTATCTATCTATCTATCTATCTATCTATCTATCTATCTATAGTGCCTTGCTATCTATCTATCTATCTATCTATCTATCTATCTATCTATCTATCTATCTATCTATAGTGCCTTGCTATCTATCTATCTATAGTGCCTTGCTATCTATCTATCTATCTATCTATCTATCTATCTATCTATCTATCTATCTATCTATCGTGCCTTGCTATCTATCTATCTATCTATCTATCTATCTATCTATCTATCTATCTATCTATCTATCTATCTATCTATCTATCTATAGTGCCTTGCTATCTATCTATCTATAGTGCCTTGCTATCTATCTATCTAACTATCTATCTATCTATCTATCTATAGTGCCTTGCTATCTATCTATCTATCTATCTATCTATCTATCTCCTTCCTGTTCTTGCTGTCGCTGTGCATGCTGGGTGGTTGTCTCGAGTGTGAGCGAGTGGAACTGGTGGTGGACGCTGAGGTGAGTGTGGTGATTCTTTTTTTCTTCTAATTTTCTAGTTTCTTATTTCTATCTTTTCTTTGGTGAAAACAGCTACACTTGTTTTTATACTGAGTGGCTTAGGCCACGGCAGCCGCAATGGCTGCAAATCTTGAACGTCTGAGCCGCCGCCATGGGATTAAACTTATTTCAGAGGAGTTTGTTCCTTTAGAGGCGGGGGTTTTGGCGGTAGGCGAAGTGGTCGGATGTGACAATATTAAGTCAGCTTCACGAATGAGCGGGAATATCGTGGTTTTTTTGAGCTCTGTGGATTTAGTCCCCACAGTAGTTGAGAAGGGGGTGGTTATTAATGGCTCCTTTGTACAAGTTTCCCTTTAGCCGTCCGTCCCGTAGAGTAACAATTTCGAATGCGCCGCCCTTTCTCAAAAATGAAACTATAGCGAAAGAGTTGGAGCGGCATGGGCGTCTGGTATCGAAAATTCGGCACATTCCTTTAGGGTGTAAATCGCCAGATTTAAAACATGTCTTGTCATTTAGACGACAAGTTTTATGGTTTTAAATAGAATGGATGACGAATTAAATGTGGCAATGAAGTTTAGAGTGGACGGTTTCGATTATGTGATTTTCGTCACTTCTAACGAAATGAAATGTTTTGGCTGCGGGAGTGAAGCTCATTTAATTAAACAGTGTCCTGAGAGACAGCAAGGGAGCAAGAAAACTGGCCGTACAAACACAGAAATAGAGGGGCAGAAAGTGGAAGATCACGAAATTGTGGCTGATGGCGCAGAGGCGCAAGGTGATAAGAATAAAATGCTACTAGAGCTGAAGGGCAGGAGAATCAAGTGCCTCCCAGAGATGAGCCGAATGAAGGCGGTAGTGAAACGGTAGATCAAACAGCGGCTGCAGCAGAAAGTGTGTGGGGAGACATTGATATGGACGAGGGAAGCAGCAACGAGACAGAGGAAAAAAGTGAATTTAAACGTCCTGCTCAGAAAAGGCAAGGAGAAAGAGAAGATCGGGCACGAAAGAAAATTGTTTTAAGTCAGGGCTCGGGGGTCGTTGGAGAGGATCCCGCCTATGGTCCTTGTCAGGAGGATTTTCCGTCTTCGCGGAGACGGCCGATAACGTCTCAAATGCGGGAAGTGTCGGGGAAGAGCATGACGACGGTAATATCTCCGATGGGTCTGTTGCCTCGGAGCCCCAGAGTTAAAAGCCAGGGGGGGTTACAGCGCTCAAAGTGTTAAAGAGTTTTTGGTGAATACCGCCGGAAAAAAGGGGGTGGACGTGGCCGAATTTTTCCCTGACATTGACCTCTTTCTATCGTCTGTCCGCGGGTTGCGACGAGACAAAGCAGCCTCCGCAATGTTTGATGTTAAAGAACTAGTGCGGCTAAAGAATTTAACAAGTAAACTGAGAAAACAGTCCAATCTAAACACCACCTAATGGCTAAGTCCCCTGTTAAATCCACTCCACAGTCTTTGTGGTGGTCCCTGTGTTTTATTGTGTGTTTATCTATATATTCTGTTACCATGGCAAGTGTGCACATAGGAACCCTAAATATTAACGGTGGGAGAAGTCCAGATAAGAGGGTCGCATTGTTTGATTTTATCAGACAAAAGACTTGAATGTCACCTTTCTACAAGAAACCCACATTGATGAGCACAATCAGTGGGAGTGGAGCAGGATTGGAAGGGGCATTTTTTTAGTAATGGGACAAATGTTAGTGCTGGAGTGGCTGTTTTATTTCTTGGGGGGCTTCAAGTAGAAGTCTGTAGTACTGAGGAGCTGGTGAAAGGGAGACTCCTAAAAGTAACGGTGAAATTTCATGGCAGTGTCGTCACTTTCATTAATGTACGCCCCGAATGAGGGTGAGGAGAGGCTCCACTTCTTTAATAAGTTAGGAGATCTTTTATCTAAGTGTGACCCTGAAGAAGTGGTGGTGTTAGGAGGGGATTTTAATTGTACACTTGATACCAGAATGGACAGAAATAACGGACTGGAACCGCACCCTTGCTCAGCACGAGCTTTAGGTAAAATAATTAAGGACTTTGGGCTGGAAGATGTGGAGGGCAAAAAATGGGGCCTGTCGGCAATACACCTGGGGGCGGACGAGTGGAAATACGATCTCAATGGCGAGACTCGATCATTTTTATAGTTTTAAGCACCTGTTAGGCTTATTTAAGGTGTGCTCTATTGTGCCTACTGGATTCTCTGATCACAGTTTGGTGTGTTGTACACTTATTTGTAACACTTACAGACCCCGTAGTCCATACTGGCATTTTAACACACTCCTCCTTAAAGATCAGAACTTTAAAGAGTTATTTGTTCATTTCTGGGGAGGCTGGAAGGCTATGAAGAAGGAGTTCACCAGCTTACAACAGTGGTGGGAGGTTGGGAAGAGTCACATCCGGCCTTGTGTCAGGAGTATACCAGAAATGTCACCCGAGTATTGCGGTCAGAAATGGCAGCTTTAGAAATTAAAATAGCTGAATTTCAACAGCTTCTAGAGAAGGGTCCAAATGAGCAGCTTCAGGCGAGCCTGACTTCTGCTAAACTGGGGTTGGCCCACCTGCTTGAGACCAGAGCTCAGGGGGCTTTAGTGAGGGCCCGCTTTCAACGACTGACTGAGATGGATGCACCAACTCAATACTTTTTTGGTTTAGAGAAAAAAAACTCGCAGAGTAAAATCTTACATTGCATAAGAACACCCGATGGCAGAGAGACACAAGAGCCCAGTGAAATAAGGCAGGGGGTCCCGAATTTTATGAACTTCTGTTTGCTGCAGATGGTGATGGTGGCAGTGAACACCAACAGGCCTTTTTGCAGGACTTACCGCAGCTGCCCAACGCAGATGTGGCAGAGCTAAATAGAGAGGTGACCTTTGCAGAACTCACCACAGCCCTGGGACAGCTGAAAACAGGGAAGGTCCCTGGAATCGATGGAATACCAGTGGAGTTTTATAAAGAGTTCTGGGATGTCATCGGCCTGGACTTATTGGAGGTGTTCCGGTGGAGTTTTAAGACTGGCTTGTTACCACAGAGCTGCCGTAGAGCCGTGATCACGCTGCTGCCGAAGAAGGGAGACTTGTGTCTCATTAAGAACTGGCGGCCTGTATCTCTCTTATGCGCTGATTATAAAGTTCTCTCTAAAGCCTTAGCCAACAGGATGGTCCAAGTTTTAGGGAGAGTGGTGCATCCTGATCAGAATTACTGCGTGGCTGGCAGGTCCATCTTTAATAACATTTTTTTAATTCGGGACATTTTGGCTGCTGCAGAACTGTTTGGTTTTCAGACTGGTCTTATTTTTCTTGACCAGGAAAAGCTTTTGACAGGGTCAGTCACTCATTTTATGGAATGCCATGAAGGCGTTTGGGTTTGGGGGGTCTTTTATTAAATATATTCGCTTACTTTATAGTGACATTTCTGGTATCATAAAGATCAATGGTGGCTTGTGCGCGCCTTTCAGTGTCAGAAGAGGAGTCAGACAAGGCTGCTCTTTGTCCCGCATGTTATATGCTCTGGCGCTGGAGCCTTTCCTGGTGCACCTGAGGAAGGTGCTGACTGGTCTCTCCATCCCCAACTGCAACATGGACCCTGTGAAAGTCACTGCTTATGCAGATGATCTTGCTGTAGTCATCACAAGCCAGAAGGATTTGGGCAATTAACAGAAGGTCTATGGAATTACAGTAAAGCGTCGGCTAAAGTGAATTGGAACAAAAGTAGTGCAGTGCTGGTGGGGAACTGGACAGGATGTAGTCCTCCTCGACTGGAAGGAGGTCTGCAGTGGACAACTGGAGGCTTCCTGTACCTGGGAGTCCATCTTGGAGATGACCACTACATCCAAAAGAACTGGGAGGGTCTGTTGGACAAGGTTACAGCTCGGCTTGCCAAATGGAAGTGGATACTCCCTCAGTTATCCTATAGAGGACGGATGCTGGTCATTAATAACCTGGTGACCTCCAGCCTGTGGCACAAATGTATTTGTTTGCAACCTCCACTTTTGCTTGTTCAGCAGATACAGAAGGCGTCATAGATTTCTTTTGGACTGGTACCCATTGGATACAGAAGGGCGTTCTATTTTACCATTGGATGAAGGCGGACAAGGACTTATTGACATTACCAGCAGGATTGCTGCTTTCCGCCTTCAGACCATTCAAAACTGTTGTATCCTGTTGAGCAGAGCCAGTGGATGAACTTAGCCGTACTCTTCTTTAAACAGGCCAGGCATATGGGACTTGGGAAAAGTTTACTGCTGTGCCACTTGGATAAGATCAAGACTTTACAGGTGCCAGAGTTTTATAAAAGCCTTTAGCAGCATGGCAACTACTGGCGATAAAAAAGGACTGTGATGACCTCTCCACATTTTGGGTCCTTCATGAACCACTGTTCTACAATCCTGCTGTTGGCACTGCTACAGGAATTTCTGAAAACTTTATTAATCATTTCATAATACATGGAATAACCACGATAAAGGACATAATTGACTGGGAAAATTACACTTGGAAAAGTGCACAAGTGGTAGCAGTGGAGACAGGAGTGCACTCAGTCCGCTTAATGGAGAAGTTTCTGTGGCAGGTACAATCATCAATGGACAGGGAATCCATGACACTCCTGCACGGAATTTTCTTATCACAACTGAAGCCAATTGACTAAACGCCTTTTCCAACACTTACTGTGTCTCCGGCTGTTGAACTGAGGGATGGTGAGACTAATGTTTTAGCCTTAAGTTCTCTAGAGGCGTTATCTCTACCTACAGTGCCGGGGAAACAGCTGTACAGGATTTGTGTGAAGGTGAACAACCTGGAGCAGCTGAGGACACGAAGACACGACACACCTTGGAGAGACAAGCTTGGAGCCCCTCAGGGACTGAACCCTGCATGGAGGTCGTTGTACAAGCCGCCATTGGCCAGTAGGGTGGGAGACCTGCAGTGGAGGTTGGTACATGGGATACTAGCGGTGAACTCCTTCTTATCGATTATATGTCCGGGGGTCTCGGATTGCTGCCCTTTTTGTGGTCTGAGGGAAAGTGTCTTTCATGCTTTTATGTATTGTGAGAGGCTCCAGACCTTTTTTAGTAAAATTGAAAGAATAGTAGAAGGGCTGGGGGCCGTATAATGGCACGGTGTTTGTGTTTGGGGTTAAAATTACTAAACACACCAGAGAAAATATGAACTTAATTAATTTTATTATCGGGCAAGCAAAACTGTCAATATGGAAGACCCGTAAAAACAAGATTACTGGGAGAGGAAATGAAAATGTTGTTGTCTTTTTAGAAAAGTATGTGAAAGTAGGATATTAGTGGATTTTAATTTTTATAAGTCCACAAATAATTTAGCAAAGTTTAAGGAAATGTGGTGTGTGAATAATGTGCTTTGTGTATGTGATGAAGATAATTTGCAATTTGTGCTCTGAGTTTGGTGTTTTACTCCTTTATAAATTGGGTTGATAAATTAAGAATAAGTGGGATTGGAGGGTGGAAACAATGGGAGGGATTAAATAAATATATATTCCAAGAACAATATGAATATGTAATGGTTTAAAAGTGAATAATCATCATTAGGAATGTGTGTACGTGGTTTTTTGTAAGACTTAAGTTTTGAGTTTACTGTGTTTTTTTGTGTATTTATTCCTGTGTTTATTCAATAAAGTTTGGTTTTAAAAATAAAAAAAAAAATATCTATAGTGTCTTGCTATCTATCTATCTATCTATCTATAGTGCCTTGCTATCTATCTATCTATCTATCTATCTATCTATCTATCTATCTATCTATCTATCTATAGTGCCTTGCTATCTATCTATCTATCTATAGTGCCTTCTATCTATCTATCTATCTATCTATCTATCTATCTATCTATCTATAGTGCCTTGCTATCTATCTATCTATCTATCTATCTATCTATCTATCTATCTATCTATCTATCTATCTATCTATAGTCTATCTATCTATATCTATCTATCTTGCTATCTATCTATCTATCTATCTATCTATCTATAGTATCTTATCTATCTATCTATCTATCTATCTATCTATCTATCTATCTATCTATCTATCTATAGTGCCTTGCTATCTATCTATCTATCTATCTATCTATCTATCTATCTATCTATCTATCTAGTGCCTTGCTATCTATCTATCTATCTATCTATCTATCTATCTATCTATCTATCTATCTATCTATCTATCTATAGTATCTCTATCTATCTATCTATCTATCTATCTATCTATCTATCTATCTACTATCTATCTATCTATCTATCTATCTATCTATCTATCTATAGTGCCTTGCTATCTATCTATCTATCTATCTATCTATCTATCTATCTATCTATCTATCTATCTATCTATCTATAGTGCCTTGCTATCTATCTATCTATCTATCTATCTATCTATCTATCTATCTATCTATCTATCTATCTATCTATAGTGCCTTGCTATCTATCTATCTATCTATCTATCTATCTATCTATCTATCTATCTATCTATCTATAGTGCCTTGCTATCTATCTATCTATCTATCTATCTATCTATCTATCTATCTATCTATCTATCTATCTATCTATAGTGCCTTGCTATCTATCTATCTATCTATCTATCTATCTATCTATCTATAGTGCCTATCTATCTATCTATCTATAGTGCCATCTATCTATCTATCTATCTATCTATCTATCTATCTATAGTGCCTTGCTATCTATCTATCTATCTATCTATCTATCTATCTATCTATCTATCTATCTATCTATCTATCTATAGTACCTTGCTATCTATCTATCTATCTATAGTGCCTTGCTATCTATCTATCTATCTATCTATCTATCTATCTATCTATCTATCTATCTATCTATCTATCTATAGTGCCTTGCTATCTATCTATCTATCTATCTATCTATCTATCTATCACAGTGCCTTTCATTGTCTATCTGTCTATTATATAGTGCCTTTCACATCTATCTGTCTGTCTGTCATTTTAGACAGTGTCTCTCACGTATCTATCATTCATTTTTTTTCTCGTGTCTTTTACGTCTTTATCTCTCTTTCTCTCTCTGTGGACTCTGCTTGCTCTCCCCGTGTCTGTGTCTTTTTTTCTGGCCTCTCCAGGCTTGTTGTGTGCATTAGAGAAGCTGCCGAGAGTACGAGTGAGTGTGACCGTCCCCTCGTGTCCCCTACAGGGTTGCCATTTGTTCAGAGGTGCCCTTGAATTGTCAGGCCTTTCCCAGGTGGACGTGTCCTTTTCTCTCTTGCAGGTCCTTTCTTGTTTCACGGCGTGACTGGTTGTGCTCCTCGTCTTCTCACTTTGTGTTTGTTTGTTTGCCTGCGTTGCTTTGCATTCCATGTGATGGATTGACATAATCAGATGAAGCAGATAAAGTGAAGTTTCCAGTTTTTTTTTTTTCTGGACACGTCTCCCTTGTCTCTTGTGTCCCGTTTTCCACATGTGAGGAGGACGATGGGTGGCCCGATTTGTCCTATCCGAGTTAGCAGCCTTCGATGACCCCGACTGTCCCTTCCTTCCTTGTTTCCTTTTCTCACTGCGGATGATTGCGGCCGATTTGTAGCGTGCAGCCCACCAAAAACACCCCCACCCCCTAAGCACATTAAAAAGTCACTCAACCAGAATCATATTGATGACAAAAATAGCATTGTGTGCGATTGTGTAGCGTAGCTCGCAACACATGCGGTGAAGAGCGACGGGGCTTTTTATTGAGGGCAGCGCTCAGCTTACTTGTTTTCCTTCGAGGCAGATTCTTCTTAGGTCAGACCTCTCAAATGTCCTGTCACGGCTATTGTGGTGTCTGTGACTCACAAAGTCTGCCAAGTGGGGGGTGGGCACCGGAGTGCAGGGCCGAAGTACAAGAAAGTAAAGCAGAAGGTTCCGAATACGGCCATGAGGAGACACCAGGAGTGACAGAGCTCTCGACTAAAACCTGGAAAGAATCCGAGCAGTGCCGCCACCTCGGTCCGACGTGTGAGAACACGAGTTCTGCTTTAGTGCCCACTTTAAAATGTGACTTCGAGTTCCAGCAGGTAGGAATTTCATCCTAACAATGACAGCCATGTAGCTCCTGACAGTCATCAGTGAATGACAATGTGACGATGGATGGGACAAAAATATTGTCGATAATAATAATCCTCTCCTCAGGCTGAAGGGCATTCTGCGAGGTAGACTGGTCCACTCACCGTGACGAGATGCACAAACATCTGACGCCAAGTCTACACTCCTTCTTGATAATCTGAATTAAGTCATACAGCACACTGCCAAATCTCGACTTCCCCTCAGACGACAAGTTTGGAGTTTTTATTGCTCTGCTGACTGACTTAATGACCATCCATATGTCTTGTAAGCCACTTCTCCAGTTCATGGTGGGGTGCAGGGCCATCTTATCGCATGGGCACGCTGGGCACCATGCTAATCTGTGTATGTTGTGACTTGCTGAGTGGTTGAGTAGGGTGATGCCCCACTGCACTGCTTTGCCCGGGGGGCCTATAATGCTGTTAAGACGACCCTGGTGGTGTGGGGCAGCACTCTGTGTGAACCTGGGGGGCATTTAGGCACTTAGCTTATTTACAGGGGCTGATACTTTTGTTAAACTGAGCTAACAGATCAAAATTATAAATGACACTCGTGTCACTATGTGAGCACAGCCAGCTACACTGAGTCACAGCTGAGGAGCGGCACAGCTGAGCTACAGGAGTATAAAGACAGTCAAGTGCAGCGCATTAAAACACAACAAATTCACCGGCAGAAACACAACAAGTTCTTCATTTTATTCTCATGAAGCACAAAGAGCAGGAATACTGACTTAGGGTATCAGACGCGGCACACAGCATGTTGGCAAAGGCACAAAGGAATGGCACATCCACTCAGGGGGCTTTGTCCACTTCATCCACTGTTTAAGTGGCATCGCTAATGACTTGTTAGGGACTGAGAGCCACACAGCTGTCAGCAAGTGCAAGGAGGAGGCGGCCATTAACTGTCTGAGTGTGACATACCTGTGTGCCTTTGTCACAATGTGCTTTGGTAGTGGTTACACATGGCTACGGATTTTATATAGCGCTTTATCACGATGGGCACTAGATATCAGATAGATATATAGAGAGACATACATAAAAAAATTATAGTGACTTTTATATCTATCAGTCTGTCTGTTATATAGTGCCTTTCATATCTTCATACACTGATCCTTTCAAATCTATCATTTTCTATCGTATCTGTCCATTAGCCTTTCCTATCTATCTATCTATCTATCTATCTATCTATCTATCTATCTGTCTATCTATCTATCTATCTATCTATCTATTATATAGTGCCTTTTATGTCTATCTATCTATCTATTGTGACAGATAGGGGGCGCAATCGCTCCCTTGAACCCCTGTCCACGACTCCAGACACCAGGTAAAAGTCCACAAATTGACTTTATTCAAATGCAACAGTGCACAAAACACCCTGTCCTCCACTATACTCATTCAAATCACAAATAATCACATTAAATCAATCCTCCACTCCCAGACGCGTTGCCACCCTTCCACCCTTCTGCTCAGCTCGCCGTCTGGGAGCTCCCACAGTCTTTTTATAAACGTAAAATGTTCTTTTCTTCACCCCAGAAGCACGTCATTCCCCTTGTCTATGTGTGCTTCCGGGGCGTAGGGAAAATATCCGTTGTTCCTCCCTGCAGCGTCTCCTAGTGGCCCCAGGGCTGCGTATAAAAACTACAATGTCCATGATGCCCTGCTGGTCTTCAGGGGACCTCCATACTGCAAGGAGGGCTCCACCTGGCGGCTTGGGGGTATTGGCCGGGATAGACGGCTGGCCACTCATCACTCTATCTATCTATCTATCTGATAGTCTGTCACTGAAGCTGCTCCTCTGTCTGGAGATGATCCTGTTCAGTGGATGCAGTGGATTCTCCATGATTGACAGGAGTCTGCTCAGCGCCCGTCGCTCTGCCACGAATGTCAAACTGTCCAGCCCGATGCATAATAGAGCCTGCCTTCCTCACCAGTTTGTCCTTCTTCTTTATGCTGCCTCCCAGAACACCACCGTAGAAGAGGGCGCCACAACCGTCTGGTAGAACATCTGCAGCATCTTATTGCAGATGTTGAAGGACGCCAGCCTTCTAATGAAGTATAGTCGGCTCTGTCCTCTCTTACACAGATCATCAGTATTGGCAGTCCAGTCCAGTTTATCATCCAGCTGCACTCCCAGGTATTTATAGGTCTCTACCCTCTGCACAGTCACCTCTGATGATCACGGGGTCCATGAGGGGCCTGGGCCTCCTAAAATCCACCACCAGCTCCTTGGTTTTGCTGGTGTTCAGGTGTAGGTGGTTTGAGTCGCACCATTTAACAAAGTCCTTGATTAGGTTCCTGTACTCCTCCTCCTGCCCACTCCTGATGCAGCCCACCATAGCAGTGTCGTTGGTGAACTTTTGCACGTGGCAGGACTCTGAGTTGTATTGGAAGTCCGATGTATGTTGGCTGAACAGGACCAGAGAAAGTCCAGTGCTCTGTGCTGCTGACCACAATGTCAGACCTGCAGTTCATGAGACGCACATACTGAGGTCTGTCTGTAAGATAGTCCACGATCCATGGCACCAGGTGTGAATCTACTACCATCTCTGTCAGCTTGTCCCTAAGGAGCAGAGGTTGGGTCACCTGATCTTCTGTTACCCGAATGTTCGCGACAGATACCGATACGTCTCAAACTTTCTGGATTGAAAATAACTATAAAAGTAGCAGCAGTGGCACCACTCATCTTAGAAACTTGAAATAGAAAAGGAGCTCCGAGTGTCGAATATCTCGAATATCAAACCACACCTGGACAGGCGGTGTACTTTAAAGCAGGCACATATTAGTCATTAGATCTCTGCCTGAGAAATGTTTGATTTTAATTTTAGTTATAATACATTCGTTGTGATTATATGCTTGCAAATTTAAATTTGAAATAAAAATGTAAAAAATTTATTTTGATGTCTTGTTCATTTATTCAACGCCCCCCCACCGTACAGCTTGTGGCACGCCCCACAGTTTGAGAACTGCTGGCATATACAGAGTATCAGGATTAAACTAAAATGAAGTCATGAGAAAGCCGTGTTACGATAACGGGGTTGTTAGCAGTTTTTTTTAAGGTGGTCCACCATATTACCCTGGCGAATTTCTTTCGGTAAACTCATATTCCAGATTTGAGGTGCATAACATCAGAAGGCCGCCCGCCTCACCACTTCTTTTAAGTTTAGCTCTTGGAATTCTAAGCAGACCCTCATTTGAAGACCTCAGGTTACGATTTGGAGTGTCCAGTAAGTAAGATGGCGTGAGATTATTGAAGGCTTTTGTAAATCGGACAGTCCTTTTGCAGCCGCAGAATCTTTTCCTGGGGCCCTGGTAGATGCTGTGCTGTTTATTTAGCTCTTTTCTGTATTTCTTTCTTGATGGCTGTCCTCTCTTCTTTTTGGAAAAAAAAAAGGGGGCGGTTTTTGCAAATTCCACCAGAACAGGATGTCCCTCCCCTTCGGGGGTCACTGCTGTCAATCCCAGTTTGTTTTGGCTGCCCTAACCACTCGCACAGGCAAACAGCAGAAAACACACAGCACCTCTTTATGTGGCAGCGCAGCAAATGTCATAAAGTTTTTCTCCACTCCAAGAACCAGAGACACGTGGAATAAGCAACCAAACACTGGGGGGCACAGGTGGACTTCCAGGACCTTCAGATCTCAGCTTGTCTTGGGGAATTTTGGTAGCCAGGATGGGCAAGCGTAGTTGGGCAATTGATCTGAATATTGGGCCCTGGAGTCTGCCAGCTTTCATTCCAACTGAACTACCAGTCGGCTGAAGTCTTAATGTCTTTCTTTCTTTTTGTTTTTTTCTTGTCTTTTCCAGCTCATCATTTCTTTTCTGTTACTGCCTGTGATGAAGCCTTCTACGTGCACGCCATTGAAAATTTATGTTTAGTCAAGTTCCAAGGTGACATGGAGGCTCTGGGCCAACGGTACTGGTGCGACTGGGACGAAACAGTTGAGTAGGTCTCTCTTCCTTGTTTTATATTCAATGTAATAACGTGTGGTATTGATGTACAGACAGCTGACCCTCCCAGTTAAGCGATGTTCTTAACAGACATGGCATCAAGAAGGCACTCATGATGTCAAAAACGGCTCACATTGATGGTTTATTTGAATTCTGTCTGGTGATAAAATGAGTCGGTCAAGTGGGAGTTCAATTGGGCATCCTGTGGAGTTTGAATGGGATGCAAATCAGAAATTTCAAAACATAGGAGGCCATCAAATAACATTTCAAAGCCATTTAACCCACTAGGGGCTCAGGTCTTAGTGCCTGTCCACCATTCACACCCACACCCACAGAATCTGGCATGCATGTCTTTAGGATGTGGGAGGAAGGCCAGCCTGCCCAGCTGATCACCCTCAAAAACACTGGCCGAAACTTCACATGGACATGCCATGGCATTTGAACCCAACATATTGAGTCTGTAAGGGAACAGTGTAACCCAGTGTGCCAGCCATAAACAGGGCATAGTTTATGAGTTGACAAGGCATGGCATTTGAACTCGGGGTGTTGGACTTTATGAAGAAACTAGTGCTAGCCAGTGTGCCAACCTCAACCAGGGCATAGTTTATGAGGAAACAAGGTGTGGCATTTGACCTAAGAATGTTGAGTCTGAGAGGGATTAGTGCCACCCAGTATGCCAGTCTCAGACAATGCATGGCATTTGTACTCAGGGTTTTGAGTCTTATGAAGGAACTAGTGCTACCCAGTGTGACAGGCAGAAAAAGGGCTTAGTTTATTAGGAGGTGAGGCTTGGCATTTGAACCCATAGTGCTGGGTTTGAGAGGGTACAGTGTCAACCAATGTGCCAGCCTCAAACAAAACATAGTTTATGAGTTGACAAGGTGTGGCATTTGAACTTGGGGTCCTGGACTTTGTGGACTTTAGTGCTAGCCAGTGTGCCAACCTAAACCAGGGCATAGTTTATGAGTAAACAAGGCATGGCATTTGAACTAAGAATGCTGAGTCTGAGAGGGAACAGTGCCACTCAGTGTGCCAGTCTCAGACAAGGCATGGCATTTGAACTCAGGGTGCTGGGTTTTTGAGGGATCAGTGCTACCCGATATGCCAGCCACAAAGCAGGCATAGTTTATGAGTTGACAAGGCATGGCATTTGAACCCAGAATGATGGACCAGCACTACCCGCATATTAAATTTGTACAAAACAAATGTTTAAAGAAACTACATTTAAATATCAAAGTGATTATTGCTGCTGACGGACCAATCCACAGACTCGGATTCACATCCTGGACACAAAGACAATTCAAACAAATACTTTTCGTTATCGATGATATGCAGTGTTTAATGCTGTTGGCTTTTAGTGCCTAACACTTGGGTTCAAACCCTGGAAGTGTGGACAATAAATACTTAAAGCAAAGGACCTGTAGATGCCCAAGTGGTGCAGTGTTGCCACATCTATGCCATTGTGCTGGAATGCAACCCAAAATGACTAAAGAACATTCACGGGACACAGGGAGAACATTCGGGCTCTCCTGAGAAAGGTGCCAAGCTTGGCCAAAAGATGGCCTGTCCATTTGACATGGCATCATCCTGTCTGAGTTTGGGTTAAGCACTGAACGCATGGCATGGCCGACCCTGGGAGAGATGCTAGTCCATCGCGGGACGCTTTTACACGGTCGGTCAATGAAACCTGCATGCCTTTGTGATGAGGGAAATAACCACAATCACCGGGGAAAATCCACAGAAAGACCCTCCAGTCACAACACATGGAGAGCAGCTGATCATCTGTGCACTAAGTTCAGTCCAGGCTCTGTGTGCAGGGCAGGAATCGGCCACCCGCATGGGACACAAGCCTCCCCTAAGACGCACACACCCATTCCCACCCTTAGAAGGCCATTTTAGAATTGCAGATCAGTCTTCCTACACAACAGCGGACCAGCGAGTCGCCACTTGAGGGTCTCCTCACCTGACATCACCGTCAGGAACCCATTTGAGCCAACCCAGGATTCTGGGGGCCACAGGCTTCATTGGCAGCTCTGGGCGTCAAGCAGAATCCGTCCCCAGATGAGGGGGGCTACTCTGTTGCAGATAAACATTTGTCATTTCATTAATTTTTTCTACAATTCCCCTCTGTGATAAACATCTCATAATTCGTCATATCATTCAATTGTTATTTCTGAGGTTAAGATAGAAATGCTGCCATCTGATCTCGAGGCGAGAAAAAGAGATGATGTAGCTCAAGAAGTTTAATTAAAAAGCTAATTTAAGTAGCTTATAATAAAGCAAAGGCTTAGGAGACGTTATTACAAAGTTAATGAATTCACAATAAAAATAACCAGAGGAGGTAAGTAAAGAGCTCTGTCCTACTCATGGGGTACTGGAGGGAGAACGTGGGGCCTTGGTGTGCCAGGCAAGCAATGTGAGTGACCCCCTAAGCTGGTGGCCACCATCAAACACCACCTCAGGCCTGCAGTCTGCTCTTCTCACAGTTACAATCCAAGAAAATCGCAGAGTCGGGCGACTGGCCTTACAGCCTGGTGAAGTTACCTCTGGAATAGACAAGCAGAGAGATGATGAAAGGCACTATATAGTAGACATACAGATAATGAAAGGCACTATGTAATAGACAGATCGATAGAGAGAGATAATGAAAGGTGCAGTAAGATAAATAGATATGAAAGGCACTATATAATAAAAAGATATAGAGAGAAAGATAATGGAAGGCACTATATAACAGAGGGAGAGAGATAATGAAAGGCACTATATAACAGACATACAGATAATGTAAGGCACTATATAGTAGATCTACAGATAGTGAGGGTCACTGTATAACAGGCATATAGGTAATCAAAGGCACTATGTGATAAACAGATAGAGATAATCAAAGGTGCTGTAAAATGAATAGATATGAAGGCACTATATGATAGAGAGAGAGATAGATAGATACTGAAAGGCCCTATATGATATAATAGCTAGATAAATAGATATGAAAGACACTATATGACAGATAATGAAAGGCACTATATTACAGATAGATATGAAACGCAATATATAAAACAATAGGTAAATATATATGAAAGACACTATATGGTAGATAATGAAAAGTACTATGTGGTAAACAGACATAGATAATCAAAGGTGCTATAAAAAATAAATAGATATGTAATGCATTTTTTGATAGAGAGATAGATACTGAAAGGCACTATATAATATAATAGATGAATCAATATGAAAGATACTATATAATATATAATGAAAGGCACTATATAATCCATCCATTATCCAACCCGCTAATATAATAGATAAATCAATATGAAATATACTATAATATATATAATGAAAGGCACTATATAATAGGTAGATTATGAAAGGCACTATATAATAAATAGAAATAGATTAATAATTAAAGGTGCTTTAAAATAAATAGATGTGAAAGTCACTATGTGACAGAGAGAAAGATACTGAAAGGCACTATATAATAGCTAGATAAATATGAAAGGCATTATATGATAGATAGATAGGAATGAAAGGCACTATATAATAGATAGATAAATAAATATGAAAGGCATTATATGATAGATACATGTAGATAGATATGAAAGGCACTATATAATAGATAGGTAGCATTATTTTGTCCCTGGGTGAAAATTTGGCTTTTTTTACAGCAACTCTTTACATAACTAAATACATAAATAGATAGATAAATAATTACCTATACACACACTATGGTCCAGACACACACCAGAATGACTAAAAAGAAGGAAAACATCTGACATGGCAGTCGCAGTACCAGTCCCAGTAAGGTGCTATACAGGTGTGTTACTGTTGTGTTTCTTGACACACTTCTGTTGGCTGAAAGTCCTCAGTGTTGGTGTGTCAGACAGAGGATGTGCAGCATTGTTCATGATGGCACTCAGTTTCACATTCCTTCTCCCCTCCTCGACCATCCCCAGGATGCCCAGAGTGGGTCCTGTAACTGAGTCTGCCCTTTTAATAAGCTTGATGATTTGGTGGGCCTCTCTTGAAGTGATGTGACTAGAACAGCACACCACGCTGGCCATCAAAGAGTTGTAGAAGATCTGAAGGTCGCCACTGCCCATCTTAAAGGGACTCTGTCTCCTAAGCCTGCTCCTCCGGCCTTTCTTATATTGGTCTTCTGTTCTGAGACCAGTGCAAGCTGTCATTGGTGTGGACCCCTAAAGAAGTGCACCACCTCCACACCCACTCCCTGAACAGTGGCCGAGTGAGGAAGTTCTTTGGTGTAGCAAAAGTCAGTCACCAGCTCCTTGGTTTTGCTTTAGCCCCTAGTATCAGACATCCAGCCCCTGATCTCTGAGAGTGCGCAAACCACCCCCGCCCACCATTTCCCAAATCGTCTAATGCACTTAGGCTTCCAGTCCCTAATCTTTGAAAGCCCAGCCCTTCTTCCTCCTATTGTGGATTCAGAATACTCATCAACAGTGTAAGAACTTGCATGGGGGACAGGGAGAGTCCGAGTTTCCATCCCACACAATTCTAAAAGTGACAACAGGGTGACAGGTGTGTCAAAGCCCCTAATAAATGCTGAAGCCAGCAACACCCCTGGTTCAGACTTACACGCTGCGCAGCCACAGGTGCTGCTGGGATTGATTCAATTAGGTAAAGCTGATGAATCCCAGGGGGAGAATTGAAAGGCTCTCCCCGCGGTCTCCTCAAGTGACTGAACTGTCAGGTTGTCAAGTTTCTGTTCGGTCGAACACACACACACACACACACACACCTGAGTGAATTCTGAAAACGTAAAGCCAGGCGGCAGCCCAGTCATAATCTCCACGCTCGTCTCCTTTTGATATTTCAGTTTTCGATTTTTTAATACATTTGCCAAACTCTTGTTTTCGCTTTGTCATTCGGGGGTTTGTGGGATGGGTGTTTGAGTGTTGCTTGACGTGGGAAGAAATGAATTCAAAGGATTTTGGGTACACAAGGCTGTAAGGGAGGGCGGCATGGTGGCGCAGTGGGAAGCGCTGCGGCCTCACAGTTAGGAGACCCGGGTTCACTTCCCAGGTCCTCCCTGCGTGAAGTTTGCATGTTCTCTGTGTGGCTTTCCTCCCACAGTCCAAAGACATGCAGGTTAGTTGCATTGGCGATCCTAAATTGTGCTTGGTGTGTGGGTGTGCCCTGCAGTGGCACTCAGTCCATTCCTAACCCACTTATACAAGACGAGATACTACAAAGAAATACAGGGGGACATTCAGAGACAATTCCCGATTATGATGCGACTAGAGACAGCATGAAATGAAATGAAAATATTAAGCAAACACTGTGGTGGGCTGGCGCCCTGCCCGGGGTTTGTTTCCTGCCTTGCGTCCTGTGTTGGCTGGGATTGGCTCCAACAGACCCCCATGACCCTATAGTTAGAATATAGCGGGTTAGATAATGGATGGATGGAAGGCTGAAAGGGAACAGAATATACAATACAGTACAGTTTATTTTTGTATAGCCCAAAATCACACAGGAAGTGCCGCAATCGGCTTTAACAGGCCCTGCCTTTTGACAGCCCCCCCAGCCTCGACTCTCTGAGAAGACAAGGAAAAACTCCCAATAAAAACCTTGTAGGGAAAAATGGAAGAAACCTCGGGAAAGGCAGTTCAAAGAGAGACCCCTTTCCAGGTAGGTTGGGCGTGCAGTGGGTGTCAAAAGTAGGGGGGTCAATACAACACAATACACAGAACAGAACAAATCCTTAATACAGCATAATAATAAAAATTTTAGAAGTACGGTTTAACAGTAGATGATATGACATAATTAGGTTTGGATATTTTTAGAGTCCTGGAGACCTCATCCATCAAGCTGCCTCCCCATTTGGCCATGCCACGGCTGAAACGTTGCTCCGATGAAAGGACCCCTCTTTCCCATGATTTCTGTGATCCTCCATCAGGGATGACTTTACCATAGGCAGGCAAACAACTTGGCAGGTGGGCTGTGGCACCAATTGCCACATTTGAGTACCGAGAAAAGAAACAGAATAGGTGAGGGTTCGTATTCAATTCTAACTATCATGTTACTTATGTTTTAGTGCTAATAACTAACAACAGAGATGCAGTCTGTACAGTTAATCAGCAGCTCTAGTCAGGGTGTGCTAAACTGAAGTAGTGAGTCTTAAAAGCTGAGACCGAAGGGGCATCTCTTATAGTAGCAGGCAGACCACTACACAGTTTAGGGGCCCTGTAACAAAAGCTCGACCTCCTACTGTTATTTTATTAATTCTTGGAATCCTAAGCAGACCGGCATCTTGAGATCTTAATGTGCGCTCAGGTTTGTAAGTCATGATAAGTTCAGACAAGTAAGCCGGACCTCAGCCATTTAATGCTTTATATGTTAAAAGGAGGATTTTGAAATCTGCCCTAAACTTAACCAGGAGCCATTTGAGAACTGGAGTTATGTGTTCATATTTTCTTGTTCTTGTATTAATTCTTGCAGCCCATTTTGGATTAACTGGAGGCTGTATAAAGAACAGTTTGAACAGCCAGTGAACACCGCATTGCAGTAGTCAATCCTACTAGAGATAAATGCATGAATTAATTTCTCACAATCCTGTTGATTTAGAAAGCGCCTTAATTTCCTAACATTTTTAAGATGGAAAAAACATGTTTTGGACGACTTTGTAAAATGTGCTTTAAATGACATGCTAGAGTCAAAGATAACTCCTAGATTGCGGGCTGATTCAGTAAAATTAATTGGGATTCCAACTGAGTTAAACGATGACAGAATATTATTGTGATCAACGTCATTCCCTCCAACAATTAACATCTCTGTTTTATTGGTATTTAAAGACAAGTAGTTCTCATTCATCCATTCCTTTAATTCACTAACACAACTAATTAAAGACAACATCGGAGAAACTTCATTTGATTTAAATGAAAGGTATAACTGGGTGTCATCTGCATACGAGTGAAAATTAACATGATGTTTCCTAATGAGAGATCCCAGTGGAAGCATGTAAAGTGAAAACAGTAAAGGTCCCAGTACAGAGCCCTGCGGGACACCATATTGAACTTCTGTGTATAATGATGGAGTACTGTCTGAACATTTCTGTACATACTGGAATCGATTTGATAAATAAGAACTGAACTAAGCGAGCACGGGGCCTGTAAGCCCAACATCGTTTTCTAGCCTGTGCAGTAAAATCGAATGGTCAATGGTGTCAAATGCTGCACTTAAGTCCAACAACATAATTACAGTGGAGTTTCCTTCATCAGAGGATATCAGAATGTCATTTAAAACCCGTGTTAGTGCCATTTCTGTACTATGACCAGTGCGGAAACCAGACTGGAATTTCTCAAATAAATTGTAATGCGTAAGGTGTGACTGAAGCTGACTGGCGACTACTTTTTCTAGTATTTTAGAGAGAAATGGTAAATTTGAAACAGGCCTATAGTTATTTAGTATGTGTGGGTCTAGGTCTGACTTTTTAAGTAAAGGTTTAATGACTGACACTTTTAGTGTGCAAAGAGTGAAGGGGGTGAAGACTTTAGGAAGGTGCCTTATTTGTTACTTTTTTTTTTTTGGAGGTCCTGAAGACTTCAAATCCCCACCTTGGCACCCACTGTGTGCCAACTGCTGCACATTCTCCTCAGTCTTCCAGTTTTTAAACCCCAACACAACACAATCGTGTTGGCATTCGGCCCGGTGTGGTGGGCAAGTCTGAGCGTTCCTTGCAATTAGCTGGCACCTCCTTCTCTTGGCTGCCGCCTTCCACCCTGAGCTGCCATTTTCATAAACCCCCACCCCGCAGACTGTAATGGTGTATATACTACCTGTTAATTGAGAAAGCCCAAGATAACCCCCCCCACACACACACACACCACCATGAATAAACGAACAGACTGAGCTATATTTAATCAGAAAATGTGTAATTATTTCTTTACACTCTGGTACATCTGGAAAACTTTTATTGATTACTTGCCTCACATTATGCCGGTGGTGCATTTCATTCAAATCCCCTGGAAAATTCGAATCCTTTTGTAATATTGATTATGTCGAGGATGGTGTAATTGTTCAATCATGAATATTGCATTAGGTCATAACAGTGACAAAATTCTAATCAGAGCCCAACTGGGATTCAGCTGCTGTAATTACAGTGCGCCAACATCCTTCATCAGGGGCGCGTGGACTTGTCAGGAGGTGCTGCCGCTGCTTGTGCGGCCCATTAGCCCACCACGGTTTGTGATCCTCCCCCTTAGCCCACTCGAGACACTAACTAATCAAGTCTGATTTTATAAAGCGCCTGTCGTTGTCGTGAACTTTGTTTCAGAAGTGCTACACGGGTGTACGGCTTGGCCGACGACCACACCGGGTTTTCTTGTTTCATGCATTCGGCCTTCGAGGATGACTTTGGGATTTTTCAAGTCCAAAATGAACTCTTCACAAACTTGGTGTGTATGCATTCTTCATCATTTTTTTAGTCCTGAATAGAGTTTGCGGGGGGGTTTGGTGGCATTCACGTTGCGGTGGGGGGCTGGTGCCTATCCCAGCTGGTATAACACAGGAACAAACCTTGGACAGGGTGCCAGTCCATCGCAGGACAGACACGCACAAACACACAGTGAGGCCAATTTAATATGGTCAGCCCACCTAACCTGCATGTCTTTGGAATGGGGGGGAACCCACACTGATATGGGGAAGAACATGCAAACTCCACGCATGGAGGACTCATTTATTTATTTCTATTGCACATTTTCATACAAATAATGCAGCTCAAGGTGCTTTACATGATGAAGAAAGAGAAAAGAGACAAAGTTAAGAATTAAAATAAGACAAAACTCATTAACATAGAATAAAAGTAAGGTCCGATGGCCAGGGAGGACAGAAAATACAAAAAACAAAACTCCAGACAGCTGGAGAGAAAATAAAATCTGCAGCGGTTCAGAGGCCATGAGACCACCCAGCCCCCTCTAGGCATTCTACCTAACATCCATGACCTCAATCAGTCCTCATGGTGTTCAGGGTTCTCATGGAAGAACTTGATGATGACGGTCATGTGGACTTCTGGCCTTCAATCCATCAATGGAGAGACATCACGGTGCTTTGATCAGGTGGTGGTGGTGCAGGTCACCACCACAGAAAACCGGAAAAAGAACAGAAGAGAAAGTTGGGGTTAGTATGGATTTTGAATATGAATACCATGAAGAATAATGATAATTAATTGAATATGCAGAGCATCAGGATTAAACTAAAATGAAGTTATGAGAAAGCCATGTTAAAGTAAAGTGTTTTTAGCAGTGTTTTAAAGTGCTCCACTGTATTAGCCTGGCGAATTCCTATTGCCCTGCGTGTTTACATGTTCTCCCCGTGTCTGCGTGGGTTTCCTCCCACAGTCCAAAGACATGCAGGTTAAGTGCATTGCTGATCCTAAATTGTCCCTAGTGTGTGCTTGATGTGTGTGTATATGTGCCCTGCGGTGGGCTGGCGCCTTGCCCGGGGTTTGTTTCCTGCCCTGCGCCCTGTGTTGGCTGGGTTTGGCTCCAGCAGACCCCCCGTGACCCTGTAGTTAGGATATAGCGGGTTGGATAATGGGTGGATGAATTCCTGTTGCCAATCTATTCCAGACTTGAGGTGCATAACAGCAGAAGGTCGCCTGCCTCACCACTTCTTTTAAGTTTAGCTCTTGGAATTCTAAGCAGACCCTCAATTGAAGATCTAAGGTTACCATTTAGAGTGTAAGGTGTAAGACATTCTGAAATATAAGATGGAGTGAGATTATTTAAGGCTTTGTAACCCATCAATAGTATTTTAAAGTCAATTCTAAATGGCACCAGTAACCAGTGTAGTGACGCTCAGACTGGGGTGATGTGCTCAGATTATCTTTTCCTAGTTAAGATTCTAGCAGCTCCATTCTGGACTCGTGGCAATCAATTGATGTCTTTTTTGGGTGGTCCTGAGAGGAGTGCGTTACAGTAATCTAGTCGACAGAAAACAAAAGTATAAACTCATTTCTCAGCATCTTTCAGTGATATTAGAGGTCTAAATTTTGTTATATTTCTTAAGTGAAAAAATGCTGTCCTAGTGGTCTGATGAATATGCGATTTAAAATTCAGGTCAGAGTCAACAGTTACCCCTAAAATCCTTACCTCCGTTTTGACTTTTAATCCTAATGCATCAAGTTTATTTCTAATAACCTCATTATATCCATTATTGCCAATCACTGAAATTTCAGTTTTCTCTTTATTTAGTTTGAGAAAATTACTATTCATCCAATCAGAAACACAAGTACGACATTGTGTTAGTGAATCAAGAGAGTCGGGGTCGTCAGACGCCATTGATAAATACAGTTGTGTGTCATCAGCATAACTGTGGTAGCTCATGTTATGCCCCAAGATAATCTGACCTAACAGAAGCATGTAGATCGAAAAGAGCAGCGGACTCAGGATAGAGCCTTGTGGAACATCATATAGAGCATCAGGTGTCGTTGAAGTATAATTACAACACCACTAACAAAGAATTTTCTCCCTGCCAGGTAGGATTCAAACCAATTTAAGACACTGCCAGAGAGGCCCACCCATTGACTAAGGCAATTTCTAAGAATATTGTGATCAATGGTGTCAAATGCGGCACTCAGATCTAAGAGGACAAGAACAGATAAATGGCCTCTGTCTGCATTCACCCGCAAGTCATTTACTACTTTAACGAGTGCCGTTTCTGTGCTGTGATTTGTTCTGAAACCCGACTGAAACTTATCAAGAATAGCAGGTTTATTGAGGTGGTCATTTAACTGCATAATGACTGCCTTCTCCAGAACTTTACTTAAGAAAGGCAGGTTAGAGATGGGTCTAACATTTTCAAGAGCCGAGGGGTCGAGATTATGTTTCTTAAGTAGGGGTTTAACTACAGCAGTCTTAAGACAGTCTGGGAAGACCCCCGTATCCCTCCAACTCAGAATGAGAAGCTGAGCTACTCTCACCCGCACTTCAGAAGAGGTCATCCACTTGAAACTAAGCCCAGTGCATGCATGGGAAACCAACCAGGAAAAGCTTGGAAGAGGTGTGGGTGCGGCCAGCAGGGGGCGCTTGACCCTGAGGTCTGTGTGTGGATGCCAGTGGCCCCCAGTGCAGTCATGGGGACACTGTGCTACAAAAATGGGGCTGTCCTTCAGATGAGATCTAAGATGGAGGGTCCTGACTGTTTGTGGTCATTAAGAGATCCCTGGGCATCCTGCAAAAACAGCAGGGTGTATCCCGATGTCCTGATTAAATTGCTTACCATGGCCTGGTCATTCTGCCCCCCTAATCACCCCCTATCTCTTGTTGGCTATCTAGCTCTCACCACCTTACAACTACAGTGGGGGGAAATAATTACAGAGCCCCTGCTAAATTTGTAAGTTTACTCACTTATCCAAGAAATGAACAGTCTCTTAATTTTTATGGTACAGTAATCCCTCACTCTATCGCGCTCTGACTTTCGCGGCTTCGATCTATCGCAGATTTTACATGTAAGCATATCTAAATATATAACACAGATTTTTCGCTGCTTCACGGGTTTCTCCGAACAATGGGTCTTTTTACTTCTGGTACTTGCTTCCTCAGTTGGTTTGACCAGTTGATTTCATACAAGGGACGCTATTGGCGGATGGCTGAGAAGCTACCCAATCAGAGCACGCAGTTAAGTTCCTGTGTGCTGACTGGCTCAGCGACGGAGCGGCGAATTCGATTCCACTGCGTTAACTAGGAAGTCTCGTCTCGCTCATTCAGCATCAACGTGTTTCGCTGTGTAAAGAGTTCACTTTTGTGCTCTTTTGTGTTTATCTTTGTGCGTAGTCAAGCCCTTCATTACGGCTCCAAAACGATCTGCTCCTGCTACTGCTTCGGGGGCCGTGCCCAAGCGCCAACAGAAGATGCTAACGATTGCTGAAAAGGTAAATGTTTTGGATATGTCGAAGGAAGGGAACAGCTACACCGCTGTAGGATGCCATTACGGCGTCAATGAATCCACGATTCTTTTTTATTTAAAAAGGAGGAAAAGAATATAAGATCTACGGCCGCAGTGTCCTTTTAACCAGAGCGCAAAACGAGTTGTAAGTGGACGTAACAAGGCGGTAGTCCAGATGGAATTTGCTTTAGGGATTTGGATTGAGGAAGAACAACGGCGATGCTACACAGTCGCCTGAAGAGGCTCTTTTAGAAGGGCTGTAACGCTCTCCTTTGTTGTGCAGTAAAACTAAACTCATCGTTATCGGACAAGTCATCGTGTCATTGTTGGTGAGTAACCATAATTCATTTTCTACACACAGTACTTAGTACATGTACGTACGTTTAGTGTCACTCTACACACATTTTACTGTATACAATGTTTCTTGCATTGTACGTATTTATTGCTGGTGGCCCGTCTGTCGTAATGGCTGTAACATACGTGATATCGAGACGCACGATATCTTTAAAATAATATTTAGGCTTTACTGTGTATAAACTGTGTTTACGTACATAATTTCAACGAGTCTTACCTAATATCTAAGAAAATACAAAGGGTCTATGCTGTATAACTGTGCAGGAAATGTTTATACGAGTGTTGAAGAGTTTAAAATATATAAAAATAACCATTTGAACGTATAGTTTTTACTTTGCGGATTTTCACCTTTCGCGGGGGGTTCTGGAACGCAACCCCTGTGATCGAGGAGGAATAACTAGTTTCATTTTACTGGAGAGAGACAGAATATGAACCAAAAATCCAGAAAGAAACACATGACATCAAAGTAATAAATGGATTTGCATGTCATTGAGTGAAATAAGGATTTGATCTCCTCCATCCCAGCAGAATTCTGGCTCCCACAGATTGGCCCAGATGTTCACTGGCAAGCTTAAGATGGGCCTGTACCTGTGCCTTCTGAAGAAGGGGGACCTTATGGGTCGTTGCAGGATTTCAATCCGTGTTACCAATGGTGTTGTGGTGGTCCCAACTGCCTTCAGATCATTAACAAGCCCCTCCTGTGTAGTTCTGGGCTAATCCCTCACCTTTCTCATCATCATCCTCAGATCCCAAATGGTCCTGCACGGTGTGGCCAGTAGGGGGAAGCGTTTCAGCACCCTAATATCCCAGGCACAAATCCTACTACAATTAAAAAAAAAAATACTTTACAAAAGTCTTTGAAAGTCACAAATACAACACAATTCTTCTCCTTCTCTTTTTCACTCTATACTTTTGCTCCTCCATGTGAGTTTTGTCCTCCTTCCGCTCAGCTCCAACACTCCTGGATGAGGTCACGCAGCTTCTTTTATGCTGGTCCTGGGAGTACTTCTGGTGCCATAACACTGAATAGCAGAAGCTCCACAAAATGGGGAGTCCCTGTCTGGCGGCACCCAAGGACCCCAACCAGGGTTGTCTCTCAGGACTACGAATCCCATGGATCCCTGTGGGTGTCCTTATTAGGGCTATGCCAGAGGAGCATTGCCATCTGTTGTACTGGGAAAGAAACTGCTCCTGACATACAGACCTCCCCCAGTCCATTCATTCATCTTCCACCCAGGCTGGGTTACGTCTCAATATATTGTCTCTCCATTATGGCCTCCCATCCGGGCCAGGGCTCACCAGTTGGGGTGCCATTCCCATCCCTGAGTTCGCTTACAAGCGGCTTGTGGGTTGTGCCTTGCAATGGGTCACCACGGGCTGTTTAAATGTCCTCCATCCCCCAAGGGTGTTTATTACCAGTGGCAATTCTCTGAGGGGCAACCAAACCCCTCCACCCTGTCATGAGTGATATAATAGATCTAACCTGTGCAGTGCTTCCTAAATGAAAAAACGTAGTCATAGTAATCTGCTCAATGTGCCATTTTTGAAGTTCAGATCCAAATCTGGAATGAACCTAAAGAAGAGCCAATGACCCCTTGAAACTCAGTGGTGCATTGGCAACCTTGACTCAGGGGTCTGGGACCCTCAGAGTGTACAGCGTGAACCCGGCTTGCTGTGGCTGTGCCTACGTAGACAGATGCATGTAATTTAGACAGCCGGCTACACACAAATAAACTGAGAATGAAAGTAAAGCGAGGCGCAGACACGTCGCTGGAGGGGCTTTGGCATTCAGCATTTTTCTTATGAATCATAAAAAATAAACCGCAATAAAGTCGTCTTCCAAGATGCTTTGCCATGAGACACTCGGCCCACCCCACGCTACAAACTCTGTTATGTCATGTAATTCCTGCCATGTTCAGCACCTTTCCAGTTTTGCAAAGTATTGGCTTCTGAAATGAATAAAGACATAAAGTCATTTTTAGAAATCATTCATGGTGGCGGCCTCATTTATGTGTCAGGCATGCAACTGTTCTGAACAATTCACTCCATGATAGAAATCGTCCAGGCCCATTTGTTTCTTTGGCCTCTCCCATTTGCACTTCTTGACAGTTTTTTGTTTTCCCAGGTCTTGAGTTTCCTGTTGACAGGGAAAATCCCAAACGGGGAACCTCAGCTGGGCTTCCGGAGAAACGTCAGGTCACCTTCCTGTCCTGCTGTTACAGGCCATCCCCTTGTGACATGACATCGTGCTTACATGAGGTCACTTGTTTGTTAGCAGCAGGATGACTGGGTGGGCTCCACTTGGCCTGGCTGACCCCCACCTTGCATTAGTGGACAGAAAGGCCATACCTTTTTAATGATTTTGGCTGGGGTACGTTAACGGAGTGAATTGTGGCTGTCATCATCCCACCCAGGGCCACCTTAACGTATGGGCACGCTGGGCAGTTGCCCGATGGGGGTTACAAACATGGGGGTCCCAATGTTGTAAATTGCTGAGTGGCTATGTAGGTAGGGGACCCCCAGTGCGCTGCTTTTCCCGGGGGCCTATATCGCTGTTAAGACGGCCCGGATCCCACCTTGAATACCCACGAATACAATTTGCCTGAAGAGGGGGCCTTGAAAGCTAGCATATGGTAATCTGTTCAGTTAGCCAATAAAAGCTGTCATTTTGCTTGACTTCTTCTTGCAACCGTAAACAATAAAAATCAGCTGTTGATTCGAGGCTTATGTCAGAATATCAGGAAGGCCTGAGGACGCCCTTCTTTAGTGTAGGCCCGAGGACACTAGTCTTTAGTCTTTAAAAATATTTTTCTTACCTACTATAACATACTATATAGAACACCCATTTAAGTATTGGACATTTGAGACAGTCTTTGGGAAAAGAAAAGGCTCACGGTGTAAACAGTCGTGATGAGTGCTTTGTTTTTAGACTCAGGGAAACACAAATACTCGCAGAACGGAATTTCCGCAGTGGTCTTAGTTTGGTTTTTTTGCTTTGTTTTGTTTTCCGGATGTTGTGATACGAGGTCAAGAAAGGGTGAACAGGCCTCAGAATAAGCCTCAGGAGCAGGTAGCCTGGCCCCATTTATAAAAATCAGGCTCTGAGGCCTGTGCAGGCTCAGAAATGGGCCTCATGCTTTTAAAGGTTCAGCTGTCAGGAAGGCCTTTTAAGGGTGTTAATGCAGTACATTCATATTTAATTTTTTATTCACTTATTTGAGACTCTTCTTCTTCTTTTGGTTGCTCCCGTTAGGGTTTGCCACGGCAGATCATCTTCTTCCATATCTGTCTGTCCTCTGCATCTTGTTATGTTACACCCATCACCTGCATGTCCTCCCTCACCACATCCATAAACCTTCGCTTAGGCCTTCCTCTTTTCCTGTTCCCTGGCAGCTCTGTCCTTAGCATCCTTCTCCCAATATACCCCTCATCTCTCCTCTGCACATGTCCAAACCAATGCAATCTCACCTCTCTGACTTTCTCTCCAAACCGTCCAACTTGAGCTGACCCTCTAATGTTCTCATTTCTAATCCTGTCCATCCTCGTCACACCCAATGCAAATCTTAGCATCTTTAGCTCTGCCACCTCCAGCTCTGTCCGCTGTGCCACCGTCTCCAACCCATATAACATAGCTGGTCTCACTACCGTCCTGTAGACCTTCCATTTCACTCTTGCTGATACCCATCTGTCACAAATCACTCCTGACACTCTTCTCTGCCCACTCCATCCTGTCTGCACTCTCTTCTTCACTTCTCTTCCACAATCCCTGTTACTCTGTACTGTTGATTCCAAGTATTTAAACTCATCCACCTTCGCCAACTCCACTCCCTGCATCCTCACTATACCTCTGACCTCCCTTTCATTCACACAAATGTATTCTGTCTTGGTGGTCCTACTGACCTTCATTCCTCTCCTCTCCACCTCTCCAGGGTCTCCTCAACCTGCTCCCTACTCCCTCTACAGATCACAATGTCATCAGCAAACATCAGAGTCCACCCAGGCTCAGGGGATGCACAAACCAGTATGTTTCTTTGTGCCGGTCCCAAGCCCGGATAAATGGGGAGGGTTACGTCAGGAAGGGCGTCCGGTGTAAAATTTTGCCAAATCAATATGTGGACAACAATACTATTTGAGACTAAGGGATATACTGTATATTCTTCACTGCCACTGCATATATTAATTTGCCTCATAAAGTTGTGTCCAAAAGTGAATTGTTTTGTTAGAAATTTATAAAATACTTTGTTTGTTCTTGTAGCTTACAAAGGGGCCTTAGTGTACCACAGTTGAATGAAAAAAAAAGTACCAAATTCCATCCACTTTGAGGCAGCATTGATTTTGATTTATGAAAATGTGCCTTCCTTGGTTGTGGGCCATCCTTGTGAAGACAAAAGGGAACTAGAAATAATCATTTTATTTTCAGGTTCCTGGGACATTTTCTGTTAGCACTAGCATGTCTGCTCACCTCTGCCATCATGGCAGGAGTTTATACGGAAATAAGGGAGTTGGTCATGTAGACGCTATGTGGCACTGTTGCCCCTTTAAACCCAACAGACACTCAGGACATCAGGTAAAAGCACCAAGAAGATATTCATTTAGTTTCTTCTTTAAATACTTCCCTCTAAGCACCACAGCCACACTAAACGGGCAAGTAGATCACAAATCACAATAATTATAAACACCGTTCTCTCCTCCACACCTCCCAGCAAGCTTTGATCACCTCCACCCGACACTGGCTTGCTTGCTGCGTCTTCAGCCGTCGTTTAAATAGCCCTTGAGCTTCTGCTCTTCCGTCCACGTGACTTGCCAGCACTTCCAGGTCAGACGGAGAATTAAAGTTCTTTAATCAGCCTGGAAGTACTTTGGGGCTTCCGTCCTCGTGACTTCCTAGTACTTCTGGGATATAACGGAAGCATGACTTCCCTAGCACCCCCTGGTGGCACACACGGCACCACCCAACAAGGCTGAGAAGCCAAACTCCAAGTCCCAGGACGCCCTGTGGGAATCCGGAGCACCTCTACACTCCAGGGGAGATGCCATCTAGCGTTTTGGGGGAGGCAGTGGCCACAAGTAGCTGCCTTCCCCCCATCATTCCATCTCAGGGGCGTCCCGGACAGGTTGAGCAGCCGGCCGTCTCTCTTACAGTCAGCACGATGGCATTTCATGTCTGAAGCTGTTTAGAACAATTTTGTCTTCAATCAATCAATCAATCAATATTTATTTATATAGCACATATTCATACAAAAAAATGTAGCTTTACAAAATGAATAGAAAAATAGAAGACACAATAAAAAATAAACATAAGTCAACATTAATTAACATAGAATAAGTAAGGTCCGATGGCCAGGGTGGACAGAAAAAATAAAAAACTCCAAAAGCTGGAGAAAAAAAATAAAATCTGTAGGGGTTCCAGACCACGAGACCGCCCAGTCCCCTCTGGGCAATCTACCTCACATAAGTCAAACAGTCCTCTTTGTATTTAGGGTTTTCATGGAAGGACCTGATGATGATGGTCACGTAGACTTCTGGCTTTCAGTCCATCAATGTTGGTGCATCAGGATGCTTTGAGTAGGTGGAGGTGGCGCAGGCCGCCACCACAAAGAAATCGGAAAAAGAAACAGAAGAGAGAGTTGGGGTCAGTATGTATTTGGAGCCACTGTGAATAGTTATTATGAAGAATTGAACATACAGAGTATCAGGATTATGTTAAAGTGAAGTTATAAAAAGGCCATGTTAAAGTCATGTGTTTTCAGCAGTGTTTTAAATTGCTCCACTGTATCAGCCTGGTGAATTTCTATTGGCAGGCTATTCCAGATTTTAGGTGCATAACAGCAGAAGGCCGCCTGCCTCACCACTTCTTTTACGTTTAGCTTTTGGAATTATAAGGAGACACTCATTTGAAGATCTAAGGTTACGATTTGGAATATAACGTGTCAGGCATTCCAATATATAAGATGGAGTGAGATTATTTAAGGCTTTGTAAACCATAAGCAGTATTTTAAAGTCAATCCTGAATGACACAGGCAACCAGTGTAGTGACATCAAAACTGGAGAGATGTGTTTGGATTTTCTTTTCCCAGTTAGGATTCTAGCAGCTCCATTCTGCACTCGTTGCAAATGATTTATGTCTTTTTTGGGTGGTCCTGAGAGGAGTGCGTTACAGTAATCTAGTCTACTGAAAACAAACGCGTGAATTAATTTCTCAGCATCTTTCAATGATATAAGAGGTCTAACTTTTGCTATGTTTCTTAAGTGAAAAAATGCTGTCCTAGTGATCTGATGAATATGCGATTTAAAATTCAGATTACAGTCAACAGTTACCACTAAGTTTTTTACTTCCGTCTTAACTTTTAATCCTAATGCATCAAGTTTATTTCTGATAACCTCATTGAATCCATTATTGCCAATTACTAAAATTTCAGTTTTCTCTTTATTTAGTTTGAGAAAATTACTACTCATCCATTCAGAAATACCAGTCAGACATTGTGTTAGTGAATCGAGAGAGTCGGAGTCATCAGGTGTTATTGATAAGTACAGCTGTGTGTCATCAGCATAGCTGTGGTAACTCACGTTGTAACCTGAGATAATCTGACCTAACGGAAGCATGTAGATTGAGAAGAGCAGCAGACCCAGGATAGAGCTTGTCTTGTCTCTAGAGAGAGTCTTGTGAGAAAATGGTTTGAAAATCAAAGGATGAGAACAAATAGTTGAAAGTGTTTACAGTTTCCATCAACCTCCCTTCAGTCTGCAAGATACGTTAAAGTTACGATGTGAGCGCTCGAATGGAAGACCCACTGAAAGTGGACCTGTGAGTTTGTGGTGGGCATTTCTCCATGGATGACTACTTACACAAAAAAAAAAGTGTCTGTGATTATCCGTGATTAAAACCAATTGCTATTCCAAACGTATTTGAGGCGATTTGTTTTACTGCAGCTGCCACTGAAATGTTCAGCCACGGAGTGTTAACAATGGCGCAGTCTTTCACGAGCAAGCTGATCACCGTATGGATGAGTAGCTCTTATGTAGGGCGACAAAGTAGAGAAATCATTAGTGGTGCTGCTTCACGAATCGAGCGTCAGGGGTTGGAGTCGTGCGTCTGGTTGTTGTCAGTGTAAATAAGAGACACGTTTAAATAGTTTCCGCACTTTTTTTTTTTTTAACTCTATTTATTAAGAATTTCAAAAACAAGTGACATCACTTTTCTACACAGTCACCTTCCTTTGCGGTGCAATTTTCCAAGGGTTGTACCAAATTTTTAATTCCCAATTACTACTCTCACCTTCACCGTTTCCAACGAAAGTGCGGAGAGTTTTTTTGAACGTCCCTCGTGATAACAATCTCGATAAGATCGCTAGGATTTTTCACACATCAGTGCTAAGGAAATATTTAACACTGCGAGAAATACGATCGATGGGCAGGCATGTTGTAATGAAAGCTGAACGTTTGACCCTTCAGGTTTTGACCGTTTGTTCCAATTTCATTTCTGCGATGGATGATAGCTGAGAATTCATCTTCATCAGTAGCACATAAACCACAGCCTCGCGTAACAAAGCGGGCTTATCCCCCGGCATGTCTGATATTTCAAGCCGTGGAAGCTGCAGGTCCCACTCACTGCTAACCGACTCCCTCTTCCTCTGTGGCCATTCCTTCACATTTTCTGAGAACGCGCCACTCGTTCGTTGTGTTTCTGCACCTTCCAGTTGCCTGTTTCGCTCTTGTCACCAGTGGCTTAACAATAGATTATGCAGATTGTGCAAAGCTTGGGGGGCCCATACAGATTTTTTACAAATTTTGAATAACTAAAACAGCAGTTTCACGGTCCCGATGCAGTGGCTTCAATGTTCAATGTCTTGTGACCGTCAACTCTGACCTCAATGGCTGACGATGAATTGTATTCTGCTGCTGATCTTCTCGTTGAACGCTACAGCAGCGACATTTCCCCGCGTTTTGCTCTCAATTGTTGTCATTTCATTGCATGTTTTCAATCCATCTTGTCAACCAAGTCGACTGTTTTCGAAGTAGCTGAACTGTGGCTGACAGATCACTGTGCACCGTCGTCTACTTTCAGTGACATCTGCACGGCTTACATGTTACTGCCGACTACGCCAGTGACTGTTGCTGTGTCTGAACGATCGTTCTTCAAGTTAAAACCCATCAAAAATGACCTCAGAAGCACCAGGTCACAAGACAGACTTAGTGGCTCGGCTGGACTCTCAATCTAAAACGAGCACGCCAGACAACCCGACGGGTCAAACAATGGTGAGACTTTTGCACGACAGAAGGTATTTTAAGGTACTAGTGACATTAGAAGGAATATGATTTGTGATTTGTCAGTCACTTCCATTTTTGTAAGCTTTAACAGTTTAACAAATCTGTAATGTTTTGTTGTGTACCTTACTATGGCTGACTGTGCATTAGTGTCAGTACTGTGAGGATTTGTGAGCGTCACCACTTTAGGATGCCTATTTTCTCAGAACTTGTGTAAAACGGGTCGATGGTGTAGTCGTATCCTGTCAGCCGGTGTTGTCATTTTAATTTGTCACAAACTGAAATGGCTCTATTTTATAGTACAGAACAGTTTCTACTTTGTAGCTTACCTTATATTTTAATCATCTTCTTTCACAAAATTGTCTTGGAAAAGCAAGCAGGTCCCCATCTCACATATATTTATGTACGACTACTACTACCCACAACTCCCACATTCCACTCCCATATTTTATTTTATCTTTCTAACTTACAGCGGCTGTAATAAAGCGATTTAAAAAGTTATTACAAATTCCATTTAGAGAGCCGGTTTGATTGTCACCAGCGTGTGACCTGATAGTGACGCGGACCTGGACACCACTGCCCAGCTGGCCCTGAGGATCTAGTGGTGAATGAATTACTAAGAGTTATGCCAGACAGGAGGAGCCCACCTCAGGGGGCCTTCAGCAAGCTGGCTACGCCACTGCTTGTCAAGTCATACATTAGAACATTAGAACAATTGAGACGAGGACAGGCCATTCAGCCCAACAAAGCTCGCCAGTCCTCTCCACTTATTTCTTTTAAAATAACATCAAGTCAAGTTTTGAAAGTCCCTAACATCTACCAGACTACCTTGGTAGCTTATTCCAATTGTCTGTCGTTCTTTGTGTAAAGAAGAACTTCCTAATGTTTGTGTGAAATTTACCCATCCCAAGTTTCCAACTGTGTCCCTGTGTTCTTGATGAACTCATTTTAAAGTCTCAGTCTCGATCCACTGGACTAATTCCCTTCATCATTTTAAACACTTCAGTCAGGTCTCCTCTTCATCTCCTGTAAAGGCTCAGCTCTTTTAATCTTTCCTCATAACTCACCCCCTGTAGCCCTGAAACAGCCTCGTCGCTCTTCTCTGGACTTGTTCTTGTGCTTCGATGTCCTTTTTGTAGCCTGGAGACCCAAACTGGCCACAGGACTCCAGATGAGGCCTCACCAGTGTGTTATAAAGCCTGAGCAGAACCTCCTGTGTCTTGTACTCCACACATCAAGGCGCTATATAACCTGACAGTCTGTTAGCCTTCTTAATGGCTTCTGAACGCTGTCCGGAAGTCGATAGCTTAGAGTCCACTATGACTCCTAACTCCTTCTCATAAGGTGGACTCTCGATTTTCTGACCGCCCATTGTGTATTCAAACCTCACATTTTTACTTTCTATGTTAGATTTGAATACACAATGGATGGTCAGAAAATCACCTTTCCAGTTCTGCTCTCCTGTCTGTTCTTTCCTCTTCCATCTGTTGGACCTCCTCCTTCAGTATATCCTGCCCCGTACAAATACAGTTCTGCAATTATGCTAAATGTACCCTGTACCCTCCTCTTCCTTGTTGGACATATCGCCGAATTTAAACTATAGTTTATTGATCTGAATCCTGAAACAAAATGTAGCCGTAAGGAATCGATTCTCAAAATGAAAATGTTGTGATCTGGAGGAGGCCACGCCCCTAAGGGGTGAAAGGTTGCCCTCGGAGTGAGAGACAAATCAGCAAGATGAGGTGCAGAGACGGTTTTCATTGGACGTGGGCAAATCTTACAAATAGTTTGTTTACTTCCTCCTTGGATTTGCTGTTTCATAAGGTTTGTGCAATCTTAAGACACGGTCTGATCACCAGTAACATTCCTACCTTACAAAGTGGATGTATTTGGTACTTTTAAGCCAATTTTGCACGTTTGGACTTGTGTACCCCTGTGATGGTGAGACCCCCACAGACCTTTGCCCATTTAGTGTAACAAGCTCTTCAGAGCAATTTTTAGAACCCAGATTGTCTTACAGGCCTGTGAGTTCAGCTGCAGGTGACACAATGGCACAGCGGGTAGCACCGCTCCCCCTCTCGGCTATTGGGTCCCCAGTTTTGATTCCCTCTCTGATGTGTGAACGCTTACTTCTTTGAAGCTGAAAAATGAGCTGCCATCTGGAGCCTACAAACTTGGCATGCCTTGCACGAGTGCACGGATGGCAGTGCCCTGGCTAAGTCCATCAAAGAGTGACTTCCTGTCCCTGCAGCTTTGGGATCTGCGCCAAACTGCAAAATGAGTTTACTGCTCTGCCAGCCGACACTTCACACCATAAATATCACACGTCCTTTGTTGTTACAGCTTTTTGGCTCACGTTCACCAGAGCTGCCCAAGCTCAGTTTGATTTGTAGGAGGCCCAGCCAGTCATTCCCTTGGATGTCTGGCTCATTAATTTTCCAGGGATCCTGGCCTGAATGTTCCTGATGCATGATATATTACCACAAGGGTTTATTCCCTGGTTTGTGTTTTTATTTTCCCTTTTATTTATTTATTTTGCAGTGGGCTGGCGCCCTGCCCGGGGTTTGTTTCCTGCCTTGTGCCCTGTGTTGGCTGGGATTGGCTCCAGCAGACCCTCGGGACCCTGCAGTTAGGATATAGCGGGTTGGATAATGGATGGATGGATGGATTTATTTTTTTTATTATTTTTTAATACAAGCAGTGTTGCGTAATGGTTAAGATTTCCTGATGATGTGCATTCAAATCCTACTTCTGACACTAGGAGACCATGAGCAGGTCACTTCGGTCTGCCTCTGCTGCAATTGGAGAAACAAAAAGACCTCAGACTTTGTAAGTCACCTTGGATAAAAGCGTCATTCAGTTCATAAGCAATGAAAAGTCTGAAATATCATACGCCACACTAATACGGGGAGTCATTCGAATTATAATGATAGAAGAGATAAAAGTACATAATATGCAATAATCAGATATAGGAAATATTAAAATGTGTGCTTCAATTGAAACTTTTTAAAGTCGTGAAGTAAACTTGTGTTGTCATTTTATTGCCTTAACTTAAGATAAGACAGCTTTGACCTTAATTTCCAGTTTTCCCAGGCGTTATTGTCATGGAGCCTAATGTTACATTAGAACAATCTAGACGAGAACAGGCCATTCAGCCCAACAAAGCTCGCCAGTCCTCTCCACTTGTTTCCTCCAAGAAAACATCAAGTTGAGTTTTGAAAGTCCCTAACGTCTTACTGTCTACCACACTACTTGGTAGTTTATTCCAAGTGTCTATCGTTCTTTATGTAAAGAAAAACTTCCTAATGTTTGTGCGAAATTTACCCTTAACAAGTTTCCAACTGTGTCCCCGTGTTCTTGATGAACTCATTTTAAAATACAAGTCTCGATCCACTGTACTGATTCCCTTCATAATTTTAAACACTTCAATCATATCACCTCTTAATCTTCTTTTGCCCAAACTGTAAAGGCCCAGCTCTTTTAATCTTTCCTCATAATTCAACCCCTGTAGACCTGGAATCAGCCTAGTCGCTCTTCTCTGGACCTTTTCTAGTGCTGCTATGTCCTTTTTGTAGCCTGGAGACCAAAACTGCACACAGTACTCAAGATGAGGCTTCACCAGTGCATTATAAAGGTTGAGCATAACCTCCTTGGACTTGTACTCCACAGATCGTGCTATATAACCTAAAACGTTGGCACTTGCTCACTTTCTCTCCCCCTGGCCCCCCATTTTGCCTCCCCACATGATGCTGGACCCCAATTCACAAAGTCCCAGTCCTCTGACATACCTAGAGACAGAGCACGTCCAAAACAAAACAAGCCCCCCAGCAGCGGCGTATAAGGATAAAAATAGAGATCTCTATTGACAATACAGTCCAAACATTTGTCACCCACTACAGGAGGTCCATAGAAGGCTAGGAAAGAATCAAAAATCACTTAATTTTTTTAATCCGTGACCATGAATTCGTCTGGGACGATACCCCACATGCTTATGTTTGTCATTTTTAACCTTCTACGTGTGTCCATTAGAGGGCTAGGACCACCGCTAAAGAACCAAATAATGTTTGTCATTTTTAACCTTCTACGTGTGTCCATTAGAGGGCTAGGACCACCGCTAAAGAACCAAATATCAAACCATATTTACGGTCTTGAACCTCAACATACCATACAACGACACTCCACATACCTAAATTACCAGTCCCCTTTTTTTTCCAAAGTTTTGTGAAAAGGAGTAACTCTGACCCCCTCTGTCCCATTTGGGGTTGAACCCCTGGTGTGTGGTGTTGTGGTCTGCACAACTTCAAGGCCTTTTGATGATTTTGCTGAAGACCCCTGTCGGTTTACTCTTTAGCATTAAGATGTCATTTCCAGCACAAAATATGACTCAAAAATGGCCTCAAAGAGGAGTGTTTGTTTGGGTCTACAGGGCCAAAAATTAGGGGGACCTCCAAAAAGCTCAACATCTCGGATAACTAGACATCAATGTGAGTTGAATGGTTTGTCATTTGTGGAGTTTTCTCCTACCAGTAAGTCAAGAGGCGCTAGAAAAAAAAATAAACATTAAGGGATTTCAAAGTGTTTAGAAGTAAATCTTACGAACACAATCTTGTTAAACCAGAGGTTGATGGTTATCTTTTCCCTTGAATGGCATTTTTTTGTGTATAAGTTCTATGTAATGGCCTGTTTCCTTTTTTTTTGGAGCCTGTGTGTGAAATGTCGGGAAACTGACCAGATCTTTAAAGACCGAACTAGAAGAGAGATGTGAAAACAGATGAGGGTAACAAAAAGGTTGGAGATCGAAAAGAGCCACAACAACAAAGCCAAGGAGCAAAGTGAAAATCGAGGTCAGAAGGACATCACATAAGTCAGGCAGGAACCCAAGAGATCGATGAGATCAGAAAACAAGAGGCTTTTTTTTACCTGCAGCCCCAATAAAGACACCGTGACGTGGGCGGCTATTTAGACTCACCCCTGTATATATCAGCAGGTGACGACGCCACATGTCACACCTCCCCTAATAGACAGGAAAGGTTACCCCGGTAACTAGAATAAGCTGCGGTGCAATTGAGGCTCGCAAGATACCCGCCACAAGAGCTAAAATAAAAAAATATATAACCAGGTAGGCCAAAGCCAGCATTGTGGGGTTTGTGGTCAGGCTGCCAGGGGTGAGGCTACATGTTGTGGCCAACAAGGGTGCTCTAGCCACCTCATCTTGACACAAGACACACGCGTAGGCACAACTGAAAAGCACAGACGTTTATTTTTCCTCCTTCCCCACAAGTATAACACACTCCCTGCACAACACAGTTCTTTTCCTCTTTTCTTTCTCTTTCTTTCTTTCAAACGTCGTCTCCCTTCTCCCAACTCTGGCTCCCGGAGTAGTGTCTGCCGGCCCCTTCTTTAAGGCACCCAGAAGTGCTCCAGGTGTTTGATGATCTACTTCTGGCAGCATTTCCGGGTGTGGTGGAAGAACTGCCCATGAGGGCTCAGCAGTTGCTTCAGCACCCCCTGGCAGCTCCCACGGACCCCAACTGGGCTATACCAAACGCCAACTCCCATGGAGCCCTGTGGGAGTCCTAGGCACCACTGCAACCCAGGGGGGCTGCTGGGGAGATAATGCTTGCTCCTTCGGTCCTTCTAGCTTGGAGGTGTCCCGGGCAAGCAAGGGCCCCGGCCGTCTGCCACAATGCGAGCAGCTTGGTGAAGGTCCTGGCCTCATTTGTGCGAAATTTCAGTGTTTTTGGGACACCTCCTAATTACATTGTGAGGCCCTGCTGTATGGTAAGATATATGAGAGCCCAAGGCCTTAACATTGGTGGATTTGTGGCAGCAGAATTAAACACTGAGGACGGATACTTTGTGGATTTTGAAACTTCTTTTTTATGGTCCAGCGTACGCCACTCCTCGAATTGTTTAGTTTCTTGAGGGACGTCTCGGCTCAGTGCTTTGGTCCTCAAAATGGCCACACCTCAGTCAGTAATGGCTCCGCCTCTTGCTCCTCCCCTCACCTGCTGTCTGCTGCTTGGCCTCCATTATTTCAGAGGTCAATAAGCATATCTGGATGGAGTGAACAGAAGAGCAGCCCTGACTGAGCGTGATGGTGCTGGGGGTGGTGTTCCCAGTTGTGGTCTCTCTGTTAGGAAGTGCAGTTGCACTGGGATGTGTTGCAGCCCAGCAGACTCAACTTCCCTCTGAGCTTCTGAGGGTTGATTGTGTTAAAAGGTGAACTGAAGTCTTTTGAAAAGCCTTTTAGCGTAAAGGGCTGTCTTGTCCTGATGGGACGGGACCAGATGAAGAGTAGATGATTTGGGACAGGCACATTTGATGTGGAAATTCCTGCTTTCAGATGGGTCACACCGTTTAATACGTTCTCTGTAAAAACAAAAGAAAACAGGTGCCCAGTGGCGCAAAAATGGACAAAAACAATAGTAGTGCTGGTCTGGCATGGCAGGACTCTGTCCTGTGGTCAGCTCTGGTCTGAGTGAGACGTCTCCTTCTGGCGACGGTCGACTTTTATAGGACTCTGACCGGAAGGGGTGGTGTCAGTTGGCTTCATGGGGCACCTTCTCGGCGATGTGGGTGAGAAAGGAGTTGGTACTGTTAGCGACAGCACCCTCTCGTGTCCTGGAGTGGAAGTGCATACGAGCCTAAAAGGTGATCCAGTGACACACATGAGTGACAGGCGATAGTCACTGGGGCAAGAGAACAGGTGACTTCTTTGTCGTGGGCACAATGGGGGTGACGAAATAGACACTCATATCATGAAAAAGTGGATGGAAATGAGTGTGTCTGCAGAAGCGCCATGTGGATGGGGAGAACATGCCACCTCCACACAGACAAGTGACCAAGCCAGGCTGGCAACAGCATCAACCCAATAATGATAATGAAAACAATATTCATTCAAGTTCAAGTCACGTAATCCCAATCTGGATGTGCCACTTCCTCAGTCCTGCCTTTGTGCCCCTTGGCCAGCAGTGAAGATGTTGTAAGTCACCCCCCAGTTGGCCCAACTGGTGAGTCCCAAGGGGCATTTCTTGTATTAGATGATATTTATGAGGCCGCCATTGTATTGTAACAGGTTGGTGAGATGATGGGGGGGTCACTGATGTAAGATTCAAATCACAGTTCCTCCACCCAGTTGGTCTAATAGCATTCAGGATTGCCAAGTTGCTGATTAAAATCTATTTTGATATCAAACAAGGAAAGTGCTGCGCGTTTCAACAGAACCGAAAGGGAAAAAAATCCTTTCTAATTGTCGCAGTTTTTTAAAGCTGAACGTTGAGCTCCTGTCGGCATTAGCTGTCATCCTCTCTGCACCGCCGCACGCTCTGCCATGTTGAGTGTTTGTAGTGCAGATGAAGGGCCTTCCCTTGGGTCTTCATTAATCCTGAGACTGAGAGATTTGGGAAACCCAAAGTCGCAAATTACTGGCGTGGCCAGCAGCATCAAAGCCCGCGTCCAAATGGAGACGAGCAGGTCGTCCCAGAAGGCTGTCGAGGGGATGGCAACTGTGGGAGTCACAAGAAATCAAAGCCCCCAGTCTTTTAATAAGGGTGTCGCACTACCATCACCTCACAGCTCAGGCGTCCACAGACTTGACGGGCGACTCTGAACCTGCCCAGTGTGTACCCGACTCCGCACAGACTGGCGTCACATCCACAAACGGCTCCTGCATTGTGGATCTTACTGTTCTCAGTCCAGCCTTCCACTATCTTTACCTGCTTTATTCAATTTAAGGACACCTGAGATGGGGCACTACCCACAAGCACCCACATCAGGACAATTTAGGGTCACCAACTGACCCAAACAGCACTCCTTTGGCATGTGGTAGGAGAACCAAAATAACCAACAGAACAACCCGCACAGGGATAACACGTCAGCCCCACACAGACACTGAGGAAAAGCGCCAGCCACTACGCCAGCGACCAGTGCACGTCCACTTTTTAAACGAAATTCGGTTGTGTCTGGCTGAACTGTGGAGGCAAAATGTCAAGTTGTTGTCACCTGGAACAAATGTCCACTCTGGGCTCTGCCCCCAGTTATAAGATGAGTCTTCAATGAAAGCAGACACACTTTAATGACCTTAAATATATACAGTATGTGCTCAATATGGTTATTAGAGCATCAGAAGACATTTTATGTTCACCTAATCCAGATATACCTCGTTAAATGGACCGCACATCAATATACTGTATGTAAGCAAACATAACACTTACGCCATAAAAATAACCACACCGATCACCAGACAAAATAGACGTTTAATTAATCACATACTACATACTACCTGAGATCCTTTACGCTGCCAGTTCGTACATCAAAAGTCAGACAACAACAACATTTATTTCTAGAGCACATTTTCATACAAAAAGTAGCTCAAAGTGCCTTACATAATCAAGAAAAGAAAAATAAGAAATTAAAATAAAACAACATTAGTTAACATAGAAAAGGAGTAAGGTCCGATGGCCAGACGGCTGGAGGAAAAAAAAAAAAAAACTGCAGGGGTTCAGAGGCCACGAGACCACCCAGTCCCCTCTGGGCAATCTACCTGACATAAATGAAACAGTCCTCTTTGTAGTTAGGGTTGACAGATGGCATTAAATGAAATGACAGACAGCGAGATAACAGGCACAGTGTGAAATGACAGAGCGTGAGACCAAGGAAAGGCACTATATGAAATGATTGATAGATATGAGAGGAGCTACATTAAAGTAAGAGGGTGATATTAAAAACGCTGTATAAGGCTTATAGATGGGAAAGGTACTACAGTATATTAAACTAATGAATTAAGAAATAGTTGTTATTGTATGAAATGACGGGGATATAAAAGTGAAATAATAGGGAGACATGAGAGGCGCTATATAATACATACATAGTTATGAAAGTCACTATATGATAGATAGTTGATATAAAAGGCACTTTGTTAGACTAATAGATGATAGATAGATAAATAATTAGGCACTATATAACAGATAGACAGAAAGGCACTATATGATAGATAGATATGAAAGGCACTATACAGGTGCTGGTCATAAAATTCGAATATCATGGCAAAGTTGATTTATTTCAGTAATTCCATTCAAAAAGTGAAACTTGCATATTAGATTCATTCATTACACACAGACTGATGTATTTCAAATGTTTATTTCTTTGAATTTTGACGATTATAACTGACAACTAATGAAAGTCCCAAATTCAGTATCTCAGAAAATTCGAATATTGTGAGAAGGTTCAATACTGAAGACACCCGGTGCCACACTCACTCTAATCAGCTAATTACCTCAAAAGCCTTTAAATGGTCTCTCAGTCGAGTTCTGTAGGCTACACAATCATGGCGAAGACTGCTGACTTGACAGTTGTCCAAAAGACGACCATTGACACCTGGCACAAGGAGGGCAAGACACAAAAGGTCATTGCTAAAGAGGCTGGCTGTTCACAGAGCTCAGTGTCCAAGCACATTAATAGAAAGAGAGGCGAATGGAAGGACAAGATGTGCTAGAAAAAAGTGTACAAGCAATAGGGATAACCGCTTGTACCCTGGAGAGGATTGTGAAACAAAACTGTGGGGGAGACACACAAAGAGTGGACTGCAGCTGGAGTCAGTGCTTCAAGAACCACCAGGCACAGACGTATGCAAGACATGGGCTTCAGCTGTCACACTCCTTGTGTCAGCCCCTCTTGAACAAGAGACAGCGTCAGAAACGTCTCGACTGGACTGCTGCTGAGTGTCCAAAGTTATGTTCTCTGATGAAAGTAAATTTTGCATTTCCTTTGGAAGTCAAGGTCTCAGAGTCTGGAGGAAGAGAGGAGAGGCACAGAATCCACGTTGCTTGAGGTCCAGTGTAAAGTTTATACAGTCTGTGATGGTTTGGGGTGCCATGTCATCTGCTGGTGTTGGTCCATTGTGTTTTCTGAGGTCCAAGGTCAACGCAGCCGTCTACCAGGAAGTTTTAGAGCACTTCATGCTTCCTGTTGCTGACGAACTTTATGGAGATGCAGATTTCATTTTCCAACAGGACCTGGCGCCTGCACACAGTGCCAAAGCTACCAGTACCAGGTATAAGGACCATGGTATCCCTGTTCTTGATTGGCCAGCAAACTCGCCTGACCTTAACCCCATAGAAAATCTATGGGGTATTGTGAAGAGGAAGATGCAATACGCCAGAGCCAACAATTCAGAAGAGCTGAAGGCCACCATCAGAGCAACATGGGCTCTCGTAACACCTGAGCAGTGCCACAGACTGATCGACTCCATGCCACGCCACACTGCTGCAGTAATTCAGGCCAAAGGAGCCCCAACTAAATATTGAGTGCTGTACCCGCTCATACTTTTCATGTTCATACCTTTTAGTTGGCCAACATTTCTAAAAAAATCCTTTTTCTGCATTGGTCTTAATTGATATTCTAATTTTCCGAGATACTGAATTTGGGACTTTCATTAGTTGTCAGTTATAATCATCAAAATTAAAAGAAATAAACATTTGAAATACATCAGTCTGTGTGTAATGAATGAATCTAATATACAAGTTTCACTTTTTGAATGGAATTACTGAAATAAATCAATTTTGTCATGATATTCGAATTTTATGACCAGCACCTGTATAATAGATAGAAAGACAGAAAGGCACTATATAATCGATAGATGTGAAAGGCACTATATAATGATAGATAGATAGGCACTATATAACAGATAGATAGACAGAAAGGCACTATATAATAGATAGACGTGAAAGGAACTATATAATAGATAGATAGATAGACAGATAGACAGAAAGGAACTATATAATAGATAGACAGAAAGGCACTATATAATAGAGAGATGTAAAAGGCACTATATAATAGATAGATAGATGTCATTCAATGAAATGACAGACAGTAAAGCATAGGAAATATAAGATCGCTCGATGAATGAGGGGCGCTATAAACACAGATAAATATGAAATGCACTGTAGGACAGCTAGATTGACTGATAGATGTTTAAAGGCACTATATTAGATGGATATGAAAGGCACTATATTAAGCTAATAAAAATAGGCCAGGATTTTTCAGAGGTTGGCATGTCTTATGGCTGAAGCAGTGGTGTTTTTTATGGGGGGTTTGGGGGTAGGGAGGTTCCTGGGCTTTAGCCCCTGATCTCAGGTGTCCAACACCTGATCCTTGAGAGTCCCAAAACCTGTCCAATGCACTTAGGCTTCCAGCCCCTAGTCTTTGAGAGCCCAGCCCTGCTTCCTCCCCATTCTGTGTTCCGACATGAATGGATGATTGTGTGAAAACATCATGAGGGTCTTCCTTCCACCCCTTGTTCATCTAAGACACAATCTGAAGCAACAGGGTTATCAAAATGAAGCAGGCTAAGCCCCCAGTAAGCACTAAACTAGCATCGCCCCTGAGCTGAAGGCACCCTGCGGTGGTAACTTGTAATGCGTCCTCCTTTAAATTTTATGAAGGCAGCAATAAGCTCTTAGAGGGTCTTGGACACGCCGGTAGTCTCGCGGAATGACAGAAGAAGCAGCAGATGTCTGGCAAGCGCGTTTAGCAATCTCGACCCCATTGCTTTGGACGGGATTGTAGTGAGTGGCTGCCGGGTTCAGGTTTATTGTGATGTGCTTGTTATTTATGGAATAAATTCAAGGAGGAACAGATTGTCTTTCCACCATTGCAATTGGTGTGGTGCCAGCACATTGTAGCGCCCGGAAAAGAGAGACTGTTCAGAATTGAGGAAAGCATGAGGGCAGCCAAATTTAGAGAGGTCCATGAAGACACCCCACTCCATGGTGCTTGCCCCCTAAGACTGGGGCAACAGTTCAGGGACCAGAAGCGTAAAGCCAAACACCACTGGAGTGGTTCCATAGTGTTATCCTTCCCCCTTTGTTTCCAGGGGAGCATATTTGGACTGCCCAGCCAAAGCCCAGAGTTAAACCCCAGTGGTACTCAAAGTGTTTTGGGCTAAGGATCAGTTCACTAAAATCACATCTGATAAAGGACCACTTGAGAGTCACCCGTTAATGAAAATCTGCCTTACATTTCCCAACCGTGTTTTTACGAAAAGCGTTCATTGGAAACTTACAAAGATTCACATTGAGTGCTGATGGATTTAGCCAGTGATCCAAAATAACCCCTCAGCCATCAAGACTAATTAACAGCAGGGAGCCCATCAGCAGGGTGGCATGGAGTTCAGGGACCGCCTTGACCAGGCGTGGGCTGACATCAAAGTGACTTTAGATGAGAGACATGCATGGTGACCAGGATCAGCTGGACCGGAGCGAGACTGAGGTTCAAGGACTGCTGCTTGTGTGAGAGAGAGAGAGAGAGAGACAGACAGACAGAGAGACAGACAGAGAGAGAAAGATGAGCAGTGGGCCGAGCATCCAAGCTGATGAGCTTCAAGCCTGGAGAAGCGTCCTATCTGTATCTCTTCGGGGAATCCTTGGGTAGCGCTGGTTTGACTTTGTGTTGCTCATGGAGTCCTGAATGAGGCACATGACCTGCATTGTGAGGGAGCGTCAGTTATGGCACTACAGGCTGATTGCCCAAGGCTGATGCGGCTTGCAGGGCCCTCATTGTTGAGGACCAGGCCAAGGGGACGCCCACGTAACACCTGGCTGCAGCAGGTAGAGGGTCATTTCCGGAGAGTGAGGCTATACCACGTGTCTGCCTTGGGGGGGTGCCAACCAGGAATCCCGAGCCATTTCATTGTGTGGTGGGTGCGCAACATGCTGTGCCAGTGCAGGCTCCCCAACATGACCTGACCTGATACCCTTGACTGGCATGGGCAAACGTGAGCTCTGTGTCCAAAAGCAAGACGTGCTCACAGTTGCTGCTGTGTGGTCTGGAGGTTGGGTGCCTACTCTTCTCCTATCAGTGCTAAGGTAGCAACACTAAGCTCTGTGCCACTCAGGCCTGGTCGAGTCGCTGCTGCTTTTGTATTCCAAGGCGGCCTTCAATTCCCGTCTACGCCGTTAATGACAAACAGATCACTTGCCGCGTGTGTGTGAAGGCTGCCATTCAGAACTGGGTGTGCGTCTGATTGCCATTCATAGCTCTAAGCGTCTCGTCTGGAGTGGGGTCTGGTGTGGCACATGGGCAGCACCTCCACTTACCGGGGACCCTTTAAATGTGTTCATAATGCTTGGTAAAGTGCCGCCGACGTGAAGAGCTGTGCGGAAGGTTACATTAATAATTCAGACCTTTTTTTTTTTCTCCCCGTTCTACCTGTCTGGAAAAATTAGAACAGATGACTTGATTTCAAGGGTGTGCGGAGTAAATCCGGTACAGGGCATAGCTGTCTGGAAATGTTTTTCTCCTGTATAGACCCATAAAAATGGCACTAATTATTAAAATAAATCCTCAAAAAAAAAAAGCAAAATTAAAAGGATCTGAGGTAAAGGCCTACAGGGCTGAATTCATTACCGTCCACTGTTAGCTCCCAGTCATTACTTATTATCTCAGGCCCGGTGTGGGACGCTAGGCGCTTCAGACCCGGGGGCCCAGACGGCATCTCCTTCTGACAGTCAGCAGCACTGAGGACAAAATGAGAGACATAACTTATTAATTGGAGAAATTCAAATGAGGCAACGAGAGAAAATAAAAAAACAGAAAGCACATGCACAGTGGGCTATTTCTGTCTGGTCGTTGGCACAAATTGTTTGGGGGTTGCTGGTCAGGCTCGCTGTTTGTGTTTCACCAGCTGTCTCTAGGGTGACTGGCAAGTGAATATCCTGTAATTATGATGGGCGGCCATCTTTTACACATAAAAGGCAGCTCATAATAATAATAATAATAATAACAAGATGTGACGGACTAGCACCGTGTCCAGGGCTGTTTCTTGCTTTGTGAAAAGGGTGGTGGAGACGGGCATCAGCCTCCATTACACAGCATCACGCCACTTCCGTCTTTGGAAAGCAACACATGAGAGTGGCCAGGGACTACAAGTGGCCCAGGGGTCTACTGTACATCACACAGGAACTCACTGATTCCTGACAACAAAAACACCTATGAAGGAGGGACTCAGCCACTCCCAGACATTAACATCAGGGTGAGGCCCAGCCAATCACATATAAATTAGGGCTAGGAGGTGGGGCCCAACCAAATGATGACATAAAGGAGGGTTTGAGGGCGGAGCCTAGCCAATACCCGACCTAAAGAATAAGATTGGGGCGGAGCTTATTCCATCCCTAAAGTAAACTAAGGGCTAAGTGATGAGACTCGGTCAGTACCTAATCATAAATGAGGTGCTACTGGTAGAGCTAAACCAATGATGATATAAAGGAGGGTTTGAGGGTGGGACCTAGCCATTCCTTTACCTAAAGAATAAGAATGGGGCGGAGCCTATCCCATCCCTAATGTAAACTAAGGGCTAAGAGATGAGTCTCGGTCAATACCTAATCATAAATGAGGTGCTAGTGGTAGAGCTAAACCAATGATGATATAAAGGAGGGTTTGAGGGCGGGGCCTAGCCATTCCCTGACCTAAAGAATAAGATTGGGGTGGAGCCTATCACATTCCTAAAGTAAACTAAGGGCTAAGAGATGAGACTCGGTCAGTACCTAATCATAAATGAGGTGCTAGTGGAAGAGCTAAGCCAATGACGATATAAAGGAGGGTCTGGGTGCGGGGTCCAGCGAATCCCTGACCTAAAGAATGAGATTGGGGGGTGGTCACTTTCTCGTCTCCCAAACCCCCTGGTTTTGAAAGTGGAACAGAGAAATTGTTCCACTCAAACAATGCAGGAACCACTCTCTTCTTCAACAGTTGTCCCTCCATCTCAGACCATGGCTTGCAAAAATCCTCTTGTTTTTTAAGAGACGACAAACTCGTGTGGGACCAACTGTTAAACGCTCTTTCCGAATAGCGGCTCTCCATTTAGATCGGGTTTCCGAATCGGAGGGAAAAGAAAACTAAGTACCTTGTTGTACTTACTGGGAGATCGATATAAAAGAACACAACAATCAATGTTCAGCTGTAGAGCTATCTATACATTGAAACTTAATCTTTTTCTCGGACATTCTCACCACTAAACAAAACACGGAAGTGACTGAGCTGGTTGAGATTTCACCGGAAGTACATCAGCACTACCATGAGCCTATAGCCTACAAGAGGCTGGGGACAAGGCTCGGCCAATCCCTAACATAAAGAAGGTAATAGAGGAGGGGCCAACACAGTCCTTAACATAAAAGAGGGAGGAGCTAGGAAAAGCAAATCCCTGGCAGAAAGAAGGGGGCAAAAGGCCCATTTCTGGGCCCTGGTGCTAAACATCACAAAGCTCTGTGTGTGTGGGTAATTGGTGACTGCAGATTGTTGAGTGCCACTATGTCTACAACAGCGGACCAGTGCCCTCTTCCAAGGCTGGTCCCTGCCTTGTGACCAATGCTGCTAGATTAGACTTTGCCACACTGTGACACTGAGCTGAATAAGCAGAATAGAAAATGGACAGGTGGATGGTTGGGATAAATCTTGCAGGAAAGAATGCATCTAATTACACGCCAAAAAAAACGTTGAGGGAACATCGAGATTGAATGATAATCTTTGGATAAGAATGCAATTATGCGCTGCGGTGGCCTTAATTGAAATGAATCATTAGGAGGCTTAGAGAGCTGCATTTATCAACATTTTGAACGTTTGGCATTTCTATCTTTAAAAGGTTAAAGATGCAAGTGAAAAGCATGCAGTGGCCGCGGGGAGAGTGGCAGGAGGCTAAACACGTTTTATTTTTACTCCCTTGTTAACGGTGCCCTCTGGACGCGAAGCACAAACGACTCTTATGTGATGTGACCACGATAATTGCAGCTCCTTTTCAGGACTCGGCGGACAGGACCGAATTAAGAAGCCACAGGGCAATGAGGCCACTGTGGCAGACCCTTGCGCTGCTGGAGTTTCGGAGACTCCTATTAGAGGAAAAGCTGCATTGTACAGTAGATTTACTAAATCCCATTAACGCCAAGTTTGTTTTTATTTAAGAGTACGTTGAGTTATGTACAGTATGGTGCTTCTGCACAGGCTTGAACAACAGATGCTGAGCCCCCAGCATAGAAATCTTTGATGAGAATGAACCATTCAGCCCAATGGGGACATCCATCCAGTTCAATTAGATGGTCCAAAATAACATCAAGTTTGAAGGCCTCTAAAGTCCTACCGTCCAACACAATTACTTGGAAATTCATTCCATGTCTCTTTGGTTTTAACTCAAAATTCGCCATTATCACCTGGATTATGGTGTGCTACTGACATACCGTATTAATCCTTCCAACAGGTTCTCCAATCTCAGCAGAGGACTTCTGAAGCCCTGTTAGAGTGACCATCGAGTTCTTGTTCACCTAGATAGGTAGATCTGTGATGGTTAACATAGGAGATGACTTCTCCCAGCCATTTCCACTCATACAATGTGTACCGCAAGGCCCTATTCTGGCCCCCTGCCCCCTTTGGGGTCCATATTTCTAAAACACGGTTTTGATTACCATTGTTATGATGATAAAACCCTGCTTGATCTTAGTTAGCCCTGACATCACTTCATCTGTAAAATAAGCAGATGGAGCGTATTGATGATATTAAACTTTGGATGGTGCAAAATTTCCTCCAACATTATCTTTGGCCCTACTTCTTTTGCAAATGACATTGGCTGTCACTGTGGCTCGCTGACGGTGAAACTTTTTAATGACGTCAGAAACCGAGGTCATCGCTACAATACAACAAAGAAACCTCCACGCTGGTAAAGTCCAGCTTTTACCAATTGAGGCAGATCTCAAAATGTTCTTTCCTTTCACAGAAGGATTTGGAAATAGTGATTCGTACTTGTATTACATCTCGGCTAGATTATTGCAATTTCCTTTATGCGGGTTTGCCCAAATCTGCCCTGTTGCACCTTCAACTGTTTCAAAATGCAGCAGCGAGATTTCTAACCAGCACTTGAAAAATAGAGCGCATCTCACCAGTACTGGCCTCTCTCCACTGGCTACCGGTGAGATTTCAGATTGATTTTGCTTGTTTTTTATGGCCTTGCATGATGTATCCCCCAAATTACATCTGCCATCTCCTTCATCCCTTCTCGGGGACGAAAGCTTTGAGGTCATCTGCTCATCTGAGGTCATGTGAGCCAGCAAAACGTTGAATGCTAAACCGCTGCTTCATTGTGAGGGTCTCAATTTATTTCCTCAGCTGGAGGGTCTCTTCTCTTAGAGGCATGTTTTCATTAAGCACCAGGTCGACGACTGCTGGATCCAGAGTCAAAGTGTAGTCGTGGTCCTCGAGGATTTTATGGTCATCCTCCTCGCCCAGCGTGTCATCCTCCATCAGTCGCTTTCTCGTCTCCCAAACCAAGAGTCTTGAAAGTGGAACAGAGAAATTGTTCCACTCAAACAACACACAAACCATTAAAGGAAGCCTTCAACTGTTTCAAAATGCAGCAGCCTCATTTCTAACCAGCACTAGATAAAGAGAGCGTATCTCACCTGTACTGGCCTCTCCACTGACTAATCTATCCACCTAGCAAAGCCTGATTGTGCTCACTTTTACACGTGTAATAAGACTTTGATAGAATCATGCTATTGTGGCATTGCGTGATTGTAGAAAAAATATATAAAAGCACTGGTCCTGAAAACAGACATCCAGGCATTATACCAGAGTTCTGTCCGAGTGCCTCAATTCTGCGTGTGGAATTACAATAAATCCTTATTTCTGTGGGTTAAATTATTAAGGCTTTTGTTTTACTCCGAATGTCCCTCATGATCATTTCGACTAGCGGATTCTTGATAGTTTCATCAAGCACCACTTTTTGCGTTCCATTATGCCCATATGTCTTGGTGACGAGACCCATTGCCATTATAAGCCCTTGGCCCCGGGGGCACATTCAGAATGGCCTGACGGTAGAGCCACACCCCTATCAGGCCCCTTGGTGAGGAAGAGGAGAACGAAGCCAGGCTTGTGGTGAGAGGAGTGGCGTGAGAGAGGGCAGTGTGATGCTCTGTGCCTTGTAACCTTGGCATAGCTCAGACTCTGGGTATCTGGAGTTATACCCGAGAGGTTCAGGTAGTGGAGAAATCTAAGACACAGACACTGGCGACTGTAAAAACAAATCTTCCAAACAAAGACAATGAGGTGCACTAGGACTGCCAAAGGTCATGCGAAAAGACAATTTCCCCTCAGGGATTAATAAAGTATATCAAATCAAAATTCAAATAAGTGATGCACAGTCTGGGAGATGAACAAAAGCAAAACAAAACAATCCAATCTTCCAATCCAGATCAAGAAAGAAGAATTCCCTGACCCTCAGCACTCTGCTCGCCTGATCAGCTCCTCTTCCTCTGTCATTCAAGGGCTCCACCAGGTAGGTTCTGCTTACACGGGTTCAATATGGCAGAATCAGGGTTGTCTGAGAAAAATTTCCAGCACAAGGGTAGCTCAAAAACCCAAGGAAGCGGTGGGCAGGGTCCCCCTCTGTCATTCAGGAACAGTGGATTATGTGCATAACATCATAGCGTTGAAAATTAGCCCAGCCTACCATTGCTGTATTTAATAAAGAAGCCCAAAAATGCAACTCCACAAAGTCCATTTTTTCCCGTGGACACCGATCAAAAGTAGTCAATTTGGGCATGAAAACCACAGACCTGGCAACACAGGGTAGAAAGACCCCTTGAGCTACCAATTCCCTGGCTTTATGCATCTGCAGGACTGACGTGTCTAATCCCACCTCCCAACACATATGTGGCACCACGTCATGACACCGGCCATGTGCCACGCTCGTACACTCACAACTCCTCAGTCAAATGTGTCCACCCATTTGCATGCAGACTCCCAGTCCGTTTATGAACAAGTCATTTTCTCTCTTCAGTCCATTAAGAATTTACCACTGTCATACTGTCTGGCCCTTTGCCCCATACCATCCTGGCATTCCGACTCAAGTGGTTCTTCACCTGCAGTGTTTCTCATGTGGGTGCGTCTCCCCTCATCTACCTGAAATGCAGTATGTGTGCCACACTTAGTGCCCTCAGACACATGCACCTGTGAAGACCCTCGTTTGCACCTCCTCTTCTGCCACCAAGGTAAGCACTTCTTTTAGTAACTGTTTACTTTGTCAGGGATCAACCATTATGAGTTATTTCTTATCTCTGTCACAGGCAGCAGCTTTTGAGCGTGGTGAAGGACAGAGACTCAGGCTCTGCCACTCTGTAACTTTAAAGGGCTGAGGGCCTTTGGCTGAGTTCATTCTTCTCTACACACCTCTCAGATGGCAGAGGGGAAATTATAAGAGTCTTACGTGTGGCACATTCACCCTCAGTACAGCACTTGGATCATCTTATGTGTGGCGCATTCACCCTCGCAGAATGGGTGGACCATCTTATGTGTGGCATCTTCACCCTCACACTCACTTGGACCATCTTATGTGTGGCACATTCACCCTCTTGCATCATTTGACCATCTTATGTGAGGCACATTCACCTTTAGTACAGCACTTGGACCATCTTATGTGTGGCACATTCACCCTCAATGCAGCGTTTGGACCATCTTATGTGTGCAACATTCACCCTCTTGCATCATTTGACCATCTTATGTGTGGCACATTCATCCTCACACATCACAAAGACAATTTACATCTACCACTCAATGGCCAAGTCTTTGAGTGGTAGGACATGGTAATTTTTTGACATTATACACTCAACCATCCGTTATTCCACACACCTAATGCTATCCACAGGTGTGAGCTGCCAAAGCTGTTCCTGGCAGTATTAGACTCAAGGGGCACAGAGTGCCTGTCCATTGTAGGGCATTCTTACACCCACACTCACAGGGGACCAATTTAGAGTTGCCAATCAACTAAACATGCATGTCTTTGGGATGTGGGAGGAAAACCAAAGTACCTGTGGGAAAACTGGCACAGACACGCCCAACATCCCTCAAAAGAGCCTTTAATTGCGCCTCTCAGGGTACTAATGTCACCCAGTTTGTTTTTTTTTTAATGCATGAATATCTTGTTTAATGTATAATATTTGCATTTGGGGGGAAAAAATGAGTAAAACACCCTAGCTAGACTGGCAATTCTGTGTATTCACACTGAAGACTAAAAGAAAAAAAAAAAGAGAGACGTCACATTTCCAGCCTTTCAGACATTTAGGCACAGTGTTTCCCATAGTGACTGTTTTTAACCCAGTCTGTCACATCGCGCTGTGCACGCTGTGCCCACCCAAGAGACGCACGGCAGAGGACAGTTGACAGATTCTTCAGAGGATTGCCCTGGGCCTTGGCTCAGCTTGGCTCTCAATTTGCTTGTCGCAGATTGTTGGCTGGCGCAGGCTTTTGAGGGGACAGTATGTGACAAGAGAAATCAGTACCAGGATTCCAAGCTGATGAGTTTTGGTCCCACGGGACACCATGGCCTCTCTCATTCTCTCTGTCTTTTTGTGGCAGAGGTCCTGAGAGATGCCAGTCCTTGATGTCAGCACCAGCTCCTGTAATCAGTGAGCGATTTCATCTAAAAATTGGAGTGCTAGTATGAAGTTATACGTTTGTGCTTAATCCAGCGTAATCGCGACGTCCAAATTTGGCACATCAGTGTTTGTGGGTAGCACGGGGGTTACACCAATACACTCGTGACCCGGACTCAGGTGTTAGATTCCCACAGTTTGTGTCGAGCTTGGTGTTTTCCTTGTGCTCATGTGGGTTGCCTCTCTTGTTTCCTTCAAGCTACCCAGCGTCCTCATGCTGCCGGGATGGACTGGACTTAACTGGTTTAAGAGTGAAGAATACTTGGAAGTATTTACGTTTTCTGGTTAAATAGCATTGAATCCCAGCAGATTTGCTTTGGTGTTTTTGAAATAAAAAACTCTTTAATGTCAAAGTGAAAAAAAGTCATTGTTGTAAATTTATTACAAATATGTATGTCAGGGGTCTCCAACCTTTTTTCTCCTGAGAGCTACTTTTACAAAATGAAAATGGCCGAGAGCTCCTCATGTTTTCTAACGTTTCTTCTCATAGCTTATTTCAACCCAAACAAACTGAATACGCTTGTTTTGCCTGAACATTTACAAAATGTTGGTGTCCACAACTGTGGTGGGCTGGCGCCCTGCCCGGGGTTTGTTTCCTGCCTTGCGCCCTGTGTTAGCTGGGATTGGCACCAGTAGACCCCCATGACCCTGTAGTTAGAATACAGTAATCCCTCGCTATATCGCGCTTCGACTTTCGCGGCTTCACTCCATCGCGGATTTTAAATGTAAGCACATCTAAATATATATCATGGATTTTTCGCTGGTTCGTGGATTTCTGCAGACAATGGGTCTTTTAATTTATGGTACACGCTTCCTCAGTTTGTTTGCCCAGTTGATTTCATACAAGGGACGCTATTGGCAGATGGCTTAGAAGCTGCCCAATCAGAGCATGTATTACATATTAACTAAAACTCCTCAATGCTATAAGATATGCTTCCCGCGCGGTGTTTGTTTGCTTCTCTCTATCTTTCTCACTCTCTCTGCCTGACGGAGGGGGTGTGAGCAGAGGGGCTGTTTGCACAGAGGACACGGACGCTCCTCTACAAAATGCCGCTTTATCGCGGTGCTTCTGTATACTTAAAAGCACGTATTGATTTTTTGATTGTTTGCTTTTCTTAGCGAGCGCTCTCTCTGACATTATCTGCTCCTGACGGCGCTCTTTTGAAGATAAGATATAATAATGTTAACAGGGTGGGAGAGTTTATAAGGGCTTAAAATATATAAAAATAACCATACGAACATATGGTTTCTACTTCGCGGATTTTCACCAATCGCGGGGGGGTCTGGAACGCAACCCCCGCGATCGAGGAGGGATTACTGTATAGCAGGTTGGATAATGGATGGATGGATGGATGGATGGTGTCTACAACTCACATTTTGCATTAAAACATCACAAAAAAAATATTTAGTTCGCCCGCAAGTGCATTTTGTGTGTCTGTATGCATTTTCTAGTGGATCTCACTCTACTGAATTAAAACAAAACAAGGCAATTCCAAATCCACAGATATGACTTCTTCATTTGTCATTTTGTCACATATTCACAGGTCCAGTCGCATGTGTAATGTGTTTTTGAGTTCGTCAGATGACTGGCACTGAGGTGTCTGGTGGAGTGGAGCCCCCTTAGGTTCACTCAACAACAACAACATTTATTTCTATAGCACATTTTCATACAAACAGTAGCTCAAAGTGCTTTACATAATAAAGAATAGAAAAATAAAAGACACAATAAGAAAAAAAAATAAATCAACATTAATTAACATCGAATAAGAGTAAGGTTCTTTGGCCAGGGGGGACAGAAAAAACAAAAAAACTCCAGACGGCTGGAGAAAAAAATAAAATCTGTAGGGATTCCAGACCATGAGACCGCCCAGTCCCCTCTGGACATTCTACCTAACATAAGTCAAACAGTCCTCTTTGGATTTAGGGTTCTCACGGAAAGGCTTGATGAAGATAGTCACGGAGAGTTCTGCCTTTTAATCCATCCATCATTGTTGGAGCATCATGAAGCTTTGAGTAGGTGGAGGTGGCGCAGGCGGCCACCACAAAGAAACCGGAAAAAGAAACAGAAGAGAGAGTAGGGGTCAGTACGGATTTTAGAGCCACCATGAATAGTTATTTTGAGGAGATTGAACATATAGAGTATAAGGATTAAGTTAACTCTCTTATGGAGTCATTTCAATGTTCGTCTGTCAGTCGTGTTCTGAACTTTCATTTCATGACATTCACGTCACAGACTCTCAGAGGTATGGAGACCCAAACAAAGCAGACATTTTCAGAGCTACTTGGTGAAGATTCTTATAGTTATCAGGCTCTACTAAGCTCTTTAACTGCACATTATTTTTTTATTTATTTTTTTATTATAATTTTATTGATTTTTATTGTACTCGGTCCATACATATAGATGATGAATGTTTACAAAAAATAGGATTGAAAACAAATCAACCCAACCCCCACCCCTGAGAAAGAGAGCATGGCCAACGGAGTAAAACGTAAAGCTGGTCGAAATACATAAACTGATGAGTTTAATAGGCGGATAAAAGAAAAAGGAATATGGGAAGAGAATCTTTTTCCTCAGTGCTTTAAGAGTTTATTCTAAAATATTATTGATTAGATCCTGCAAGGTCTGCACAGATCCTCTGAGAATGACATTTTTTCCAATTTCAAATACAGTGGTACCTCGGTATACGTCCGCTTTGGAATAAGTCCAACTTGGTATACGTCCTGTTTGGACGCGAAAAATTTTGCTTGGTGCAGTGGAACCTCGGGTCACGACCGTAATTCGTTCCAAAACTCTGGTTGCAACCCGATTTGGTCGCAACCTAAACTAATTTCCCCCATAGTATTGTATGTAAATACAATTAATCCATTCCGGATCATACAAACTGTATGTAAGTATATTTTTAAGCACAAAAATAGTTAATTATATCATAGAATGCACAGTGTGATAGTAAACTGAATGTAAAAACATTGAATAACTCTGAGAAAACCTTGAACAGAGAAAACTAACATTACAGGAGTTCACGCTACAGCCTTACGCACCGCTCGCTGTAAACACTTTTTTTAATGAGTTTTAAGCACAGGGGAAAAAAATGAACATTTGAAAATCAGTAATTTATACAAAAACTAACCATAAACAACCAAGAAAACTAACCTTGCATGCACGCACATCTGACCGAGAACAATGTACAGGGAGAGATGAACACGTGCGGAAATCATCGCCGCGTACGAACCGGGAAACTGGCTTGTTCGTCACTCGAATGTGTGGTCGTGAACAGATGCAAAAGTTTGACGAACCTTTTGGTCGTAACCCGAATTGTACGTGTTCAGAGACGTTCGTGACCCGCGGTTCCACTGTATACGACCTTTGTTTGGAATACGACTCGCGTGCCTGAACGCTGCGTGCTACCCTTGTTTACCTCTCTCAGGACAAAGCCACAACTGCCCACGAGCGTCAGTACCGCCAGTGACTGAAGCACAATTGGGTTATTAGTATATCGGCGATAACTTGCATTTATTGGGGCACAAAGCAGGGAATATAAAGAAGTACTGCAGGATTTTATTTCTATTGCCTGTGTATGTTCATCTATTTGTGTCCATCTCCAGGTTTTTATGGTTTGTATGTTTGCTGCCCAGTAATAAAATTGAAAGTTACGTAGAGCCATGCCACTTTCTGCCTTAGGTCTTTGTAAGGTCGATCTTTGGATACATGGATGTTTTGAGTTCCAAATAAATGAGGTTATGGTTGAATCTAATTGCTTAAAAAATGATTTATTGATGTACAGTTGTGCTTGAAAGTTTGTGAACCCTTTAGAATTTTCTATATTTCTGCATAAATTTGATGACCTAAACGATTATCAGATTTTCACTCAAGTCCTAAAAGTAGATAAAGAGAAACCAGTTAAACAAATGAGACAAAAATATTATACTTGGTCATTTATTTATTGAGGAAAATGATCGAATATTACATATTAGTGAGTGGCACAAGTATATGAACTTTTGCTGTCTGCTGTGACCCCCCCCTTACTAAACGTTTTCAGTAACTTTTGCTCATTCCTGCACACCGGCTTGGAGGAATTTTCGCCCATTCCTCCATACAGAACAGCTTCAACTCTGGGATGTTGGTGGGTTTCCTCACATGAACTGCTGGCTTCAGGTCCTTCCACAACATTTTGATTGGATTCAGGTCAGGACTTTGACTTGGCCATTCCAAAACATTAACTTTATTCTTCTTCAACCATTCTTTGGTAGAACGACTTGTGTGCTTAGGGTCGTTGTCTTGCTGCATGACCCACCTTCTCTTGAGATTCAGTTCATGGACAGATGTCCTGACATTTTCCTTTAGAATTCTCTGATATAATTCAGAATTCATTGTTCCATCAATGAAGGCAAGCCGTCCTGGCCCAGATGCAGCACAACAGGCCCAAACCATGATACTCCCACCACCATGTTTCACAGATGGGATAAGGTTCTTATGCTGGAATGCAGTGTTTTTCTTTCTCCAAACATAACGCTTTTCATTTAAACCAAAAAGTTCTATTTTGGTCTCATCCATCCACAAAACATTCTTCCAATAGCCTTCTGGTTTGTCCACGTGATCTTTAGCAAACTGCAGACCAGCAGCAATGTTTTTTTTTGGAGAGCAGTGGCTTTCTCCTTGCAACCCTGCCATGCACACCATTGTTGTTCAGTGTTCTCCTGATGGTGGACTCATGAACATGAACATTAGCCAATGTGAGAGAGGCCTTCAGTTGGGGTCCTTTGTGACCTCGCCGACTATTACACATGTGCCTTGCTCTTGGAGTGATCTTTGTTGGTCGACCACTCCTGGGGAGGGTCACAATGGTCTTGAAATTCCTCCATTTGCACACAATCTGTCTGACTGTGGATTGGTGGAGTCCAAACTCTTTAGAGATGGTTTTGTAACCTTTTCCAGCCTGATGAGCATCAACAACTCTTTTTGTGAGGTCCTCAGAAATCTCCTTTGTTCGTGCCATGATACACTTCCACAGACATGTGTTGTGAAGAGCAGACTTTGATAGATCCTGTTCTTTAGATAACACAGGGTGCCCACTCACACCTGATTGGCATCCCATTGACTGAAAACGCCTGACACCTCACCTTCAAACTAACTGATCATCCGTGAGGTTCACATACTTTTGCCACTCACAAATATGTAATATTTGATCATTTTCCTTAAATAAATGACCAAGTATAATATTTTGTCTCATTTGTTTAACTGGTTTCTCTTTATCTACTTTTAGGACTTGAGTGAAAATCTGATAATCTTTTAGGTCATCAAATTTATGCAGAAATACCGGAAATTCTAAAGGGTTCACAAACTTTCAAGCACAACTGTATATTGGAATGTTTTGAAATATAAAGAGAAGCTTAGGAAGGATATTCATCTTAACAACATTAATTCTTCCAGCTAGAGTGAGATGAAGATTGGCCATCTATGCAAGTCTTGCTTAATTTTTTCCATACAGACGGCAAAATTTTGTTGATAAAGAGCTTTATGTTTCCTTGTGATACTTACCCCTAGGTATTTAAACTGCACATTATTTTGAAGGTTTACTAATATATAATTTATAAAATCCAATGTCTCTCTGTCTGTCTGTCTGTCCTCTTATCACTACTTAGCAGATTTAGATCGGGTTTTTTCCTATAATTTTCTTGAACATTCCGGTTGATTTTGCGACTTCTCTCATTTCACTTTGTATCACAGTTCACTTGCAGTACCGATTTATTTGCGCGAATCCGAGAAACAAGCAGCGGGTCAAGGGGAGGAGCCTTCTTTACTCACTCGCCATCTTCGGGGGTGTGTGTTCCTTAACTCCGCTTAACTAGCAAACAAGAGGACAATTGAATCCAACTTTGTTTGATATTTAAAATAAAGTGTTACTTAGGTTTTGATGAATTTGAGTGTGGATATTCACTTAAGTGTCTGCCACATTGAAAAGAGAGATTGCAGTTCAGATTGTGGATCGTGCAATGAGTTTTTGGAAAGATCGCCCACCCCTAATGTGACTAATCAAGTTTTCAAATTTATGTAGGATTCATTAACCCTTTGGTGAGCTACTTGGAAAGGGTTGGAGAGCTAGCGACGTGTTGGAGACCCCTGGTGTATGTAGTATTAGGGTGTTGTACCTTTTTAGCCATTATGTCTTGCCTGAAAAAGGGGCCTGAGTTGCCTCAAAAGCCCCCATTTTGTGATCTTTCTAGTTAGCCAATAAAAAGTGTCATTTTGCTTTACTTCTTATAAATATGGAATAATTGATGGCATAACGACTCACCCCCTTTAAGTCAGGACTTAGTAGAAGGCAGCCATGAGTCTGTGTGTACAGGCCAGTCTCAGTCCTGCCATTATCCTCATTATCCTCCTTCTTCTTCTTCTTGTTCCAGCTCTGTCAGGTGTCATGGTGGTCCTGAGCCTTATTCACGCCCTAGACACAGATTTTCCACTGGATTGATACCTGAACTCTAAATTAACCACACCAGGACATTAATGTTGTTCTGTGTACAGTGGTGGCCATCAGTCCGGATTTGGCCCAGAAGGTGATGGACAGACAGCCTACCAGGGTGAATTGCAGAGAGGGGTCTTGAAAAAGAAAGAAGGTCCAACACTGCAAATGTTGACTCCTTGCATAAACTTCATGTCATTGTCAATAAAAGCCTTTGAAACTTCTGACATGCTTGTAATTCTACTTCAGTGTACCAGAGAAACATCTGACAAAAAGATCTAATAAAAATACGGAAGCAGCAGACTTTGTGAACACCAACACTTGGGTCGTTCTCCAAACTTTTGGCCGCAGCTGTAGCTCTGGTGTTGGGCTTCAGCTAATTGTCTTTCCCTGAGGCTCCAGCTCTGTTAGGTCTCATGGTGGTCCTGATCCTAATTCACGTCCAGCCGCGAATTCTCCATTGGATTCAGATCTGGACTCTGACTCGGCCACTCCTGTACGTTCACATTGTTGTTTTAAAGCCATTCCTCTGTAGTTTTGGTTTAATGCTTGGGCTTGTTGTCTTCTCCTGTTGTGCAGATTTCTTGCAGACCCCATCCAGTTTTTCCACCAGGATTTCCCCATATTTTGCTGCCTTTGTTTTCCCCTTTCAAACCTTCCAGAGGCTGCTGCAGAGAAGCATCTCCATAGCCTGATATTTCCACCACCATCTTTCACGGTGGAGATGATGCGTTATTTTCATCACGTGAAGTGCAGCAAGGCATTTAGTCTGATGGCCAAAAATTTGCAGAGAATCTTCTCCCAGCTGACTTTCAGAGACCCCCAAGTACTTTCAGCCAAGATGTCCTGTGTGTGTTGTTTTTTTTCTCTCTTTGCTACTCGCCTGTAAAGCTGCAACTGGTGAAGACCCCATGGACATTTGTGGTCTGTACAGTCTCATCAATGTCACTCCTTCAGAGTTCTCAGAAGTCTCTTGGTGGTCTCACTCGTTTTTTCTTCATGATTGATTTAACTGGATATTCATTCTCTTGGAGATGTTCTGGGCTCCATCCCTTGACTTGTGCTTTTTATGGAGTTGCTTGGCGTGTTTTTTCGTCTCATTGTGCAACTTTGCCCACCATACTAATTCCAAGAATTAATAAAATAACAGTAGGAGGTCGAGCTTTTAGCTATAGGACCCCTAAACTGTGGACTGGTCTGCCTGCTACTATAAGAGATGCCCCTTCGGTCTCAGGCTGAAGACTCACGACTTCAGTTTAGCACACCCTGACTAGAGCTGCTGATTAACTGTACAGACTGCATCTCTGTTGTTAGTCATTAGCACTAAAACAGAAGTAACATGATAGTTAGAATTTGTTACTAACCCTAACCTATTCTGTTTCTCTTCTCGGTACTCAAATGTGCCACTTGGTGCCACTGCCCACCTGCCAAGTTGTTGTGCCTGCCTATGGTAAAGTCATCCCTAATGGAGGATCGCAGGAATCGTAGGGTAGAGGGGCCCTATCATCAGATTAGCGCTATTTCAGCTGTGGAATGGCCAAAATGGGGGAGGCAGCTTGATGAGTGAGGTCACTAGGACTCTGAACAAATCCAAATCATATTATGGGATATCATCTACTGTTAAATTCTGCTCCGTACTTATAAAAGTTTTATTTTTATACTGTATTGAGGATTTGTTCTGTTCTGTGTATTGTATTGTATTGACCCCCCTTCTTTTTGACACCCACTGCACGCCCAACCTACCTTTAAAGGGGTCTGTCTTTGAACTGCCTTTCCTGAGGTTTCTTCCATTTTGTCCCTACAAGGGTTTTTTTTGGGAGTTTTTTCTTGTCTTAGAGAGTCAAGGCTAGGGGGGCTGTCAAGAGGCAGGGCCTGTTAAAGCCCATTGTGGCACTTCTTGTGTGATTTTGGGCTCTACAAAAAATACATTGTATTATATTGTGTTGTATACTGACACACCACAAGTTGTCCCTTCCACATGCAGGTGCATTTATACGACAATCAGTCGTAAGATCAGACAGGCGACCTCAATTGAGCTGTGACTTCTAAAGCCAGTGGGCTACACCAGTGATGATTTAGGGGTGTCATATTATAAAGGGTGAATACTTATCTGATGAATTATCGTTTTGTGTTACGAGACCCTGCTCGGGATTGGTGGGTTTAGAAGTTTATTGAATGGATGGATATTTGTAATTAATTTAGACCACTTTGCAGATATCTGTTTTCACTTTGACATTAAAGGGTCTTTTTCTCTTGATCATTGTCAAAAATGGCAAATTTAATCCACAGACATTCCATGTTGTGTAATGTCAACGATGAGACAAGAGCCACAAAAACAAAGTTGGGGCAGCCACCCATATAATTTTTGCTTGGCTGCAAATGGATGATTTTCTCAGTCCAGATGTGTACAGGTACAAGTCCAAAACAGAAGTGGTGAGGTTGAGACAGCAGAGGAAGTGAGGTCATTATGACCGGAACCAGAAGTGACATCATCAGGCTTGTGACCGGAAGGGGCGTCTTCTGGACCAGAGGTGACGTCATGGAGGCCCGGCGGAATTTCCCGTAACGGGTCTGCAGTGGAAAAAGAGAAAGGATCAGTGCACCTCACCACCTCCTGGCCTGGAGTGGAATTGCCTTCCTGCAAGCCCTTCAGCTGCCTCCCGTACACACGTGTGTGACAGTAACAATAAAACAGGAGAACCTTCAAAGGGTGAATTGCCTTTATAGACACTGCATGTTGTTACACGTTTTAAAGTCTCACTTGTCTGGAAGTGAAGTGATGGATAGGTGAGACCACCTTTGCTCTTCCTTGGCTCCCTTTATTGCCGTCATCTTTCAGAGTACATATGATAACTGCTTCAAACCACAACGTGTTTCACGTTTTCTCTGCCTGCTTCTCTGATGAAACTAATGTTCCAGTGACTTCAACTGTCAGGTCCCCTGAGCAGAATTCCAGTAAAATAACTGAAAACCTCCTTCACGGCTGGCGTGTCATGGGAAGACTTAAATAAAAAAAATATAAAAAAAAAATTCCCAGAGACTTTGGAACAAGGAGCAAAAAAAAAATCCAAAAATCAAAATGAGGTCAGAATGTATGTTTATTTACGCTTCTTCTCCAGTGACTCTCTCATCCCTAGAAATTGTTTTCTGAGTTAATCTGCTCAAAAAAACTGAGGCATGCTGGTGCTGTGGCAGCTGAAAATGCCAAACTTGATTAGTTAGAGGGCAGGATGGTGAGCACTTGAGATACTGCAAAGAATGTGTGCAATAAGAGAGCTAAATGGCTAAACTATACAGAATAGGAATAACGAGAGGCATACAAGATGCTATACTAGAGAGATAATGAAAGGCACTATATAATCAATGTAGATAGAGAGCTATAGTGCCTTTCATTATCTATTATATAGTTCCTGTGCCTTCATATCTACTGTATCTATCTATCAATCATAGATAGATAGCAAAGCACCATGTAATAGATCTGAAAAATACTACATGACTCATACATAGATGTAATAAACACCATATAATATATAGATAGAAAAGGCACTATATAACTGATTTGAAAAATATTATATGGCGCATATTTAGATGTAATAGACACCGCATTATTGATTGAGTGAGTGAGTGAGTGATTGATAGATAGAAGAAAAATTTTATTTTATTGCAGACATATATTGTGGTGGATGGCCAGGGCCCTTGCCTGGCCGGGACACCTCCACACTGGGAGCACCGGTGGAGGAAGTGTGACCAGAGCATTACCTCCCCCGGAATGTTAGCTGGCAGCCCCCCGCCGGGTTGCAGCGGTGCTTCGGACTACGGCAGGGCTTCATAGGAGTTGGAGTTTGGTACAGCCCCGTTGGAATCCGCAGGCACCGCCAGGGGTTGCGACAATTACTGTTAAACCCTGGAGAGCAGCTCTTCTGCCACACCCGGAAGTGCTGCCGGAAACACATCATCAGACACCTGGAGCACTTCTGGGTGTCCTATGTAAGGAGCCAGCAGACACCACTCAGGGAGCCAGAGTCGGAAAGTAAAGAAAGTGTGTTTGTGCTTGTTGGGACACTGTACATTTGTGAATAAATCACATGTGCTTTGGGACTTCTGTGTGTCTTGGGGCCTGTCTGTAATCCAGGCTGGTATCATTCACAATATATATATATATATATATATAGAGTGGTCCAGATCTAATTATGCTGTTCTGTATATATAGAAATATATAGATTGATATGTAAGGCAATTGATTTAAAAGGATACTATACAAGTTGGAAAAAAATGACGAATGTCAAGTCACAGTGATCGATTTATTAATTGATTGATTGATGTGAAAGGCACTATATAAACAAGATGGCGGTGAAAGGAACTATACTAAATGGATACAATGTTAGATGTGTAAGTCACTACATAAAATTAAATGTTTTGAAATATATTCTGCAAAATGGACACAATGAAAGGTGGGTAAGTGGCTATATAAGGTAAACGGATAGATAGATATTAAAAGCACTTTACAAATGACTAATGTCCATGCTGGTATATAATATTTTATAGGGCACTATACTGAATAGAAATAATGAACGATATGCCAGATGAGAAAAGCCACTATATGATTGATAGAAAAACATGTGCAAGGCACTGCATGAAACAGAGAGGGTTGAAAGGCTTTAAAGAGAACATATACAGTAGAGTTATATATAATTATATCTCAATATATAAAATCCAACGTCTGGCTGTTTCTGTCTGCTTTTCACGAGAGAACTACTTAACAGATTTTTCTTTAAAATTTGCTTGAACATTCCGGATTATTTTGCGACTTCTCTCATCACACTAAGTATTATAGTTCAGTTGTGGCACTGATTTAATTGTGCAGGGTGGTGGGCGGGGACTTCAGGCGCAGGATGGTGGGCGGGGACTTCAGGCGCAGGATGGTGGGCGGGGACCTCAGGCGCAGGATGGTGGGCGGGGACCTCAGGCGCAGGGTGGTGGGCGGGGACCTCAGGCGCAGGGTGGTGGGCGGGGACCTCAGGCGCAGGGTGGTGGGCGAGGACCTCCTCACTCACGCATCAGCCTCCTTTCGAGTCGCTCTACCTCTGGCCACTTTTTGGAGTGTTCCTTGCCTCCCCTTAGCTAGCAATGCCTGTTTGTTTATTGATTTTTAAAGTTTGTCCTGTTTTGTTACTACACAGTCAGAGCCACGGGGGGCGGCTAGTACAAATATATAATTATATTGGATGAATGCATTGATATGAAAGGTACTGTACAGAATAGCCAGCATGATAGATGTCACTATATAAAATAGACAGATAAAAGAGAATAAAAAAAGGTTGAAGTCTCATTATTGCTCATTACCATGTACAGTATATTGTATTATTAAACATGGCAGATCATTGTTTCGTAATGCATGTCGTTTTCCTCGTGTTAGTTATAATTTGTGTGAATTGGTCTTTGTGCTGATTTATTGCTTCATCAGCAGATCGTCACCAGTGTACTTACTGTGGAGATTTGTGGTTTTTAGCGTGTGTGTTTTTTTTTTTTCTTGCTTTAACCAGGTCTTCCCTTTCTTTCCGGGCTCACTGGACTCTTTCCTCAGCAGCATCTCCAGAATCCGCAGGACATCCTTTCAAGACATGTTTCCTTTTTCCTAACGAGCGTATCTCTGTTGGGATTAATTATCATCTGCTGAGCTTCAATATGCAGCCGCTCCAAATCTGCCCTCAATTAACAAATGCAGCTGCTTAACTGAATTACGCCTGAAGTGGACTTAAGACAGCTGAGCAGGCCCGCGTGTCACTGAGGCTCTTTGGTGTTGCAAGAATTCAAGCAGAGCGCATGCAGGACATTTACATTTAATTACACCTTTATTTCAGATTCAATCAGTCATCCTTTTGGGACCCTGAGTGCAGAAATTTAAGGACGCCAGGGTGTGTGTCCCTCATCGCACTCACACATACAGCACACCGTGGGGCGGCCCACCTGCTCTTCATAACTGACTCGGCTGCTCATTTTCAGTGTGTCAGGGACCCCATCAGTCTGTCTGTCTGTCTGTCCACCCGCCCACATGAAACCACCCGGCACCCGGTGGACCAGTTTTGTTGAGATGTGGCCCACTCGTTATTTAAAGAAATTTACGGAGAGAGTTCAGTATTTGTTCCGACATCTCAAACACATCGCGTAGTACGACATTTCTGAAGAAGTGGCCCGAGTTGTCTCGAAAGCTTGCATATTGTAATCTTTTTTTTTTTTAGTTGGCCAATTAAAGGTGTCAGTTTCCTTGACTTGTCACTAAAATCTCTCATTGAAAGGCATTGGCGAATCTGCAAACTAAAACAGAGAAATGTTCTGTGCGACTTTCTTTCCCTCTCGCTTTGTCTGTCTGTCTGTCTCTTTTTCACTCTCTCTCTCCCCCCCATTCTCTCGCTGTCTTTCTTTTCTTTTTGTCTCACTTTCACTCTCTTAATCTCTCGGCTGCTCACTGTCTCTTCTGCCCGCTGACATCTGTTGAGGGGCTCGCTGCCCCTCTTCTTCTCAGAGTGAAGTGCCATCAGGACGTAACCCAGTGTGCTCTGAAAACGCTTCAAACACGTGGGATGTCAGGGCCGAGACAGGGCAGCCTTAAAGGGGTCCATTGTTTCAAGCCAGAAGGTGATTGAAGGACACCATATGCTGAGGTGGGCTTGCTGCTTTTCTTGAGGTGAAGGCTGGAAGTCACAGTCCGGGGTAAGCAATGTTGTGGCGTGACTTGACATCCCACCTTGTGGTAGCGTGTTGTACAGCCGGGGCGACACTAAAAGATTCTGATAAAGTACCGTTGAGATTTGGTATCGACACGGCCATTTTTGCTGTAATTTGTGGAAAAAGCCTGTGGCGTTTAAGGGATGCAGGGAGTGTTTGAACCTTCTGTGTGCCTCTACAGGTCCTGTCGCATTACACGACTTTTAAAAGCGATTTTCAGTCACAGACTTCATGTTCAGAATCTTAGTGAGTCGGTGGTCCCGGTGTTACACAGTCGTGTAGTATGACATCCCCAGTGACTCATTTCAACCAGCAGGCGACTCACTGCGACCGCAGCAAATAATTTAATTTTGTATTATGTCATAGGGCGGGCTCTGTGGACATGTGGCAGGTGACAACCAATGAGCACTCAGCTGGAAGAACAATGCATATAATGGCAGAAAATAGGAGTAAGGAGCGTGAGTTTTTGGGACCGCATGAACAGTAAAGAATCTGATGCAACTGTGATGGTGCAGGTCCAGCTTCATGCTACCTCTTCTTGTTTTGGAAGGCTCTTGAACGACCAGGGTGCTCACACTTTGGCTTTCCATTCCAGGCCTCCTCGAATCCCACTGTCTTACTTGCCTTACGTGGCGAGCCGTTCTTATAATCACTCAGCTGGAGCGACTGCTTCCTACTGACCCTACCCAGTGTCTCCTTTTACAGCTTCCTACCTTCTTCTCTCCTTAACCTCCTTTCTTTTTCCTTCTGTTTTCTTCCTTTCCATTTCTTTCTTGCTTGTTCTTTTTCCTTTATTTCCTTTTCATTTTTTTCCCTTGTGCCGGCCCATTCTTATATGGCTCAATTACACACCACAGGAAGCCAATGAAGCAATCGAGAACAATCGCACCTTCACGTGCAGGTGCGTCTCGCCCCAATTACCTCATCAACTCCCAGCAGTGCACGAGTGTGTCCACGGAGACTGACACGGCCAATGGATTATTTACCAAAAAAAAAGCCATTCCTTCGGAACTGTGGACCCATTATATCACAATCTCGTGTGTCCTTAGAAATCGCATTAGTCATTGGGTGGGCCTCTTTGTTAGTTGTGGTAATTATACTTCTAAGACATATGATATTCTTTATGGTGTTTCACAAGGCTCTATCCGGGGTCCGCTGCTCTTTTCGATTTACATGCTTCCGTTAGGTCAGATTATCTCGGGGCACAACGTGAGCTACCACAGCTATGCAGATGACACACAGCTGTACTTATCTATAGCACCTGATGACCCCGACTCTTTTGATTCATTAACACAATGTCTGACTTGTGTTTCTGAATGGATGAGTAGTATTTTTCTCAAGAGAAATAAAGAGAAAACAGAAATTTTAGTGATTGGCAATAATGGATATAATGAGGTTATTAGAAATAAACTTGATGCATTAGGATTAAAAGTCAAGACGGAGGTAAAGAATTTAGGGGTAACTATTGACTGACCTGAATTTTAAATCACATATTAATCAGATCACTAGGACAGCATTTATTCACTTAAGAAATATAACAAAAGTTAGACCTCTAATAACATTGAAAGATGCTGACAAATGAGTTCACGCTTTTGTTTTCAGTCGACTAGATTACTGTGACGCACTCCTCTCAGGACCACCCAAAAAAAGACATCAATCGACTGCAACGAGTGCAGAATGGAGCTGCTAGAATCTGAACTAGGAAAAGAAAATCGGAGCACATCACCCCAGTCTGAGCGTCACTACACTGGTTACCGGTGCCATTTAGAATTATGGTTTACAAAGCCTTAAATAATCTGCTCCATCTTATATATCGAAATGTCTGACATCTTATATTCCAAATCGTCAACTTAGATCTTCAAATGAGGGTCTGCTTAGAATTCCAAGAGCTAAACTTAAAAGAAGCGGGTTCGACCTTCTGCTGTTATGCACATAAAATCTGGAATAGCCTGCCAGTAGGAATTCACCAGGCTGATACAGTGGAGCACTTTAAAAAACTGCTGAAAACTCATTACTTTAACATGGCCTTCTCATAACTTCATTTTACTTTAATCCTGATGCTCTGCATATTCAATTAAGTTTCATTACTATTCATGGTGGCTCCAAACTCTGTACTAACTTTCTCTTCTGTTCTTTTTCCGGTTTTCTGTGATCTGCATCACCACCACCTAATCAAAGCACCGTGATGTCCCTCCATTGATGGATTGAAGGCCAGGAGTCCACGTGACCGTCATCATCAAGTCCTTCCAGGTGAAGCCTGAACACCATGAGGGCTGATTGTGGTCATTGATGTCAGGTAGAATGACTAAAGGGGGCTGGGTGGTCTCATGGCCTCGGACCCCCTACAGATTTTATTTTTTCTCCAGCCATCATCTGGAGGTTATTTTTGTTTTTTCTGTCCTCCCTGGCCACCGGACCTTACTCTTATTCTATGTTAATTAGTGTTCTCTGATTTTAATTCTTACTTTGTGTTTTTTTTCTCCTTTTTCATCATGTAAAGCACTTTAGCTACATCAGTTGTATGAAAATGTGCTGTAGAAATAAAGGTTGTTGTTGTTTACATACTGGGAAACTGGAAAGTCAAAACTGGGAGATAAGGAATCTTTCATCAAAACCAGAAACACAATCGAAAAATTGAATGTCAAAAACAATAGCGAGGATTACAAAAAATCAGGAAGGACTTTTGTTGCAATGAAACAAGATTTCCTCAACCAGCTTGGATACCACAGAATCTCATGGGGTGACCTGTGTATCTTCACAAAATTGTCACGACCAATGAGCACACACTGGGGAATTCTGGGAAAGATCTCCCTGGAAACAGCAGAACCAGAAGCTTAACAGACCAGCACCCAAATGGGAAACAAAATGGTGTTGCGGTTAAACGTGCTAAATGAACTTTTCCAGAACACGTTCTTGAAAAAGTGAAACGGCAAATTTGAGTTCCTTGAGTCATATAATCTTACAATCCATATGTAGATTGAAAGGAACTGCACAGGAATTTACAGAAAATGGATAAAAGTTAAGAGATCATAATCTCAGTTAAGCAGCTTTCAAACTGTACAAAACGCAATTAGGTTCAAACAGGTAAACAACACAGCAAGTGCCACAGACAGCAACTCGTCGATGTCCATTAGCCAGCAGGGGGCTCCACCGAGACCCAGACGCCATTGCACAACACAGCCACAGGTGGTAGCTGAACAAGCAGGCCTTAGCCTAATGTTACTCCATTACGTTTACCTCTTTTGTAAGTCGCTTTGAATAAAAGCGTCTGCCAAGCAAATAAATGTAAATGTAAATAGAAAGACCTTTATTTACGCCAGCACCGTCACAGGTATCCAGCTTCCTCCATTTCAGCTAATTTAACAAAGTCACAAGCTCTTTTCCCTCCACGCCTACCACGTAGTCTCATCAACCTCCTCCTGCCTCGGCTTCCACCATCTTTTATGCCAGACCCAGGAGTGTTTCTGGTGCCATAGCAGCGGCATGTCGGGAGGCACCCAAGAACTCCAACAGGGCTGTCCCACAAGGCCACAATTCCCATCCTGCCTTGTGGGTATCCATATGGAGATTCGTCCAGTGGGATACTGCCATCGTGTGTACTGGGAGATGACTATGACCATCGGATGGCAGCCATCATCTGTATATCTGAACAGACATACCTACTGTGAAAGGTACAAACACTCGTCCCGGAGCATCAGGCGTGGTACTCACAGTCTGCTAAAGCGCCTTAAGCAGCAACAACAACATTTATTTCTGTCGCACATTTTCATACACGTGATGGAGATCAAAGCACTTTACATGATGAAGAAAGAGGAAAAAGACAATAAGAAAATAGAATTATGGAACACTAATTAACAGAATAAGAGTAAGGTCCGATGGCCAAGGAGGACAGAAAAAACAAAAAAAAAAACTCCAGACGGCTGGACAAAAAAATAAAATCTGCAGGGGGTCCGAGGCCACGAGACCACCCAGCCCCCTACTGGGCATTCTACCTAACATCAATGATCTCAATCAGTCCTCATGGTTTTCAGGCTTCACGTGGAGGAATTCGATGATGATGATGATGGTCCTGTGCACTTCTGGCCTTTAATCCATCAATGGAGGGACATCACGGTGCTCTGATCAGGTGGTGGTGGCGCAGATAAACACCACAGAAAACCGGAAAAAGAACAGAAAAGAAAGTAGGGGTAAGTACGGAATACGGAGCCACCAGGAATGATATTGATAATTAAAGCTTGGGAAAGGCACTATATACAGAAAATGATTACTTGTTGGAATAAGAAAAGTGACCAGTCAAGGAATGAAATGTTGTAATGAGCAGATTCCCATCAGGGATGAACCAATGAGAGGGTTCAAATGAAAATGTAGTAGTGTGGACATTGCCTGAGAGGAAGGAACACATCCAAGGAAAATATATTGAGCCAAAATGGAGAAGGAGATGAAAGGCATAGAAGGAACAGACAAAAGACCACCGGCTGGAAACGAGTCTGGGGTAAGCAGTAGCCGAAAGAACAGATGAACCGATCATCAAAGCAAAACACACACGCACACAAGTCACAGTCAAGAGAAAGAGAAATGTTTAAAAAGGACACAACCATAGCTAGAAATTGTTAGAGAAGACGAGTGTTACGCCAGCAAACTAGCCAGAAAGAATTTTGGAGTAACTTGGAGAATTAGGCTTACAGTAGTTGAGATCAAAACTGAACAGTCATCTGCACCTTTACAAATACCACGACACTCAAAAATGAATCACGAGACACCACACAGCAACGGCAAGCCAGTGTTTCCAGAAGTATACGGATCTGGAGGGAAAGTATTTACAGAAGTCTACGTTTTCGGGGTTAAAAACGTCCGAGTAGTGTGGACGAAAGACAAAAACAGAGACTAAAGTCTGCATTTTTAAATGAAAATGTAGTAATGTGGGCTTAGATTTGTTTTCTTCTCCTTCATCATCATTTCCCACATCTACTGTACGTGTGTGGTTGATGTGTTTGATCAGCCTTCTCCAAGCAGCTCAGTCCTTCTCACCAGTCAAGCCCTTTTCCTTCAGACCTTCTTTTTCTTTATCCATCCATCTCCGCTTTGGCCTCCCTCATCTTCTCCTCCCCTGTGATTTAATTTCTATCTTTATCCGAAATATTCCTCGTCTCTCCTCATCCCATGTCTGTACCACTTCACCCTAATTTCGTTTACTTTCTTAGATGTCTCTCCCATTTTTGTTGGACCTCTGATTGTGTGATTTTTGTAACTCCACATTCTCATTTCTGCCACATCCATCTTCTGCTCCCGCTGTGCGCCCCCTTTACTGCCTCGTTGCTGGTCTTAAAAACCTGACCTTTAACCTTCACCTTATTTCTTTGATCACACAACTCTCCTGCTCCATTCTTCCAGTTGGTCCATCCACAATGCACTCTGTGTGTTGTCAAATTCTCTACCATGGGCTACCACTGAAATATTTAAACTTATAGACTCTTCGGTAGCTCCCCCTGCAGGCAAACCTCTGAATCCTGATTATCAGTAAACCTCACATACAGTATTCGGTCTTCTTCCTGTTTATCTTCAACCCTCTGTCTTCCAAAGCCCTTCTCCATTCCTCCAACTTCCCATAACTCAAGGACTTCAAGAAGATCCCTGGTGCAGACCTCCTCCAACTGAGATCTTGTCCGTTACCCCAACCCGAGTCCTTACTCCCTCATACATCTTATGGACAATTCTCACACACTTTGAGTGGTAAACTTTCACGTTGGTAGCCCGTTTGTTTCCTTGCCCGGTTTTTGCAAAGGTGTCATTGTTAAAGTTGTGGTCATCAAATTCAAAAGTGCAAAATGGGATTTGGAGATTTTTTTTTTAATAGTTCTAAGTAGCAGTTGGCATCCTAATCTCCACTTGCTAAGTTTTTCTTTCTTTATTTTCACAGATCGTATAAAGAGCTCACCAACTGCACGTATTTGGTAGCTGAGGAACTGAAATGCTATTGGCCCAACCAGTTTGTGGATGAATTTTTCATTGGGGTCCACAAATTCTACTTCAGGAACTGTTCACTGTCAGGCCGCTCGCCCAAAGACCCTCCGAACAACATCTTGGGCCCAATGATTGTGGTGCCGATCATCGTGACGCTACTCATGACTGTGCTCGTAGTGTGGAGAAGCAAACGCAGTGAGGGGATTGTGTAAAATTTACTAAACAAGAAAACGATAAATCAGATAGACTGTGTTACCACGGACGTTGTTGCCACGAAGGAGGTAGAGGAGTGCAGGAGTGACGAACACTTGGAGAGCGGCCACCGACGCGGGTCACTTAATGGTTTGAAGAGGTCATTGTAACCGGGAATATAAACGCTTTCGATGGAGCGAAAATGTGGAAAAACAGTAAATCTGACTAGGGTTAAGCTTAAGAGGAATGAAATTCTAACCAGTGGTGGTCTTGTGTGGACAGAGGACAATACACCTGTTCTTCTTTTTTTAATTGAAAAGACTTCTATACTACAGCCACAGCTTTTAACTGTCGCACACTATTGTTTCAGTACATAGACGTTCATTCACTTGGAATTTTGCAATTGTGCCAAAGGTTCCATCCTATAATAATAATAGTAATAATAATAATGGGTTAATATAATTGTAGTGTCAATATTTCATAATCGATGTCTGCTATTTTAGTCTAACCGATGAAAAGAAATGTGTCGTTGTATCCAACCTCCACCAAAAATTGCACATACTTCATATTTAATTTTCCAGAAATTACTAATTTTTATATTTCTTAAAATCACTAAAACTAAACTAAAAGTGCTCAAGTGAATATCTTTTTTCCTTTTCTTTATTATTATTACTACTATTATTTTCATTTCCTGAACAGAAACTGTACCATTTATGGGCTTTTTTTCCTGGAAAAGAGCAACATTCATCTTAGGAAATAAAATAAAGCTATGGTGTGATAGGGAATATGGTCATTTCCAGAATGTTCTCCTGCTACTTTTGTGTCAGTTCTACCCATAAACTACCCCCTGTAGGAATGTTTTGTGGACAACAGAGTCACATGTAGACATTTTTGGATGTGAATTTTCTTGGGGGGAAATCATCTTACAAGGGGGTGAAACCACACCCAGCTTATCAATCGATATCATCGAAAAGTCGACTATGGCGGTGTTCGTCTTGAGGTGTAAGGATGCACTGCTAACTCAGGCATTGAAATGATTTGCAATTGATGAAGGAAATGTGAATTTGGCTCTGTAAGACAGAATTCTTCCAAAGGATGACAAACCCACCATCTATTGCCTAAATCATCCCCAACATATGAGCAGGCCTAAGGAGAACGGCCACGGAAAAGAAAATTCAGAGGTGTGGAGCGGCGAGGACAAAGTCTAAAGCTAAACCTAGCAGAGTCGTCCTGACGTGAGGAGATTATGGTAGCCCCGTTACTTAGTGAACACAGTCCAATGTGAAAGAATGACCTGAAATTCGACCACATCGATGAGAGAAACTCAAAATTCACAGGAGTTGGATCTTATTGAGCCATCTGCCTATTTTTAATGTGAGGACGTTGATTGCTGACCACTTTGTTTATGAAATGAAATAAAGAAATAAGGATAAAAATGTGGTGTTTTGTTACTTGAATAAAGCTCTGCTGGAATTTCATGTCAAAAATGTGTAAAGGTTCTGAAACCTTTCTAACCCTTCCTTAATTAGTGACCAGTTTTTGCGGCTAATTAACTCTTTCCCTTTATTTGAATCGATTTTTCTTGAGACTCTGACCGCTGAATTGATTCTGTTTTCCTGAACTCTTTGAGGGCTGAATATTTTTTCCAAAACATGCAGTTTTCTGAAAAGCAACCAAAACAAGAGTCTCACACACAAATCAACCTAAAATATCAGTTGCTGGGTGCTGTGGCCGCCAGTTCATAGTCTCAGCATGACGGCTGGCAGGAATTTGCACAACGGGGACAGCAGCAGCAGTCGTGGTCACAGTGCGACGCAATCTGGTTTCCACCTTGTGTCATTATGAGTGGTGGTCTTCATCTACACAAACGGGTTTGGCACCACGATTAGCTTGGGACCGATCAGCTGAAGCCGGTACCACACTTTCGTTTTCGATCTCGACCTCCAGATTACTTGCATGAGAATCGGAGTCCGACAGGTCAGAGTCCAATTCAGAGATAATACACAAGATGTCGTGTGCTTTGTGCATTCGCTTCGATCTCTCAACAGATGTAAGTGTTTGCTCTTCACTACTCCTGCAAGCGCAGGGAAATCTCGGTCAAACCAACAAAGCTGGCTTTCCTTTGAGCAAAGAGAGTCGAACTAAAACGTAATGGCGGGTTTTGTCACCATTTGCAGAGCGACAAAAGTCAGAGTTAAATGACACCTAAACATAAGTTTGATGTGAAGCGAGCCAACAGATGAGCAACTAAGTTGGGGCCGTCAAACTCCAACCTTCATTCAGATAGATAGATAGATAGATATGAAAGGCACTATATAATAGATAGATAGATAGATACTTTATTAATTCCAAGGGGAAATTCCCATACTGCAGCAGCAGCATACTGATAAAGAACAATATTAAATTAAACAGTGATAACAATGCAGGTATAACAGACAATAACTTTGTATAATGTTAACGTTTACCCCCCCGAGTCACATAGTGTGGGGTCTCCTCAGTCTGTCAGTGGAGCAGGACGGTGACAGCAGTCTGTCCCTGAAGCTGCTCCTCTGTCTGGAGATGATCCTGTTCAGTGGATTCTCCAGGATTGGCAGGAGCCAGCTCTGTGCCTACAATAGAGCCTGCCTTCCTCACCAGTTTGTCCAGGCGTAAGGCGTCCCTCTTCTTTATGCTGCCTCCGCAGCACACCACCACATAGAAGAGGGCGCTCGCCACAACCGTCTGATAGAACATCTGCAGCATCTTATTGCAGATGTTGAAGGACGCCAGCCTTCTAATGAAGTATAGTCGGCTCTGTCCTCTCTTACACAGAACATCAGTATTGGCAGTCCAGTCCAGTTTATCATCCAGCTGCACTCCCAGATATTTATAGGTCTGCACCCTCTGCACAGTCACCTCTGATGATCACGGGGTCCATGAGAGGCCTGGGCCTCCTAAAATCCACCACCAGCTCCTTGGTTTTGCTGGTGTTCAGGTGTAAGTGGTTTGAGTCGCACCATTTAACAAAGTCCTTGATTAGGTTCCTGTACTCCTCCTCCTTCCCACTCCTGATGCAGCCCACCATAGCAGTGTCGTCAGCGATCTTTTACATGTGACAGGACTCTGAGTTGTATTGGAAGTCTGATGTATGTTGGCTGAACAGAACCAGAGAAAGTCCAGTCCCTTGCGGTGCTCCTGTGCTGCTGACCACAATGTCAGACCTGCAGTTCATGAGACGCACATACTGAGGTCTGTCTGTAAGATAGTCCACGATCCATGGCACCAGGTGTGAGTCTACTGCCATCTCTGTCAGCTTATCCCTAAGGAGCAGAGGCTGGATGGTGTTGAAGGTGATAGAAAAGTCCAGAAACAGAATTCTTACAGCACCACTGCCTCTGTCCAAGTAGGAGAGGGATCGGTGTAGCATGTAGATGATGGCATCCTCCGCTCCCACCTTCTCCGTTTCTTAACTTGAAGCCAATTCTCGTTGCTAATTAAACCCGTTATTTCATGGCGCTCGCTCATTCTGCCATGACAGACGTTTCCAAAACTGCTGATTTTCTTTTTTCAGAGCATATGGACCTGAGGCCTTCACCTTTTTTTATTTTCAGTTATGGTGTGATAGACGCAGTTTGTTGTTTATGTGTTGGTTCATTTTATGTCTTAATATTGCTTAGTTGCTAATTAAGGAAAACAGAAATAATTAAGCAGCCTGAGTCTTAAGTTTTGCATCAATTAAAATTAAGGCAAAGAGTTAATTAGCAGGAAAATCAGGTCACTCATTAAGAAAAGGGTTTGAATGAAAACCTGCAGCCACTGAGACCCTCCAAGACTGGAGTTGGAGACCCCTGATCTTTTAGTCTTCCATGTTTCTGTTGAGTGGACTCTGTTCCAATCCCCCTCCTTCCGTTCTTTCACGCTCTATCGGGCCCTTTGGCTGTCCCCTAGTGGCGCGTGTGTGACAACATGTAAACGCCTACAGCCCCGCCCTGACTCCTCCCAGAATTTTGCCCATTTGAATATCCAATCCTCTAGACTTTCTAAACGACGTGCAATTAGCCCAATTAGCCACAGGTGGTCCTCCAGTCAAGTTCTAGAAACATCTCAAGGAGAATTCAAGCCAACAGGAGGCACCTGAGCACAACATGGAGTGACACAGCAAAGGGAAGGAGACTTCTGAGAAGGAGAGATTGTGATTTTTGGTTTTTAGTAAATTTGCAAACCTTTCTGCAGTCAAGTTCTCACTTTGTCATGACGGATTACTGAGTGTAGATTGATGGGCTAATTTCTTCATTTCCAATGAAATCCACAACACGATAAAGTAAAGAGAAAGTGAAGCGTCCAGGCATTTGTCACGATGACACAAATATACAAGAGAGCAACACTACAGGACACCAGCTACCAGAAAACGTGAGCAGAGCCCACCTTGTCCAAATCTTCAGTCCTGGCCATTCGCCTCCATTCTCCACACAGTCCTCTGACTCAGAGACCCTCCTTAATGTTATGCTTAAGGGCGTAACGTTAATTATCAGTTTGTCTCTGGACAAATACAGGAACCTGAGGACAACCTTCAAGCACGGTCCAAGAACTCTGAAATGGCGGGTGCTGCCCACTGTGCCACCTGTACCCAATACTTTTGAGGCTTCATTCTAATCGTGTGCTGGAGGGTCGAAGATTTCATGGCACACATTAGCTGTGAGTCATGGTCAGGCTGCTGCCAGAGTTGATGCCCTAGGTGGTGTTTGCATGTTCTCCCTGTGTCTACCTTCTGGTCTCACAGGCCAAAGACATGCAGCTTGGGTGGAATGGGGTTGCTAAATTGGTCCCTGATGTTTGTGTGTTGTCACCTGGTGATCTCTGGCACCCCATCCAAGGGTTGTTCCTGCCTTGCGTCCGATGCTTGCTGGGATCGGCTTCAGATACCCCACCCTACACCCCATTCCTGGATCAACAGGTTAGCAGGATAGATGGTGTGTTTGTGTGTGTGTGTTTCCAGCCTGAGATCCAGGCCTGGTGCCCCGTCCAGGGCTTGTTCCTGCCATGCACCTGATGCTTGCTGGGAGAGGCTCCAGCTGCACCCACAATCCAGGCCTGGATGAACAGGTTCAGAAGATGGATGGATTGACAGATGGAGATGCTTAGTGTGTGTGTTTATCCTGAGAGTGTCTGAGAGTGTCCATGACTTTTCCTGTCCTGCACTCCATGCTAACTGAGATAGGCTCCACCATTCCAGGCCTGGATAAACAGGTTCAGAAGATGGATGAATGGATGGAGATGTTTAGTGTGTGTGTCCAGCCTGAGATCCAGGCCTGCTGCCCCATCCAGGGGTTGTTCCTGGCCTATGCTTGCTGGGAGAGGCTCCAGCTTCCTTGTGCCCCTGTCCCTGGATAAACAGGTTAGGAGGATGGATTGATGAATGGATCTCACAAATTGAATGTCAAGAATGCCGAGGCCTGGCAGGAGAGCAACCTGCCAATAAGGAAACATCAATCTGGCAACCTGAAGGCATCTCGCCCAGGGCCACGTCTGGACAGCTGCAGGCCACAAGTGCCTCCATGCAAACCTTCTCCTGTTACCTTCTGAAATGCTTCAGCTGTTCCCCATTCATAAAACTCCTTTGACTTGTGATATTCACACGGGCGTGGGTGGCTGGTGTCCACACTTCAGAAGATCCTTCATCTCATTTCCTCAATCCGCCGCACTTCAAATTCCAATAATATAATACCCGTATACAGCACGGGCAGGAAAAACCATCAGTCAGACTGATGAGCCCCCCCGCCGTGTGCTCTTCATGCAGCTCTTCTGATGTGATCACTGGAGCCCAAACTCAAGATGGACCTCTGATCGATTACAGCTAAAGACCATTGTCATTTCTCGTTGAGCGCCCAATGGCCTACCGACGCCTAATTGAACATCTACAGTCTTCAGACGTCTTCGCTTTCTGCCCACTTTATTTAACAGAGAAATTGTGCCATTTGTGCCCATCAGTCTACACTTGATACTCCAAAATGTCCGAGTGACAAACCAGCTTTCAGAAAGGTTAGCAAAATTCATTTAAAAATCACAAACCTGCAATCCCCCCTTCCTGGAAGCATTCAGACCCCCCTTTGCTGTGTGACTCCACGTTGTGCTCGGGTGCCTCCGGTTTGCTTGAATTGTCATTGAGATGTTTCCAGAACTTGATTGTGACAAAATGAATCAATTGGACATCATTGAGAGGGTCCCACGTGTTCCCCTGTGCATAGGGGGGTCCCAAAATTCACATTGCATGTTAATAGTAAAAAGAAAGTCATTCAGGACAAGGAACTCTCTGTAGGCCACCACAGTCAAATTGTGGTCCGGGCAAGGAGATGAAATCATTTCTAACGTTCTGAGTGTTTCTAAGGGCACAGAGGCCTCCACGAGTGCAAAATGGCAGAAGTTTCAACTCTTCTCAGAGTTGGCCAAACTGAGCGACTGGGCAAGGAAGGTCTCGGTCAAGGAGGTGATGAAGAATCCAATAGTCAGACTAACAGAACATCAGAAGTCCTCTACTGAGATAGGAGATCCTGTCGGAACAACAGCCATCTCAGAGGCACTCCATCAATGAGGGGTTTATGGTGGGCTGGCGAGACGATATCCACTCTTGAGGGGGAAGGCAGCTGCAGGACCCTGAAAGCGTGAGGAGTCTGATAGACAAAAACTGAACTCTTTGGGCAGAACTTCACACACCACCTCTGGTGAAGACCAAGCCCTGCTCATCATGTGCCCAATGCCATCCCTGTGGTGGTGGTGCCATGGAGACAGAGAGACTGGTCCGAATCGAGGGAAGGATGAAGGCGGCCAAATAGACAGAAGTGGATAAATGAAAACCTGCAGCAGGGTGCACAGGACCTCACTCTGGGCCAGCGGTTCACCTTTCGACATGACGAAGACCTGAAGCAGAAGACCACGACAATGCTGGTGGGACTTGAACTGCCCCCTTAAGCCAAGACTCAAACATCCATACACCTCGTGAGGAGAGACCAGAAGATGGCCGTTTACTGAAGCTTCCCAGCCCATCTGATGGACTTTCACAGGATCTGTCGGGAGAGGCGGGGCCACAAGGGACCGCCCCTGAAACCGCCCCACCCCCACTTTTAAAGGCCACCAGCAGAGAAGTCGAGTCCTGGGCGGATCTTCTCTGGGAGTCTGGGAGTTTCAGTGGATTTACTGCTCTTTGTTTTTTTGTAATTATTTCCCTTTTTAGCTTCGGTTTAAGAACTCCAACTAAAGGGTTTTGTTTTGGGATTTGCTTGTTTTCCGATTGCCTATTTGGCAGCTCCTTTTGAATGTTGTTTGTAAATAAGCCCTCCTTTAATAAAGATTCTTTGTCGCCCCTCTCTCTTTTTTTCAAGCCAGGGGTTTATGGTAATCCCCTCTCTTGTGTGTCATGTTGCTCAGATTTTCAAACTTTTGTGGCCACTTGGCCTGGTGTTCAGTAGCCACTCGGGCTGCGGAGGAGTGCGCCTGGTCTGGGCAGGCCCTGGTTGGTCTGCGTTGTGCCCGCATTGGGGTAACATTTTGGAGGTCTCACACCTCTTTGGCCATTTTGTGCGCTGATTACACGCCAGTCCACATTTTGACAAGGAAGGCGTTCTCCTTCCATTATTTTGCAATACTCAACATGTTTTTTCCTCTCCTACTTTGGTGGTTAAATCCTGGCTGGGACCCCCAACACTTCTTCACGTTTCTACTGTTATACCTTCATTTATCTTGTCAGTTACCCGTCATCATCATCGAGGCTTTCACCACAAAAATAAAAACTAACAGCAACTAAATAAATACTAAAATAAAACTTGTCTTTAAGAAAAGATAAAAACCAAACTGAAACGGTTAATGCCCCCCTAAATGTAAAATGCAAATAATAAAAGTGTTAAGAGCGCAACAACCCCCTGTTTGCTCAGCAGACACCAACAGGCCTTAAAACTCTGAGGACAAACGTCAGTGAGGACGGCGCTCCCGAAATGGCACTCGCCTCTGCTGGGTGGTCCGCCTGCCCGCCTTGATGAGTCCCACAGATGCTCATCACGTCATATCACAGGTGGCTTCTTGCTGTCATTTTCCTGTGGGAACCTCGCATTTCGGGGGCGGCTCCAGTCTGCCAATCATCGGGACGCCTGCTTGGCATTTCCTGCTGCTTTGTTATGCCCTGGCACCGGGTGGAGACGCCACAACCTCATGTGCTGATTAATCATTCAGGGTGCTGCCCACCCTAATACCCGACTACATCAGCAGCTGCCCGCACGTCCGAAGTAACAGTTTGGGCAACAAGAGGCCATTCAGCCCAAGAAAGCCCCCCAGAAAAGTCAGGAAATATGTGCATGGAGTGGCATTCAAGGGGCTTTGGGGGATTTGGTTAGCTGCTTTGAACCCTGGAGCTTTTAGAATTTTTTTTACTCATTTGTGTTTATGAAATGTCTTTAAAAATTGAGTTACAGTCAAAAATAAATCATTTCTATTTGTAAACCCATTTAGGGTGCCAGTCCATCGCGGTGCGACACACACACACACCAAGGGCCCAATGTAGGGTCACCAGCATGTCTTGGGACTGTGGGGGGGAAACCCACACTGACATGGGGGGGGGCAACACGCAAACTCCACACAAGGAGGACCCGCGACACGAACCCGGGTGAACGTACTGTGAGGTGGCAGCAACGCTACCCACTGTGCCACCGTGCTGTCCCACCAAAACTAACCGTGACGATAAAATTAGGCCTCGGGAGACGACACGAAATAAAGTCGCGGAGCCCAAGTGGGCCTGTGGGGGCTGAAAAGTTTTAAGAGCAGCGGAGTCCACAAGTCAAGTCATGAAGGAATGACAGAGTAAGACAGAAAAGAATAACAGAGAAGGAAAAGAAAAGAAGAGAACAGAACAGAAGAGGAGGAATAGAAAACGTAGAAAATAACACAGTGGAATAGAAAAGAACAGAGAGAGTACAGAGAATAATATCGTCAATAGAATAAAAAACGTGGAGAATAATACAGTGGAACAGAAGAGGAGGAAAATCATACAGCAGAATAGAGTAGAATAGAAAAAGAAATGTAGTGAATAATACAGTGGAACAGACAAGAACGTCACGGCGGACGACTGCCAGCTGAGCGCTGGACCAATGTGATGTGCAGTGGGGGATGGCAGTGTAATGGGTGCCCAAAGAAAACCCACAAGTGTGCCACAACGGCAGAGGAAGGGGAGACTCCTGTGCCCCGTCACATGGCAGGCTGGACACTGTAGACTAAGCCTGTGGAGGTGTCCTCAGTGTCACCCAATCCTTGACATCGTGTGACACACACACACACAACACACACGAGTCCATGCCAACCACTGGGGGCTTCACCCGATACTGACAGCTCCCATGTTGCCCTTTGCAATCCTGTCTTCCTGTCACTTTTTCTGCACATCACTGGTCAGGCCAGTCAGGCCTCTGCCTCTGAGCCACACGTCTGTTTGTCACTGAGTGTGACAATCTGCCAGGAATGGAGAGTGTGGCGGCCTCGACACTGCCTCCTAATCCAAAATGACTCGACTAAAATAAGTGGCGACTACTGGGACTCCATGATGGGCCAACAAAACCAGAAGGTCCTGCTGAGTGCCCTGAAGCTCAAAATGTCAAAAAGACTTCCTGATGATGGTGCGTCGTTTAAGAAAATGGGCAACTCTCCTTGACGTGTGACGCCTTCCGTGTAAATCTGATCTGAAGGCCTTTTAATGTCAATCTTCATGGTGTGCGGAAAGACAGCTGCGGTCGCTGGGCAACGTGGTCAGCCACTCAATGTTATGAAGGAGGCCTCTTTATGTAGGGCACACTGTCCACGCGGGCACTGCCCTCAAATTCATTAGCAAATCAAAAATAACAGAAAATCTGGGAGGCTGAGCGGGCACCTCAGTCATAGGAAAGGTGCTATATAATAAATAAATAGATAGATAGATAGATAGATAGATAGATAGATAGATAGATAGATAGATAGATAGATAGATAGATAGATAATGAAAGGCACTATATGATAGATAGATAGATATGAAAGGCATTATATGATAGATAGATAGATATGAAAGGCACTATATGATAGATAGATAGATAGATAGATAGATAGATATGAAAGGCACTATATGATAGATAGATAGTTAGATAGATAGATAGATAGATAGAGAGAGAGAGAGATAGATAGATAGATAGATAGATAGATAGATAGATATGAAAGGCACTATATGATAGATAGATAGATAGATAGATAGATAGATAGATAGATAGATAGATAGATAGATAGATAGATAGATAGATAGATGAACCACTGGAGTCCCAAAGAAATGCTGGGCTGCCAACCACAGTAAAAGGGGCTCATGTGAGCAGGTCAATCACAGGTAGTCTAGTCATGCAACGGCTTTTCCGTAAACTGAGATACCCACCTTTGGAGGCGTCTCGGTTTTAGAGCATCCTGGTCCCACATGGGTGTGGCCTCTGGCATGTTGGGGGTGGAGCTCAGTTGCCCTCAAGGTTTGATTTGTCAGCACTGCAGAGACAAAAAAGGATGACAATTGTTAGTGACTGCGCCCCCTCTCATTCTGAGGTGGTATTACGCACCTTAACAAAGTCCAGATGGTGATCCTCAAATGCCCATGCATGAGAATAGATAGGAAAGGCACTATAAAATAGATAGATATGAAAGGACTACATGCCAAAGGCAGGTAAATATTCAATCTTCTTTATGGTATTGATAAACAGGTATAAATTCATTACATACCATAAACATTTAGATTTAGGGTAAATATACATACATATATACACAGACACACAAACACATATTTTATTTATGTACATATACAGTGGGATGCAAAAGTTTGGGCAACCTTGTTAATAGTCATTATTTTCCTGTATAAATCGTTGGTTGTTACGATAAAAAATGTCAGTTAAATCTATCATATAGGAGACACACACAGTGATATTTGAGAAGTGAAATGAAGTTTATTGGATTTACAGAAAGTGTGCAATAATTGTTCAAACAAAATCAGGCAGGTGCATAAATTTGGGCACCATTGTTTTTGAACTAATTATTGGACCTCCAATTGGCTTGGTAAGCTCAGTGACCCCTGACCTACATACACATGTGAATCCGAGTATTTAAGGGGGTCCATTGTAAGTTTCCCTCCTCCTTTAATTTTCTCTGAAGAGTAGCAACATGGGGGTCACAAAACAACTCTCAAATGACCTGAAGACAAAGATTGTTCACCATCATGGTTTAGTGGAAGGATACAGAAAGCCGTCCCAGAGATTGAAGCTGTCTGTTTCCACAGTTAGGAACATATTGAGGAAATGGAAGACCACAGGCTCAGTTCAAGTTAAGGCTCGAAGTGGCAGACCAAGAAAGATTTCGGAGAGACAGAAGAGACGAATGGTGAGAACAGTCAGAGTCAACCCACAGACCAGCACCAAAGACCTACAACATCATCTTGCAGCAGATGGAGTCACTGGGCATCGTTCAACCATTCGGCGCACTTTACACAAGGAGATGCTGTATGCGAGAGTGATGAAGAGGAAGCACAAACAGAGCCGCTTGAGGTCTGCTCAAGCACATTTGGACAAGCCAGCTTCATTTTGGAATAAGGTGCTGTGGACTGATGAAACTAAAATGGAGTTATTTGGGCATAACAAGGGGCGTTATGCATGGAGGAAAAAGAACACAGCATTCCAAGAAAAACACCTGCTACCTACAGTAAAATATGGTGGTGGTTCCATCATGCTGTGGGGCTGTGTGGCCAGTGCAGGGACTGGGAATCTTGTCAAAGTTGAGGGACGCATGGATTCCACTCAGTATCAGCAGATTCTGGAGACCAATGTCCAGGAATCAGTGACAAAACTGAAGCTGCGCCGGGGCTGGATCTTTCAACAAGACAACGACCCGAAACACTGCTCAAAATCCACTAAGGCATTCATGCAGAGGAACAAGTAGAACGTTCTGGAATGGCCATCTCAGTCCCCAGACCTGAATAGAATTGAAAATCTGTGGTGTGAGTTACAGAGAGCTGTCCATGCTCGGAAGCCATCAAACCTGAATGAACTAGAGATGTTTTGTAAAGAGGAATGGTCCAAATTACCTTCAACCAACTGTGGCCAAGGACCACAGCTCAGCATTCAACACTGTTGGACCCTCAAAGCTGACCATCCAACTTCTCAGTTTAGGACTCAATGCCACCCTCTTCAGCTGGATTAGGAATTCCTAACCAAGAGACCTCTGCATGTATGGAGTGGCATCATCACATCCTCCATGCTGGCCCCCGAGTATGGGCACCTCACAGGGTTGTGTGCTGAGCCCCCTTCTGTACTCCTTATCCCCTATAATAGGTCCAGCTCCTTCATTACATTTGCTGATGATACGTCCACCATGGGCCTGATCACCAAAAAAGATGAGTCCCCTCATCTGTAAGTGGTCTACGTAGTGACTCAATGGTGCCAGGACAACAATGTCACACTTCGTGTCAGCAAAACCATGGAGCTGGTCAGAGACTTGAGGAAGCAGGAGGAAGACCACATGAACATCAACATCGGAGGGGATGCTGTTGAGTGGCCGAGCAACTTGAATTGACCATCACTGCTGAACTGAAGCGGGCACAGCACATCTCGTCACATGTTGAGAAGGCTCTCTCAGATGCCAACCCCCATTTTACCATCTGTTCTTAGGACATTCTACAGGAGCCCGGGCCGATTTTGTCCTCACTGGCTGAATCACACCCTGGTATGGTGCCTGCTTGGCACTGCAGTGGGTGGAGAAGAGGGTCACACCCAAGTGCCAGGACGAGTAGAACATTCACTGCCTAACAAAGGATCATCACCCATCGTTTGCAGCCACTTTTTCTGGTCATCCCCAGTTGGCAAGGCCACCAGGCGATTCAGGGTGGCTTCTGCCCACAAGTCGAAGTTCACTGAAGAGCCAGACGTGATATCAGACAGTGCAGGAAACCCCAAGTAGGTATGTGTGTGTACATGTAAACATCTCAGAAACGTCAAAACCTCAGAAAGAGCAAACACGTGAAAGAATCGTAAATGTGTCATTGGCACAAATAAAAAATAGGAAGCTGGTGCCAAGTGACATTTTGTTGCTTTGTGTTGTCTGGCCGGGAGTTTCATCTTCTTGCTGCTACACGCCTAACTCGTCTAAGCCAGCACACGATTTGAAGTTGAGGCTTCACGTTTTACTGACTTTAGTTCATTCATCTGTGCCCACTCCGCGCTGGCACCTGCAATTATTAGTTAACTTTGGGTCGGACGCTCGAATAAGACGACTGAACCCCGAGGCCCCAGTGGCAGGACTTACAGCTTGGCGGTAGAGCACACCAACCCTCCACCGTGATGTTTCTCCACTCTGTGCTGTGCCAAGGCTCCTGTGCCAAGCTGTCGTCCTGCCCATGGAAAGGCACCCTCGACACTGGGAGTCTTGGAATCGACTGATGGAATCTCTGTCCTCAGATTAGACCCTGTTGTTATGCAGTGACGGGGGTCCCTAGGACTGTGGCTGTGTGCGACTTTGTCTTTTATAACAGACCGTGGACCCTCCAGAGGTTTTTTTTTTTTCCCCAGGGGTCCTGTTGACTGGAGTTTGTTGGGTTTTTTTTTTTGGTTTTCCTCTGCTCCACTGTCCACAGGCCACAGCTCAACAATTCAGTCTTCAGACCCCTCCACACGTGTCCCACTTTGTGCTAAAATCATTTCACTTCATTTTTCAACGGTCAAGCAACATCTAACAGAGTCTTGAGACTTTAGTCAAGTTCATATATTGTGGCAGACGACCAGAGACCTTGACCCACCAGGATGCCTGGATCAGAGGAGGACCGAGAAAGGAGCAGTATCTTCCCTGGACACAAGAGGGCAGCCCCCCGATTTCCATCAAGGGCCACGGATACGGAGTTGGGAAGCAAAACCCTGTGGGGGTTCCATGGCTAAACCAAGGGGCTGCCTGGATGGTTCCTGAGCCCTGGAGGGCAGCACTTCTGCCACACCATCACCAAGCACCTGGAGCACATCCGGGGCGTTATAAAAGGGGCCGCCTCACTCCCTTCGAGGAGCTGGAGTCGGGTGGAAGAGGACAAAGCTCAGAGGAGAGGAGTGGAGGCGGTGAAGGAAGGCTGGTCATTGGAGAGGCCCGGACTGAGGGTGACTGGCGCAGGGGCACTGGACTTTACTCACTGTAAATGATGTAAACAAAACATTGGTTTCTGCCTGTCTGTGCCAGGGCTGGTCTTTCCACAATATATATATAAACTTGCTTCCTCGACCACACCCGGGGCACGCTACGTGCCAGCCACTTTACGTCTCTGCCGCTCGCATTGTGAAGGTTCTAAGGAGATGCGGTCGGATCAGCTGCTGTCTTGCTGCTGCTGCGTGTTCTGCTTGTCGCGCTGCGCGGCGATCATTTAAAAGCTTGTACAGCGGCTGTCCTTTTGTCTCACGGGACGTCAAAGTGCCTTTCCGAGAAGATCACATCTCGACACAAGATTTTTTTATTATAATAGAGAGATATATTATCTATCCAGTGGAACCTCGAGATACGAGTTTAATTCGTTCCAGCACTGAGCTCGTATAGCGAATTTCTCGTATCTAGAACAAACTTCCCCATTGAAAATAATGGAAATCCAGTTAATCCGTTCCGCACCCCCAAAAATATCAACATAAAAATCAATTTTCCTAACAAATAACTCTGATAAATAATATATACAAGTGGAACCTCGGTTTGCGAGTAACTTGGTTTACGAGTGTTTTGCAAGACGAGCTAAATTTTTTAATTAATTTTGACTTGATAAACGAGCGATGTCTTGCAATACAAGTAGTATGGATACACTTTGTCTGCTGAGTGTCATGTGATCACAACTGAGCTGATGGTTCTTCTCGCTCGCGGGTCTCTCTCTCTCTCTCTCTCTCTCCTTATCTCGCTCGCCTCTCTCTCTCTCTCTCTCTCTCGCTCCTCTTGAGTTTAGAGAAAAGCCAAGCAAAATGACACCTTTTATGGCCTAACTAAAAAGATTACAATATGCAAGCTTTCGAGGCAACTCAGGCCCCTTCTTCAGGCGAGATGTAATCAAAGCTTGTATATTGTAATCTTTTAAGTTAGGCCATAAAAGGTGTCATTTTGCTTGGCTTTTCTCTACATTCATAATGGCTAACACGGTACAACAACCTAGTACTCCTCTTGAGGGCAATCGTCTCCTATTCTCCGTCTGCATGTCCGCAATATTTTTGAATACGCTTATACGGAGAACTGCTACAGTGAAACAATGAAATTACAAGCGCACAAACGCGTAGATCCTCACACTACGGGAGAACAAGGAACACTGAGTGAGCCGACGGGCTGGCAGCGTCAGCTTGGGTGTAGGTGCGGAGCGAAATGACGTGAATGGACGGGGAGATGATCACGTGACTCCTCCACCCGCCTTAACTCTCCATCCCTCCACAAACACAGTCTCTCGGATCCCAACTCTCCTTTATATATATAGGATATATAAAGATTAAATCCAATGTCTGTCTGTCTGTCTGTCTGGTATTCACGAGAGATCGGGTTGTTTTTCTATAATTCGCTTGAACATTCCGGTTGATTTTTGCGACTTCTCGCATTTCGCTATGTATCACAGTTCATCTGCAGCACCGATTTATTTGCACAAATCTCAGAGAGAGGCTACGGGCCGAGGGGAGGGGGAGGGGGAGGCGGGACCTCAGAAATGGGGAGCCGGGTGGGGCGTGTCTTACCACTGCTTAGCTAGCGAATGAGAGAACTACTTAACAGATTTTTTCCTAGAGCTTGCTTAACATTCCGGTTGATCTCATCACGCTAAGTATTATAGTTCGCTTGCAGGAGTGATATAGTTGAGCTAAACTGAGACAGAGGCTGCGGGCCGAAGGGAGGGGGCGGGGCCTCAGGAGGGGCGTGTCTTACATCCACTTAGCTAGCGAATGAGAGAACTACTTAACGGATTTAGATCAGGTTTTTTTCTATAATTTGTTTGAACATTCCAGTTGACTTTACGACTTTTCTCATCGCGCTAAGTATTCACTTGCAGGAGTGATCTATTCATGCTAATCCGAGAGCGAGGGTGTGGGCCGAGGGGAGAGGGGAGCAGGTGGGGTCCTAATCACTCCTTCACTCGCCAGCCTCCATTCGAGTCGCTCTACCTCTCGCCACGTGTTGGAGCGCACCTCGTCTCCGCTTACCTAGCGATCCCTGTTTGGTCAGCAGACATCATCATCTAGAGACTGTTAAGGGGTAACGTTTGACGTTTTTCAGAGTGAGATCAGAGCTACGTGTGCTTTAGTGGGTAGCAGTGATATTTTCGTAACAAAAACGAGAAGTAGAACTAAAAATATTGTTTTTCGTTTTACAAGCATGAGAACTTAAATTAAGGCAAACAGAGAAACTAAATAAAAAATAAAAATGAGGGATATGTAAATGAACTAAAACAAGAATGAAAATTGAGTAAAAAACAGAAAAAAACCCAGCAGTTCAGTCCGGTTCAGTCGTGCAGGGGCGTTGTTTGCAGGTCAGCTACGTGGCGGTGTTTACTATGCGGTGATCTTGTAACTTGGGCTTACTAGAGTCCCGTGGGCGCAGCTTCCGTAAAGGACCGCCGTTTGTCCGTTGAGCACATTTGGTTCGTCGGGTTGAAGCAGTAAGCACGTGTGGCTGACGATGGTGAGTTTTGCACAGATGTTTGTGGGTAGGAAGTGAGAAAGTAACGTCTGGAAATACTTTAATTACATCGCAGATGATGATGAAAGCAAATGTCGCGCATGCGAGAAGAAGAAAAAGGGTCTCGGAGTTTGAGCGCAGGACCAACTGGACCAGAACTCACCCAGTGGAAGTCGAGCACTTCTCCGGCACCAGGGCTGCACTTCACTACTGGCAGCAGAAACTCAACCAGGGGCCGAGGACCTCGTCTGTGCACCTCGATCACACGCGTTCGGCGAGCGAATATTTTCACTTTGTGGGTTGCAGCCTGAACAAATCTCTCGAAATGCCTGCTTGTTGAAATCTCAACAGCGAGCGACGTGCTGCACAGGCGGGTTTCTTGGGTTGAAACGTTTGATCCTGCCGACTACGCTCGATAGGCCACTTCATCTGTCTGATCACGGATAGTCAGGCCGTGTTTAACAGCATTATGACCTGTCGGTGTATTCACTGAAACATAACTGGCACTGAAATGCGTGCAGGCCGGCATTTGTGGTCTTGCAATAGAAAAAAAACTAAAATTGTACGTAAATTACGTAAATAAAATAAAAACTAACATTTTAAACAAAGAAGTAAATAAACATAAAAATTGTTGACTTCACTGAAAACTAGAATGAAATAAAAATGAATTTTATAAAATAAAATAAAAACAAATGACTTTGGCGGTTCTCAAGCTGGGGGGCGCGAAGATGTGAAAAAAGAAAACAATGAAAAATACATCAATTGAAACTAAACAAATGAACTTAAACTAGAAATAAATATAGAGTTAGATAAATGTCGATGAAAGTTAAGCAGGTATAATAAAACTTGTCACAGTGCATCTGCAGCAAAAAATATAGGAATACATTTTATTAGGGTTTCAAAAAAATGTTAGGGGGGGCGCAATTAAAATTATTATGAAAACTCGGGTTGCAAATACTTAAAGGCTGAGAAACGCTGAATTACATCATCAGAACTGAAGTATCACTGGAGGGTACCTGCTGGTTGGCAGAGATATCACCGCCATGTGCTTTTCTCCCCACATGGGAGACACTTGCCCGTCAGAGCTGAACACCATCAGCTACGGTGCCAACGTCTGCCGATTTTAAAATTTTGCCCTGTTTCACTCCTACGTGGGTGCAGCCGTGGGGGATAGCTAGTTGAGGTCTCCCATCGACACGAGTGTTCAGACCTCTGGTTGTCCCAATCTGGTGATCGTCGTTGAGATGTTTCGACACCTTGTTTAGAGTCCACCGGTGGGCAGCTCAGTGGAATTGCATGTGATTAATAAAAGCAAACAGCTGCCTATGGGAGGTCACACATTTGACAAAACACAAAGCTGTGGGGTCCAAGAAATTGTCTGGAGAGCTCAGATTGTGCCGAGGCTCAGATCTGAGGAAGACGACGGAGAAAAAAAAAAGTCTGCAGCACTGAAGGTTCTCAAGAGCCCGGCGGTCTACAGGATTCTTAAGTGGAAGACGTTTTGGAACAACCGTGACTGTTCCTAAAGCTGACCACCCGCTCAAACTGAGCAGTCATGGGACAAGGGCCTTTGGTAAGAGAGGTGACCAAGAACCTGAGGGTTACTCTGTACTGAGAACCTGTGTGGAGATGGGAGAAACTTCCAGAAGGACAACCGTCACTGATCCGGGCTTTATGGCCGAGTGGGCAGACACACGTGGAAGGCACCTAAAGGAGAAATGAGATTCTGGAGTTTGATGAAACCAAATTCATCGTTACGTCTGGAGGAAGTGCTCACCACCTGTGCAGCACCATTTGTGTTCTCGTGGACTTGGTGGGACCTACCAGGGGTGTTCACCTGGTTCACCTCCTCACTCACTTGATGATAGACACACAGCAATCCCACCCAGACAAAGTCTCACGTGGTGTTCATCTGCCAGTCCCCCCTCAGTATTCCACGTTGGCTCCTCTTCATGTCACCAGCGCTAACAAACACGTGGGTGTCCACGCGACACACCAGGGTCCAGCAATCTTTTGGTTCTCCGTCGCTGACCACCCAAGCGAGGTCTTACTTTTACTGCACTCGTTCTTATTCTATTGAAGTACGACCACCCAGTCTTGATTAACTCGATGGACAAGAAAGCAGCAATCTTCTCAAAGTTGGTGGCCTTTCGTTACTTCAGTCAGTCAAAATGAAAGATAAAGTATAGAAAATCTAAAAGCAATGAGTCGTTCATAATACAAGGGGAGGGGGGGGAACCCAAAAATAACGAGAATTTAAAAAAAAAATCATATATTTCTCAGAACATTTCCAAACACAATACACTTGTCCCACCACTTTCTCCATTGTTCTAAACTGTTCTGAAACTCTTGCAAAGTGATGGCCTTCAGTGACTCCATCGTTCGCTTCTTGGCCTCCTCTACATCCTGAAGATGCTTTCCTTTAAGGTCCCTCTTCAAACTTGGAAATAAGAAAAAATCACAGGGTGCAAAGTCCGGGGAGTGAGGAGGAACCACTGTCATCCCGTTTTTCGTGAGAAGCTGCCGTACACTCAGTGCTGTTGTTGTGATGCGGAAGCCCCTCGCCTGATCACCACAATTCGGGTCGTTTTCTCTGCACCGCATTAAGCAATCACTTAAGCAATTCAAGGGTGCTGCTTGGCCAAATGATGTAAAGGGCAGTCTAGTACCTGCACTTAGCGGCAAACGTTGGAACTAACGGCTAATTATTTTAGGTCCCCACCCTCTCTTATATAATATAATAATAAAAACAGACAAAAAACATAATAAGAAATAAAATAAATAGCAAAGTCTGGATCTAAACAATCTTAGAAAAGCCGACTGAAAATCAGAAAAGTAACGGGATGGATGTCGTCTTTGGCGGCTTTTGATTTAGTGATCGCCGTTATTCCTAAGTTACGTTGGCCGTATCAGATGCCAATCGATCTCTGATGTCACTTCCTCTTTTGCTACCTTCCTGGTCCCTCGGGCAAGCCCAAGTGTGGTTTTTGGGACATGTGACATTGTACACATTTAATTGGACGAATCTCCTCAAAGCCTTTCCCAGGTTTTCAACTAATCGAAACGGGTTGTGGTTCTTACTTAATTTTCCATTCACAGGTTATAAACGAATTGAAACAGCTGCAGTCATAAACCAACTGAAACAGAGGAATTAAACTTATAAAATATTGGTGCAACACAGTGTATTATGGTAGTATTTCCCTCTACTTACCCTTTACCTGTTCCCTCAAGGGTAAGTGTACTCGTCATGTTCATTATCAAGTTGGTCTACCGTTGCACTTTAAGATGAATACACACATACATAGCTATACGCATACACACAGACCGTAACCACAACAGTGCCCCATGAATGACACACACACGCTGATTAACCTCCAGCACTTTAAACCACACAAGTGCTTTAGGAATAACACAACCTGTCACTCAGCACTTCAAGAGACTTACTTATTATCGGCACGAACAACATACAATGTTTTAATGATATCTCAGACCTAAATATTACTTTTGGTCTACAAGAATACATTTAAACATACAAAGACTCAGCACTCTTGACTGCATTGGCCATTTATCAGCCAAGAATGCCTGTCCTGTTCCCTACTATTGAGTGGAGCTCTCACCCTCAGCCTTAATAAACCTCACAGCACAGAGGTAATGGCAAATCTCCGGCTGCGCCATGTGCTTAAAGAAATCTAACTTATTACTTCAATCACTCTATAGACATTAAGACAAAGCATAGAAAGTTAAAAGCAGCTTGGTATTTATTATAAAAAAAATAATAATACCACTGGAACAAAGAATAATAGAAAATTGGAACTGATAGGAAAGTCTGAATATATATAGTCTTTAGAAAAAACTTACAAAAAAAAAGTAGAGATGACAAGGATGAATGTCCCACGGCGGCATTTGATTTGGCAATTGACATTCATGAAGGTGCTATTAACTGACGATCGGATGAAAGCTGGTCATACATGTCTTTGTTTTCTTCTGTGACGTCGCTCTTCCGTCATCACTGTTCTCTTCTTCTTCTGCTGACGTTGCTTTCAAAATGAGGCATATTTATTATAACGTTTCATGCTGTAGTTTCACAACACATGAATGTTCCATGCACCCGATTGGCTGGCTGTCAATATGATGGATGAATTTTGCTCAAACTCTTTAATCTATCTTTTCCCAGATAATAAAGCTTTTTGATATTGGCTCATGTCCTCCTTTCCCAGGCTGTAAACCAAATTGTTGTCCCAGATGTCCATCCATAAAGTAATCAATAGCCTGAGGTATCGGCAAGTCTTCCTTTCCCAGGCTGTAATACCAATTTAGCACTATGCTGCTGAACAACTGTTATAAAAGTGAGGTGTAAGGGAAGAAGATATGCCTTTTTATTATAACGCCTCCTACATCTGAATTCATCTTGATGGGATTGAGCAAAATATAATAATAAAAATTTAGAAAATAATTTGTAGATTTTATACACCATAACACACAGGAAGAAGGTACAAGAGTGCCTGTGAATAAAGTCCTGTAAATTCACTTCATCCTGCTTCGTTTGAGAAAAAAAGTTCAAACGTAACAGAAGCTGCAGCTCCAAAACTAATTTTCCACTCCAGGACTCCATTCCAGCTTCAGGGACCGGGAAACCAGACAAGAGTTGAGGGAAAGCCGAACGGAGCAAAGTCAAAGTCCAGAGATATCCGCCATGAAAACCTGCTGCAGGAGCTCAGACTCAGCCGAAGGTTCACAAAGCAAAGATGACGCCGGTTTAGTGGCCTGGGGATAACTCTGTGGATGTCCTGGAGGGGCTTTAGAGACTTGAACCCAATGGAACAACTCTGGAGAGACCTGAGCAGCGCCGTCCACCGAACCTGATGGCACCCGAGAGGATCTGCAAAGCGGGGAAGGCCAAACGTGTGAAACTCGACCCGCGTCAGATTGCCAAGAAGACCCGCCTGCTGCAATGGCTGCCAGAGTACTGAGGAAGCAGTCAGAATATTTGAGCCGATGAGAGGTTTCGGTTTCTTATGTAGAATAAATCAACAGACACTTCTTAAATCCTGTCTCCGCTTTGTCATTCTAGGGTCTCGAGGGTTGCTTGATGATAATGAATAATGAATTGAAGTGATTTGAGCACAAGGCCTCAACATCACAAAACGTGAAAAAGGTAAGGCACCCGACATCGTTTAGAATCCGCAGCATTGCTGGGCTCCGTTTATGTTCACCCGTTTCAGACTCCTTTGTCCTGCTGTCTTTTTGCTGTTTGTCCATGGCATATAGTCATTCGTAAAGTTTGTGTCTACCTGAGAACGGTGAAGAGCGCCATATGGGGTGGCCGGCCAGACGTCCTGATTTGAGTCCAACCGACAAACCCCCAAGTCGCGCATGAAAACCCCAGTTGAACAAAAAACGTACGTAGAAAAGAAATGTATTCAGTTTTTGCATTGAATATCTAGATAAAGAGGCTCGCTAGTTTTGGTACACAGCCTGGCGTTCCACCGTCTATGATTAAAATCGTTAGCTGAATCCGCGTGTTTGAATGGCGTGTGTTTACGGACAGCATCTGCTCATCTCGTCGTCATACGTTACTCGTGCTCATCATGGCTGTTCGTGTGTAATGCGTTTTGAAAGTGAAGTGACGCCGATATAAAGGCGTCTCGACGGACAAGGCCGGTAGTATCTGGATAGCAGCGTTCTATTTACATATCGCGTCATATTCTGTGAAATGTAAAACACGTTACAAGTTACATCAAACAAACCCGTGCCTACATTGTGAATGAAAAAGAAATGATAAGCGAGGTCTTCTGTAACTCCACTTATTTACTTCTACTTATATGTTTAGGCTTAGGGTCGGGGATGAGAGCCATGAAGGCGGGCGCTGGTACACTGGTCTGTAAAATGAAAGCTAATTTAACTTCTTCATACCATCCCAAACCAATATTCCTATAAATAATAAGTCTATGTAGCTATAACGCTAAAAATGTTTTTTTTATAAATACTTTAAATATATTTAAAAACGGTAAAAAAAAAAAAAACCCTGCACTTACAATGTAGTGGTTCAAAAAGAGTGCCCCCTACAGTTGATTATTGTAATTGCAGGTAAAAAATAAGTTTATTCCATGGGTGGGGGGTGACTTGATTTGAACCTGGTCTTGTAAAATTTGACTTGCTGGTATGGAATGTTGATTTTAAGAAATTCAATAAAATGTAAAAAAAAAATATATAAAATATTCAAATATTTCAAAAAAAATATTAAAAAACACTACGTTGAGGTACCCTGTGGTTATAAATATTTTATGTTTGGGAATTAAAAAGGTTAAAAGCCATACATTCAGTATAAGGTTTAACATCAGGGCGCCGTGCAGCGAGTCTTTAGCCTTAGGGCCCCTCTTTACTGACTTTAACTTAAGTATTTAAGTCGTAGAAACCCTACACGTTTATATTTAAAATTGAATTACAATGATCTCTTTCTTTGCCTTCCTTAATTCCTTAACGTCTTTTTTGTTTTTCTGCCCCATTGTGTGATTTTTGGAAATCTGCCAGCCGTGGCGCCACATCAGAATAAAGTCAACTGGGACTGGCAACAGCCCAATAATTAGGGAGAAATAAGGAAAAACAAATAAATAAATAAATAAAAACAAAAAGAAGGCGGCAAATACTTCATAAATCCTTCAAGCATGTAGGCAGATGGTTTAAAAAAAAAAAACATACAGCATTTATATTACTAATTCCACCTCAGGGGAAAAAAACATGGCATCCTGACGGCTCTGCGCTTCACACTCCTCTCATCTAACTCAGGCAGAAGGCAGAACTGCTCTGGAATCGTTTACTGCGCCTTTCATTTCAGCAATTAATAGAAATAAAAAGCCTTGACGTGAACCGGGAATGGCCTGCAGCCTCCGTTGGATCGAGGAAACAAACCCAGAAGGAGTCCAGGAGCCCAACGAGCTTCTTCTGGCAGCACTTCCAGGTGTGGCGGATGTGCTGCCAAATAGGGTCCTGTAAAAGTCCAGGCGCCCCCTGGTGAGCTTCCCTGTTGTCAAGCCAAGGGGGCTGCCCTCTGTTGGTCCAGGGGAGAAACAGCCTTGAAAATACACTCCCCCCCGGTCCTTCCATACTCAGGGCATCCCGGCCAGGTAAGGGCTCTGGCTGTCCACCACTATCTCTCTTATGTAGATTTCTCTTCTGGTTCGTCCTGATTCCACTTCAAAACCGGTCCCGCCCACAGGGCATTTCTCGATTCCTATTCGTCCTCTTCCAAACCCTGCGGCCTCCCATACACCTTGCTATTTTCTCTTTACTGTGGCGGTTGTTTCCTAAGCCTTTGTTATAAAATGGACGACAGTATCTTCTCTGTCGACAGGTTTTTGTACAACGTCATCTCTATTCTGAGACCTGGCAACGTCGTCTCCAGCAAAACACCCGTTCACAACTTCACAGGGAGCCAGTGACGTCGAGAGAGAGTCGGTGTGATGTGTTCAGTGGTTTAGAACAGCAGGTTATCATCCTGGCAGCAGAATTTTGAAGAAGTTGTAAGCGATGGATACGTTTTTGTGGGATGCCAGCTAGAACAGCATTACAGTAATCTATAGGTGAGGTGACTCGGGCATTAACTGATACTTCAGTACTGTGTTGTGTAAGAACAGGATGAAATCTAGAAATGTTTCAGAGATGGAAGATGGCAGTCTGAGAAATGTTACTTATACGGGAGGAATTATTTAATAATAATATTTAATGATTGCCATTATTAGTGTATAAATAGATATAAATAATTGCATGTAAATGATTCGCCAAAATCTGTTGAATGTAAACGATACTGTTTTAAACGTTATTGTTTTTTCATCAGAAAACTCGGCTTCCACGTCTACCTGTTAGTTTAAATGGCACTTTTGCCACTCGCAATATGGCGGACGTGCTGACGTATCGTGTCAACTGGGCAGCACAGTGAATGCGGCGTCTATCTATACATGTCTATCCTCTCGACCATTGGCATTGGTTTTCGCTCCTTGCTATTTTCATTATACTGTGATGGTTGTTTTTTAAGCCTTTATTATAAAATGAACGACAGTATCTTCTCTGTTGACGGGTTTTTGGACAACGTCATCTGTATTCTGGGATCCAGCAACTGCCTATCATTTCTTGAAACAAATCGTCTCCAGCAAAACACCAATTCACAACTGCGTCTTTCAAGAACTATTTCTTTCTTCTTGATTTCTAAATTTGTTTCTCACCGTTTTCCGTTCCTATTCTTACACCGCCGCGTGCTACAGCGGGCATCAGCTAGTATATACAGTGCATCCGGAAAGTATTCCCAGCGCTTTATCACTCTTTCCACATTTTGTTCTGTTACAGCCTTATTCCAAAATGGATTAAATTCATTTTTTACCTCAGAATTCTACACACAACACCCCATAATGACAACGCGAAAAAAGTTTACTTGAGGTTTTTGCAAATTTAAAAATAAAAAACTGAGAAAGCACATGTACATAAGTATTCACAGCCTTTGCCATGAAGCTCCAAATTGAGCTCATGTGCCTCCTGTGTCCCCTGATCATCCTTGAGATGTTTCATTGGAGTCCACCTGTGGTCAATTCAGTTGACTGGACCTGATTTGAAAGGCACACACCTGTCTATAGAAGGTCCCACAGTTGACAGTTCATGTCAGAGCACAAACCAAGCATGAAGTCAAAGGAATTGTCTGTAGACCTCCGAGACAGGATTGTCTCGAGGCACAAATCTGGGGAAGGTTACAGAAAAATATCTGCTGCTTTGAAGGTCCCAATGAGCACAGTGGCCTCCATCATCCGTAAGTGGAAGAAGTTCAAAACCACCAGGACTCTTCCTAGAGCTGGCTGGCCATCTAAACTGAGCGATCAGGGGAGAAGGGCCTTAGTCAGGGTGGTGACCAAGAACCCAATGGTCACTCTGTCAGAGCTCCAGAGGTCCTCTGTGGAGAGAGGAGAACCCTCCAGAAGGACAACCATCTCTGCAGCAATCCACCAATCAGGCCTGTATGGTAGAGTGGCCAGATGGAAACCACTCCTTAGTAAAAGGCACATGGCAGCCCGCCTGGAGTTTGCCAAAAGGCACCTGAAGGACTCTCAGACCATGAGAAACAAAATCCTCTGGTCTGATGAGACAAAGATTGAACTCTTTGGTGTGAATGCCAGGCGTCATGTTTGGAGGAAACCAGGCACCACTCATCACCAGGCCAATACCATCTCTACAGTGAAGCATGGTGGTGGCAGCATCAGGAACTGGGAGACTAGTCAGGATAAAGGGAAAGATGAGTGCAGCAATGTACAGAGACATCCTGGATGAAAACCTGCTCCAGAGCGCTCTTGACCTCAGACTGGGGCGACGGTTCATCTTTCAGCAGGACAACGACCCTAAGCACACAGCCAAGATATCAAAGGAGTGGCTTCAGGACAACTCTGTGACAACTTTATTTTTAATAAATTTGCAAAAACCTCAAACTTTTTTCACGTTGTCATTATGGGGTGTTGTGTGCAGAATTTTGAACAAAAAAATGAATTGAATCCATTTTGGAATAAGGCTGTGACATCACAAAATGTGGACAAAGTGATGAAGCGCTGGGAATACTTTCCGGATGCACTGTGTGTAGTAAAATAAACAGAGGGACACTGTCAAAGGTTCGAGGAAATTCCCCATATACTGTTGCACACAAAAAAATGACATCTTTACAGATAAGAGTTCAAGAAAAAAAAGGAATGAGGGAAGTACATATGGGTGGGTCTGCAGGAAGTGATTGGGTGGTTTCTTCAATTCTGCCAGGAGAGAGGAAAGAAGGGATAGAGGGCAGCGCCAACCCCTGGTTTGGTGGGTAACTGCATCTTTTTCAGCCCAGAAACTGTCTTACAAGCGCACGTGTGTGACAATATATAACTATATATACAGTATATATTGCTGTGGGTATAGAAAGGAATCCCCCCATTCCACATTCCCATTTATTTTTGCTTTACAGCCTTAAATGAACACACACACAAACCAATATTTCTTCCCAGCTTTACTTACTCAATGCAACCTCTGACATCCAAGTGAAAGACATCACAGCTACATTTCAGAAAAAGTATAAGAAATCAAAAACAAGACTGGGCGGCACGGTGGCACAGTGGGTAACGCTGCTGCCTTGCAGTTAGGAGAGCTGGGTTCGCTTCCCGGGTCCTCCCTGCGTGGGTTTCCTCCGGGTACTCCAGTTTCCACAGTCCAAAGACATGCAGGTTAGGTGCATTGCCAATCCTAAACTGTCCCTAGTGTGTGCTTGGTGTATGTGTATATGTGCCCTACGGTGGGCTGGCACCCTGCCCAGGGTTTGTTTCCTGCCTTGCGCCCTGTGTTGGCTGGGATTGGCTCCAGCAGATCCCTGTGACCCTGTAGTTGGGATATAGCGGGTTGGATGATGGATGGATGGAAAAACAAGACCTCCTGAGATTCGTAAAGGATCATTGAACCCCTCGATGTCAATGTCATTTGCTTTAATGCCCGCCTTGACTCTGTTGATTCTTCTCTATCAGCTTTGCACACCCAGACTGAGCCCACTCAATATTTGCCCCCCACACTTCTTTACAGTTTAACTCTTCAAGTTCGGTCACATTGAGTGGTGAGCGTTGGTGGTCTGCTATCTTCAGATCTTTCCACAGATTTTCACTGTGATGTCGGTCTGGACTCTGACTGGCCACACCAGGACATTCACTTTTTTCTCCTTCAGCCACCGTGTGGTCAGTTTTGCTGTGTGCTTCGGGTCGTTGGCGTGTTGAAAGGTGAACATTCTGCCCGTCTTCACCTTTCTGGCAGAGGGTAGCAGGTTTTTTTCAAGAACTTGATGGCATTTTGCCCCTTCTAATTTTTCCTTCTACCCTTACGAGAGCCCCAGGCCCCCCACCACAGGACGCTGCCCCCTCCATGCTCTACTGTAGGTATGGTGTGTTGTGGATGGTCAGCTGCATGGTGTACCGTTTGGTGTTGAGGTCAAATAGTTTGATTTTGGTCTCATCTGACCAGAAGGCCTTTTTCCACTTGGCATCAGAATCTTCAAGGTGCATTCTGGGAAAGCTCAAACGAGCCTTAATGTGGCCTTTCTTGAGAAGTGCGACCCTCCTGAACAAGTCACAGTTGTGGAGCGCTTGTGAAATTGTTGTCACATGTACACCATTAATGACCACTCTGTGCCCTCAAATCCTGTAACTCCTTCAAAGTGGCCATTGGCCTCTCAGTAGCCTCTCTTACCAGTTTCCTCTTTGCTCTCCCATCCAGTTTGGAGGATCCAGGGAGGGTCCCAGTAGGACCAAACACTTCATATGATGGACTTTACTGGGCTCCTTGGGATTGATAAAGCCTTTGAGATGTTTTTGTCTCCATCTCCTGCCTCATGTCCGTCCACAGCTCTGTCCCCGAGATCTTTTCAAAGTGGCTGGTCACCCATAGTCAGGTGTTGGCAGTCAGTTGTACCACCAAGCAAGGGAATGAATGGACCAGGAACAGCTTCACTAATCACACGGATTACAGCTGATCACAGGTGGAAGGAAACCAGTAACCGCAATGGAAAAGGTGGGCACTGACACCTGACTGAGTTTTTATTAATCTCACGATTTCTTGTTTTTGAGTTTTTAAAATTCTTCTGAAGTGTAGCTGTCATGTCTTTCATTTGGATGTTAGAGGTGGCATTGAGTAAGTAAAGCTGGGAACAAATATTAGTTTGTGGGAATATTTCGAAGGGGGGGATTCTTTTCTACACCCACTGTATGTATATATTAACACACACATCAGTCATACTATACAGAAGGTACAGAAGACCCCCATAACTGCTACTATTGTACTGTTTCTAACGAGCCGTTTCATGTCTTTATAAGTTTCTTTATCAACACAAACAGAAAGACAAACCCGTAATTAACATTTCTACTCACAGACAGGTGAAGATGTGTCCTCAGGCCACGTGCGGCTGCCCAACTCCAACTCCGATCTCATGCTCTGTGTGTGACAGAGGGGCTGGGCTGTGCCATCTGTAATGTCGAGACCCTCTAGTGCGTCCACAGGGTCCACTGTACCCCATTCTTCTTCTTCCCTGCCTCTGTTGTCGTCCGGTGGAAGAGGTAATGGTGACAGAAGGCGCCCGTGTCTCACTTCCAAGGAGCCTGCATGGACCACCTCGCCAGACCGCCCTCATGTTGAATTGTCTCCGGAGTTTCCTTGCCGTCAGATGCCTTCTTACAGTCAAGGGTCCCAGGTCATGGGATCGGTAGGAGAAACCCTGCCCGCTGGTCACGAAGCTCAGGGGTCCATCGTGGTTTTCTTCCTCACCAGATCCGGACTTTTCCAGCACTTTGTTGTTATCTTAGCACTTTAGAAGCCAAAGGCCCCTTTAGGCCTCAGCCAGCCACTGGAGTAGGGAGTCAGGCTGCCCGGGATTGAGCCTCCTCCGGGTGGGTAGCTGGGAGTCCGTCCTGCTTTGTGCCTCCTGCCTCACACGTTCTTGCCATGCTGATGTGCTATGAATCATAAAACTGGGGGGGTCCCGTGCCCCCCCCCATCTGTGGTACCTCAATGCATAAACATAAGAAGTGGAGCAGATTTAAGGGGGCGCTCATAAGGAGGGAGGGGGAGCGGATGTGGCTGAACTCGGACTTGGAGCCCCCGTTTCACAGCAGCCATCAGCTGGTTTTCGTTTCACCTTTCCTCACGTTGTGCCAGGTGGTGCCAGCAGCAGACGCGAGTGATGGCTTTTTAATTTTTTTTTTCTTTCTGCATGAAAAGGTAAATCAAAGATACTGTAAATTTAAATGACTTTGAAATAAATCCCAGCAGCCATGCCCCTGGCTCTTATTGTTCTAAAAGCAGTCTGCCAATCACAGGACTGGCACCTACCCCATTCAGCACAATAAAACGCTTCTTATCTTCCACACCAAATGTTATTTTTGGGCTGAGCGAAGACCGACTGCTTTGACTTTCCCCAACAGATTTCCAGGAATTTTTTTTAAAACGAGACCACCAATCTGAGGGAAAATTGACGATTGGTACCAGCAGCGCTGCCAGTCATGGTCTTGTGGCTTCTGAATCGAAGATGCTGGAATGAAGGCAGCCTGGTGGCGCAGTGTTTAGCACGGTTGTGTCGTGACTCTGCCGTCATGGCCATAGATTCTGATCCACAAGGAGTCTGCGCCTTCTCCCCTTGTCTATGGGGGGCTTTCCTCTCAAGATGTGCAGGTTAGGGTCACTGGCGACTCCAAATTGACCCGGTGAGTTTGGGCATTAGTGCGCCCTGTGATGAACCGATACCCGCATGAGGGCTGCTTACTGCCCTGCACCCAGTGCTCCACTCCCTGGAAGGGTATTGTTGTAGAAATTTAATGGAAATGTTTGAATCTTAAAAGCCCGAGCCCCTTTTGAAGCCTCGCAGCCTGCCTTTTGAGTTTGGGGTCAGGCTGTCCGGGGTGAAGCTCGCTTTGTGTTACTGGTGCACTGCGACCCAGCAGGCCTGAGAATGTCAGGTTAGTTGTGTATACACAGTGTAGCCCCCCCGGTGGTCCCAAAGGTCACCCCATCTGTAATCTGTCATTGGATACGTTCACTGCCTGAACTCGCCTCATCTAATTTGTTACGGACGGGACTGTCAGAGTTTGTCTTCTCAGTTACTCTGGGCTTATGGGTGTTTTCTGTTTTATTACTTATTATTTTGTCATTGTTCCTTTTTTAATATCATTTATGTTAGCTTTCTTTGTCTCTTTAAATGTCCTTATGTTCCCTTAAATTCTGTGGGTGGGACACCCCCAAGAGGCGGGGCCACAGTGATGTCACTGCTGCTGGGACCGCCCCCTGGTCTCATAAGCCTGCCAGACAGAGGAGACCCAGCAGTAGAGCTCCGAGAGTGTGAGGCGTCTTCTGAGGATTTCCTGCTTACTGAAGTTCGTTTGCTGTCTTCTGGTTGACACTCTGGGACTGCCGTGCTTTGGGTTGCCCTTTTTAACAAAATCCTCGTTGCTCTTTTCAGTATTTTGTTGCATTTTTCTCTTTTGCTAATAAACCTCTCTCTCTTTTTTTATTATAAAGATTCTGCCTTACCTTTTAGTTCACAAGTCAAAGGTTTAATGTCCCCGTCTCCCTTGTAGAGAGCATTGTGATATTTTCTGGGACTTTCTGAGAATACGGACTGACCTCTTACTGCCAGCCCCCCATGTGAGGCCTGCATGTAGCAGTTAGGGAACAACTGGATTAGGATGAGCCTCCTCTGGGCTGGCCAGTGACGGCCGTGGCCTATCGACTTATAGCGCATCATATAGCGCCTTTCACATCCATTTTATTTACTGTCCCTACAAATAATAGAGGGCCTTTCATTAGCCATCGACCTGTCTGACTATTTATTTATTTTCAGGGTTTTGTGATTTTTTTGCTCTATGTTCTGAATTTACTTTCTAAGGATTGTATTATCTTTGCTTTAGATTGCCCTTTGTATGCAAATCTTTTTTGCCCTTTTGAGTATTTTGTTAAATTTTTTTCCAATTTTGTTAATAAATCTTCATTATTTTTTTTTTATAAGGATTCTTCATTACTCTTTAGGACATAAGACGGAGGTTTACGGTCACCCTCTCCCTTGAAGGGCATTTTGCCATTTTCTGGGATCTTCTTGGTATTTTAAACTTTTAATGCCAGTTTCCCATTTGAGGCCTGCTTAGGCTGATGCCAGCAGGTGGCGGGTAGTTGGGGAATTGGCAGGATGACAATGAGCCTCTTCTGACTGAAGGTCCTGGCCTATTGGCATCTATCTCTCTGATTTAATCTATCTATCTATCTATTATATAGTGCCTTTTATATCTATCTATTATATAGTGCCTTTCATATCTATCTATTATATACCACCTTTCATATCTATCTATCTATATAGTGCCTTTCATATCTATCTATTATATAGTGCCATTCATATCTATCTATCTATTATATCCCATCTTTCATATCTATCTATCTATCTATTATATAGTGCCTTTCATATCTATCTATCTATCTATCTATCTATCTATCTATCTATTATATAGTGCCTTTCATATCTATGTACTTACCTACTGTATATGTGCCTATCTATGTCTCTCTCTTATGTAGTGAACTGTATATATTGTCTCTATTAATTAATTAAGTAGCACTTATCAATCTTTTTAATCCAGTGCATACAGAATATGTGTCTATCTAGCTTATATAATATGCTTTTCATAACCACCTATCAAGTTCTCTCTTATGTAGTAAATCCATTCATCACATAGCATCTTTCCTATCTATTCATCTATTTTATCTTCTGTATGTATCTATTATGCAGTATAGTGCCTTTCATATCCAACTACATATCTAATCCAAAGTATCTGCCTATTATATCTGTCTGTCCATTATTTGGTGCCTTTTAAATCTATCTCCATATTTCTACTGTATAATATCTGCCTTTCCTATCTTTCTATGTAGTGTATATACTGTTGTCACCTATTTATCTATTTATTAAATAGCACCTTTCATATCTATCTATTTTTTATCTTTATATGTCTATATATCTGTTTCTTATATAGTGACTTTCATATCTATCCGCCTGTTATATAGCACCTTTCATATCTATCCGTCTGTTATACAGTATAGTGGTTTCATAGCTGTCTCTCTTATATAGTGTATATGCTGTCTCTACCTATTCATCTATTTATTAAATAGCACCTTTCATTGCTCTTTATTTCTCATCCCTCCTAATCAGGATTGTGAGGAGCCAACCTCAGCTGCAATAACTGAAAGGCAGGCGGCTGTCCTGGACTGGACCTGGGGCTACAGAGGGTGGGCGCGCACACACACACACACACACACGCTCAGTTCTGAGTCCTCAGTGGTCTCTGTGTGTGAGATTATTTATTTTTTTCCCCAAATTCCATCCAGACTGTCAAAGCTGACCTGCGGGTCCTAGAGCCGCTGTGCCCACCCTGCTGCCTGCCAACTGCGCACACAAGTAAAGGTTCGAATGAATCGCCCGAGCTGAAAGCGCGCTGAGATCTTCCCTCACTTATCTGACGTCGGATTTTGCTCTGCCAGTTTTTCCCCAGTGAAGTTAAATTCCCAAGTGGCAGCGCTGCCCGGCCACTAATATCCCACGATCACCAGATGCCATGAAAGCGTCCCCTCAGAGGGGCTCGTCCGTGTGGCCTCAGGCCGTCCCCTTCTGCGGCGCGGCGCTCCGCTCATCTCGAGGTCTTTGGCCCGTTCAGGTGGGCCGCCGGCGCCGCTGCTGTCCGTCCGATGAGCGCGCATTGAAAGCCAACGTGAGCTTTAGACGCTGGGACGGCTGTCTGTATAGCGCCTTTGGATGGCGAGTGTTGCGCCGCCCACCTTTACTTTTTGTGATTTTACTGGCACTTTTGCGTTTATAGGCAGCGAAAGGGTTTGGAACAAAAAGAAAGTATCCAGTGGGACTTAAAGGACATTCCGAGGCGATTATCAGGGAGGCAGAAAAATCAAACGTAATGAAAAGAGACGGCCGGACCCCCCAGACGCCAGGCGGTGTCATGAAGATGCAGCAGGAATGCAAAAGACGCTTCTGAGAGTCCCTGAGCGAGGGGCTAAAAATAAGAAGGGGCGGCGGCACAGTGATTAGGGCTCACAGCTCCGGGGACTCGGGTTCAACTCCAAGTCTGTTCGCGGCTTATACTGACATTAGTAACGGGGGGCTCAGTGCTTAGCGCGACGGGTTCATTGGGAGCGAGTGCAGCGGTGAGAGTTAATGGGAGTTTAGCCCGCGTAATGACAATCATGACAAAGGGTGACGTGGTGGGACAGCCGAGCATGACTGCTTCACAACTACAGGGACCCCGAGTTCAATGCCTCGCCGTCTGTAAAGAGTTTGGTCCCATTAACAATAAAAGGTGGCACGGAGTTTGGCACAGCTATGTCACAGTTTTGTCACAGACTGGGTGGAGTTTGACTCTCATAGTGACAATTGTAAAGGGTGGCTCAGTGGTTGACGACATCAGGGACCCGAGTTCAATTGGAAGCTCACTGACAGTTTATGGGAGTTTGGCTCGCATCACATCAATTAAGATAAAAGAGTGAGACGGCGGAACGGAGCTTAGCATGGTGGCCTGACAACTACGGGGACCCCTCAGCATCTGTACTGTAAAGAGTTGGCCGCCTCTGATAACAAAATGTGGCACCGAGTTTGGCACGGCGCTGTCACAGTCAGAGCGAGGTTTGACTCTCATAATGACAATCATAAAGGGTGGCTCAGTGATTAGGGAAGGTGGCGCACAGTTTGTGGGACCCCTGAGCTCAATCCCTCACCGTCTGTAAAGAGTTGAGTCTCTCTAATAATAAAAGGTGGCACCGAGCTTGGCACAGCTTGGTCACAATCAGTGCGGAGGATGAGTCACATAATGACAATTAGTAAAGGGTGGCTCTGTGTTCGTCAACCCCCAAAGGTCATGTGAAAAGACCACTTCCTCTTAATACAGTGTGCTAAATACTAAAACCATATGCTTCATCACAAAAAAAAAAACATTTCCTGGGATGCACTTACTTTTTCACATACCAGTAAATCCCCCACGGAATGTAGAAAAGGAAAGAAATGGAATGTTCTGGAACAGCCAAGTGAAAGCCCAGATCTGAATCCCATCAAAACGCCTGGGGTGCACTTACTTTTTCACAATGTAATTTTTCTTTTTTTTTTGATCTGGCACTAATTCGATGTCGATCGGTCTCGATGTTGCAAATCATTTTTCTATCGTTTTTCTAGGATGAAAGCGAGTGGGGGCCATGTGATGCGTGACGGCTAAAGAGCTCCATGCAGCATACGCCCCTCAGCGGGCACTCGCAGGCGGGCACCTGGAAACACAGCAGAAGGGCCTCACAGATGGAGCTGATGGCTCGTTTGCCTGGGATGGTTTATTATTTATTAAACAAATACAGAAATGGCTCCGACACTCCACCGCGGACAGGGGGCCACAAGTCGCCCGGCTCCGACTACTCAGAAATCCCTCTGTGGAAATAACTGAGAATTCCGATGTTAGCCAGAAATCCGAGGGACGTCGGCACGACAGGCAAAAACAACAGAGCAAGGCATTAAAAGCGGCAAGCGCACGGCTAATTACACCCTGAGAGTGCGAACGGGGGGACGAGGAGGGCGGCTTGTTTGCACATAATGGAGGAGGAGGAGGAGGATAATAACAGCGAAGGCGCCTCTCGGCCGTACGGCAGATCCATGAAACAAAACACAACAACTAATTAAACAGCATGAGGCCCCCCAGCTTATTAGTGCGGCGGGTGGAAATGATTAATCGCTGGCCTGTAATTGAGCCGCTCTTCAACACACGAGACCACCGAGGCGCACGCTTTCCTCCCGCGGGGTCTCCAGTAGCCTTTGGTGTTCTCAACCTTAACGTCCTGCATGCTGATGGGTGACACGATTGAGCCTGGAAATGGAGGCTTTTGTAGCTTTTGCCCTTGAAGAGGAGCCATATTGTGTACCGTTGTCAGAGTGACATGCCGCGTTTCTAGGGGCGTGGTCTCTGGGGTCATGACCTTGACTACACGTCAGCCTTACCCGACCTGCTGATAAAATCCTTCTTTTCTTTGTGACTTCTAGTGCGAATGCTGGTTTTTTGACTTACTGCGCGCTATTTGTCTTTAAATTTTGCCTCTCGTTTGGGTTTCGGTCGCTTCGGTTTATTTTTTATTTTCTTTAGTTTTGCCTTTCGCTCTGTCATCTGCTTTCCTGCCGACTCAGGACAACCCGAGGCTGGCCAGCCGTGTTAGTGAGCGGGCGATGGCCGTCACCTCGGTCCAGTCTAATAGAGATGAGACTGCAGGCTCCAAAGACCCCACCGACAAGGCCTGAGCCCGAACTCCAATGGTTGGCTTTGGCCTACACAGGCCTTAAACGGGGGGCCCCTGGCTTGTAAACGTCAAAATACTCCTTCAGTATTCACAAAATATGTGAAAATGTCCTTCAAGGGAGGGGAACCAAGAAACCTCTAGTTAGAAAAGACAAAACCGTCATAAATATGGCATATCTAACGAGCCACATTACTGTGTTACAGACAGGCAATACAATCAATTTAAAAATTCGGATATCTCTTACCCTATGTGCACCTTCAGTGCCTCTGTTCAGTGTCCACGTGTGTCTGAGCCCCTCTTGTTTGGCGTTCCCTTTCTCCAGCGCAGCTCCTTCTTCACAGACTCAGTCATTTTGAGGCGCCCTGCTCGTCTCTGTCTGCTTTTGTACTTCCCATCTTTGACGCCAACTCTCAGCGTTCCTCTGACGCCTTTATTCCTTCTAACGTGTCTCACACTCGCACTTCCTCTTTCATTCCCACCGCTAAAGGCAAACTGACCATTCAGAACGAAGCTGAACTGACCAATCAGAGTGCTCTGAGGGGGCCGGACACACACACACACACAGAAAGCTGAACTGACCACTCAGATTTATCTGTAGGGGGGCTGACACACACAAACACACAGAAACTACTGAATTGACCAATCAGAGTGCTTGGGGGGGTGGGGGACACACTAACAAACAGAAACTGCTGAATTGACCAATCAGAGTGCTCGGGGGGATGGGGGACACACTAACAAACAGAAACTGCTGAACTGACCAATCAGAGTGCTCTAAGAAGGGCGGACACACAGACTGCTAAACTGACCAATCAGATTTCTCTGGGTTGGTGTTGGACACACACAAACACACAGAGACCGCTGAACTGACCAATCAGATTGCTCTGGAGGAGAGACTGTGTGTGTACGGGTAGGAAGTTGCTGTCATGAGCTGCTTGGGTGCGCATTGAACCAGGGTTGTCTTGATGCATGGGCACGTTAGGCAGTTGCCTGGGGTCCCCACGAGCATAGGAGCCCCATGCTAATCTATGTATGTTGTGACTTGCTGAGTGGTTATGTGGGTAGGGGTCCCAGTGCACTGCTTTGCCCAGAGGGTTATAATGCTGTTAAAACAGCCCTGCATTGAACAGCCATCCTCCCTCTGGGTAAGTCAAGCGAGGTGGGCACATGGAGACCCCTCCATTGCCAGGGTGTTTCTGCTTAATGAAGTCTTCACTCCTCGGGATGCCAGACGTCATAACAGGTAAGCAGCCCCCTGCGTGTCTTTGTCTTTCACTCACAGAAATAAAAACAGAAGAGACGAGACTCCACCCCTCTAACCCCGCCTCTGTCTCCGCCCCCTGACTCCACAAAGCAAGAAATCGACGTTCATTTTGGAGTCAACTGTCATCAGGGGTACACATCACAGAACTAAGCTGCCATATTTTTAACTCATTTCTTTAATGGCCATTAAAAGGGTGTCACACGTGACGTGTGAACCGGGGGCTTCCTCAAGGCTCTGATAAGGTAAGCAGTACCACTCCAGGAAGACAGGGGGTGCTGTCACTAACAGCTTTGTTTTTCTGTCCACAGCCCTGAAAGATGGCAGCCAGATGATGGCTGACCATGGTCATTGAGACCCTCATGCACCAGACCCCCAGACTGAAGTTGGTGTCTTCTTTCAACCTGACATGAGAGACACGGCACAAGACCCTTGCCTGCCATTCTGAACGGGCACTTCATTGTTAATGCTGGTGGCCGATGCTTTTGTTTTTCTACTATTTAATGTGGATTACCAGGCTGGAACTTGAAATTTTGAACCCGTGTCTGACTACTGTGTTCACAACAGGGGTCACATTTGGACCCCGCCTCCTTTCTCTTACAGGATGCTTCACTGAAGGCTTCATTCTGATTTCCATTTCCATGACCAGGCCTGCAGTGAAGCTCTTTTAATTATCTGTGCCCCAGCTGGTGCCAACAGGCTGCCCTCCAGGCCCATTTTACATTCACCGCTGGCCTGTGTGCGGTGGCAAACCCTCAGAAGTTCGATGCTAATGGCAAAATCCGCCCACTGACTGGCAGAATCCCGGCACTTTCAGGGCAGTAATTGCATTTCTCCCTCAGCTGCTTTTTCTCAAGTCCTCCGGTATGAATCACTAAACAGCGTCAGGTTGTATTTTTAGACCAGCCGCCCCAGTTTGAAGGAATGTGTGTGTCGGTGTGACCCCGAGGACAAATCACTCCCAGCGATACCATCGCCCATTCAGGGGGAGATTTGGGTTTTGTTGTATTTTACACAGCAAAATAAGATGTGTTGGGATTTGAAGAGGGCCTGCTGGTCGACGTCCAGTCTGTACGTGGCGGGCACTGTGATCAGCCTACTGGGACCCCATGCCAGGCACTCGCACATCAAATTGATGAGCAAAGCAGCCATCAAGACGTGCATTCAGTTCACTTTGGCTTTGGTGTCCTTTTTTTAAATTTCTTTTTTTCCCCCCACTGAAGGGTTACAGAGAGTCAGAAACGAAACAACATCAGAGCAACAAAAAGCAGCTTACGGGGAGCCCACACAGTAACACGGGGGGACCACCCATATAACACATGGACAGAGACGAGTCAGAGGAGCCTATGGCTTCAAACCCCTGACACAGGGCACATAATACAAGAAATGGAGACACAAAAGGCGCAGGGTCAGCTCATTGTTGTATAGCGCCTTTCACTGAGTGCAGGGCCTAGATAGGCAGATATGACAGGAACTACAATGACAGACAGACAGACTGGTAGATGTGTAAGGCACTATATGATAGATAATAGACACATAGGAATGCACTAGAACAAACATGTCTTAAAAATGTGAAAGGCGCTATATAAAATAGAGATAGAGGGAGATATGAAAAGCAACAGAATTAAATGCTATATAAGGCACTACATAATCTATACTAATAAAAGGCAAAGCCCTCACTCACTCACTGACTCATCACTAATTCTCCAACTTCCCATGTGGGTGGAAGGCTGAAATTTGGCAGGCTCATTCCATACAGCTTACTTACAAAAGTTAAGCAGGTTTCATTTCGAAATTCTACGCATAACGGTCATAACTGGAACCTACTTATGTACATATATACCAGCCATAGCCTGCAGCTCGGTCGCTGTGTGAGGTGGAGTTGCATCCCTCATCGTCACGCCTCCCACGTAATTGAGTGGCTGCCCATATAAGGCCATCCATCAGCGACAATCCAATAGAAACACTCTGCCGCTAAATATTCGCGGGTGAAGGACTGTGCTTATGCAAAAAAAGATGAGATATGAAAGGCATACTATTAATATTTAGATAGGGTTTCATATGATAAAGATGAAAGTCAAGATAGGAACTATAAAGATAGATAAGAATGAATCCTTATAAAATAAAACTTTATAAAACTAATCATAGATATGAAAGGCTTTGTGTAATAGATGCAAAAACAGAATCAGTAAATAGAAATGAATAGCATTTGATAAAATAGACACGTTTAGAAAAAGACATTAAATAATAGAGAGATGAAAGGCACTATGTGATAGATAGATGTGAAAGGTGTTATATGATAGATATGAAAGGCGCTATATGATAGATAGACAGACAGATGTGAAAGGCGCTATATGATAGATAGATATGAAAGGCGCTACATGATAGATAGACAGACAGATGTGAAAGGTGTTATATGATAGATAGATATGAAAGGCGCTACATGATAGACAGACAGACAGATGTGAAAGGCGCTATATGATAGATAGGACCCCAAAACAGTCAAAAACTAAAGCAAATGTTGCCCACTTTAGGGGGCCATTCCCAGAAGCCCCACGATGAGGTGAATTGCCGACACCTCCTAGGGTCTCGTTGGATGTCCCATGCAGGTTGGTCGTGTGCTCTTTTTCTGTCATTTTTGGTTTTGCTTTTCTTTTGTTTGGCTGGAAATCTGTGACCGATTTGTGGGATTCAAACTCCATGGCATGGTGGGCATGACATCAGTCGGGGTGCGACACCACAGAGGCCAATTCTCCATTACAAAAACAGACCTGGAGACCCGACAAGAGTATCAGCTCTTTGGGTTCCATCAGTTTTCTTATTCCTTTTGAGTTTTGCACTTTTGGGACACTCGCTCTCTCCCTCCTTCAGCACCCTGGAGTTGGTGCTCACCATGAGCTAGATGGCTAGGTAGGCTCTCACGTCAGGGTGGCCATAGGGCTTGTTATTTGTTTGTTTTTTCACGTTTCCTGCTGGTGCCGTTTCTTTAGCGACTCAGCAGTCTGTTTATTCGTTTCCATTTCTTTAAGCTGTGCTGTTTGTGTTCTCGGTTCTGTCCCAGACTGGACTTTGCTTGTTCTCTTCATGTCTGTGGTTGGGGGTCACCTCCCACAGTCCAAGGACGTTCCTCAGTGTGGCCTGTGGTGCACTGGCCTCCTGTCCAGAGTTGGTCCCTGCATGTACCCAGTAAAGTTGGCACGGCCTCTGGGTCCGCTGATTCTCAAGCAGGCTCAGTGGTGATGGAATTACGGCTGGTAATAAAGTAATAATTTAATAGAGTGACGGCCCACCATCCCCATATGCCTCCTGGCCGACCCGTGCTTTTATTATTCTTCCATTTAATTTCTTTCCCCTCTGCCTGCTCTCGTTTTCTATTCTTGGTGTCTCCTCAACTCCCAGCGTCTCCATAAGCTGAGCGGATCAATGAGTCGGGTGGGTGGCCGGTGGTGCCGATGACTCACCGCTGGCCCACTCACACTCTCCCAAGCAGGCGGCTGGCAAGCCCACCCAAGTTCCGCTTTTGTTTTACCCGACGCCAGACAGGCTTTCCTGCTGAAATAAAAGCTAAAAATTGAAGTGGTGGTCACTTTCCTGCTGATACGGGGGTGGGGTTTGGGGGTTTTATGGGGGGCAGGGTGTCGTTCCTCATCAACAGGGGGTTCAAACTCGTCTCCTTTATGTATTTAGTGTGTGACGCCAGATGAAGATGCATAGCCACTCATTCATGTGCCCCTGACCACTCTCTGCAGTTGTGGCCCCCTGGTCAGGACCTCACAGTGAACATGTGACAAAAAAATAAGGGAGGACACACTGAAGGAGGAAGACGATGAAGCGATGAAGTCTTAGAAAAGAACTAAATAAATAAGAAGCACCCGTCGAGTCATAGCTCCCGATGCCCAACGTGCCCCCCCACTTCTTCTTCACTAATTTTCTGTCAAGACCCCTGAAGGGCCGTCTATTTTTACTGTACACAGCTATAGGTTACCTTCATGTCACAGGGTTTTCCATTTTAAATAGCAAAGCCATGGAGCCGTAAGTTTCAATTAAAAATCATTCCTGTGCCCAGCTAAGGGCGCCCTTCATCGCCGCCTGACAAGAATTCCTTGGATTGGCCTGCGAAACCCAGAAGTCAACCTATAAATAAAATTTGCACCGACGCTCTGGGTGTTTGGCTTGAAACGCCACACACAACACTCACTTAGGACTTTCACTTGAATTTCAATGTCATTCATCACGGTGGTCCGGTTAGCCGCCGACGTAAAAACAGCTTGTGTGCCCCTCGGGATGATCTCCACTTATTTAACTATTTCTGAGCAGAATGCAAAAACGTCATTTTAGACCACAAGACCACTTAGAGGAGTAAAAAATTAAAAAAACCAAACAATTCAACTTCAAGGTCACTTCAGCTCCCTGCAGTTTTTTTTTTGTTTCGCTTGTCGCCCTTGGGAGAGGAAACGGCTGTGGCGTAGTCGAGTGGATCTCTGAAAGGCGGCGGCAGCGGCCCTCGTGAACCAGCCGTCGTATCCTAAAATGATCCTCAAGAGTAGTTAGAAAGTGGGGAGAAGCTCACAGCTGTTTGTCAAGAACAATAATAAAATTGGGAGCGGACCCCCCTCGACTGTCTCGTATACTCGGTGTCACACACGTGCAAGACAGTAGGAGGCAGCTAAAGGGCTTGAGTAGTTGCAATACCCGCACCTCTTTCTCAGTTACTTGCAGGCCGTTCCCGGGAAATCCTGCCAGGTTCCGGCACCCTCAATGACATCACTCCCAGTCCCAATGACACCACTTCCGGGTCCGCCCCCTAGATGATGTCAATTCCAGTCCAGAAGACCCCACTTCCCAGTCCAGCACCAGAGATGATGTCACTTCTGGTCCTGACGACAAAACTTTGGGGTCAGCCCCCTAGATGATGTTACGTCCGGTCCAAAAAGACACCACGTCTGGGTCTGCCACCATAGATGACATCACTTGCAGTCCCAATGACACCATTTCTGGACCCACCCCTAGTTGACGGCACTTCCGGGTCTGGCACCATAGATGATGTCACTTCCGGGTCCCCACCACCCCCAGATGACACCACTTCCCGGTCCAGCCACCAGAGATGATGTCAGTTCCAGTCCAGAAGACCCCACTTCGCAGTCCAGCACCAGAGATGATGTCACTTCTGGTTCCGATGACACCACCTCCAGGTCCAGCCCTAAAGTTAATGTCACTGCCTAAACGGGCCTGTAAATCCGCCATCTTTACTATATGTGATCAGTTCCGTTTTGGACTCAGTCTTGTCAATAACTCTTTAAAAATGTCTACATTTGCGGCCAGGATACATTATATGGGTGGCGGCCCCAAACCTTCTTGATGTCTGGTGTGTTTATTTGTGACATCAGATATGAGGAGTACAATGATTATACATTATGTACATTAAAGGACCATCAATGACAAATCAAATTACCGTATACAGTAATCCCTCGCTATATCGCGCTTCGACTTTTGCGGCTTCACTCTATCTCTATTACATTTTCTCATTCTTAGTCATTCTGGTGTTAGTTTGGACCATAGTTTGCATGTAGATAGACAAATCTATCTGTTATAGAGTGTCTTTTATGTCTACCTGTTTCTCGATTATAGTGCTTATATTATCTTGAACATCTCCTAGTCTTTTGTTCTTACACATTTACAAACTCCCCATAGCATTGTATATCTATCTATCTATTATATAGTGCATTTCATCCATCCATCTATCTATCTTTTTCTTTATGAAAGAGTGATTTGAAAAGGGGCTTTGACTCTGCAACTCAGATAAAGGAAGACCTTTTATCCCATCAAGTTGTTACCTGAATGTCGCGACCTCCAAAGACTCGCCGCAACAATGTAGAGAACCCAACATGGCGGAGATTACAAAAATCTAAAACTGTACAAGAAACAGTCCAAAAAAAAGTTACGACCCTTAAAGGCACTGGGATTTCATCTTCATAAACCTTATGGTCCCCAAAAATGAGTCTTAGAAAAGACACACACACACACACAAAAAAAAAAAAATTAGACACAGAAACCAAAGCCCTAACAGGACCATGTCCTTTATTCTGAGCAGGACCTACGCTCCTTTGCCCATCTGCTGTCACTCACGACACGAGGAGAAGCCACTTGCTCCGTCAGAGCCGTCTGATTAGCCAGCAGCCCCCTTGGCCGTTGGGAGTGTTTGGAGAAGACGCCACATGTAAATAGACGGTCAGGTTGCGTCGTCTCATCACCTGTCAAATTTGTTTTTCCCAACTTGTCATCTGACACCCACCGCTCGGTGGCAGGTGCCCAAGACAGATTGACCGAGCCCGTGAAATGGAAAGCGATTTGCTCCCAGAATAGCAGGCCATTTCCTGACAGCTGTGAGGATCTGTGGTTACTGTTCTACATTTAGACCTGTGGTTTCCAAATTCAGCCCTAGGGGACCACCGTTGCTTCAGGTTTCATAATCGGAGAGTCCTTTAATTGGTGCTCACATTACTTGCTGGGCTTTTCTTCGTCTCTTCTGCCTTTACAAAAGAGTAATAGTGTAAGAATTATATTCATAGCTTGGCCATTCTTTTTCATTGTCAACTTTCCTATTAATACACATTTGTCTGTTCAGCTAACTCCCTTATATAATAGTTCTGTAATCACCACAAAAATGACTATGGTGTAGTCGGCAGGATAGAGAGGCCCTCTGAGGCGTTATGAAAGGCCCAGGCCTCTGTGTCAGCACAAGAGAAGAAGCAGGGAGCCATAATGGCACAGGGGGAGCGAATACTTCATTTTATTTGCTAATAAACGCGGCTTTGCATTAAAATCCTGTAATGTGTCTGCACATCTTGGGGCACCAAGGAAATCAAAATAAATCCAGGGCACCTGGTGATGGCACATTGTCACTTCTCTCCCACAGGGAGTTGAGCAGCACAGGAACGTGTCATTTGCTGCTGGCAAGTGACAGTATGGGACAAGGGCACACTGGGCACCAGGGACACCCGTTAGGTCTAAGCTGGTGAGTCCTATCAGAAGCATGTTTAGGGGTATGAGTGTGAAAGGACCACTCATGTCTGCTTTAGAGTGTGTGTCAGAATAGTCAGTGATTTAGCGCGTGTGCATTGGGGGGAACTCACTCACCCTGTGACAACACAATGGCATTTCTGACACTTTAATCATTTAATTATCATTAGAAAGAGACCGAGCCGTCACCATCTTTGAATTCTCCTAATGCATTCTCAGCTACAAAAGGGAGAGTCAAAGGTGGGCTTTACTCTTGAATCGAGGGAGCCCTCATCAGAGAAGAAGTTTTGACAGGCACTGTCTGTATTATAATACCTCTTTAATATATTTTAAAAATGGATATACATCTCTGAAAAATGAATAGATTTAAATAAAGTGAGAAACAAGCACCAGGAATTCTGGCAGTTAAGAGACACTCCATTCCGTGACAATGAGCTCGGTATCATTTTTGTTTTGTTTTTTTCCTCTCTTCTGCAGTAACTTGGAATAGAACGTCATATGAATTTCAAACGCATTACAGAGTCATACTCGATACAACATTTACTTACGGCAGGAGGACTCGGGCGGGCGTAGCATCACATTCGGAGATGACAACATTGGAGTTTTCTTTGTCTTCTTCACATTCTTAATTATTCACACCTGAGATGCCCCCCCCCCAGGTTGCATTTGTATACTGAATCCCCCTATAAGACTTGACCCTCCCCAGCCCATGGAAAAGGAAATGAAAAGAAAAAAAAAAAGACTTTGGCAGATTTATCCATCTTGACGTAATCGTATTCTGAGTAAACCTTAACATTCCTGTACCTTCCTTTATAACATTTAAGAAAAAAAAATTATATATATATATATATATATATATATACAGAATATATATATATATATATATATATATATATATATATATATATATAAATGACAACACTTGAAACAAAAGTTCCAAATGCAGCAAGCAATACTATGATGAAGATGAAAGCCCCTTTGGTCAAATCTCTTCTCAGGGTTAACACTTCACAAAATCAGCCTCTCTGGTGTGCCGCTGTGTGGATGTAAACAGTTGCAATACGTGAAGAGCAACGACATGGAAGCCACGTTGACGTGTGAGAAGGGCGACTGGCACTTTAACTGATGACAGCTACTAAGATTAACTGAGCTAATAACGGGAGAGTGTCATGGGTGGGAAAAAAAAAAATTAAAACGATTTTCATACCAAAACCTAAGAGTTACTTGGAGTATAATTTGCTGTCCCCCCCCACCCTAGTGACTTGAATATTTTGATGACTTTTTTTCAGTGCACCCCATTCTTCCTTAATGCTGATCAGGCCGAGTCCAATCCACTTGTGGGGTCTTAATTACTTTACATACTGAATAGGATTTCAATTTCTTTAGGGTTTGAGAGTTCATCAGAGTAAGGAAGGTTCGGCGACATCGCGTGAAACCCACAGTGAAAGTAAAATGCCGTCATCATCTTGCGTATCGCTTGATAAAATCTTGTACTTTAGTCCGGAAATCCTCCTATGGAATAGAAAAACAAAAGAAGAAAAAAATAAATAATTCATTGGCACTAAATATGCCAAACATATGACACAATTCATTGAGATTGTAACGACCAAAACAGAAAGTACTCCTGGAACTCCACTTCATAAAACACTTTCATATTACACAGACCCTCTGTGGGGTCCGTCAGCGGTCTGTTCAATGCTTGTATGGACTGGGTGATGGGGGGTTGTGGGGTCCAGCAGCTGTGGGGCATCTGATGGTGAAGAAAGATTCACGGATCTTGACTTTGCTGACAATGCTGTGATCTTCGCGGAGTCAATGGAGGCTCTGATCGAGGCGCTCGAGAGACTGAGGGAGGACTCTTGAGTGTCTGGGCTTGTGAGTTTCCTGATAAAAACCAACATCCAGGCCTTTAATGACCTCTTGGGCACGGCCATCTTCAGTGTGTTTGTCTGCGGTGAGAGTGTCGACCTCGTCAAGAGGTTTACTTACCTTCGCAGTGACATTCATGTCTCTAGTGATTCCTCCTATGAAGTTAGTAGACGGATTGGGAAAGCATAGGGGGTCATGAGGTCACTTTAAAGGGTTGTGTGGCGCTCCCGATATCTACAAAAGGACGAAGGCCCAAGTCTTTAGAGTCCTGGTGCTTGCTGTCTGGCTATATCGTTGTGAGACATGGACGCTATCCAGTGACCTGAGACGAAGACTGGACTCCTTTGGTACTGTGTCTCTCCGGAAAATCCTTGGGTACCATTGGTTTGACTTTGTCATTACCTGCATTGTGAAGGAGCTTCAGCTACGGTAATACGGCCATGTGTGTAATTCCCTGAGGGTGATCCAGCTCGTAGGACCCTTGTTGTTGAGGACCAGGCCAAGGGGTCACCCACGTAACACCTGGCTGCGGCAGATAGAGGGTCATTTCCAGAGGGTGTGACCGGACCGCATGTCTGCCTGGGGGGTTGCCAACCGGGATCCAGCAACGTGCTGTACCAGTGCATGCTCCCCAGCTTGACTTGACTTGATATTACACAGACGGTGGAGTCAGAAAGTCTTCAGAGCCCTGCATTCACCTCACACCATACTGCGTTGTACATTTCATTTTAAATGTATAAATTTGCCATTTTTGACGATAAATCTATACTCAGTATCCCATAATGACAGAGTGACAACATTAGGGATGATCCGATCAGGTTTTTTAAGGCCGATCACCGATTTTATGTTACTTGATCCCCCTTTATCCTTTTATAAACTTTTTAAACTAAGCAAAGAACCCTAATGTCCCAAGTTAAAGTGTATTTTTATAACTACAGATGACCCCCTAAAGTCGCGGGGGCTTATGTTCCTGGAGAACCCAGGAATTGTGAAAAACTGTGAATTTTGGATGACAGTCATACACGGAGCTGCTGGAAAAGCTGCCACTCACGGTGGCACCTGAGTCATCAAGGGCCTGAGTAATGGTAATTCCACCAGCAACCAGGGGTTGTCTTTCTCAGTTACTTGCAGATCATTCCCAGGAAATCCCACCAGGTTGCTGCACCCTCGATGATGTCACTTCCGGTCCCTGGCAACATTACTTCCGGTTCTGGCCCCAGAGATAACGTCACTTCCTTGACGGGCCTTTAAAGCCACCATCTTGACTGTCTGTGATCAGTTCTGTTTTGGACTCAGTCGTGTGAAAATCTCTGTTTGATTATTGAAAATTTAGCTGCCAGAATACAATATACGGGTGGCTGCCCTAAACCTTTATCATGTCTTTTGGCATTATTTGCCACACACTCCAATTGAGGCCCACTGACTTGGGGGGGAGTTGGTAACTCAGCTAGATGATTAATAATTAAGAAAGTGACTGGAATGAAAAGCAGCAGCCACTGAAGCCCTTCGGGATCTGAGGTTGACATCCCTGCTTTAAGACAACAAGATCAGCAAATACACTTCAGAGTGGGATTCAGGCGATTCTAAATTATTCATAAAAGCACACAAGCACCCACATACACACAACACGGCTGAAGAGGTGAAATTATCCGCCCACACAGAGTGAAACTAAGATTACCTGTTAGCACTTCACATCAACATTTACCCAAACACACGCCTTCCTAATCAGAAAATCCTGAAACCTTCCCTACGTGTCACCACAATTCGTAAGTTCACGCTGCGTGCAGAGTTCGCCTTCTTGCCTTGACACAATCATCTAAGTGAAAAAGCATTTGAAAACTCATTGAAAGCAATGAGCGAGGCTGACTATTGTTCAAACACAGCAGAAAAACTGAAAAACGTTCCACTCCAGTATGAATTCAAAGGGAATTTAAAAAAAAAAATATCCCCCAAGAACACGGCCTTCAATGAATTTGGAGTGCAGGAAGACGGCAGAGAAGGGGTTCACCTTGTTAAAATGGAAGCTGAGCTGAGCTGTGTTATGACAGTTTATAAAAGACAGAAAATAATTTGAAACTGTCGACCTCAGCTTCTGCAATAGGAAGCATTACAGGCCTTTTATCAAATTTCAACAAGAAAAATCATCCTTTGTTCCTAATGTACAACTTTTGCAAACGGGAAAAAAAAAGTCACGTCTCTTGAAACACAAAAGAAGCAGGAATGTGGGTTAAAGATAACTAGAGACACGGGCTTCAGTAGCCGTCGGAGGAAAGAGATAAACGTTACGAGGACGTACGAGGCGCACACCAGCCAGGGAGCGTTTTTATCGACTACACTGCGCCAGGTTAAAGAACCGTCTCTAGAGAAGGAAGGCAGACGGCACACCAAGGCATTTTGGTAATTGTGCTTTAGCAGCGGCATCTAAATTAAAGTCATAAATTAAAGCCAAAGGGCAATGCAATCAGTAAAAGCAAATCTGCTGTCATACTGATATTCTTACGCATTTCTTCTAGATGTAGCTGGCGATTAGAAGTCTGTGTGGTATCTCGACAATTCCAGTGTGCACTGTGCTTAAAAAAACTTATTCACCCCAGCCACAAGTTTCCTTATTTTATTGTTATACATCAGGGATTTAATTTGAACTTTTATTTTGGCCAGCACTCAACAGCCACTAACAAGCTAACAACTCGACACGCTTTTTAAAAGAGCACACTTAGTCATGGCCCGGGACGCCCTTTAGACCTGCTGGAGGTGGCGGTGGAGCAAAGAAAAAACTGAGCACCATTACAAACAATGCTGCACATCCTCTCGCTGATACACTAAACCAGAGGACTTTAAGCCAATGAATCATTCAGTGTCTAGAAGCGCTATGGGGGCACCTATTGGGCTGCTTCATACCTGCTGCAACTTTTAAACCTAAAAAGTGAAGGCAGATCTCTGCAAAGTAGTCTTTCGCTACACCAAAGAGCCTTAGAGCCTGGTCACTTTTCAGGGAGTGGATGAATAGGTGGTGCATTCCTACAAGTACTTTTAGGGGGTCCACATGAACTGGTCTCAGAACACAGAGGAGCTACAGAAGAAATGGCAGAGCAGACACTTTTTTCTTAGGAGGCCATGTTCCTTTGGGAAGTGACATCCTTCACAACTTCTATAATATTGTGATGGCCAGTGTGGTGTGCTGGGCTGGTCACATCACTTCAAGTGAGATCTACTGGATAAACATGTTAATTAAAAAAGGGTAAGCTCAGGTATGGGATGCCCGCTGGACCTGCTGGAGGTGGCAGTGGACCAGAGAATGAAGACAAAACTTAGCATCATTACGAACAATGTTGCACATACTGTCTCTGACACAATAACACTGAGGAATTTAAGCCATTGAATCATTCAGCAGATGTGTCTAGAAACACTATGGGGGCTGCTTCATACCTACTGCAACTTTTTAACCTAAAAAGTGAAGGCAGATGTCTCCAAAGTGGTCTTTTGCTGCACCAAAGAGCCTCCGAGCCTGGTCACTTTTCAGGGAGTGGATGAGAAGGTGGTGCGTTCCTACAAATACTGGCGGGGTCCACATCATCTGGTCTCGGAACACAGAGGAGCTATAGAAGAAGTGGCACCAACACTGAGGACTTTAAGCCAATGAATCATTCAGCAAAAATGCAAAGGGGAGGGGGGCTCATTTATACTAATGTTATATATGGCCTTTATAGCACCTCACTGGGACTGCCAAGTCAGACATTTTCTTTCTTTTTTAATTATTGTTCTTTTTAGTCATTCTGGTGTGTGACCAGTCCATATTATGTGTGTATATTTATTTATTTGTTTATATATCGACTTATGTATTTATTTATTTGAAGAGGTTCTGTAAAAAGCCACATGTTCCCTTGGGGACAAATAAAGTTCAATGTAAATGAATCTGGGTGAAGGTTAAAGGGCATGAATGGCAAATTCACCCGTATGAAGTTACACCTACAACACAATAAAGTGTGCAGAAAATGAAGGAGTCAGAATCCCCTGTATCAGTTCAACCAAATATGCGTGCAAAAGTATTCAGTCCCCTTGAAAGTCATCCTAATTTTTGTTCACATATTTATCCATTCAGTATTTTTAATGTGAACTCTTATGCTGTAACAATACATTTCCAAAGTCTAAATAAACCACTTTCTGTTCATATTCAACTGTACATTAACAATCATGGGGGCTGAAAACTTTTGCACACTACTGTATATCATTCATTGAATTATTTATGTGAAATGGTGGATGAGCGACAATTATTTTTCTTTATATTCATGGGGAAAAAAATTGAAGGGGTCTTACTGCAACTCTGAATATGAAATACAGTACCCAAGGCTCTTATTTTAAAACGATTGAATTTCACTTTTACTGAATCCATCCAACCTGTCCGTATTATCTCTGACACAGATTTAACCTACACTCGTCAAATTTCTGCACAATAATAAAAATTATTATTATATCCATTTATATAGCATTTTTCTCACTAGTCAAAGTGCTTCAGTGAGTAGGAATGTGGTATAGTGGGTCCACGGCTCCGAATGAATAGCCAGTTTTTAAATAAACATTCGCTGCACTTGTGGCTAAATGAGGGGGCATGGTAGTGTGGCCGGAGCGGTTCCCAGGTGCCATACGGGCATGGGCATTTCAGCACTGAAGTGCACAGGTGCGGAATAGCCTGTGCTGGGAGCTGCTAATCGCCGCACTTGTACCACGTCCCCATTATAAATAGGAGAAGCACGAGTGCAAGAGGGAGAAGAAGAAAGAAAAGATAGACGGAGGTTAGAGAGAGAAGATGGCAGGAGGCGAAGGAGCCGGTGCGGGAGCGAGCGAGCGAGTGAGAAGTAGGCAGCTGGGAGGAGAGCCCTGGTCGGGTGTAAGGCAGACACACTCAGGGCAGTCGGAAGCGTCGCTCCTACTGAGCTGTCCCGTTGAGCAGGAGCGACCAGGGATGTGAACGGCTCACCGTATAAGACCAGGATGACAGCGGGAGTCGGAGGTCTGGTATTGGAACTCCAGCGTGAGTGCCCTGACCATTGGTGGAACCTAAGTCTCAGTCCAAAAATGTCACCGTACAAAGCCAGAGGGTGGTAGGCAACCTGTAGGTACGGTGATTCCCCTGTTGCAAAGCCCGATGGGAGAAGCAGAGGAGCCGGCAGCTACAAGGCGGCATCGGGTTTTTTTTTTAAATGAAACTTCTTCCAGCCATTATTTTAACCTTGTTTTAATGGATTTGTTTTTGGATTATTTTAACGTCCACCTTTGACTGTTTTTAGGGATTATTTATTTATGGAACTTTGATGCACTGCACTTTATTTGGACACTGTTTTGTTTGTTTGTTTAAATACAAGCACTTTCTCTCCATCCCCTTGCTCAGTTTGATTTGTCCCCATCAGTCAGCTCATCCAGTCATAGCTATAGACAGTGTTGGGTTTCAGAGGCTCCCAAGTACGAGGAGAGGGAGTGCGGAGTTGGACTTGCATCATCACAAGGGAGCCACTTCAACCACCACTAATGTGTACGCACCATCCAGCTGGATAATGCAACGGCAGCCATTTTTGTGCCAACACACTAACCACACATCAACTGTTAGGTGGTGAAGAGGCCAGTTAGAGACAGCGGGATGATTAGGGGGGCCAGAATGATTAGGACACGAAGGACAATTTAACCAGGACATCCGGATACACCATACTGTTTACATAGGATACCCAGGGATATGTTATGACCACAGGGAGTCAGGACCTCGGTTTTACGGCTCATCCGAAGGATGGCGCAATTTTTACAGTCCAGTGTCTCCATCACTGCATTGGGGCATTAGGATCCAAACTCAGACTACAGGGTAAGCACCCCCTGCTGGTCTCACACTAACACGTCTTCCAGCAGCAACCCCAGCTTTTCCTGGTTGGTCTCCCATCCAAGTCCTGGCCGGGCCCAAACACGCTTAACTTCAGGTAGAGGACCTCTTCTGAAGTGCAGGTGGTATGGTGCTCTGGCGTCAGGTTTACAAATACTGCAAAACAGAGACGTTTTCTTAAGCTACTGGCTCTTAAAAACCTCATTCATTTCTTTATTTCAAGCAGCACCGACTAATGCAATGCTTTATAATCATGGTGTTCAAATCATTCACTTACTGCGCTACGGTTAATTTAAAAAATGTCAGGAAGGATCAGAGCTAAAACGAAGAAACATGGCCATATAACTTCAGTTCATTACTTCAACGGCCTCCGAGTAAAGTCAGAGTTTAAATCCTCCATTTCACATACAAAGATCAATGGTTGAGCCTCTCTCTTTCTGCCTTAACTTGCCAAATTTATTAGTGACTACACTCCAGGGCATACAATGAGATGTCAAGATGCAGGCCTCCTTAAAATTCCAAGGATAAATAAAGCTTGTGTAGGAGGAAAAGCCTTTAGCTATTAGAAACAAAAATAAAAAAAAACTGTAAAATGATCTTCCTACCGTATTAGAGAGGGCCCATCGGCCTCGGCATTTAAATTACAGCTCAGGACTGGTTACTTCAGCGTGGCCTACAACTCTCTGAGCCGCTTCTTCATAATGTCTCTACATTGTTCTCAATCACTTTCATTGACATCTGTCCCAGTGGTTCTCAAACCGTGGGGCAGGCCCCCCTAGGGGGGCAAGAAGTAACAAAAACAGGGGCGCGAAAATGTGAAAAAAAGAAAACAAGAATCAAAAATATGACAAATACATCTATTGAAACCAAAACAAATTAACGTAAACTACATTCTGATACTAGAAAAATAAATATAGAGTTAGATAAATGTCGATAAAAGTTAAGCAGGTATAATAAAATGTGCATCTATGATATATCATTAATTAAAAAAAGAACAAATTTGTATTAGTGGGCTCCTTTAAAAAAAACGTTAGGGGGGCGCAATTAAAACTGTTATGAAAACTCGGGTCGCAAATACTTAAAGGTTGAGAAACGCTGGTCTATCCCATTCCCTTCACTTCTCATAATCTGCCTTAGACGTTTCACAAAGAGGTGGACTCGGCCCAGTTGTCAGACATCTTGTACTGAACTGAGGTTGTTGTCATCTGCCTGTGAAGTGATCTGTTTAGAGCAGGGGTCACCAAGTCTGGTCCTGGAGGGCCCCAGTGGCTGCAGGTTTTCACTCTAATCGTTTTTTTTTTTTTAATAAGTGCTCTGTTTGTGCTGCTAATTAACGTCTTGTGAATTCATTTTAATTGAATTCCTTCATCGTTTCTCTGAATTGCTTCATTTCTTTCCTTAAATGGCACCCAAACAGAAATGAAATGTGAAGTGACGGAGCCAACAGAAGACCAACTAAGTCAGGGCCTCAAACTCCAACCAATTTCACGCCAAGCAACTGCTTAATGAGGTGCCAATTCTTGTTGTTAATTAAACCAGTTCTTTAATTTCGTGGCTTGTTGCTGCTCTTGTGGTGCATTAGCAGACATTTCCGAAATTGCTGACTTCCTCTTTTTAAGAGCACCGTTAAAATGTTCTGTGGACCTGAGGAGATCAGCATTCCTGAGACCTTCATCTTTCTTTATTTTCAGATATTGTATGATGGACACCAGTTATTTTGGCTCATTTTGTATCTCATTATTGTTTGGCTGCTATTTAAGGAAAAAGAAACAATTAAGGGGTCTGAGTCTTCAAGAGTAAATCATTTAAAATTAGTTCAAAAGAAGTTAATTAGCAGTAAAAACAGGTCACTCATTAAGAAAAGGGTCAGAATGAAAACCTGCAGCCACGGTGGGCCTCCAGGACTAGAGTTGGTGACCCCTGGTTTATAGAGTAGCTGAGTTGGGTGGGATACAAAAAGACCACCTGGGACATGCAGTACTGTGTCAACGGCCATTTTAAATCTTCATGTCACACGCTGCATCAGTATAGCAGTGGACACTAGACAGGCCTTTCCTACTGCATTTATGGTTAGGTCCACAAGTAGCTGGACAGTGACAAAAACTTCATAATTTTGGCTCTATTAACCACCACAATGGATTTGCAACTAAGAAATCATCACATGATATGAGCCGTTTAGGAATGACAGACATTTTTCTGCATAGCCCTCCCATTTCCAGGGGTTCAGAAGTATTTGGACATCTATCCCACAAGCTGTTCCATAGCCAGGTGTGGGCAGGACCCTCATTATTTCATTAAATATTAAGCAGGTAGACGGTCTGGAATTGATTCCAAGTGTGGAATTTGCATTTGGAAGCAGTCACTGTGAACTCTCAAATGGAGGTCCAAAGAGCCATCCATGACAGTAAAAACAGGCCATCATTAGGCAGAGAAAACAAAACAAACCCATAAGAGAGACAGCAGGAACACCAGGACTGGTCAAGTCAACCATGTGATAGATTCTTAAAGAGAAGGAACACATCGGTGGGCACAGTAACACTAGAAGGTCTGGTTAACCACAGAAGACAACTGTGCTGGATGACTGCTGTCCTTGGTGAAGAAGAACCCATTCACGACAGTTAGCTGAACAAAGACCACTTTCCAGGAGGTGGGCCCGTCATTGCCAAAGTCTACAATGAAGAGGAGATTTCATGAAAGTAAAGACAGAGGGTTTTACCACAAGGTGCAGACCACTGGTAAACCTCAAGCATATGATGAACAGATAAGAGTTTGCCAGAAAATATTTTCTAAAAGCTTGTGCAGTTTTCTTTGGACAAATGAAACTAAGATCGATATGATGGATAAGGAGGAGTATGGAGAAGAGAAGAAACTGCTCATGATCTGTAGCATACCACATCATCTGTGAAACATAGCGGAGGCCGTGTTATGTATGACCTGATCATGCATGGCTGCCAATGGAAGTCAGTCCCTGGTGTTTATTGATGATAGGACTGCTGGCAGAAGTAGCAGGATGAATTCTCAAGTGTAGAGGGCGCTATACTGTCTACTCAGATTCGGCCAAATGCTGCAGAACTGACAGGATGACACTTCACAGTACAGATGGACAATGAGCCTGAAACATAATGTGATGGCAAACCTGTAGCGGGGCTGCATAGTAATAATGTATTCGATGTGTGAGCTGAGTGCGTGTTATTTCCATCGTCCCGTTTACTGTTCGTTATGTGTATGTCAGTGAACATTGTCCCCGTAAATACAGAGGAGACGGATGAGGGAGAGAGACCGCAGCCCCAGGATGGACGGCACCTGTTTACATTCAGTTACATCCGGCTCTTTACTATCTAAACGATCAGGAGGGAAAGAAGAGAGGAGAGGGAGGAAGGAGAAAGACGGAGATCTCATTTAACGACAACGAACCACCATTTCCTGCTATTTTTCACATCGTGCTTTGTATCCAGTTTGTTTTTCATTCCGCCGGAATCACTTCAGCTCAATCATCGCCAGAAACCCCGGGGTTGGACTGCATTATCCACCATACGCCGAGGAAACATGGCAAGATTGTTCCATTTCTCCAGGAGATTCAAACACATCCATTCTTTGTTGATCAGTCATCCATATTCAGGACAATAATATACCTGAACTCAAGTTCACGATCATTGTCATTTCAGTATTCATTCATTATTGTTATTATTTGTGTTTGTTATATGTTACAGGGGCAAGAGAGGGTTTGTTATTGTAAATATGGTGTTTTCATGTTGCTGTTTTGGTGGAGGGATATACATATCTATATATATATATTTTCTATGTGTGGAATTTGCATTTTTTGTTATTGTGTTTCATTTAATATATTTATACACCTATTTTACATATCTGCTTTTGTGTGCTTGTGTTTAAACCATCGATTGAGGAGAAAATATTATTTGTTAGAGGTACGGTTTGATGTATGTAGGTTAACCTTAGTAATTCATCCAGGCCATAGGTCTTGGTAGTGCCGGCTGGGTAAGGGGTCGGCCGTTACAAACCAAGTGCTTTTCAACACAAAGAAGTGGAATATTCTTCAATGGCCGAGTTAATCAACTGACCTCAACTCCTTGGCCGGGATGCCAATGAAATAGAAGGACCGGGGGAGAGAGGATCACTGAGGCAACACCTCCTCGGGACATAAGAGGGCAGCCATCCTTGGGGGCTGTGACACCAGGGATTCCTGCAGGGCATGGTGGGAGCTGGAATTTGGTGCAGCCCTGTTGGGTTCTGTGGGGGCCGCCATGGGGGAGCTGCAGAGCCGTTTAATGGATTTCCACCGCACCTGGGAGTGATTCCAGGTAATCCTGATGAGCAATCCCAGATTCTGAATAAAAGGAGCCACCTCACGCCACGCTGGTAGCTGGTAGGTGAAGGACAAAGCTTGCTCGGAGAGAAAGAAGAAGGAACTGAGCATTACTGCTGGTGCTTTTGTACTGTGCTCTGTAGTGAGGAGTGGGGAAAGCGCTGGTCTACAAGACTTAAACGTGCATTGAGCTGGACTTGGTGTCTCTGTGCCTGTCAGAGTCCGGGTTTGGGGAGCTGTATGGTCCCCCAGTATTCCACAACAGTTATCTGGTGACGATGTAGGAAAAAAAGAGCATACAGTGGATTCAGGATTCAGAAAGTATTATTGTGTGGTAGATTTAGTTTTAGAATCACCTAACCCTAAATGGGGGGCGGCACGGTGGCGCAGTGGTAGCGCTGCTGCCTCGCAGTTAGGAGACCCGGGTTCGCTTCCCGGGTCCTCCCTGCGTGGAGTTTGCATGTTCTCCCGTGTCTGCGTGGGTTTCCTCCGGGCGCTCGGTTTCCTCCCACAATCCAAAGACATGCAGGTTAGGTGGATTGGCGATTCTAAATTGGCCCTGGTGTGTGCTTGGTGTGTGGGTGTGTTTGTGTGTGTCCTGCGGTGGGTTGGCACCCTGCCCAGGATTGGTTCCTGCCTTGTGCCCTGTGTTGGCTGGGATTGGCTCCAGCAGACCCCCGTGACCCTGTATTCGGATTCAGCGGGTTAGAAAATGGATGGATGGATGGATAACCCTAAATGGTCAAATTCTGGCAAGCCAGAAGCTGCCAGTAATTTACCACAAATTTAACATTATTATTATTATTTTTTTTTTTTACAGTGTAGGCTTACTCTAGACAATATTTCACTTTTTACTTTTTTTACTGTCATTTTACAATAAAGGTATCTCGCTCTTGGTCAGAACTCTGAATATGACAGAAGTACCGAAGGCTCTTATTTTAAAAGGCTTGAATTTCACTTTAGCTAAATCCATCCAACATGTTGTCAAATTTATCAGCTGAAAGTGACATCTACAACACAATAAAGCGTGCAGAAAGCGGAGGGGCTCTGAAAGCTGTCCGAATCCACTGTACATAATTAAAGAGCCTATTCTAAGAATTGTTTTTTCTGTGTTTCATTAATTAAAATATTCCCATCTGGTCAGCAGTAATAGACATGGAGTCCTTAGTTCTCATTTGAGCCTTTTCACTTGAACTTTACTTATCTGCCATTAATGTTGAAGTTGTATTGCCTTATCATATCCAATTATTATTTTGGAAATTTTAAGCAATTTGTATGGACAAACAATTTTGGCAAAACAAGCCGCTATATCCAGACTGAGAGTGTCCACTAGCTTATTTAAGAATTTGAACATTATTGACTGAATTAACTTTCAGGAAATTCATTTTATTGCATATTAAAATGGGAACAATCTGATTCCAATTTTGGTTTTCCATGTATTGGTTATTACTTACTACAACCCCCCTTTCGGGCTCTCTGTCCAACTTACCTGTAACTTTAATATTTCTCTCACCTGTATGATTAGCTCTACCTTGATGAGGACTTACTAACTCTTGCGTTTGGTACACTTTAAAATCCATTAGCAAACTGCACTAATTTACAACCCATTAAATGAAGTCGATCCACCTACACAGATTAGCAGCTACAAATATGTCCTCCAACATTAGACATATTTGTACTTCTAAATAAAAAAAATCCACTCTCCCTTCAGGCATTTATTTAAGACAAGCGATTATGCATTTGAAAAAAAATATGTTACATGGAGAATTGACAAAAGAAAAGGTATTTATTTAAGACATTTTACTAAATGGAAAGTAATTAAATCTAAACTGATGTCGAAAATTCAGTTTAGTGAAGAAAAGGGAAGGTAGAAAATGATCAAATATATGAAGATCAAATAAGAAATTCGTTGCTCCTGCTGCCAGTGTATCCTAAATGAGCTTTTAATCATCACATCACAATCCACATTAAATGAATTGGCCTGATTAAGACTTTTATTTTAATTACGCTCTTATCTGACGCAAAGGTTAGGAATGGTGATTAAATCATCTATAGTAAGGAGAAGACTGGTGGCACATCTGCAAAGTGGAGTCTTTATAAATGACTAGCAAAATACCTGCGCTTCGCAGCGGAGAAGTAAGTGTGTTAAAGAAGTTATGAAAAAGAAAACATTTTAAAAATAACGTAACATTTGCTTTCTATTCGTTTGCATAAGCACAGTCCTTCACCAGCAAGTGATCAAAAGTCTTGTTTATACTCTGCGTCCTCTCAGTAAACTTGTATCTCGCGAATATTGTATTCATCTTAGGCATGACAAACGCCAGCGGCAGTGTGTTTAAGAACTTCATTTAAAGTTAAGCTTTACACCCTGCTTTCCTATTCGTTTGCATAAGCACAGTCCTTCACCAGCAAGTTTAACTCCGTTACAAAGTGATCAAAAGTCTCGTTTATACCCTGTGTCTTTTCATTAAACTTGTATCTCGTGAATATCATATTCGTTGTAGGCATGACAAACACCAGGGCAGCCTGTCTATGAACTTAATTTAAACTTATGTTTACACCGTGCTTTATTTCCGCAGAACCTGCACTTATGAATATGCTTGTATGCGTCACTCGCTTCATATTCTTTTGCTGTCTTCTCAATTGTGTAATGCGTTTTTCGTTCAGCGGTCTTTGGAGCTCTTGCTTGTTGTCTGCGTACTGCGTTCACAATCAGTTCACGTAAGCCGCTCGGAGTACATGCATCGAAGGTTCTCAGCTGTGCTTGTGCTATCTTGTGCGATCTTGTGATGTCCACGGCTTTATTGAATGTTAGCTAAGACCCAGCACTTAAAAGTTTCTCTTGCACTTTCGCCGAGTTTGTGCCAAACACTAGTCCATCCATGACTATCTCATCTTTGTTTGCATAAGCACAGTCCTTCACCCGCGAATATTTAGCGGCAGCGTGTCTATTGGATTGCTGCTGACGGACGGCATTATATGGGCAGGCACTCAATTACGTGGGAGGCGTGGTGATGCAGGACGCAACTCCACCTCACACGGAGACCGAGCTGCAGGCTATGGTCGTATATATGTGTACGAAAGAAGGTTCCAGTTATGACTGCTATGCGTAGAATTTAGAAATGAAACCTGCCTAACTTTTGTAAGTAAGCTGTAAGGAATGAGCCTGCCAAATTTCAGCCTTCTACCTACACGGGAAGTTGGAGAATTAGTGATGAGTCAGTGAGTCAGTGAGGGCTTTGCCTTTTATTAGTATAGATATACCCGGTGAATCAATGGCAGCACAGAGAACAGGGAGGACAAAATCAGCACGCTAAGGTCACATCAGCCACCTTGTTTATTTTATTTAATTTTTACGATTACCACCTGCACTTCAGAAGAGGTCATCCGCCTGAAGATAAGCTCGTTCAGGCCTGGCCAGCACTTGGATGGGAGACCATCTAAGGAAAAGGTGGGGTAATGGCGAGGCCAGCAACAACAACATTTATTTCTACAGCACATTTTCATACAAATGATGGAGCTCAAAGTGTTTTACAGGATGAAGAAAAAAAAAATAAGAAAACAGAATTAGGGAACACTAACTAACATAGAATAAAAGTAAGGTCCCATGGCCAGGGAGGACCAAAAAAAAAAAAAAATCTGCAGGGATTCCGAGGCCACGAGACGCCCATTGGGCATTCTACCGAACATCAATGATCTCAATCAGTCCTCATGGTATTCAGGATTCACATGTAAGAACTTGATGATGACAGTCACGTGGACTCCTAGGGGGGCGCTTACCCCGTGGGGTCTGAAAGTGGAATTGGCACGTAGGCTTATTTTGCTCAAGTGGAAGAATCCTAACTCACCTCTGTTAAGTCAGTGGATAACTGATGTTATATATTATCTAAAATTGGAAAAAATCGAATTCTCACTTAGAGGATCTGATCAATAACATTTTAGAATAAGCATTTAAATTGAAGCGGATTCTCTCTCCTCCTTTTTATTCAATTTATTTTTATTCTTTTAACTATTTACTTATTTTTCAATATTATTAAAGTTTTACTCTGCTGGCCAAGCTCTCTTTCTCATAGGTGGGGGTTGATTTGATTTGTTAAACTTGACTTGCTTGTATGGTATGTTATTTGATTTTAATAAAATCAATAAAATGTTTAAAAAATAAATAAATAAATAACAAAAGTGGAATTCAATGATCCCCCCCAGTGCAGTGATGGGGACACTGGGCTGTAAAAATGCTGCCGTCTGTTGGATGAGACGTAAAACCGAGGTCCTGACTCTCTGATCTCTGGGAGTCCTTCATAAAGAGTAAGGGTGTATCTCGATGTCTACCACGGCCTTGTCATTCTGACCCCCTAATCACCCCTCTATCTCTCACTCCATTACCACCTAACAACTCATATGTGGTGAGCATACTGGTGCATAAATGGCCGCTGTCGCATCATCCAGGTGGATGGTACACATTAGTGGTGGTTGAAGTGGCCTTCTAATCGCTGAAGCTCTTGGAGGCAGTGAGAAGAGTGCTATATAAATGTAAAGAATTCTTATTATTGAACAATTCAAACATCAGCTGAAGTTTCAAAGTCAAACTAATAATCGTTATACAGGTATGCGCTGCTTAATGTTTTCGATACATTCTGTGAAACAGGACGTTAAGTGATTTGATGTTGTATAAACAACATATTCTATACAATACTGTGCAAAGCAATATGGGATATTGTGTGAGAGAGAGGACATGCAGGTGGTGGGTGTGACAGAGCAAGATGTAGAGGACAGGAAGATATGCAGCAAGATGATCCGCTGTGGAGACCCCTAACGGGAGCAGCCGAAAGAAAAAGAAATAGCGTACCTGATTTAATTAAATACAGAGACATTACGCTACAATGCTTCAGAGGTGCATGATACGCACGACTGCATGCTGCTGCGTACGAGTTGTGCTTATAAGCAGGAAAACTTCACATTAAAATAACAATGGCTTTGTATACAAGAGACATGAGATACATACAGAACATGCTGTACGCATGAAGCTGCTGTATGAGCTGCATTCATTACATCCTCTGCTCCGATTGGGATTTCTAAACTCTATCACGGCCTTTACGGAACCACAGATGTACATGCGGTTGGATGTCGCCCAAATGGATGTTATGCGGCGCATGGCTGTATGAGGATACCCGTATTATTACCACAATCTGTGCAATCTCTACAGCACTTGTACTCCACACATCAGGGCATTATATAACCTGACATTCAGTTAGCCTTCTTAACGGCTTCTGTCTGGCAGTTGACAGTGACGAGTCCACTTGTTCTTCTTCCGGCTGCTCCCGTTGGGGATTGCCACAGCGGATCATCTTCTTCCATATCTTTCTGTCCTCGTCATCTTGTTCTGTTACACCCATCACCTGCATGTCCTCTCTCATCACATCCATAAACCTTCTCTTAGGCCTTCCTCTTCTCTTGTCTGACAGCTCTATCCTTAGCACCTTTCTCCCTGTATACCCAGCATCTCTCCTCTGCATATGTCCAAAGCAACGCAATCTCGCCTCTCTGACTTTGTCTCCCAACAGTCCAGCTTGAGCTGACCCTCTAATGTCCTCATTTCTAATCCTGTCCATCCTCGTCACACCCAATGCAAATCTTAGCATCTTTAACTCTGCCACCTCCAGGTCTGTCTCCTGCTTTCTGGTCAGTGCCACCGTCTCCAACCCATATAATACAGCTGGTCTCACTACCATCCTGTAGACCTTCCCTTTCACTCTTTCTGATACCCGTCTGTCACAAATCACTCCTGACACTCTTCTCCACCCATTCCACCCTGCCTGCACTCTTTTTCTCTTCTCTTCTACAATCCCCATTATTCTGTACTGTTGATCTCAAGTATTTAAACTCATCCACCTTTGCCGACTCTACTCCCTTCATCCTCACCATTCCACTGACCTCCCTCTCATTCACACACATGTATTCTGTCTTGGTGGTCCTACTGACCTTCATTCCCCTCCTCCTCATATCTCCACCTCTCCAGGGTCTCCTCACCCACACCCTACTCTCACCACAGATCGCAATGTCATCAGCAAACATCATAGTCCGCGGGGTCTCCAGGCTAATCTCGTCTGTCAGCCTGTCCATCACCACTGCAAATAAGAAAGGGCTCAGAGCCGATCCCAGATTTAATCCTACCTTTGTCACTCCTATCGCAGACCTCACCACGGTCACATTTACCTCGTTCATATCCTGTACCACTCTTACATACTTCTCTGCCACTCCCGATGTCCTCATACAATACCACAGCTCCTCTCAGTCACCCTGTCATTTGCTTTTTCCAGGTCCACAAAGACGCAATGCAACTCCTCCTGGCCTTCTCTAAACTTCTCCATCAACATCCTCACAGCAAAAATCATATCTGTGGTGCTCTTTCTTGGCATGAAACCATCCTGCTGCTCACCAATCATCACCTCACTTCTTAACTGAGCTTCCACTACACTTTCCAATAACTTCATGCTGTGGCTCATTTATTTTATTCCCCTGTAGTTACTGCAGTCCTGCAGATCCCCCTTATTCTTAAACATCGGCACCAGTGACAGTGACAAATCCACTACGACTCCTAAATCTTTCTCATAAGCTGTATATTGAATGTACAAACCTCCCATTGTGTATACAAATCTCACAATTTTACTTCCTACGTGTAATTTAGATTTATTTAGAGTCCTGGAGACCTCGGCCATCAAACTGCCTCCCCCATTTGGCCATTCCACAGCTGAAACAGTGCTTGGCCAGCCAATCCGATGAAAGGACCCCTCTACCCCACGATTCCTGCGATCCTCCATCAGGGATGACTTTACCATAGGCAGGCAAAACAACTTGGCAGGTAGGCTGTAGCACCGAGTGCCACATTTGAGTACAGAGAAGAGAAACAGAATAGCTGATCAGTGTAAAAAAAAAAAAAAAGCCAAATGTGGTTCAATGCTGTTTAGAAATAAAATGTGAAAAACATCCAAGGGGTCAATACTTTTTATAGACACCGTATGAGTGGGAATTGTACTCCAAATCCAACTACTCTGTGAAAAGAGTCAGACACACACAAAAAAAAAAAAAAGATGTGGGTGCCTATACATAGGAATAGGATTAATGACAGAGAGTGCCATGCCACCAGCAGGCAGCGCCATTTGTGTGACACCTGATCACAACCATATGCAAGATCATTTGACATTTGGATTGGATGCACTCACGTATAAGTCGGGTCTTTAAAAACCCGAAAAATAGATCATAAAATCAGTCCCCGACTTATACGGTCGTTCAAATACTTTAATTTTTTTTTTTTTTTTACATCTTCTTGCCTCCTCCAATCTCGTATCAGTTTCTCAGGGACTTCAAATTTTGTTGCAGTAGCGCAGTTTACCAATTTCTTTTGCCACTTCAACGACTTTTAATGTGAAACCATCTTCCTATTTTCTTCTGATCGTAGATAAGGGATGCTCTTACGATAAAGGTGTACGAGATGCGAAAAACACAAAACAGTGCAAATGTCACTTCGGAATAGTTCGGGTATCACCGTGTGGTCACGTAGGCACAATAGAGAGAGAGAGAGAGAGAGAGAGAGAGAGAGAGAGGTTAGGAGTACGTGCTAATACAGAGTATTGCCGCACCCACATAGAAAGAAAAGGCTGTGTGCTCTGTGGTTACTCTCTTAGTTGGGCGATGGCATATCATAATCCCTTGGACCAATTGCGTGAGTTTTCCGCATTCAACTTATACGACCATCCATCCATCCATCCTCTTCCGCTTATCCGAGGTCGGGTCGCGGGGGCAGCAGCTTAAGCAGAGAGGCCCAGACTTCCCTCTCCCGGCCACTTCTTCCAGCTCTTCGGGAGAATCCCAAAGGCGTTCCCAGGCCAGCCGGGAGACATAGTCCCTCCAGCGTGTCCTGGGTCTTCCCCGGGGCCTCCTCCCGGTTGGACGTGCCCGGAACACCTCACCAGGGAGGCGTCCAGGAGGCATCCTGATCAGATGCCGAGCCACCTCATCTGACTCCTCTCGATGCGGAGGAGCAGCGGCTCTACTCTGAGCCCCTCCCGGATGACTGAGCTTCTCACCCTATCTTTAAGGGAAAGCCCAGACACCCTGCGGAGGAAACTCATTTCAGCCGCTTGTATTCGCGATCTCGTTCTTTCGGTCACTACCCATAGCTCATGACCATAGGTGAGGGTAGGAGCGTAGATCGACTGGTAAATTGAGAGCCTTGCCTTACGGCTCAGCTCCTTTTTCACCACGACAGACCGATGCAGAGCCCGCATCACTGCGGATGCCGCACCGATCCGCCTGTCGATCTCACGCTCCATTCTTCCCTCACTCGTGAACAAGACCCCGAGATACTTGAACTCCTCCACTTGGGGCAGGATCTCTCCCCAACCCTGAGAGGGCACTCCACCCTTTTCCGGCTGAGGACCATGCTCTCGGATTTGGAGGTGCTGATTCTCATCCCAGCCGCTTCACACTCAGCTGCGAACCGATCCAGAGAGCTGAAGATCACGGCCTGATGAAGCAAACAGGACAACATCATCTGCAAAAGCAGTGACCCAATCCTGAGTCCACCAAACCGGACCCCTTCAACACCCTGGCTGCGCTTAGAAATTCTGTCCATAAAAGTTATGAACAGAATCGGTGACAAAGGGCAGCCCTGGCGGAGTCCAACTCTCACTGGAAGCGGGCTCGACTTACTGCGGCAATGCGGACCAAGCTCTGACACGGTTGTACAGAGACCGAACAGCTCTTATCAGGGGTCCGGTACCCCATACTCCCGAGCACCCCCACAGGATTCCCGAGGGACACGGTCGAATGCCTTTTCCAAGTCCACAAAACACATGTAGACCGGTCGGGCAAACTCCCATGCACCCTCCAGGACTCTGCTAAGGGTGAAGAGCTGGTCCACTGTTCGCGACCAGGGCGAAAACCACACTGTTCCTCCTGAATCCGAGGTTCGACTATCCGACGGACCCTCCTCTCCAGAACCCCGAATAGACTTTTCCAGGGAGGCTGAGGAGTGTGATCCCTCTATAGTTGGAACACACCCTCCGGTCCCCTTTTAAAGAGGGGACCACCACCCCGTCTGCCAATCCAGAGGCACTGTCCCGATGTCCATGCGATGTTGCAGAGGCGTGTCAACCAAGACAGTCCTACAACATCCAGAGCCTTAAGGAACTCGGGCGTATCTCATCCACCCGGGGCCCTGCCACCAAGGAGTTTTTGACCACCTCGGTGACTTCAGTCCCAGAGATGGGAGAGCCCACCTCAGAGTCCCCAGGCTCTGCTTCCTCATTGGAAGGCATGTTAGTGGGATTGAGGAGGTCTTGATACTCCTCCCACCGACCCTAGCGTCCGTGAGGTCAGCAGCGCACCATCCCCACCATATACGGTGTTGACACTGCACTGCTTCCCCCTCCTGAGACGCCGGACGGTGGACCAGAATCTCCTCGAAGCCGTCCAAAAGTCGTTCTCCATGGCCTCTCCAAACTCCTCCCAAGCCCGAAGTTTTGCCTCAGCAACAACCGAAGCGCGTTCGCTTGGCCTGCGGTACCTATCAGCTGCCTCCAGAGACCCACAGGACAAAAAAGTCCTATAGGACTCCTTCTTCAGCTTGACGGCATCCCTCACCGGTGTCCACCAGCGGGTTGGGGATTGCCGCCACGACAGGCACCGACCACCTTGCGGCCACAGCTCCGGTCAGCCGCCTCAACAATAGAGGCACGGAACATGGCCCATTGGACTCAATGTCCCCACCTCCCTCGGGGCGTGGTTGAAGTTCTGCGGAGGTGGGAGTTGAAGCTACTTCTGACAGGGGACTCTGCCAGCCGTTCCCAGCAGACCCTCACAACACGTTTGGGCCTACCAGGTCTGACCGGCATCTTCCCCACCATGAAGCCAACTCACCACCAGGTGGTGATCAGTTGACAGCTCCGCCCCTCTCTTCACCCGAGTGTCCAAGACATATGGCGCAAGTCCGGCGACACGACCACAAAGTCGATCATCGACCTGAGGCCTAGGGTGTCCTGGTGCCAAGTGCACATATGAACACCCTTATGCTTGAACATGGTGTTCGTTATGGACAATCCATGGCGAGCACAGAAGTCAAATAACAAAACACCCTCGGGTTCAGATCGGGGCCATTCCTCCCAATCACGCCCTTCCAGGTCTCACTGTCATTGCCCACGTGAGCATTGAAGTCTCCCAGCAAAACGAGGGAATCCCCAGAAGGTATGCCCTCTAGCAACCCCTCAGAGACTCCAAAAAGGGTGGATACTCCAAACTGCTGTTCGGCGCATACGCACAAACAACAGTCAGGACCCTTCCTCCCACCCGGCGGAGGGAGGCCACCCTCTCGTCCACGGGGTAAACCCCAATGCACAGGCTCCAGTGGGGGCAATAAGTATGCCCACACCTGCTCGGCGCCTCTCACCGGGGGCAACTCCAGAGTGGTAGAGAGTCCAGCCCCTCTCAAGGAGATTGGTTCCAGAGTCCAAGCTGTGCGTCGAGGTGAGTCCGACTATATCTAGCCGGAACCTCTCGACCTCGCGCACTAGCTCAGGCTCCTTCCCCTTCAGAGAGGTGACATTCCACGTCCCAAGAGCCAGTTTCTGTAGCCGAGGATCAGACCGCCAAGGTCCCCGCCTTCGGCCACCACCCAACTCACACTGCACCCAACCTCCTTGGCCCCTCCCATAGGTGGTGAGCCCATGGGGAGGACTTGGGCTCCCTTATACGACCGACATTATAAAAGAAAAACTAGAAATGATATGGTAAAATCAGACCCGATTTAAATGCCTGTTGAAAAATATGACAATTACATTTTTTTTTTCCTTGCTTCCTCCAATCTTGCATCAGTTTCTCAGGCACATCAAATTTTGTTGCAGCAGTGCAGTTACCAGTTTCTTTCGCCACGTCAACAACTTTTAATTTCAAACCAGCTTCATATTTATATCTGATCATAGATAAGGGATGCTCTTACGATAAAGGTGTAAGAGGATGTGAGATACAAAAAACACAAATCAGTGCAAACGTCACTTCGGAATAGTTGGGGTATTACTTTGTGGTCACGTAGGAACAATACATAGAAATAAAAGGCAGTGTGCTCCGTGGTTACTCTCTCAGATGGGCATTAGCATATCGTAATCCCTTGGACCAATAGTGTGAGTTTTCCACATTCAACTTATATGACTGACATCATAAAATACCGGCAATTATATGGTAAAATCAAGACCCAACTTATCTGCTGGAGAACTTATCTGCGAGTATATACGGTAGTCCTCAATGTTCATGTTTACCAGCGTGACTGACAGCCCCTCAAAACAGGCAAAGGGAATGCCAGCAGAATTCAAAGTATAAGAACGTGCAGATGATAGTCTCACCTTTGTTGAAGCACACGATTTAAAATACTTATCGGGTTTACACCTCCTCGATTACAGCCTGCCACCTCTTGATCCAAATTTATTGTGATAAAGTTGTTTGTCCTTTCTGTCTGATGGAAGGCTAATCATGGCAGGAACACAAAGCCTTTTACGGTCTCGCTGCCTCGCTTGCTTTCCTTTGTTAGCCGAGGCGTCAAGACAAGGTTTCATACTGATGATCCTCCACCAGCTTACCCTTTCATTAAAGCTTAATCTAACACTCCTCCGCTTTCACTGGGATTTCTTCTTCACAATGTCCACATTGTCAGTAAATTGGGACTTCAAAGGGCAGAGAGTTCGAAATTGCACCCAAGTGTGTAATAATATACCAAGTTATCCTCTTCTTTATTTCTACAAGTGTCAAAAGGAATAACCTGAAAGCGTCACCAGCACAGAAATCAAAAAGAAGAAAAACTCCTAAAGTGAAGCGAAGGAATCTTCACTTGCAACTCAAACAGTTCTCTTATATATTGTGGGCGACACTCTCAACCACGATGAACAACAGAGCCATATAAGACACAAGCCCAGAAAGACCAGCGCGTTGTATTCTAATACACACACAGAGTCCCGTCCACAATTATTGGATTAGAATTGTGCTCTATTGTCAGACAAAACAATAAATGAGCTTACTGCCAACACACACTCAAGGTAGGTTTGGCATAAAAAGAAAGATGGCTGCACAGAAAAGAAACTGATCTCCAGTGTCAAGTATGGTGGACGTTCTATGATGTTGTGGGGCTGTATTTTGCTCTAAGGCCCTGGGAACCTTGTTAGTATACTTGGCATCTTGGACGCCATGAAATACCAGGAGATTTTAAAATTTAAACTTGGCTGCCTCTGCCAAGAATCTAAAACTGGCTCGTTGCTGGGTCTTGCAGCAGGACAAACGACGCAAAACATTTGATCAAATCAACACCGAAATGGTTAAAGGAACACAAAATGAAGCTTCTGCCAGGGCTGTCTCATTCCCTGGACCTAAACACCGTTGAAAACCTTTGGGGTTCTTTAGGAACGCCTCATCTATTTGACACAGGAAAGATGACCTTTCCTTCTTTAGGGTCTATCTGACAAGTAACAAAAAATAAGAACAGATGGCCCATTAGCATAATAAAATAAAATGCTGAAGTAAACTATATTATTTCTTTTTGATTAAGTAAAGAGAAGGGAGAGGAAGAAGAAATTATTAAAAGCCAATCGAAAATTTTAACTTTACTCTTCTGCCTTGCAATGTAAAATCCAGGTACTCATCTGTGACTGTATAAAAATCTAATTGACTGAACTTGTCCGGTCTTCCTCGGGGGGGTTTTCCTCCACAACACACACACACACACACACATATACATATACATATACATATATATATATATATATATATATATATATATATATATATATATATATATATATATATATATACACACATATATATATATATATACATATATATACATATATATACATATATACATATATATATACATATATATACACATATATATATATATATATTATACACACACAGAGAGAGTGAGAGAGATACACACACACATACAGTATATATATTTTTTTAATTATATACAAACACGGTATGTGCATCATGGTTTTCTTTGCTGTCAATTTAAAACTAGAGGTTTCAAATCCAGGGGCTCAAGAATAGTCTTTTTCTATTGATAGATAGATAGATAGATAGATAGATAGATAGATAGATAAAAGGCACTATATAATTAATAGATAGATAGATATAAAATATATATATATATATATATAAAATATATATAGTATATATAAATAGAGAGCCAGCATTCAAAATAATGAACTAAGACTCAAAAGGCAAACCAGAAATGACTCTTTTTTTTTTCTTTCTTTCTTTCTTTCTTTCTCTCTGTTGCTAAGTCATAACACACTGGTTGGTATGTTTCCGTCAGCATTGTGATGCATCACAACAGTAACAGCTTGTTAAATAAATCCGAGCAATCTGTTAACCTATGAAATGTAAATCTTTTTATCCTCACAAGAAGCCTAATCCTGTAACATTGCACCCCGAAGATACACAACCCAGTTATGACTCGACGTGCACTAAGAAACATCGTCCGCTCCAAACCTTTTCCATTCTGATATGTTGTATGGTTGACCGAGTACAGAAGTAAATGTTAATTTGTGCCTTCAGGTTACATGATCACAGAATATCTGACCTACATTTTTGAGGATATGGAAGTGGGCTCAGCTCTGTAAAGCAGCATCGTCTTAGACATTTGAACTTGAAAGGTCGTCACCAAGTAGGACCATAATGACTACATGCCAGTAGAAAGGATGCGAGTCTACCTTGTCACGTAGGTGGTGTTCTGCAGCTTCAATATTCAAGGGATCATCAAAGTTCAGCAAATCCTGAAATAATAAGAATCAAAACAAGTCACATTCAGTATAGTTATTAAAAAAACAACCTTGTATTTGTTACATCATAAAGTACTCCTAATTGACTTTATTGATGCTCTATCACTAGCAGCTTGCCAACTGGTGATCTGCTTCCAGCTACTTAATAAAATGTACCAGAAACCTTTAAGAAAAACAATTTTAAACAATAAGAACAACTTCAGTCGCACTTCAATCATCAGACAGATGGTCTCCTATTATCGTCAAGCACTCTCTGGTAAACTGAAGAACACCTAATGGATTCTGCAATGGTGAGCTGCCCAGGCCCTGATGTAGCAAAGCAGTCCCAACAAAATCAACAAAATATAAAATGTATAGTTATAAAATATATAAGTATATATAAGCATAAATATATAGTTATAATTAGAAAATACTGTAGAACGTCAGAATCAGGATTACTTAAATACAACAAAATTGGTGGCTTGAGAGGAAGTTAAATACTTACAGTAAACAGTGAATTCAGGCCCCAAACAACATCCTGCAAAAACAAGAATAGGATGAAAATGAAAAAATAATAAGAACAATAAGAACATATTGCCAAGATATTAATCAATAACAGGCAGACAGAGACACAATAAATGCTACCACTTGTGACACAAATCCTTAAAAGTCTAAAAGTGTCTGTCACGTGCTTTAGCAGACAGGGGCAGACCAAGTGATGAAGAAATATTTAGTCTTCATCACGTTTCTGTATCTTTTACCCTGTTGGTATTGTTAAACCCTATTAGAGTGTGGAGGAGAATACAGAATTTGATATTCTTTTTACGTTGGTATTATAATGATTTGTCAGGTAAGCAAGATAGTAGTTTCAGGTAGGTTTGTTCTTACACACTAATGGTGGTGCCAGCGACCTGCTGCATGCGGATGAGCTTTGCAGTATGTAAGTACACGGGGTACTCTATACGTGTGACAACAAAGACCCTGTAAGATCCACCTTAATACAAGGAGCTGTGTCTGTGCGTCATTCTGGTTTCTAGGTCTCTGTCATTCCTGCAGATGCAGCATCACAAACATTTTTAGTAATAACATTCCATTTGTCATTCCAACAGATGGCATAATGCAAACATTTGTTGTAATAAACTGCATTCCAACAAACAGCACAAACATTTTAGTAATAACATTGCATTTGTCATGCCAACAGATGGCACAACCATTTTGAGTAATAAAATTGCATTTAACATTCCAACAGATGGAAAAAAAAAATTTTAGTAATAAAATTCCATTTGTCAATCCAATAGATGATGCAACACAAACATGTGTTGTAATAAACTGCATTCCAACAGATGGCACATCAAACATTTTTTAGTAGTCCAATAGATGGTGCAACACAAATATCTGCTGTAATAAATTGCACTGCATGCGTCATTCTAACAGAGGCTGCAACTCCACCATCAGCAATGCTTTTATGAATCCCACACCAAAGTGCGCATAACTGAGCCATTTGTATTACGATTCTCATTCCAAGAGATGTTGCTTCACAGACATTTGTAGTAATTAAATGCACTGCATTTGTCATTTGTACAGATGGCGCATCGCAAACATTGGCACCACTTTAAGGAGTCCCAAACCAAATAGCATATGACAGAGGCCTAGCAAACCCGGATGGCGTGAATGCACCAGTGCACATCTCCATCAGTAATTGCAATAAAATCGTCCATGTGGCTGAAATTTCATCGCAGCAACTCCAAATCGTACTCAGTATGATGCCACCCCATCCACCCCCTTCCGGCCTGACAACGTCCTAATGAGATGATGGATGGTGTCCTGGGGGATCTTCCCCCAGATCTAGACCAGGGCATTATTGAGCTCCTGGACAGGCTGAGGCGTTGGATGGACCAAAACATAATGTCCCACCCTGAGGTGTTCTACTGGATTGAGATCAGGCGAGTTTATTGGGGGGGCATGGGGGTTTGTGTTGGGGGAATGGTGGGGGGCTTAGTCAATGGGATCAGTTCCTTCATCCTCCCGCCACATGAGGCCAGGCATTGTCGTGCACCAGGAGGAACCAGCATAGGGTCTGACAATGGGTCCGAGGAGGTTACCGCGATACCTAATGGCAGTCCTGCGGTGCCCTTGTCTAGCCTGTAGAGGTCTGTGCGTCACCCCATGGATATCCCTCCCCAGACCATCACTGACCCACCATCAAATCGGTCATGCTCAATGATGTCACAGGCAGCATGATGTTCTCCACGACTTCTCCAGACTCTTTCACATGTGCTCAGGGTGAACCTGCTCTCAATCTGTGAAAAGCACAGGGTGCCAGTGATTGACCTGCTAATTCTGGTATTCTATGGCAAATGCCAATCGAGCTCCATGGTGCCCACTAGAGGACCTCACGCCACCCTCATGAAGTCTGTTTCTCATTGTTTGGTCAGTGACATTCACACCAGTGGCCTGCCTGCCAGCTGGAGGTCATTTTGTAGGCTCTGCCAGTGCTCATCCTGTTCCTCGTTGCCCAAAGGAGCAGATAGCGGTGGGTCCTGTTTACGGGGTTAAGGACCTTCAACGAGGGGCCCTGTCCAGCTCTCCTGGAGTAACTGTCTGTCTGTCTCCTGGAATCTCCTCCATTCCCTTGAAACTGTGCTGGGAGACACAGCAAACCTTCTGGCAATGACACGTATTGATGTGCCATCCTACCTGTGCCACCACTGTAGGGTCCAGGTATGGTCTCATACTACTAGTAGTGACGCTGACTGTAGCCAAATGCAAAATACGTGACAAAAGAGATGAGGAGGGAAAATGTCCGTGGCCACCCTCCACCTATTTAGTTTATTTAGTTAACCCATTCATTCCTGTTTTGGGGGGTCGTCTCTCATTGTAGCCCCTCTAGTGCACCAAAGCAGCTGAAACTGATGAACAAGCCCCTCTGCTACTTCACTGACCACATCAACAGCCCACAAGTGTCACTGACTTGATGTTATACTCGGATTAAAAAGCGTTCCTTTCATTTTTTGTATATTTTATACTTAAATACTTTATATGCCCACATTGGGTATATAAAGTGCTACTTTTGGACTCTAATGAAAGTGAAGTTTGACGCCCCTGCCTTAAAGCCGACATCTCAGTGACATACTCTTGATGTGCTGCACACTACATGATGATGGCATCACCCATTTTTGTGACACCATTAAAAAAGGTGAGGTTCAACGTACAACTAAGGATATGGCTAACTAAACGCAGTTAGGACGTGCATGCTGGTGGCACACACAAAAAAAAAAATAAAAAAAAATGGGAAAAAGGCAAGAATATCAAAGTCACACAGAGGACTGTTGCTAAGCAACACAGCAAAGCCAAAAGTGACAGCATGCCAGTCTTCAGCAGTTTTTTTATACACTGGAGATGGGATGCTGTCATTATGTGGAGGTGTGGGCTCAATACTCATCCTGTAAAACATTTGCTGCCCACCCAAAACGACAACACTCTCAGATCTCGGCTTAGGACCACCCCAGTGGTGACAGGCTGGTTCACATGGTGTTATGATCAAGTGTTTCAAGATGTGATGAACCTTCTCAAATGTCATTCTGGTTGTTTCTTCATCAAGTAAAAAGCTCAGAGTGCTTGAAAGGGAACGACATAAAACAGTGTGGCAGACGGCCGGGGGTCTTACCCGGTCGGGACGCCCATCTGAGGAGAGCAGTACCTCCTCCGGGAAATAAGAAGGCAGCTCCCATGGTATGCAATGGGGCTTGGAGCTTACCAAGGGGGCATGTAGTCAGCATGGGGCACCGGAACAGCTCTGGAGCTTTGGTCTGTGGCACTTCCGTCACACCAGGAAATGCTGTCAGAAGAGGATCAGGAAGCACCTGGAGCACTTCCGGGAACAGTATAGAAGAGGACACCGGAGTTGGGAGGCAGAAGAACGGAGCTTCTGGGAGAGGAAGAAACGAAGGAGAGAAAGAGAAGGAAGGAAGAGAAGTGTTTTGGGCTTCTACTTGACTGTGTTGAACTTATGGGAACAGGGAAGGTGTTGCCCACAAGGCAAAAAAAAAAAAGAAATAAACGTGCTGTGAAAGGCGCTATATATGCGCCCGACCTGACACAGACTCACAATAGAGGCACGGGTAAAATCAACAAATAAACTTTTCTTCCCCGTGTCCCTCACCCTAACCAAGTCCCAAAGCACACCAAATAAACTAAAGTGAAGCACACACTATAACACACTCTTCTCTGCCACTCCTCCCGGCAAGTGTTGTCCTCCTCCTCCTCCTCCCGACTCAGGCTCTCGAGTGGAGGCCGCTGGCTCCTTTTATTAGGCACCCAGAAGTGCTCCAGGCGCTTGATTGCCGAGTCCCGGCTGCACTTCCGGGTGTGGCAAAAACACTGCCCACAAGGGCCCAGAAGCTCCCACCGCAGCACACCCTGGAGGCGCTTGTGGAACCCAACATTGCTGCATCAAACTCCAACTCCCATGAAGCCCTGCGGGAGTCCGAGGAACTGCTGCAACCCGGGGAGGCTGCCATCTAGCATCCAGGGGGAGGTATTCGGTCTCCCATGCTTGCTCTCCTGGAACATATGCTGAAGGGGCATCCCGGCCGGGCAGGGGCCCCCACCGTTCGCCACAGTGCGTGCTTTTGGACTTCAGCGTGTCCTGTGCCAGACTGTAGCTGGGCTGATCTTCTACAACAGTTAAACCATTTACGTCAAATTACCATCAAAGTTGGATAAACACACAACAGAAGACAAGATGAGGGCGGCAAAGTGGCGCAGTGGTGGTGCTGCTGCCTCGCAGTAAGGAGACCTGGGTTCGCTTCCCGGGTCCTTGCCTGCATGGGTTTCCTCCCACAGTACAAAGACATGAAGGTTAGGTGCATTGGCGATCCTAAATTGTCCCTAGTGTGTGCCCTGTGGTGGGCTGGCGCCCTGCCTAGGATTTGTTCCTGCCTTGTGCCCTGCGTTGGCTGGGATTGGCTCCAGCAGACCCCAGTGACCCTGTGTTAGGATATAGTGGGTTGGATAATGGATGGATGGATAGAAGACAAGATGCATTTTATTACCGATTGTAAATGCATTTGCAAACATTTCCAAAAACATCTCTTCATTTTGCCATGATGAGATATTGAGTGTAGTTTGATAGGCAAAAAGCGGAAAATCTAAATTTAAATGAACAAAAACAATGAAGTGTGCAGAAAGGGAAGAGGTCTGGATATTTTCTGAATCCACTGTATCTTGTGCTAAAGATTATCTTTAATTCCACCGATTCTTTATTTCTACATTCGGGGGGTCACCTTAGCCAGCAACCTTGTGCTTTATGGCCTGGCAGAAAAGACCACACTGATGGAGAAACAGCTAAAGTCCTACAGAGAGACTTGGGCAGATCTGTAGCAGATGAGAACGTCAATGGAGTAAATGTAAAGGAATGACAAGTAGGCTGAGGCGGACCAAAACATAACGTCCCTCCTAGAGGTGTTCTACTGGATTGATGAGGGGGGGGCTTACTCAATGGGGTCAATTCCTTCATCCTCTCGCCACATGAGGCCAGGCATTGTCATGCATCAGGAGGAACCAGCATAGGGTCTGACAATGGGGCCAAGGATTTCATCCCGATACCTAATGGTCATAGCTTTGTCAGCTATTAATGGTCAAGGTGCTGTTGTCTCACCTGTAGACGTCTGTGCGTTCCTCCATGGATATGCCTCTCCAGACCATCACTGACCCCCCACCAAACCGGTCATGCTGAATGATGTGACAGGCAGCAAAATGTTCTCCACGGCTTCTCCAGACCCTTTCACGTCTGTCACATGTGCTCAGAGTGAACCTGCTCTCAATCTGTAAAAAGCACAGGGCACCAGTGGTGGACATGCCAATTCAGGACCTCTGTGGCAAATGCCAATCGAGCTCCATGGTGCTCACTAGAGGACGTCAGGCCCTCACGCCACCCTCATGAAGTCGGTTTCTGATTGTTTGGTCAGAGACATTCACACCAGTGGCCTGCCTACTGGAGGTCATTTTGTAGGCTATGGCAGTGCTCATCGTGGTCCTCCTTGCTCAAAGGAGCAGATAGCGGTGGGTCCTGCTGATGGGTTAATGACCTTCTACGAGGGTCCCTGTCCAGCTCTCCTGGAGTAACTGTCTGTCTGTCTCCTGGAATCTCCTCCATGCCCTTGAGACTGTGCTGGGAGACACAGCAAACCTTCTGGTGATGCCACGTATTGATGTGCCATCCTACCTGCAACACCTCAAGTGTGCAGAAAGGGAAGGAGTCCGGATATTTTCTGAATCCACTGTATCATGTGCTAAAACTTATCTTTAATTACACCGATTCTTTATTTTTACAATCGGTTAGGTCACCTTAGCTGGCAACATTGTGCTTTATGGCCTGGCAGAAAAGACCACAATGATGGAGAAACGGGTAAAGTTCTACAGAGAGACTTGGTCAGATCTGTAGCAGATGAGAAAGTGAATGGAGTAAATATAAAGGAATGACAAGTTGGACGTCCTGACGTAAGGTGTGAATACACATTGGAAGGTCTGAAAGTTCACGAGCAGCAGCTGGGAGTCATGCTGGACTCCTCACTACCTAAGACAGTGGACAAATGGGTTTGGTCCCCTTACAGCCCCCTGAGAAGTGAGGACATGAAAAGCCATCGTCCCCTTTGTACCTGCATTCCTTTAATGTGCAAAGCAAAGCAAGTGTGACAAGAAATCAAGTGTTGCTTATTCTACAAAGATCTTCTAAAATGGCCGTGACACATTTGTTGGGACCCCTAGAAGAGATCCTCAATAATTGGGCTTGAGTGATTTTTCAAACTCGACGTTTTCTTGAATTCGTATTTCGCAGGCATCTAATCATGCAATCGGTCATTCAACCGAAATAAAAGGAGAAAAGTTGCCACTCTGCTGTTTGGTGTCATCGTGTGTCCCACACTGAACCCGGACCAGAGGAAAGCCAAGGAGAGAGTCGTCTGAGGAGATCAGAGAGAAAATGAGAGACCAGCATGATGAAAGGCAAAAGGTAGATGATCATCTGCCATCAGCTTGATGTTCCTGAGACCACAGCGGCAAACATTATGAAGAAGCTGAAGACCCACGGGACTGCAAGCAACCTCCCTGGCACGCAGCCGTAAAAGGAAAATCGACCCCAGAATGGACAGAAGGAGAGTGAGAATGGTGGAGAAAAAGCCAAGGACAACTTCCAAACATAGACAAGTTGAACTCCAAAAGGTCAGGGTTCAGCAGTGTCTGATCGCAACATCAGGACTCAATGGAAGAAGAGCCAGGAGAACTCCACATCAAAAAGCCAGAGTGGGATTTCTTAAAATGTACACTGACAAGCCACAAGGCTTCTGGGAGAGGGTCCTTTGGAGCTTATAGACAAGTCTCATCAGCTCGATGTCGACAGACAAAGAACTTAAGCTTTCAAAGAAAAGACGACCAGACCTGCTGTGAAACATGGAGGAGGCTTTGTGATGTTCTGGGGGCTGGTCTGCTGTGATTGACACACCGGGGGGATTGCTCTTGAGTCTGTGCAGCGGACAGTGAAGTCTCAAGACAGTCCAGACATTCTGCCCAATGTCAGAAGGCTCTGCCTCATGGAACCCTCACGTTTGTCAGTAGATTGGATTACTCTCTTTCTGAAATTGAACGGGGCGTCAGTTACCTTGATATACACTGGAAATGGTGGGAGTCTTACCGAATGATTTAATTAATTACTGGAACTACTGAAGGCAAAACTGATAATTAACAAATTGATTTGTTAACAATCTATTTCTTTCTCTCACATCTACACACCGTTTCCTAGATATATTTGGTGTCCTTGGGTGGTGTCACACACGTATGTGCGCATGGGAGGCAGCTAAAGGGCCTGAATGAGAGCAATTCCATGCCAGACCAGGGCTTGGCAGAGTACACTAACTCTTTCTCTCACTTCTCTGCAGACCTGTTATGGGCTATTCCGCTTGGACCTGACGCCGCCTCTTCCGGTTCTGCCCAGCTCACCGAGGATGTCGTTACCGGTCGCCAGGCCTAATGACGTCACTTACGGTTCCGGCCCCACAGATGATGTCACTTCTGGCCCTGTCCCCAAAGACACCGCATGTGTTCCTGGGCCTACTGATGACTTCATTTCTGGCCCCGCCCTCAAAGACATCACATCCAGTCCTGGGCCTATTGATGACATCACTTAAAACCCAAAAACCACATCCGGTTCCGGCCCTACTGATGATGTCACTTCCGCCATTGGCCCCAAAGACACCATGTCCGGTCTGGGGCCTATTGATGATGTCACTTCCAGTCCCTGGGTCCAATGACACTACTTCCGGTTCTGGCCATACTGATGACATCACTTCCGGCTCCGGCCCCAAAGACACCACAATTGGTCCTGGGCCTATTGATGATGTCACTTCCAGTCCCCGGGCCCAATGACACTACTTCCGGGTTCCGGGCCTACTGATGACATCACTTCCTCCGTTCTCCTTTAAAGCCGTCCAATCAGTTCTGCTCTGGACTCCAACCTGTACACTTCAGTACAATGATTTTCTAAATTTGCAGCCGGGAAATTTCATCCAGGTGGCTGCCCCAAACATTATTGGGGCTCACTGTCGAGTTTGTGACAGTGGGCAAAACAGAAATCCCTCACATCTGAACTAAGTCCCTCCACGGGACCCCACACTCATTTTTCTCCCTCAATTTGCCGTCCCCGGGTGGGCAGACGTTCAACTTCATTTAGTTTCCTACAACTGCATGAGCAGAAGTCACTGCTGAGCTCTCAACACCAAGGACACCAATGGCCACATTTGCAAAGGAAGGCGCCGTACTCGCCGCCGCATTCTCCGTCATCTTCAGTACAGCCGATAACCCAACACAGACCCCCAATCAGACCAATGGCGGCAGCTCATCCTGAGCAAAAAGCAGCTCAGCTACAGCACCTTAACAGTCACTCATTCAAGCCAACGTCACCCTGAAGAGACAGCCATGCCGCATCGTCTCAAGAATTACACGAGCTACTGAAGTGAAAAAACAAACCGAAAAGAAATCCACTTATCGGAATGGAAAAGTCGTGCAAAGATAGCAGAGTGAGGAGCCATTAAAAGAGATTCATGGGCCCTGGAATCCCACTAAAGCACAACAGCAAATCAGCGGCCCTCTCGAGACGAAACTCCCTGCTGCTGGCAATTATCAGTGTCACTTTCCTCGGCGACTAGAAATTGTTCCATTTTCCTCTAATAAGAAAATTGCTTACAATCAAGTGAAAAGGGGGTCCTTCTTCAAGGAATCTTACATTGTTTTAATCAAATCATTATGATATGACTCGTCTGAACGATAGAAACGGGGCCAACGCAAATTGACAAAACACAGTAAAGCATCCGCCATGGCAACAACGTGTACCCGGCTGAACAGAAGGCCGCCTTGTTCTTCTCATTCAAATAAACACAATAAGCAGGTGGACTGGTGGAGAGTTCAGACCTACTGGATCTGCAAAGAAATAACTCCATGTCCAGTTTCTAAAGGTCCATTATGTGTCTGAATAGCCACTGCACAAAAGGTGCTGTGTATGTGGAAACAATGCTACAAAAGGAGAGTTTTTATTCAACCTACATGACAATGGGGGAAAAAAAAAATTCCTTTAGCCTTGGCAGCACACGACCCAATAACAGACGGGGGTCCGTGAGTCCAGTAACATGGCGGAGGAGGTGGAAAAAAAATGAATAAAAGAAATTAGGGTTAGACAATTCTAATAGTCAAAAGTCTGTAACACGCCGGCACACACGTGCGCTTAGGTGGCCGCTAAAAGGACCAAATGAAGGTAATTCCACGCCAAGCCAGGGGGTTGTGGGGCGCACTGATCCTGTCTTGGTTATCCCTGCAGATCAGATACGGGAAATTCTGCCCGATTCTGGACACGAAGATGTCACTTCCAGTTCCGAACATGAAGACGCCATTTTCCAGTTCTGGCTATGAAGACGTCACTTCTGGTACCCACCGTGAAGACGCCACTTCCGGTTTCCGATCACAAAGTCACCAATTCCGGTTTCCCACCACAAAGACGCCACTTTCCGTTCTGACCTTGAAGACATCATTTCCTGTCAGGTACCTTAAAACCCAGGCCACTTCCTGTTTTCAGTCAGTCAGTGGTGGACTCCTCACCGTTCACAACTTTGCTACTTATTTTGCCTTTTGCCAGCAGGGCACAAGTGTACGGGGTGGCTGCCCCAAACCATTTTCTGTGTGTCAGGGCTATTTATTTCACAACTCCAAGAGATGTTTGTGGTTTGTTTTGACAGAAATCAATTGTTTTTTTGTTTTGTCGAAGGTACCATCAAAGTGATTCAAAAATGCAGCCAAGACATTGCTAGCGTTTTACATATTACTTATTTGGCAGACGTCTTTATTCAAGGCCACTTATGATATCGATGATACAACTGGTGACATTTCTTTTGGTTTTCCCAGGCAGGTCATATATATTGGTGTCAGAAGTGGGATTTGAATCCACAACCTCAGGGTTTGAAGTCCAAAGCCTTAACCGCTACACCCCACTGCCTGCCGGTGTTTGTAAAGGCTAGTGCTGCTTGAAATAATTTTTAATTTACGATTCACATCTGACTGCAAAGCCCCATTTTCTGTGTCCTAATGGTCAGCTCCTTTCGCTTACCCTTAAGTTATTTATGTTTCAAAACTAATTGGTTATTAGAGAAACCCCGCTGAAACCCGTCACTCAATTCTCATGAAACACGTCGGTCTATACTTTCTTGCAGAATGAAGTGTTATTCCATGTGACATCATTGAAAAGATAATTCTGAGATGCTAGCCATATGGTTGGGATATACCTGACGCTACAAGACGATGTCACGCACATGTGACTAGGAGGATGCAGTATGGACCAAGTGAAGGCAATTCCACGCCAGGCCAGGGGGTGGCAGGGTGCACTAAACCTTCTTCTGTCGTCTCTGTAGAGCAAAAACGGGAAAACCGGTCTGATTCAATTCTGAAGACGTCACTTCCGGCTGCGGCGCCCAGAAGAGCATCCAGCCCCAGAAACACGTCATTTCCTCTTTTCACATTTAAAGCCGCCTTTTTCCCCCCAAGAACTCTCAGTCTTGTGTCCCTGATGGAGTCCAAAACATCTGACTTGATTTTCATAACCCATTGCAGCCATGGGAAATTATACGGGTGGTATAATAAGTATATACGCTTAATAGGTCACTGTGCTCTGTACAAAAATATTTTATAAATCCACTCACATGACTTAGCACACAGGGGCTCATTATTTAGAACTGCCAGGCAAGCATTAGAAGACAAGATAAGGACAAGTGCAAAATGGGCATTGTACTATTTCTGTGTGTCAGAGTCAGCGTGACATTGGATCTTCTTTTCCTTGTTTGGCATGGCATGATTTATTGAAGTGGGGGTCTGAACATGGAGAGAGAGTATAAAGCCTTGGCACATCGCCCGGCACACCTTTGAAGCCGACAGACGGATGGGAGATAACGTCATCCATTTATGAAAATCCTTCCAGCACAGCGATGAAAAAGTCTTGTGAAGGCTTCCTTCATCTGTTATGCCATGTAAACGGTCATTAAAGAAGGCTAAGTTATTTCTCCTATGTGATTTCTTACCGCTGTATCAAGGGAGGAGTATCGCCTTTGAATATTATATCTATATAGTTTTGGGTTATGTAAAACGCCACAATTACAAAAGGACTTATTCCAACAAGGGAGCTAGCGCCCCCTGCTGGATACAGCCTGAAAGAGACAGACAGATGTGGTCAGAAGGGGTGGAGCCTGAAAGAGACAGAGAGATGATCAGAAGGGGTGGAGCCTGAAAGAAACAGATATGAGCAGAAGGGGTGGAGCCTGAAAGAGACAGACACGGTTAGAAGGGGTGGAGCCTGAAAGAGAGAGACGTGAGCAGAAGGGGTGGAGCCTGAAAGAGACAGATATGGTCAGAAGGGGTGGAGCCTTAAAAAGACAGAGAGATGTGAACAGAAGGGGTGGAGCCTGAATGAGAGAGAGATGTGGTCAGAAGGGGTGGAGCCTGAAAGAGAGACATGTGGTCAGAAGGGGTGGAGCCTGAAAGAGAGAGAGATGTGAGCAGAAGGGGTGGAGCCTGAAAGGGACAGATGTGGTCAGAAGGGGTGGAGCCTGTGTAACATAAGTTTAATATGTCACTGTCCTCTGTACAAAAATATTTTATAAATCTACTTTTCTTTTTACTCACTTGCACAGTGGACACAGATTTAGCACACAGGGGCTCATCATTTAGAACTGCTAGGCACGCAATAGAAGACAAGACAGAGACAACTACGAAATGGGCATTGTACTATTTCTGTGTGTCAGAATCAGCATGACATTGGATTTTCTTTTCCTTGTTTGGAATGGCATGATTCACTGAAGTGGGGGCCTGCACATGGAGAGAGAGAGTATAAAGCCTTGGCACATCGCCCGGCACACCTTTCAAGCTGATGGACGGATGGGAGATAACGTCATCAAACCGTGAAAATCCATCCAGCGCAGTGACAAAAATGGCAGACTGTATATATCAAACTCCCACTTTGGTGAAAAGTCTTGTTATTGACTTCCTTCATCTGTTATGCCGTGTAAACCGTCATTAAAGAAGGCTAAGTTATTTCTCCTATGTGATTTCTTACTGCTGTATCGCTAAGGGAGGGGTACCACCTTTTTATATTATATGTATATAATTTTGGGTTATGTAACACACCACAATTACACAAGAACTTATTCCAACAACGGGGCTAGCGCCCCCTGCTGGATACAGGTGGCTGCACCAAACCTTTGTTTAAGTGTGTCGAGCCTTATCATTTCACAATGGGTTAGTTTGTGGACAGTGCTGCTACTCCAGCCGTGTACTGAGTATACAGTGGGGGTTAATAAGTATTTGATCCCCTGCTGAATTTGAAGAAACGAACAGTCTCTAATTATTATGGTCGCTTCATTTTAATGGAGAGAGACAGAATATCAACCAAAAATCAAAAAAAAAAAAAGAAAACACATTACAGATTTGCATATCATTGAGTGAAATAAGGATTTGATCCCCTACAACCCAGCCAGAATTCTAACTCCCACAGACTGATTGATTGCTTGATTGATTGATTGATTGTGTGGCACACAGTAAGAGGCCAATGGCCACTTTGAAGGAGTTACAGGATTTGATGGCACAGAGTGGTCATTAATGGTGTGCATGTGACAACAATTTGACAAGCGCTCCACAATTGTGACTTGTTCAGGAGGGTCACACTTCTTAAGAAAGGCCACATTAAGGCTCGTTTGAGCTTTCCCAGAATGCACCTTGAAGATTCTGATGCCAAGTGGAAAAAGGCCTTCTGGTCAGATGAGACCAAAATCAAACTATTTGACCTCAACACCAAACGGTCCACCAATGCAGCTCACCATCCACAACACACCATACCTACAGTAGAGCAAAAAGGGAGCAGCGTTCTGTGGTGGGGGGCCTGGGGCTCTCGTTAGGGTAGAAGGAAAAATTAGAAGGGGCAAAATGCCATCAAGTTCTTGAGGGTTGGGTGTTTCAATGATCCTTTACGAATCTCAGGAGGTCTTGTTTTTGATTTTTTATAATTTTTCTGAACTGTAGCTGTGATGTCTTTCACTTGGATGCTAGAGGTGACATTGAGTCAGTAAAGCTAGGAAGAAATATTGGTTTGTGTGTGTGTTCATTTAAGGCTGTAAAGCAAAAAAAAAAAATGGAATATTTCGAATTAGTCTTCTCTATGCCCACTTTAACATTGCCATAAGGGGAAACATTTCAATGTCTTAGCATTTCAGCTTCACAGCAAAAGGGCAAAGCTTTCCACTCTGTGAAAAGTGATGTGAATCCTGAAAAAAGGTTGCTGGGCCAAAGATCAAACCTGGGGGTCTGGGCAGAGAGGATGAAATTGCGCAGGACAGGAAGTTCATTTACAGCAAAGGCACAGGATTAACCCTGCAATGAAATTAAATGACCTGTGAGTGGGCACAGCTGAGGAATAAGAAGCACAGATGCCTGCGGTCTCGAGTGTGACGTCATCAACTTCTCTTAATAATAATAAAAGAAATCACAACTACTATAAATGAAAACGCACAGAAAATGTACAAGAATAAAATGAAACACATTTCACTGCTTCTGGATAAGCGCCCAGCAATGTGATTCATCTGTTAGTAAACAGGCTTTTCAAAGCCTCCCCCCGGTGGGTGGATGTTAAAGCCTCATCATTATGTACCCTGACCGAATATCAGACTGAGTCACACGCACCACACAGGCCACCACCGTTTATTGGACTCGAAGAGCGGCCCCCCGGTCTCCCAGAATCATTAGTGAGAAAAGACAGTCACAGGGTACGCACCGTCTCCTTAGACATCGCAGAGCCGTATGATCAAAACCACCGATCTGCATGCTGTAACTGGGCAACTCGGTGGAGAGGAAGTGGATTTAGCATTATAAAGAAATAAAAAAATGGAGAATTTAGTAACTAATCCCAGTGAGGTCTGAGCTGATGATGTGCCATTCATTAAACGCATGTCTGTTAAAGATGGAAATCTGCGCTGACACACACAGACAGAGTCACACACCGGCCGCTTCCAGGTGGTCAGAACACGTAGGAGAACCTTTGGCAATAACCACACTTACGTATATGTCTGTACTAGCAAAATACCCACGCTTGGCAGCGGAGAAGTAGTGTGTTAAAGAAGTTATGAAAAAGAAAAGGAAACATTTTGAAAATAACGTAACATGATTGTTAATGTAATTGTTTTGTCATTGATGAGTGTTGTTGTCATATCTATCTATATATATCTATATATATATATATATATCTATATATATATATATATCTATATATATATATATATCTATATATATATATATATCTATATATATATATATATATATATATATATATATATCTATACACACACACACACAGTGGTGTGAAAAACTATTTGCCCCCTTCCTGATATCTTATTCTTTTGCATGTTTGTCACACAAAATGTTTCTGATCATCAAACACATTTACAAAGCCTTAAGTAATCTCACTCCATCTTATATTTCAGAATGTCTCACACCTTATATTTCAAATCGTAACCTTAGATCTTCAAATGAGGGTCTGCTTAGAATTCCAAGAGCTAAACTTAAAAGAAGTGGTGAGGTGGGCGGCCTTCTGCTGTTAGGCACCTCAAATCTGGAATACCCTGCCAATAGGAATTCGCCAGGCTGCTGTGGTGGAGCACATTAAAACACAGAATCGAAAGAGTTCAATGATTATTAGAAATTCTACAGCCAATAATGGATACAAAGCCAAACTTCCAAAAGCATCATACTTTACACGAAATTTATCTGAAAAACATGGACAAAGAAGTTTTCTTGGATTTTTATATGAATCTGAAAGATCACGCTCGTATATATAATAAACCAACATGTGATGAATTGTCAGCAGTAATAGTTTCAAAAGACGTAGATATCAAAGACAGAGTTGATGTGTTCGTGTTTACTCAAAAGCACAGCACGATTCGTCTCAAGCAGCAGATCCGGGAAATGACGAGCGCATATAGGGCCCGGGCGGGGTTGGCAAGTGAAGTGAACAGTGGGCAGAGCCCCATAGTATTAAATAATAATAATTACTAATTATATTATTATTATTTTACTATTGAGCTTTTCCCATGCTCAAAGCGCTTAGCCTTGTCCTAAATTCCTTTAAATTCACACACACACTGAGGAGAGGCAAGACACATGACAGCCCGCATGGAGTTTGCTAAAAGACACCTGAAGGACTCTGAGATGGTGAGAAATAAGATTCTCTGGTCTGATGAGACCAAGATGGAACTTTTTGGCCTTAATTCTAAGCGGTATGTGTGGAGACAACCAGGCACTGCTCATCGCTTGTCCAATACAGTCCCCACAGTGAAGTATGGCGGTGGCAGCATCATGCTGTGGGGGTGTTTTTCAGCTGCAGGGACAGGAGGACTGGTTGCAATCGAGGGAAAGATGAATGCGGCCAAGTACAGGGATATCCTGGACAAAAACCTTCTCCAGAGTGCTAAGGACCTCAGACTAGGCCGACAGTTTACCTTCCAACAAGACAATGACCCTAAGCACACAGCTAAAGTAGCGAAGGAGTGGCTTCACAACAACTCTGTGACTGTTCTTGAATTGCCCAGCCAGAGCCCTGACTTAAAACCAATGGAGCATCTCTGGAGAGACTTAAAAATGGCCGTCCACCAACGTTTACCATCCAACCTGACAGAACTGGAGAGGATCTGCAAGGAGGAATGGCAGAGGATCCCCAAATCCAGGTGTGAAAAACTTGTTGCATCTTTCCCAAGAAGACTCATGGCTGTATGAGCTCAAAAGGGGGCTTCTACTAAATACTGAGCAAAGGGTCTGAATACTTAGGACCATGTGATAGTTCAGTTTTTCTTTTTTAATAAATCTGCAACAATTTCAAAAATTCTTTTTTTTGTCTGTCAATATGGGGTGCTGTGTGTACATTAATGAGGAAAAAAATGGCTGCAATATAACAAAGAGTGAAAAATTGAAGGGGGTCTGAATACTTTTCGTACCCACCGTATGTCTCCATTATATAATATTTTGTAAGGGGTTTGTAAAAGAAGTGTTAATGTTTGTGAAGCAGCATCTACTGGAATGACAAATGCAATGCATATGTGTCTGTCATATGGTCATGTCGTATGGCATTCATAAAAGCAGTGTTAATGTTTGTGATGCGCCATCTGTTGGAATGATCCATGCAATTCATGTTTCTGTTATATGTCCTTTGATGTGGGATTTATTAAAGCAATATTAATATTTGTGAAGCACCATCTGTTGGGAAGACAAATGCAATACATATGTGTCTGTCATATGTCATTTGGTATGGAATTCATAAAAGCAGTGTTAATGTTTGTGATGTGCCATCTGTTGGAAAGACAGAGGCACAGCAAGTGGACGGACACAGACACTTCTCCTTTTATTAAGGTGGATAGGCAGCTGAAGATCAAGTTTACTGTAATCTTTCATTTGAAGCTTTTATTAAGGAGACAAACAAATAAATGAAGAAGTGATCTTGATGCTTAAATGAATCACTCATTTCAATGGCAGAACTACACAAAGCCTTTTTGTATTTTTGTTTCAATTTTTCTTACTTTAACTGACATTTTCTTGACAGACAAATGAAAAGAAAGCCCGAGTTCTTGTTGCAAGACAGGCAAGGACATTACTACAAGAGAAACCTGATCTTAAAGATAAACAGCAGAAACGTGCACTGCCTTTGAAAAGCAATGCATTTATGCCTCGTAGTGACTAAGGACACACGCGGCACCTTCCAGAACCCGTCCATGTTTGCGGCCAACTCTGTACAAGACAACTTCGCTTTGCTCTCAAGGTTGACGGAGCCGCCGGTACTCATCCACTAAACTAAACTGTGACCACGTTGCCATGGGAAAACACCTACTCAATATCAGCAAAATCCAGCGACAGCAGGGCTGGGGAATATCTAATAAAAATTTACAAATTGTTCAACAGGAAAGAAAAATTTTAGGAGAAACGTGTGTTTCACAGAATCATCGGAAAAAAACTGAAGACCTATACGTGTGAGCCATTTTGAAAACACACCAATCCAAAAAGTGTGAGTCTACCTAGAAAATACGGTTAACAAATGCAGTATACGCTCGTAGTAAAGCTAAAGGACTCCATGACATATTGGTCTTCATACCAAACTACACTACTTCAGTTTAGCATATCGTGTTCAGAAGGCAAACAGACTGTCAGGTTATATAGCGCCTTGATGTGTGCAGTACAAGTCACAGGAGGATCTGCTCAAGCTTTATAACACACTGGTGAGACCTCACCTGGAGTCCTGGGTGCAGTTTGGGTCTCCAGCACTAGAAAAGGAAAAGAGAAGAGCAACTTGGCTGATTCCAGGGCTACAGGGGATGAGTTAGGAGGAAAGATTAAAAGACTTAGGAGTCACAGAGGACACCTGGTGAGGCCTCATCTGGAGTACTGGGTGCAGCTTTGGTCTCCAAAAGGACAGAACAGCACTAGAGAAGGTCCAGAGAAGAGCGACAAGGCTGATTCAGGACTACAGGGGATGAGTTAGGAGGAAAGATTTAAAGACTTAGGAGTTGTAGAGGACTCGTCACTATAAACTGCCAGACTGTGTACAGAAGTCATTAAGAAGACAGACTGTCAGCTTACATAGCGCCTTGATGTGTGGAGTACAAGTCACAGGAGGTTCAGTTCATGCTTTATAACTCACTGGTGAGGCCTCATCTGGAGTACTGGGTGCAGTTTTGGTCCCCAAAATGACATAGAAGCTATAGAGAAGGTCCAGAGAAGAGCGACAAGGCTGATTCAGGACTGCAGGGGAAGAGTTAGGAGGAAAGATTAAAAGAGCGGAGCCTTTACAGGAGATGAAGAGGAGACACGAGTGACGTGTTTAAAATGATGAAGGGAATTAGTCCAGTAGATCGAGACGGTGACTTTAAAATGAGTTCATCAAGAACACGGGGACACAGCTGGAAACTTGTGAAGGGTGAACATTAGGAAGTTTTTCGTTACACAAAGAACGACAGACACTTGGAATAAGCGACCAAGAAGTGTGGTGGACAGTAAGACTTTAGGGACTTTCAAAACTCGACTTGATGGTTTTTTTACTTCGAAGAAATATCCTGACTAGAGCTGCTGATCAACTGCATCTCTGCACTAAAACATAAGTAATATGATAGTTATAATTTGTTACTAACCCTCACTTGTTCTGTTTCTCTTGTCGGTACTCAAATGTGGCACTTGGCGCCGCTGCCCACCTGCCTAAAGTAAAGTCATCTCTGATGGAGGATGGCAGGAATCATTGGGTAGAGGGGTCCTTTCATCGGATTGGCTGTCCCAGAACTGACTCCGCTGTAGAATGGCCAATAGGGGGAGGCAGCTTGATGGCCGAGGTCTCTCTGAACAAATCCAAATCATATTATGGGATATTATCTACTGTTGAATTCTGCTCCGTACTTGTGATATTTCATTTGCACTATTAGATTGTATTGATGATTACTTGAGTTCTGTTGTGTATTGTGTTGTATTGACCCTCCCACCTTTTTTTTTGACACCCACCCTACCTGGAAAGGGGTCTCTCTTTTTTAGTGCCTTTCCAGAGGTTTCTTCCATTTTTTTCTTATCTTCTCAGAGAGTCAAGGCTGGGGGGGCTGTCAGACAGCAGGGCCTGTTAAAGCCCACTGCGTCACTCCTTGTGCGATGTTGGGCTCTACAAACATAAATTGTATTGTATACCACTCAGGTAAGAGGACTTTGTCTTAAATGCTACAGTACGGGGGTCCTTCACTTCTCGTTTTGGGCAGCCACAGTGGCTGCAGGTTTTCACTTTAACTAATTTCTTAATTAGAACACCACCACTGCAAAAGAAAAACTTAAGGGGGCTTAATTTAAGACAATTCACTTATTACGATTCAGGACCCTTTTAAATAGCTGCGGTGAGGTTTTACTTACTTTTGGATTTCTCAACCCCCCACCAGTTAATAATGAGATGAAAGTGACAAAGGAATCGCCTGCTGTATAACGCAGAAAGGAATATGGAGAAAAAGGGGTGTGAGGCCTCTAAAAAGTCCCACAAAGCAGGCCAGGGCCTTCACTGGCCTGTCCAGATGTAGCCCAGCCTCACCCCAGGTTGCCTGACCCCAGCCAGGCTTAAAAAGGGAGCCCTGGCTTCTAAGATTCAAACAAAAAGTATATGAGGGAGAGGAATCGCAAAAATTCTGGCAAGATGAGACAAGTCCCAACGTGAATCTTTACAAACTGAGAATTTACTGAGAAAAAAAATAGAGGACTCAAAAGACGAAAATAAAGAATTGAGAAGAGGATATGCAGTGGCTATCAAGGCAATAAAAAGGCAAAGAAACTCAAGACAAAGTCCAAGGACAGAAGTGACAGTCAGAAAGAAAAAAACTCCAAGACCACCTCCTTATAAAGGCTGGGGGGTGGGTCCAGCAGTAGTGATGTCAGAGTGGCCCCGCCTCTTGGTTTACTGGAGTTGGTAAAAATGTCTCACTTCTCACTCTGGCCACATGTACTGTACATCCAATTTCACATATTCAAATAAGCTATTTGATCTTCTAGCCTTCTGATAAAAATATAACTTTTAATGTTTTAAGTGTTTAATGTTACTCAAAGTTTCTTTAATAAACAATATAAAAAGTCCGCCGACGGCATCGCTACGGCCTTTAAACGCAAAAATAAACAGGTTAGGGTGGCCAAAAAGTACCCCAGGGCTTCACGCTGGCTTTGTATCGTGTATGTTGGGAGGCTTTCAGTCACATTGTTAGAAACTGCAATCAGCATAACCTGCCGTTGAAAAAACGAGACAAAAAAAATAAAAACACGCAGGCGACTCTCCACCCAGAAAGGATTTGAACCCTGGTCTCTGGTGCTGAAGTACAAAAGCACTGACCCATCACACCCCCCAGTAATTAAATAGCCGACTCCATTACTTCAGCCCTAAAAAATGCAGCAGATCAAAGGTTGGGGGTCTTTTTTCCTGTCCATGTTAGTACAACCCATGCAGACATTTCATTGTAAAATATACCTGAAGTCAATGATTAAAGTCAAATGGAAGTAATTGGATTTTTCACAGTGCTGGAAAATAAACGGACTACAGTTTCAAAAGAAACAAAAAGTCAAATTATCTCAAAAAAGAAAAATAATCGCCTATTTATCTGAGAAGTACTTTAAATTCTACCTTGAATTGCATTTGTAACTGCTACTCTGTCGACAGCGAGTGCTGATGGGACGTATTTGAAGGAGATTAAAATTCTTAGACCAAAATAAGCTGAACAAATCTGGCAGCCAATTTTAAGTGGTTTTAAAAATAGTAAGCTTGAGAGGAATTTTAAACCTGTGAACTTCTGCACGGCACTTTTTTCAATTTGATACGTCAATCATAAAATCCTAGGCATCTTCATAACATACTTGATGGATAAACAGAGAGGTCCTTGAAGAAAACCTGCTCTGGAGTGCACGCCACCTCAGACTGGTGTGAGACGGCTCTCCTTTCAGCGTGACAAAGACACAAAGCCAAGACGACGCCAGAGTGTCCGCGAGTGGCCCGGCCAGAGCCTCGAATTAAACCCCACAGAACATGTGGGAGAGACCCGAGGATGGCAGTTGATGGAGACTTCCCATCCCATCTGACAGAACTTGAATGGAGTAAACTGCACAAATCCAGGTGTGCAAAGCTTAAAGAGACTCAAAGCTGGACTTGCAGCCAAAGTACTGAGTTAAAGTCCGGCATACTTAAGTGAACAACAAACTGTTAGTTTATGATTTTCAATAAATTTGCAAACCTTTCTGAGGTTAGGGATCTGCACTGGTAATCGGAAGTTCAAATCCCATAAAACGCCAGAAGTGACTCCACACCATTGGGCCCCTGAGCAAGGCCCTTAACCTGCGATCGCTCCGTCCTGGGTACGCCATTATTCTGCACCCAGTCCTGTGAGCAGGTCCTCCAACTGGCAAGGAAAACTTGTGGGTTTGGTGGCAGGAATGGCAAACCTCACAATCTTCAGTGTGGTGCTGAGGTGTCACCAGTTGCACGGCTGCACACAGATCTCAATCCGGATGGTTTGCCATGTGGTGGGTGTGGTAACGCGATGTAATCAACTCCCCCTCTCTTCAGAAGACATGTTTTCACTTTGTCATTATGAGATGCGGAGTACAGAGTGATGGGGAAAAAATCGCAAATTTATCCATCCACCTTAATACGAGTTGTTGTGATGTGAGATTTTGCATATAACTTGATAAATGTTTTGTTTGTCTTTATTTATAATTTAGGCAAACCATTGTAATTTAGTGTTACTTTGGCGAGAGGTAATCGTGTTTGCCCCCTTTACCCCCTTTACGACCGTCTCTTTGTAATTTTATGACAGGATTTGGGGGATGCGTCTTAGACCAGTTTGATGAGTATTTCTTTGCTAAAGTCTTTTCTCCCATCCCCCACACAAAGCAAGTTAGCTTAACATATGGACTGGGGGTTGGGTGGTGGGTGGTTGGTAGGAGATAAGATGTTCTATTTCACCCATTGGTCAGAGGTATGGCTGTTAGGAATTGGCTTGTCTCAGAGGCCTTTAAGTACCATGATGTCCTATTGGCTGTAGGGGTTGGACAGAAAACCTATAAGTTTACTTGCTCAACCACATTCTCTCTATCTAACCAACACCAATTTCCCCTTGGGATTAATAAAGTATCTATCTATCTATCATATGATGAAGAAGCATCTCTCTTGCTAACCTGTGATAATGTAGAAGTATCTTTCTCTTGCTAACAACTGAAGAAGACCATCACACCATGAACTGATGAAGACAAAACAATGAAGAGCACAGCTTCAGCCATTTTGAAAAGACATGTGGCTAAAAGCTGAGCACCAATGATGCCTTAACTAGAGACATTAAGTAACTACAAGTCTGTGTGCCACCTGAATTATACATCACCATTTTATCAGGTTGTATGGCTGCCAATATTCAAATGTACTTTGCATTTTGTTATTATTTATAAATATTATCAGCAATACATTATTTTATGTGTAACTTAACTCCTGCTTGTCTTTTTACTACATCTAATTGCCTGAGGTTATAGATATAGAAGGGAAGGTGGGGTTAAGTTATAAACAATAATACCTTATAAAGAGTGGTAAGTCTGTGAGATTAGGCATTCTAAGGCTACATATTAATAATACAATAGGGAAAAGTGGATCAATATATACATTACTCTACCAAGATAAAACACGAGTTAATATGAGTGCCCTCTTCTACGCGGTGGTGTGCTGGGGAGGCAGCATAAAGAAGAGGGGCGCCTCACGCCTGGACAAACTGGTGAGGAAGGCAGGCTCTATTATAGACACGGAGCTGGACAGTTTGACATCCGTGGCAGAGCGACGGGCGCTGAGCAGGCTCCTGTCAATCATAGAGAATCCACTGCATCCACTGAACAGGATCATCTCCAGACAGAGGAGCAGCTTCAGCGACAGACTGCTGTCACCATCCTGCTCCACTGACAGACTGAGGAGACCCCACACTATGCGACTCTTCTATTCCACCCGGGGGAGTAAACATTAACATTATACAAAGTTATTGTCTGTTATACCTGCATTGTTATCACTCTTTAATTTAATATTGTTCTTTATCAGTATGCTGCTGCTGGAGTACGTGAATTTCACCTTGGGGTTAATAAAGTATCTATCTATCTAATAAAAGGATCAGAGTCTCCGTGTCTGTGTATATCTGTATGTCTTTGCCATTCTAAAAGGTGGTGCTATCACAAACATTTTTAGTAACAAAATGTATTGCATTTGTCATTCCATCAGATGGTGCAACACAAGCAGTAACAGTGTTTTTACGAATTCCATCTGAAATGGCATATAACAGAGACACAACAAGGCAAGGTGCACTGCAAACACAGACGCTGAGGTCTACTAAATTAATTAGAGTTCAGCCTCTCAGACAGCTGGAATAGCCAGTTTTTACTAAGAAAATGCATTGCATTTGTCATTCCAACAGATGGTGCATCATAAACATTTGTAATAACAAAATGCCATTCGTGCGTCATTTAAAAAAAATGGAACATCACAAACTCTAACAAGAATCCTATACCAAATGGCAAACAACAGGCAAATTCTGCACAGAATTTTTCATTCCAACAGATGTCACATCACAAGCATTTATAGTCATAAAATGCACTGCATTTGTCATTTCAATGGATGGTGCATCATAAACATTTGTAATAAGGCATTTTAATGCACCATCTGTTGGAATGACAACTGATAAACATTTGTAATAATAACATGCCATACATGTGTCATTCAGAAAAACAGCACATTACAAACATTAACAAAGCTTTTACGAGTCTTATACCAAATGGCATATGACAGGCATCTGCACTGTGTTTGTCATTCCAACAGATGGCACATCACAAACATTTGTAGTCATAAAATGCACTGCATTTGTCGTTTCAACAGATGGTGCATCAAACATTTCTAGTAAGGCATTTTAATGCACCACCTGTTGGAATAACAACTACATTTTTTTACCATACGCATAAAGGAATATGTTCCAACAAGATGGGGCACTGCAAACATTAACACTGACTACTTTGATTTGAACCCATCTTAGACAGGTGGCACAGCGAGTTTAAAATGTAATCAACGACACAATGAAGGGTTTAGGAAGTGAGGGGGTCTGGATGCACTCTGAATCGCTTGTAGGTTCTCTTCAAAAGGCAATCTTAAATATAATTCACACTTTCCTCTGGCCCAACAGTTCTGGACCAGCTGGCTGCTGACAGACTGGAGTGTCACTGTGAAGGTCGGTCAGTCGTTTGACTGTCAAAGCTCACAGAGGAGGTGGCAGACAGCAGATAAAATTTATTAAGGACAGTCTGCCATGCTTATTAAGAGCGAGCAGAGAAGGGACTTTGTGCTTTGAGACCAGCAAAACATTTGCTCAGGTGGCCCATAATGAAAATCGACCAATCAACTGCCACAATGGCCAGGAAATCAGAGGGCCTTAGCTGCTTGTTTAGTTTTTTTTTTTTGTAAGATTCAGAGTGGGCCTCTCTGTCAGCTTCAGATGGTCCATTGTCAGGAGAGTCACAAGGGAGGCAGAGAGCCGCCATCTTAGAACCTGTCAGAGCTCCACAAAATATAAGATTCACTTTGGTCTGCCAAGGGGAAAGGAGAAATGAGAGCTGCTCAAGGATTTTCTTATAAACGAACAGAGAAGGGAGGAAACTTTTATAGGCTGGTAGAGAATGAAAACATGGAAGGACAATGAAGGATCAAAAGAGACGAGAAATCAAAGGACGGACGTTTGTGTTTCACATTCCTTGTCAGCAGTCTGAGACCCGAATAATCTCAGGCGCAACAGAAACAGAACATGAGGGTGAAGTTCTCTCCATTGCAAAACTAATCCAAAATTTTTGTTTTGCTTATGCCCTCTAAAAAATTGGAAATTTAAAAATAAAATAAAAAAAAAAGAATCTAGGCATAATATTTATAAAATCAGGACAATTCCTTTCCTGTCATTTTGATCTAAATATTCTTCCTGTTTGCTGTCACTGAATGCAGAATTCGCTTTGAGAGCAGGCATAAAAATATAAAAATCATCAGGGTTCGAAACAAAGAGCTAAATCTCTCTATTATATAAAAAAAATCCTGCGACGAGACAAGACTATTGACATGAGATTTTCTCAAGTCCCGCAAGATGAGACTTTGGCCATTAAATTTTTTCAAGTCTTGTCCTCCTCTCTACCATTTCCGGTTCACGGCCCACGCCCGCGGTCCTCTCACCTCTCATTCATGTGAATGCTTTTGTCAGTCACAGTTCCTGCACTCTCAGCACTTATAATTTTTTACGTTTTCCTCACTTTAAGTTCCCAACAAAAGAAGACGTATTCTGTCCAAATCTTAACTGAAGAATTTCATACTGAAGGGTTAGCAACAGAAGAAATGAGAACGCGGGCAATCCTAGAACCGAGAAACGATGAAGTTAAATGAATTAACATCAAAAATGATGATCTGTTACACGTCAGATTGGTTAAATGCGTATCAATAGACTATACTGAAACAGTTGGTGGTGATGGTGAGGAAGATGAAAACATCAACTTACAATATCACAAAGAATATCTACAACCGTTAACATCGTCTGGTCTTCCACCGGTCGAATTACTGTTGAAAGAAGGATGTATCGTAATATAATTGTGTAATTTATGTCTGAGCGATGGGCTATGCAGTAGGACGGGATTAGTCGTATTCAAAATTGGTCAAACAAGTCTGACATGTAAAATTTTAGTAGGTGACAAGAAAGGTAATGTAGTCCATCATTAGGGGATAACATGAGACACCAAAGGAGATCTTGACATGCCATTCGTATTAAAACGTTTACGGTTTCCCGTGAGAATAGCTTTTGCTATGACAATCAACAAATCACAGGGGCAAACATTCGAAAAAGTCGGTTTATTTATAAGAGAAAAAGAAATTAAATTTGTTCACGGGCAGTTATCGTTGCGTTATTACGATGCAAGTCCAAACACGGAATCAAAATTTAGTAAGATCTTGAAGAAAAGTTAATTCCAAATAAAGTTTCACAAGAAAAGTGTAAGTTTAATAAGTATTTGCGTGTTAATTTCAAAACCAAATAGAACAAAAATGTATAACGCAACAAATAAATCTAACGCAACAAGAAACAATTTTCTTTCAAATTATTACGTTTTACTCTTTTTTTACTATGGTTAATTACTTGCTGTAATGTAAAATAGTTAGTTCTATTATGCACATGTAATAATTCCCATGAAAATAAAAATCTGTTTAAATTATACATCCACTTCCTCATAGGCGAGCGGCAGATCCGCGAAGTAGCTAGTGTGTAGCGCCCACCGGGGGGTTGGCAAGTGAAGCCAGCAGGGGGGAAAATGAAAAGGCTTTGTGGAGAGCGGCCGGGCCAACATGAGTCACACAGGGACCTGAAGCTTGGTGGCACTCGCCTAGTGTAGGATTTGGGTGGCACCGTGTTCAGCAACGCAGCCTCACAATGCCAATGTCTGATCATCGCCTGGGGAGAGTCTGCACATTATAACTGTGTTGGCATGCGCTGAAAATGGGCTATAACTGGTGGATAAAAATCTAATCCGTTGAATCATCACAGAGAGACTTGGGCAGCAGACAGGCTTGGGTAGATCTGAGGACGATGAAATTTAATGCCAGGAAACGTAAAGAATTACACATAGGAAGTAAAAATGTGAGGCTTGAATACACAATGGGAGGTCTGGAAATGAAAAGTCCACCTTATGAGAAGGATTTAGGAGTCGCAGTGGACTCGACACGATCAACGGTTAGAGAGAAGACATTAACCCTTAAACTGCCACATACTTGGGGGGTTAATGCACCCCTCCGGACGGCAAATACTTTTTTGCTGCACTTTTTAAGGAAACGTCACAATTCACCAAGAAAAAGTGAAATTTTACTGGAACACTTTTTTTTCATGCAAATAGCATCACAATTAGTGCAACACTGATCATTTTACACACAGCCAATGAACTGCAAAAACTATTAAAAAAAACTACTGCAAAAACCTATTATTATATGTAGATGGTGCAAGTGACGCCATTGATGACATTCAGTAAATCACTGAGCCAACTGCGCTTGAACTGGCTGCACACAAGCACACAGACACCAACGCTGATGCCAGCAGGACAGTGATGCTGATTTGCCTTATTGTGCCAGTGGTCACGAGCTGGCTGCGCAATGAATGTCTAGCACTGACTGCTTAGCTCTTGTGGGTTGGCAAATTGCACTGGGAACCAAAGCTGGCAGGGGACTAAAGCCGGTTGCGGTGGTTTAAGGGTTAAGAAGGCTAACAGAATGTCAGGTTATATAGCGCCTTGATGTGTGGAGTACAAGTCACAGGAGGTTCTACTCAGGCTTTATAACACACTGGTGAGGCCTCATCTGGAGTCCTGGGTGCAGTTTGGGTCTCCATAAAGACATAACAGCACTAGAGAAGGTCCAGAGAAGAGCAACAAGGCTGATTCAGTACTACAGGAGATGAGTTATGAGGAAAGATTAAAAGGCTTACAAGTTGTAGTGGACTTGACACAAGAACTGCCAGACAGCGTTCAGAAGCCATGAAGAAGGCTAACAGAATGTCAGGTTATATAGCGCCTTGACGTGTGGAGTACAAGTCACAAGAGGTTCTGCTCAGGCTTTATAATGCACTGGTGAGGCCTCATCTGGAGTCCTGGGTGCAGTTTGGGTCTCCGTAAAGACATAGCAGAAGGAGAGAAGGTCCAGAGAAGAGCAACTTGGCTGATTCAGGGCTACAGGGGATGAGTTATGAAGAAAGATTAAAAGAGCTGAGCCTTTACAGTTTAAGCAAAAGAAGATGAAGAGGAGACCTGACGGAAGTGTTTAAAATGATTAAGGGAATTAGTGCAGTGGATCGAGACTGAGACTTTAAAATGAGTTCACCAAGAACCTTGCACGGCCTCAAGGTGGCCCGTCAGCCTGACCAGAGCGGCTCCCACCGTCCACTCTACGGACCACACTTGAGCCTGGCAGGGGAAAGCCAAGTGTGTAAGCTGGATGTGTCCATGCAGCTGCTTTGTAGACATGATGTGGTTCTTTCTGGTGCCTTTAGATTGATTTCCGTCTCTTCTACTCTGCATCAAGTGTCGTGAAAACTTTCAAATTTCATTTCGTAGTTATGAACAAACATGCAGACGCAGCAAGGTTTTTATATAAGTGATAATCGATTATCATCTATATTAAAAAGTTTGTATGCAATACTAGCTAACGTGGATTTGAAATCACCTAGCAATATAAAATTAATAAAAAAAAAGTGCCAAGCACAAATAAAAGTACATAAAGTTTGATTCCTGCTATTCTCTTGTGAGCCCCCGTCTGCCTTGACATTCAGATCCAGGCCTACCTGTGCTTGCTGGCTTTTTATTTGCCCTCCCTTCATGTACGAGGTCTGAAAGCCCCTCTGGATTACTGGGATGCCACCGCGCTGTTTGCTAATCTTGACAGCTCACGCTGGCGGCTCCACCGTAAACGCATTTTACATTGAAATGGCCGTGCTGCTCCGTGTCTTTTAAACAGAATTTATATTACAACTGCGAATTGTGAATCACTCGTAAAGCTCCTTTGATGGTAGGTGACGTCTACATTTGTTCTGCTAACTCTGAAGCCTCTCCTCAAATCTACTGGTGCTGCATTTTTAAATTCTTACCAGGGTTTATTTTCACTGGTCACTTGTCTACTCTACCAAATGCCAATGTTATGGTGCCTGCCATTTAATGGCACTTATGTCATGGAGGACAGATGGGCATCTCCAGCTGGACGACAGCATGTCCTCTTGCCAAGATGGGAGATGCCTGGGGATGGACAAGCAGAAGCTGGGGGCCAGGAGCAGTTCCACCCCCCCACATTAGGTGGCAGTAGTCCGCTGGCAGCTTGTATACCTGCAGAGTTTCATAGGAAATGGAGTCCGGAATTGCAGACTTGTTAGGGTCACTGGTGGCAGCAAGGGGGCACGGTTGGCGATTTCCCAAAAAAACCTGGAAGTGCTCTCCACAAGTCATGCCAGGTCACCAGAAGACTTTAAGGGTCCAGCATAAAAGGAGTCCAACTCAAGGGGTCAGAGGCGGGTGGCAGCATCGTCTTGTACGATTATTGGCTGTGCCTTATTATATAAATGTGTTTGGTGGATTAAAAATCAATTACTTGAAGCCATGATTGTGTCTGTGGTTTGGGACTCAGTGGCACCCCCTACTGGTTGGACTCCATAAATAATCAAAAAGGTACAACTTTTAAAGTGTAAAGAACATGGGGATTTTGTTTTAAATATCTACAGAAAAAGGTTTACTTTGACTTTGGAAATGAATTGTTACAGCAAAAGACTTCAGAGTGAAAGCGCCGAATGGATAATCGTGTGGGCAAATATTCTGTCAGGCCGAAAATGACGAGGACTTTTGAGGGGGCCGAATACTTTTGCATGCCACTGTAGATGAACTTCCAGACCCGAGAAACAATGACAGTCCGGCAAGTCGCGCATCTGGAGTTACTCAGATGCCAAACGTGCTCTTTGCTGTTTCCTGAAGCTGAATGCCAAAAGGCCCCATGGGCCTAGTTAAGCAGGGCCTGCTAGACGATTCACTTCTATTAGAGTAGAATACGAACATCTGCATGGCCGATGGCAAGTGCAGTGATCATAAAGCTTCTCCCGAGTTTCCATTAGTCCTTTATTTTTCAGATACAGCATTATAAATGTAAGATTCACTCATAATCAGTCATTTAGAAAAGTTCATGTACAGTAATAACATGACGTGACAAAGTCGGCCCCTCTCTTTCAACTCCATCTTCTTAAAGACATTACTAATAATCTTGTCAGCACTACAATAAGTTAGACCTCACAACAGCTTTAACAGATGAAGTTATTTTTTAAATTAAACAATAAGTGAATATGACAAAGCCATGTGCCCACATTTTCACATCACTGGATAAATTAGAACAGACTGTCAAAACGTTTACATGAATAATCCTTGTCATACGTGCACATCAGAGGATAATAATAATAATACATTTTATTTATATAGCGCCTTTCCCATGGCTCAAGGTGCTCTCCTCATGGGCTCGATTGCGGTATGTGTTATCCCGCCAGGATGAGAGGGGGCGCTGTTGCCAACGTTCTCTTCTCCCAGTGAGAACACTTAGCCCCGCCCCTTTCGGTCCGTGCATTATAAGCAGCCTGGCTGACCAGAAGGAGGCGTCATTTTCCGCTAAGAGCGAGTGGCCGGACGGAGCTCTTACTTCGACAGCCTGGCACTTGTTCCTTTGTCATTGTGCCCGAGAGGCCATTCACTTGATCGCCTGAAGGTGCGAATTTCGTTTTTGGACTCGCGTATGAAACACGACGAGCAGGTTGGTATCCTAACGTTCCCTACACCTGGACACATTCCATATACTCACTTTATACAAGAATGTCCGGACCCTTCTGGCCAGGTTGATTTGATACAAAATGTGCTCTGTTCTGTGCGGTTTAACATATCGAGATGTAAAACCCGGCGAATAAAAGCTGAAACTCTGACCGCTCTTCTCATCTTTTTCTTTTGATCTGCCACACAAATGTCTTCAGTGCGCAGCAAAAACAATTTAATTGTTGCTCCATTACTTTTGGAGGGGACCGTATTTATATTTTCTATTCCAGTCACCTCTACTGGTATTATTATACTGTAATAACTGGCACATGGCTTTCAAGTTTGTATCCTTTGTCTTTATATCTAGAGCAATTTAAGCAATAATGTTAATTTTAGAGCATCTACTGTGTGGGAGATCGCCATCTGATCCAGCCTGGAGGGTTATCAGGTTGAGGGCACCCCAATACAAGGAACAGCATGGCAGAAGTAAGATGCATTTTGTTGGTTGGTAAGAGGCATCTGACCAAAAAGAGTCTGAGCTTTCATGGTCCTCGGGGACGCCTGTACGTGGCTCATGCTGGAGATGGGGGTCCTTAAGCCGAGTAATAGAGAGTGACTGGCAGGGCATGCATCACTCATACTGTGCTTATGGGGATGGGCGTCCGAAGGCAAAGCCCGGGCACACTGACTTCCAGTTTAACAATGGGTTCCTGTGTGAATTACTACAGAGTGACTGGCAGTTGGGCATCCCTCATATGTCGCTCTGTGTGTGCCTTATGTTCAAGCTGCACAAGTAGACCAATCTAGAAATGAATGTGGTGCATCTCGACTCACTCATCCTACGGCAGTGCTTCTCAATTATTTTCTGTCATGCCCCCCCTAGGGAGAAGAAAACATCTCGCGCCCCCCGTGCGACTATAAGTAGTATCATTTGTCTATAAAATTGTTATAAGTACACCTCTGCATAACACTGTATCCTTATTAACGTATAAGAGAATAAAAAAAGAAATATTTACAACAAAGAATAGCTTTATTAAATGTAACAGAAAAGATTTAAAGTGCATTCTAAATTCAAAAAAAATTTAAAATAAAAATAAAAAAGCATGTTCCCCAAGGTCAAACGCGCCCCCCCTTGATGGAGCCGGGGGGGCCCCACTATTTGAGAAGCACTGTCCTACGTCAATGCATGCAGACACTCTAAATCGGGGGTCTCTGTTGTGGTGTGAATTTTGCATACAAGTTGATAAATATTTTATATGCCTTTATTTGTAACTTAGGCAAAGTAAATGTAATATTAGTGTTACAATAGTGAGAAGCATTCATGTTTACCCCCTAGGACTAAGTCAGGATAGTGAATTTTACGACAGGGTTGGGGGAAGCGCCTCAAATAATTTTGGCAAGTGATTCTCTGCTGGACCCTCTCAGTCAACCCCCACAGTAAAGCCAGACTGCCTAGCTGGCAAGCTTCACCCTAAAAAATGGTTTTTGGAGGGCAGGTGTGGAGGTATTCTGTGCCCCATTGGTCTGAAGTATGCCTCTTTGGAATTGGCTTGTATCAGAAGCCTTTTAGTAACATGACACCCTATTGGCTGTAGGGTGTGGACAGAGAATCTATAAAATTTACTTGCTTTACCTCTCTTTCTCTCTCTCTCTTACCAATTGATGAAGGAGCATCTCACACACCATGAACTGAAAAGGACAACCCAATGAAGAGCACAGCTCGGCAGACATATTGAGACAGGCATGCAGCCTGTTCTGGGGAAATCTGACCACAAATGAGACATTTTAAGTAACTAACAAGTCTGTGTGCCACCTGAAACTACACATCAGCATTTATCAGGTTGTATGGTTGCCAATATTCACTTGTACTTTGCTTATTGTCACTATTTATGAATATTATCAATGATACATTATTTAAAGTGCAACTTAACTCCTGCTTGTCTTTTACTACACCTAACTGCCTGAGGTTATAAATGTAGAAGGGAAGGTGGGAGAAGTTGCAGAGTGGTGGCTCTGAGGCTAGGGATCTGAGCCTTCCGATTGCCAGTTCGAATCCCATAAAATGTCAAGAGAGACTCTGCTCTGCTGGGCCCTTAAGCAAGGCCCTTAACCTGCAATTGCTGAGCGCTTTGAGTAGTGAGAAAAACGCTATATAAATGCAAAGAATTATTAAGTTATAAAGTACAATACCTTAGAAACAGGGGTAGGTCTGTGAAGGTACATATTAATAATACAAAAGAAGAAAGAAGAGGAATAGAGAACTCTACCAAGACAAAACAGTCTACAGCTCCGGTCCTGGAGGGCCGCAGTGGCAGCAGGTTTTCATTCTAACCCTTTTCTTAATCAGTGACCTGCTATTTAACTCCTTTTCCTTCCATTTTAATTGACTTGCTTATTAAAATTTGTTCCCCTGAGCGTTTTCATCGTTCCTCTGAATTGCTTCATTTCTTTCCTTAAGTGACACCCAAACAGAAATGAAATCTGACGTGAGCCAACAGAAGACCACCTAAGTCAGGGCCTCAAATCAGTCCAACCAGTCGCTTAATGAAGTCTTGTTAATTAAACTCGTTCTTTAATTCCATGGCTTGTTGCTGCTCTCATTGTGTCAGAGCAGACATTTCTGAAATTGTTGATCTTCTCTTTCCTAACAGTACTGGGGACCTGAGCAGATCAGCATTCCTGAGACCTTCACCTTTCTTTATGTTCAGGTATTGTGCGACGGACACAGTTTGCTGCTCATGTTTTGGTTCGTTTTGTATCTCATTATTGTTTGGCTGCTAATTAAGGAAAAAGAAACAATGAAGGGGTCTGAGTCTTCAAGAGCAACTCAATTAAAATGAAAGGAAAAGCAAAACCAGGTCACTCATTAAGGGTTAGAATGAAAACCTGCAGCCACTGGGGCCCTCGAGGACCGGAGTTTGAGAACCCTGACCTAGGGGTTCATTTTCTCCAGCATTCATGCCCTCCCCAAATCCGGTCCTGGAGGGTCTCCGTGGCTGCAGGTTTTCATTCTAACCCTTTTCTTAATTTAGTGCAATGGTTTTGCTGTTAACTCTTTTAGAGTTTCTAGAGTTTTTTTGCAGGCAACTCTATTTACTGAAAAGCACGCAAGGTTTCACATGTAAATCAACGTAAAACGTCTGTTGCTGTGGCTGCTGTCGACGCCTGATCAGTGTCTCTGGTGGCTGTGGAGGGACAGCTCGGTGGCCAGTAGGAATGCGTGGAGGGCCAGCTGCCTGGCCTGTCTTTGAGTGGCAGTGTGACACAATCTGGTTTGTACCTCTTCTCGTCGTAACTGGTGCTCCTCCCAGGCAAAAATGGCAGTGGGCGCATCAGCTACACAAGCACGTTCAGCACCATGATCAGCTGAAGCCGGTACCTCACTTACGTTTTCATCTCCATCTTCAGATCACTTGCATCAAAATCGGAGTCCAACAAGTCAGAGTCCGATTCGGCGATAATACACAAAATGTCGTCCACGGAGTATTTCACTTTGTGCATTCCCTTTGGTTTCTCGCCAGATGTCGATGCCATTTTAGAGGTTGTTTGCTCTTCGTTACTCACGCATACGCAGCTAATCGAGGTCAAATCAACAAAGCTAACTTTCCTTCTAGCAAAAAAAGTTGAACTAAAACCGGTTATCGTCCTCTGCCCCTGAATTTCGACATCCGCCCTGAAAGAGTTAATTAACTTGTTTAGAACGAAGTTTAACTGACTCATTCTTTATAATTTGTTCCTCTGAATTGCTTCATTTCTTTCCTTAAACAGAAATGAAATGTGAAGTGAGGGAGCCAACAGAAGACCACCTAAGTCAGGGCCTCAAACTCTAACCAATTTCACTCCAACCAGTTGCTTAATGAGGCGCAGAGTCTTCTTGTTAATTAAACTCGTTCTTTAATTCCATGGCTTGTTGCTGCTCTCGTTGTGCCATAGTAGACATTTCTGAAATTGTGGATTTTCTCTTTCCTAAGAGCACTGGGGACCTGAGCAGATCAGCATTCCTGAGACCCTCACCTTTCTTTATTTTCAGATATTGTATGTTGGCCACCAGTTGTTTTGGCTCATTTTGTATCTCATTATTGTTTGGCTCCTAATTAAGGGAAAAGAAACAATTAAGGGGTCTGAGTCGTCAACAGCAAGTCAATTAAAATGAATTCAAAAGAAGTTAATTAGCAGCAAAAACAGGTCACTGATTAAGAAAAGGGTTAGAATGAAAACCTGCAGCCACTGGGGCCTTCCAGGACTGGAGTTAAGTTATTAAAATCTGACAGAAAAGGCAAAACTCAATAGCAGGACTTCCATTATTTATTCATTGTTCCATTGGTTTGTGAGCGTAAAGCAACTTAAGAAATGACAATTAAAGACAAAACTTTTTCTTTTTATCAAACCAAAAAAAAAAAAAAAACACACATCGCTGAGCAAATGAGGTATAAAATGCATTATTTGTATTTATTGCATTTAGCAATAGCTGAACAAAATGAAGAAAACCGGTGCTTCTCCTCCTGTTCAGTGAACTTAGAAAACAATTTTATTTACAAGCAGGAAAAGGCAAATCTTTAAAGACGTCACTTATCAAAAACGGGAAACAGAAAGGCAAACTGAGGACCTGTTGCACCATGTCTTTGATCAGCAGCTTCTGAAGGATACCTGGCCTAATAAAAGAGACGCCATGGCAGTTGATTTGAGAGTCCAGAACAGCAAAGATTAAAGAGACTTGGAGGAGACGGACACGTCAGGAAAGTACGGGTAAAAATAAAATAAAACAACAACTGACTGTGATAAAAAATGAACTGACATCACAAACAAGAAGCCAGCCACATGTAAAAGCTTCTGTAAAGAACCTGATCACACAGTTCATGACTGCCAAGTAAAAGCAACATATCATAGTTGACTGAAATACGACACAAATAAATGTAATTTAATGTCAGCTAATAGAATACAAAAAAAAATAACAAGCTATAACCTACCAAATGAAAACATACTGTGCCTCAAACCTGTCATAAGAAGAAGAAGAAGTCAAAGCCAGCAGTATTTTCATAATTACTGTCGTTACTAATAACCGAGGAGTGAAGAAACAGCAAGCACAAATATTATTACAGACTGACTAATGCCGTGTGAAAGAAAGAAAGACGACTCCATTTATTTTGTACGATGCTTTTCAACAGTGAACTCAATCCCAAGGCGCCTAATAAATACACGGCAAAACTGGTCATAATATCCACGGCTCGCTATTTATAAATCGAAATAGCTCCTCACTGAATACGGGGCGCTTTATTTATTCTTTCATCATGTTCTACCTCATTTTTATTTATTTATTTCACCAGGCTATATGTTGTTGGCTATTGCGCCATAGCTTGTGCTCTGTAGTTTAGTTTTTATTGTCCTGTATTATTGCACTGCTACCCTGTTAATAATAATAAATAAATGTTTATATTTAAATTGTGTTCTTCTCACGACTCAAACTGCTTTGCAAACTCCACGCAGGGAGGACACGGCATGTGAACCCCACGATGCGAGGCGGCACCGCTTGATGGTTGTATTCTGAGAGGCAGACACTCCAATGTGAATTTCATGACTCTTGTATACTGGACATATGACAATGAAGCTCTGACTGGAATGAAGATATTCAGACATACTGTACGCATACCTCATATACAGGGTGGTCCAGATCTAACTATGCAACTCTTAATGCAATGCAGGAAAACAATACAATTTCGGGTGATTGGCGCTACCAGTCTAGTCAAACATTTTGTTGATTTGGGAGATTGCGTTCCTGTGCACTGCAGGCGGTCCAAATTCCTCCAACATCCTGCGTTGCACGCTGTTATACCGTAATGAAAATTGCACAATTAGATCTGGACCACCCTATAGAAGCGACATGTCCTGACTAACAGGTACAAATCTCCACACATAACACAAGTAAAAACGGTTCTCACTACAGTAACGGATTGATCTCAAGGCCCTGACAAAAATCTGACATCATCAAAAAGTAAATTTAATAATGGTGAACAAGTAAGAGAAAAACTGCCACAATGAACGGGCAGGTGGACTACAGTGGCTGCACAATAATAACTGCACCCAAGTCTGTGGCATCCCACTTATATCCTCCATATATTTTTTTCAAACATTATGTTGATATTTACAATTCACATACAGTATAGAAATATGAATTCCTTTGAAATTTCTGTTGTCATCTTCTGTATCCACTACTTTAAACCAGGGCTGTGGAGTCGCTAGATAAATGCTCCGACTCCTCAGTTTCTAAATATTCCGACTCCTCTATATGTATATACTATGCTAATGTATTTTCTACATCCATTGAAGGAAAGGAAGGCAACATACATGTCATTTCACCACAGAACTACTGGCTAGGAAGCCAACACTCTACTATAATGCCAGATTAAAGACAAACACAATTGATTGGCGGCCGCTGATTGCGTGTGTCCACATGGACGGGCAGATCCAGCTTGCCGAAAATCTCGACCACCGCCTCCATCCAAAGTAATGTGATGCCTCTGTCTGCTGCAGTGGCTGTCTCCTCTGTCAGCCAGCCGGAAGTTTAGTGCATTGTGTCAGCAGAACGAGCCTCTGCTGGAGACAGGTAGGGAGATCTGTGTTCTCGGCTCCTTCGGCCCCCTTCACTAGCGCATAGCAAAGGGGAGCCGACGGAGCTGAGAAACACCAGATGATTTTCAGGCGTTTGGCGTGATGACTCGTTGAACGGCCGAAAAATCGTCAGTGCATCTGTAAATGTATGGGGGGCTTTAGGCTAGGTTCACAGTTCCCTGTAACAGTGGAACACGACACAATGGAAAGCGGTGCCGCACCTTACCTGTGCATTACATCCCATATAGTGGCGCATACAGTCAATGAAAAGCATGCTTCATGGTTACTTGACATGTTCGTTTTGTGGTAACATTATGCACTGCATGCATTGGGCTTTATTCTTACAGCAGAGAAGTAGTTCATTATGACTGTTTGTGAATTGGGAAATTTCAACTTACTTTTTTAATTCCCATTTAAATTTAGTAGGAGTAGGAGTCGGAGTCGGTTAACTTTTTGCCGACTCCGACTCCAGGTACCCAAAATTGTCTCCGACTCCACAGCCCTGCTTTAAACTGATTCTGATGTGTTAACCATTCAACAAAAAAAAAATCACTAATAGAGAGAGAGAGAGAGAGAGAGTGTGAGTGTATATATACTGTATACTATATATATATATATATATATATATATATATATATATATATATATATATATATATATATATATATATATATACACACACACACACACACACACACACGCACACACACACAGGGTGGTCCAGATCTATGGATGACTTTGATTAATGCGGGGACCGATTCCAGTTCGGTGCAAAGACAATTCTTCATGTCCTCAGTTCGCACACTTCTTGATGGTCTGGGATTTTTTGGGTGATTTTCTATGTAATAAACTTATGTTACAGGGTAATGAAAATTGCATAATTAGATTTGGACCACCCTATATATATATATACACACACACATACTAGGGGGCTTCGCTTGCCAACCCCCCCACTGGCCTGCACTACACGCCAGCCACTTCGCATCTCTGACGCTTGCATAAGTGGATTTCACTTTCAACCAAATAACAAAACTTTAAATTCTCACGGATTAACTCTTCATTGGGAAGAAACACAACTTTTCCCTGATAGCAACATGAATTAGATGATCAACAAGTCTCCGACTTAAAGTTTAAAGCCAAACAATATCTAAATACTTCTGTCATATCACCTATGTCCATATATATATATCTTTTCGCTGTTCCGTTTTTTCACCGAGTAATAATTTCCATTTGTTTGCGCTAATGCGATCTTTACTATCATTTTTTTGAGACTTTCGAATTTTAGTACTTTCACTATCTCTAACCCACTCTATATGTGTATTGTGTCAATATTTTTGAACCTCTTTAGGACATTCTACTTTATCTTCTACTCTTTGTCTTTTATTTCCGGCCCTGGGTGTGGTTAAATCTCTTGGCACAAAGTCTCGTCCCGGGATATTTTTTATTATAATTATATATATATATATATATATATATATGTATTTTTTTGTTTCATATGTCTGAATTACAGTGTGATTATTTGGATGGTTACCAACCAGGTAACGTTTGTAGTTGGTCGGCCGGTCAGTAAACATTCACCACGTCCTCTCAGTTGTGAGAAGCAGATTATAGATATGTGATACAGTATGTGCCAAATAAAACAAAGAGCGTCGAACCTCGGACATCAGTGCCTGAGGTAAAGCCTGTGACATTGCGCCACAGCAGTATCCAAATAATCAGATCGTGAGTCAGGACTATGAATGTAATACTCTGATCTTCATTCTGTCAAGTAAGCGAACCAGCCACCATGGCACAAATGCTTCCCCTCAGGTACAGACGACCGAGGTTTGATCCCTGTAAAAGGGGAAGCAAAGGTGCGTACACCTGATGAGCCCCAATAAGGGTAAAACACGTGTTGTGTACTCTTTGTATTATTTGGCCTCTATTGGAATGGATTTTGTAATTATAGTGCAATAAAATGCATTGCACCATCTGTTGGAATGACAAATGCAGAGTATGTGTCTCTACTCTATGCCATTTGGTATGGGAGTCATAAAAGCAGTATTAATGTTTGTAATGTTGGAATGAGGGACATACAGACAAACAAATGAAAATCTTTTAAACATTTTCCATATAAAATCTATAACTAAAAACAAGTGTTAAGAGTAGGATGCAGCATGGTGGCCCAGGGTTCAGCTTACATATTCAGCGTCGCTCTGTGTGTTCTCCCCAGGTCTTTCTCTGGGTACTCCAGGTTCTCTCCCACATATCTGTATATATGCAGCGTGCAGGTGTGTCCGTGTGTGTATTTATTTGCTGTGCTACCCGTCTAAGACAGGTAGAAATCTGAGTAATCAACGTTGACCTCGCCATCAACATTTGCAGTGCAAAACTGAAACGTATTTTGTTCTGAATATAATAAAAATTGCAATGCATTTGTCATTCCAACAAATGGCACCTCACAAACATTTGTAGTAATAAAATGCATTACCGCAAATGTCTGTGATGTGCCGTCTGTTGGAATGAGAGACACAGATACACACAAAGGGACACACAGATACACAGACACTTGTTCTTTTTTATTAAGGCAATACATAATGTTTACTGCATATAGACACACACACACAGACACATACATGTATGATATACTGTATGCACGTAGTGTATTTCTATTCAGAACGAGATCAGCGTAGGTTACGTGACCAACTATCATTCAGGGAGTCAGAGGTCTTCTCCAAGACACTCATTAACAGTTAAGCAAGTTACAACAATGAATAACTGATCTGATGAGCATCATCAAGGCTAGCAAGACCCAATCCAAGCAGTTTGGATAAGATGCGAGTTCACAGACAGACAAAACAAATGCTCTTTGTGAATAAATCCAATACGAACAAATACATCAGCATAAAAGTAATGAGGCCCAAAAGAACTGATCAGGAAAGTCGTGTGTATCACAGGACTGACCTCAGGTTCGCGTACAGTGAACAAGTACAAATGTACAGTGCACGGAGTCGAGCGCTGCCCGTTTCCAGCATGTTGGTGCAATTTCAGCCAAGAGCTCCGTCTAGGAGTTGCTAGTAAATCTTTTTTTGCCCACAGCCATCAGACAGTGTCATGCTGGCCCCTACTGTGCTGAATGTCACCCTTACTAGTTATGACATTCACCCTTCCATAGGGACAATACACAATAAATGCATTAGCTCTAACAATTCAACACCAAACGTGGGCAAACCTGACAATGAACAAGTACAATTCAGACGGATTTCAAACCGAGATGAAAAAAGTCTACAAACAGGGAAAATGAACTGACAGTTTTGCAAGTTAACTGTTACTATCAACACCATACAAACCAGGGCTGTGGAGTCGGTAGATAAATCCTTCGACTCCTTAGTTTCTGGTACCCTGGACTCCGACTCCTCTGTATTTAATATGCTGATGTATTTTCCATGTTGACTGAAGGAAGGCAACATCCACGTCATTTAACCATAGAACTACTGGCTAGGACGTGGACTCTCTACCGTATTGGCCAGTTTGAACCCCTGAACACACATCACCTCCACCTACACCATTACACTTGTTTACACTCAAATCAACTTGTTAGACACATTAGATCTGAAATCAAATGAAAACCCTTTTTGTAACGTACCATAATCCAGATTACAATAAGTGAATGTCAGGATGTATAATCGCTCAGCTGAACTTCACGCTAGTAGTAACACAACTATGCACTGGGCTTTATTCTTACATCAGAGAAGGACTTCATTAGGACTATTGTTTGTGAAATGGGACATTTGAACTTGCTGTATTATTTTTTCATTACTATTTAAATGTATTAGGAGTTGGTACTTGTTTGCCAACTCCAGGTACCCAAAACTGTCTCCGACTCCATAGCCCTGATACAAACCTAGTAACTTCTTCAAGAAAATGTTGACCTTCACCATTTGATGAAGCCATCAATTAATACGATTGTGCACTGATGTACCTGCAGTTTGTTATCCTTTCAAGTCGGCCATTTTCACATACTGCTTCTGTAACTGATTTATACTAAAGTTCAGCATAACAGGTACAAAAAACGACACTCAATAAGAAGGCCATCATTGTCCTCCAAAAAAGCACCTTCCCACACACAGCTTCCTGGCGAAGACAGTGACTTAAAAGAGATGCAAAGCTGACTCTCAGTGGCCATCAAAGGTCCCTGGGCATCCTTCATAAAGCGCGGGTTGAATCCCGATGTCCTGGCTAAACTGCCCATCACAGCCTTGTCCATTCCGGCCCCCTAATCATCCCTTGTCTGTAACTGGCTAACTCTCACTCTCAGCCCTTACATCACCTAATGTGTGGCGAGCGGACTGGCACAAGAATGGTTGCCATCGCATCATCCAGGGAGTACTACACACGGTCTATGTAAAGTGCTTTGACTAGTGAGAAAAGCGCTATATAGATGTAATAAATTATTATTTTATTATTAAGAAATGCACGTATCACGATACTGATGGGTACAGGCATCCAAATAAAGTGAGAACTCTAAAGTGTTGTATATTTATGTGCTTATTCGCGTCAGTTAAATGGGTTGAAATCAATAATTATTATAAAACAAGATAAAGAAAAGTGATTACAAAATGGTCACATGTCCAATCCTTTGCACACAGCACCTTAATTGTCTAACAGCTGAGAATTAAAGTGCAGTCCAAATGAACCAAAACAGCTTCCATCGGTCAAATATTAAAAGGCCAAGCATGAAAGCTTAAAAGTTTAGCTGAGCAATTTAATGAAGATAAAAACAAAATACCTTTAATGTTCTGGTCGGTGCCCAGCCTGTTCCATCTATCGAATGTTCTCTCAGCAGACTGCAAATAAATCACCAAAAGATCAAATAAAAACACACAAACTGAAAGACATGAAGTGTGATTAATGCACATTAGTGCTAAGGCACCCAAACAACACCAACTACTTGAGCGCCATTTCTTTATTAATTATTCATTTCTAAAACATGCAGTAAATGACAATTTCCGCCAGCAATGCGTTGTAACATTTTAAACTTATTTACAAGATACAAGAATTTCAACTAGATTAATAAGTAAGGGCTTTTTTTTTCCTTCCAGGGTACAATAAAACAGACACAAAGACTAATGGCGCAGAATACATTGATAAAGCGAGTGAATCAAGAAATCAATCGATTTGAAAACAGGCTGGAGAAATGCAGACGTTACGGCAATATGTCATAACGGTCACATTTTCCATTACGTTCGACCACAGTTCAGCACATGAATTGTGAAAATAAAAAAAAAATAAAAAACAAAGACTCCCTTCTACTTGTTTATCTAGTGGTGTATGAAAAGCAGGAATGTCTGAGCCCGCATAATTACAAATCAATGCTTTTATTGCTTCACATCGTGCGGTAAGTGAAAAAGAGGAAACGAGAACAAAGCTACAGTGCTGTGACTGTGCAGGCCAATTACGCAAACTGGATTATGTTGGCACGGCGTAACATTCTGGTGCGTTCAGCGACTAAGTCAACTGATATAAAACTTGGAGCGGTCCTCATTTTTTATTTACTTCCTATTAATCTGTTTTGTAACAATAAGCACCTATTCAAATAATTAATAGCAATAGCAGAATACAATTCTATGTGTTAGTAGACTCCATTAAATAAATATGTCAGTCATTTTCTAACCGGCTTTTTCCTGCACAGGGGTGCTGGGGCCCATCTCAGCTAGCATAGGGCGCAAAACAGGAACGATTCCCAGGACATCGCAGGGCAGCACGAACCCATATGGGCTAATTTAGGATCGCCAATGCATCTAACCTGCATATATTTGGACTGTGGGAGGAAACCTACACAGACACGGGGAGAACATGCAAACCCCACACAGGGAGGACTCAGGATGTGAACCCTGGTGTCTCCTTACTGAGAGACAGTGGCGCAGCGCTATCACTGCGCCACCATGCCACCCTAAATAAGTGTGTGTTTTAATCAACACTATATAGGGTGGTCCAGATCTAATTATGCAATTTTCATTACGCTATAACTTACCGTATTTACTCGTGTACCATGCGCCCCCCATGTAAGACGCGTACCCTAATTTTTACAAACAATATCTCGAAAAAAGTTTTGCCCCGTGTACAACGCACATTGCGATTGTATAATAAGCGTTTAGAGAGAGAGAGAGAGAGTGCTGTCGAGCGTGAGGGAGCGCGAGTGAACAAGCGAGCAAGAGAGAGAGAGAGAGAGAGAGAGAGCGAGCGTGAGTGGGCGGGCGGGCGAGTGAGTGAGCCCAATCAGAAGAAGTAAACATTACAGAATTACATTTCCTCGTGTATGACGCGCACCTGATTTTCTAATGCTAATTTTCGGGAAAAAATGTGTGCGTGGTACACACGTAAATACGGTATTAAGTTTATTACATATAAAATCACCCGAAAAATCCCGGACCACTGAGAAGTGTGCAAACGGACAACATGAAGAATCATCTTCGCACCAAACTGGAATCGTCCTCACATAAATCAAAGTCATCCAGACGATCTGGATCTGCATAATTAGATCTGGACCACCCTGTATATATAAAAGCCCAAGTCTGAAAGTGCAACGATTTTATGTCACGCTTTAAATCTGGCTTATTTTAAAACCTACATATATATGTTTGGTATCATTCTTTTCAGAATTTATCGAACTTTGATGTGATGTTGTAAGATTTTCAGATTCTTATTCCGTTTTTAAATTATAAACTAAACTATCAAGAAAGTTGCGGTTTTGATTTTTGATCGAGTAAACTTTCTTTCACAGGAATAATAATAATAATAATTCTTTGCATTTATATAGCACTCTTCTCACTACTCAAAGCGCTCAGCAATTGCAGGTTAAAGGCCTTTCTCAAGGTCCCAACAGGGCAGAGTCCCTTTTTGGCATTTACGGGATTCGAACCGGCAACCTTCCGATTGCCAGTGCAGATCCCTAACCTCAGAGCCACCACTCCACCTCCGGAATAAAGAAGGTCAAGTTACGATGACCCATTGCATACCACTTTAGTTTTTTTGTGATTTTTCCTGTTATTTAAATGAGTCATTTTTAAAAAAAAGTTTGTTTTTTTTTATCTATAAGAATGTCAGTTAAAATGAATGGATCGTTTATTTAGTCCAATCGGTAAGAAAGTAAATATTTGATTCTCATTTCATGATTTTTACTCCGTTAAATAATAATTTTTCTTTTACATATTTATAGACATTCATGATTTTGACTCCAATATATAATCATTTTTCTTTTGTACATTTACAGATTTTACTAATATTCTGGCCGCAACTGGAGGTTGGGTTCCAAAGGTGCCAGGGGGCTTTGGCACCCCTAGTAATAATAATTGTTTACATTTATATAGCACTTCTCTCACTACTCAAAGTGCTTTACAAAGAGGGTAAGGAGCAACTTCAACCACCACTAATGTTGTAGGATCACCTGGAGGATGCGATGGCAGCCATTTTTGCGCCAGTACGCTCACCACACATGAGCTATTAGGTGGTGAAGTGGTGAAAGAGATGGTCAGTTAAGAGACAGGGGGTGATTAGGGGGCCAGAATAACCAAGACACCGGGACATCCTTAACTCTTTGCGAAGGATCTTTAATGACCACAAAGAGTCAGGACTCTCGGTTTTATGTCTCATCCGAAGAACGGCGCCATTTTTACAGCCCAGTGTCCTGTCACTGCACTGTGGCATTGGTTTCCACATTCAGAGCACAGGGTAAGCGCCCCCTGCTGGTTTCACCACCACCTCTTGCAGCCGCAGCCCCAGCTTTTCCAAGTGCTGGCCGGGCCTGAACAGGCTGAGCGTCAGGTGGGTGACCTCTTCTGAAGTGAATTTTTAACAGCAGCACTTAACAATTGAGTAAAAACGAAGCAAACAAATTAGCAAATGTGAAATTGGAAATTTTAACACATTATATTACAAGTTGGAGTCGGTCTATCGATAACCTAATGATTTGTTTTCTACTTCACGGCCCAATACAGGACTATAACCGAGTGTCCTGCCGTTGTGATTTCTGCACTAATTGTGTCTGAAAATTGTGAATTGCAGTTTTTATTTCATTAAGAAGGGGAATCCATTGCAATTTTAAATGATATGTAATCTAATTTGATAAGATTAAGGGTTTGTTTTTTTTTTCTTATCTAAAACTATTTTATTAAACGACATCTCACGAGTCTTAAATGTGTACTTTTTCTCTCTCGCTCTCCGAGTTAAGCCGCATGTTGTGTTCCATTACAACTTGTCTTGAATGAGAAAGGATGAGTCACCGGTGCTCACTGTTAGTCCCCACGCCATCTCCTGCAGAATCCGCTCCAACTGTTTGTGTTTTAAGCCATGTGCTGGTGATGCCACCGAGAGGGCAGATGTCGGTTGTACTTGCAGACATACAGGGCCTAAAAAAAGTATTCCACCACCTGGATATTTCCAGACTTTATTGTGATACAACATTGCATCCCAATGGATTTAGTTAAGAAAAAGACTGAAATCAGATCTCTGAAAAGTGAGCTTCATGAATTACAAAAACTGAAAATAACTGACTGCAGAAAGCGCTCACTGCCTTCAAGTTGGTATTTAGCAGATGGCAGCCACGCCAGCCTTGTGTCTGTGCACACAGGTCTCCGTCAGTTCTGCCACTTCTTCCCCAACTCTGTTTTTCTTTGTAAAACTCTGTCAGGCTGACTTTCTTCACAAAAGCTGAAAACACCCGTAAATATGGCGCTGCTAAAGGCGGTTCGTTCCGGTAATGGGTGATTCCTCAGAGGAAACCGTAAAACACTTTGTGTTCCTGCCATGATAAGCATTCCTTCGGCAGAAAGGACAAACAACTTTATCACAATAAATTTGGATCAAGAGGTGGCAGGCTGTAATCGAGGAGGTGTAAACCCGATAAGTATTTTAAATCGTGTGCTTCAACAAAGGTGAGACTATCATCTGCACGTTCTTATACTTTGAATTCTGCTGGCATTCCCTTCGCCTGTTTTGAGGGGCTGTTAGTCACGTTGGTAAACATGAACATTGAGGACTACCGTATATACTCGCAGATAAGTCGGGACTTGATTTTACAGTATAATTTCTGGTATTTTATAATGTTGGTATAAGTCGAATGCGGAAACCTCATGCTATTGATTATGATGGGATTATGATATGCTAATGCCCACCCGAGAGAGTAACCACGGAGCACACAGTCTATTTTTTTTTGCTATGTATTGTGCCTACTTGACCACACGGTAATACCCGAACTATTCCGAAATGATGTTTGCACCGTTTTGTGTTTTTCGTATCTCACACCCTCATACACCTTTATCGTAACAGCATCCCTTATCTACGATGGAGCGTTCGATCAGAAGAAAATATAAAGTTGGTTTAAAATTAAAAGTCATTGAAGTAGTGAAAGAAATTGGTAAGTGTGCTGCTGCAACAAAATTCAATGAGTCTGAGAAACTGGTGCAAGATTGGAGGAGGCACGAAGTAAAAAAAAAATTTAAGTGTCGTATTTTTCAATGGGCGTATAAGTCGGGGTATGATTTTATGATTGATTTTTCGGGTTTCAAGACCCAACTTATATGTGAGTATATACGGTAGTTCTTGTTTATCTACCCATGATCAGAAAATGAAAAGAAAGATTTCTTGCCGGAGATGGAGCTCCTTGGAAAGAGTCCAGCAGATAAGCAGATTGTAAGCTCCACTTAAATGTCTGTGGCTTGTCTTATAGAATTTGCCAGAAACTAATCAGTAAAATCAAGCCCAGACTTATCTGCGGGAGAACTTAAAATGTGAGTATATACGGTTAGTAACTGGGCCATCGGGGAACTGTGATCTGAAGACTGCATGAACCCACCCAGGTTGCATAATTTGGTGACACTTTACATTAAGTGTTCATAACTACACTGTAACTACTATGTAATTACCTGTATAAGTACAGTGTAACTACTCTGAACATACTGTGTAATACAAAGTAACACTATACAGTTACAGTGCAATAATTTATCACTAGTTACGATGCATCCGTACTGTCAAAATGTAATAAAAACTTGTTCACGAGTAAGGGAAGAATGGCGCGTGAGATCAACAGGCGGATCAGTGTGGCATCCATAGTGATGCGGGCTATCCATCGGTCTGTCGTGGTGAAAAAGGAGCTGAGCTGTAAGGCAAAGCTCTCAATTTACCAGTCAATCTATGTTCCTACCCTCACCTATGGTCATGAACTATGGGCAGTGATCGAAAGAACGAGATCGTGAATATAAGCGGCTGAAATTAGTTTCCTCTGCAGGGTGTCTGGGCTTTCCCTTAAAGATAGGGTGAGGAGCTCAGAGTAGAGCCGCTGCTCCTCCACATCGAGAGGAGTCAGATGAGGAGGCTCGGGCATCTGATCAGGATGCCTCCTGGACGGCACCCTGGCGAGGTGTTCCGGGCACGTCCAACCAGGAGGAGGCCCTGGGGAAGACCCAGGACACGCTGAAGGGACTATGTCTCCCGGCTGGCCTGGGAACGCCTCGGGATTCCCCCGGAAGAGCTGGAAGAAGTGGCCGGGGAGAGGGAAGTCTGGGCATCTCTGCTCAAGCTGCTGCCCCCGCGACCCGACCTCGCATAAGCGGAAGAGGACAGATGGACTAATAAAATGACTGCATGCAAAGTGCTTCAAAACTACTATTTACTTCTGGTACCAAAATAAATGAAATGCTGCTGCCGTACCGTTTTTAATGTTTCGGTGCTTTCTCAGTACCAGCGTACTGCACAATCCATCTCCACAAGATTTGAAATCTATAATGCTGGGTCCAGGAGACAGCACTGCTAAGCACTGCATCATTGGGCCTTCCCTAGAAACACAAATTAGTTTAGACTACCAGTTGTAAATTCTGACAGATATCTGATTCCGTTTTGTGTAACAGCTACTGTATCAGTTATTATAAATCAGACTTTGATTCCGTTGCAAAAACAACAATAGTTGATGTGGCAGTCATAAGACAATGTTAAAAGGTATTCACTGCAGACTTTTAATATTCACTACACACAAAAGCAAAACACTTGCAGAGATCGGCGGGCGGTGGCTGTCACCGCATTACTTCATCCTATGGGCCCTTCACGTGTATCAAATATTACATCTGAATGTCACCCACATCACTTCTCCGAGCTCAGTGCCTGGCATATCTGCTGGTACTGCATGTGCAGATACCATACACAGTACGTGGGCCTTGGTGACTATCTGCTTTTAAAACGATGAATCATTTGATAAAAGCAATGGGTAAAAGTTACAGGCAACAGATTAAGGCCAGCGCAGTTTTTCTGAAGCTAATCACGCAGCACGGTCTCGACAGCGTACTCTCCTACATTTTTTTAAATTTCTCATCAGCAATCTTTTTCTTAGTATGTGTTTGTTTTAAACGCACAGTATGGCGCGGTTCTTGTTGTTATGAGCATTTCAAGGGAGTGTTACAATCTGTCTTAAATCTTGGTAGCTCTCAGCACCCTGACCTGACAAAATGACATAGGATGTAAAGAAAAAGCTCCAACTTTTAAACACACAGGGTATGTTTTGCCCCCCACATGTGGACTTACCATAAAATGAGAGATATTATCATCTTACATGTCCTTCATATACAAAGAATGAGGGAAACAACTCTGCTGTATTAAAAAGCGACTTCTAATTATGGTGCCCTTGTGCTTCTCTCTCAGCACAGACGTTAAGACTGATGTGCTGCTGGCGCTGCACGTTCAGTGACACCTGGCAGAGAACGAAGTTGACGTCATCCACACTACAGTTAAATCGACTCCTTTCCAATTTTTTTGCTCACACGGTATGTTTTTGCTTTGGCTGTTCCAATTTAAGGGCATCATAGTGGCGCAGTGGTAGCACTCAGTAAGGATACCAGGGTACTCAATGCATGGAGTTGGAATGCTCTCCCCGTGACTGTGTGGGTTTCTTCCCACAGTCTAAAGAAATGCAGGTTAGGTGAACTGGCGCTCTTAAATTGGCCATTTTGTGTGTGTAATTGTTTGCCCTGAGAGGGACTGGTACCCTGTCCAGGGTTTGTTCCTGCCTAGTGCCCTGTGCTAGATGGGATAGGCTCCAGCAGACCCATGTGACCCTGCTCTTCAAAACCTCATACGAGTCTGTAGAGATAACAGTTCCTTAAAAACGTATTCAGTCTCCTTGAAAGCCATCTTCATTCTCTCAATTTCAAAAGATAAAATACAATTATTTCTCCTGTAATGGAAGGTGTGGCTGGACTGGCATACCAACTTGGACTGGAGGTGTTCTCTTACCTGTCCAGGAGGCCATTATGGGAAGGACGGGCATCCCGATCCAGGATGGTTGCTGTTCCCATTGTAAGTTCGAGGGGCAAGTACTACAGGATGAGAGGAGGAGACTGCCACCTTGGGCAACTGAGTGTCACCCCCGTGTCCGGTTATTTTTGTGTCTCAGTCCACATCTCCCACTTGGTCACCTGGAGGGTTGCATGGGAGTTTTAGTTCTGGGTTGGCGGCCCTGGTGGGATCTTTGAGTGCCTGTAGAGGGTGCCGTTGGGAGGAGACTCCCCTGTCAGGTAGAAGTTCCACCCGACTCGGAAATGCTTCCTGGGTGCAACATGGTGGCAGCCATAGTGGCTCCTAAGTCTGGCATAAACGAAACCATTCCATCCCATCTGGGAAAGTCAGAGGTGGGGACACGCTTGCTCACTGTTGCTGTGTGGATGGGAGAAAACGGCGGACTTGGAAAATGCACACTCTAGTCGCACTCTGATTGGGTCATACTTATCATGTGGCTCTTTTCCGACTGGTTTCTGCTCATTACATTTTCTCAGCCGCTTTGCTTGCCTTTTACTGATGTGTTACTCTCAATAACAATTCAACTCATGGGCAGTCCAAACAAAAGAATCCGATTGTTTTGTTTTACAACCCCTGGCAAAAATGATGGGAGTCATTACTCTTGCAGTATCTTCATTCAGATGTTTTACTTGGTTGCAAAAAAACAAACCACAGATAAGACATAAAACTATTTTATTTAACAGTTGAACATTCTGGCATTGTAAAACATACCTCAAAAAGAGATTAAGTGAAATTATTGTAATTATTGGCACATAAAACAGCTGACTGAATACCCTCCGAGAGTAAGGATTCCATCATTTTTGCCAGGGGTTGTATGTATTTGTGATTGCAGTTTTCTGTATGTAAACACAAGCTGCCTAGCATGGAAAATATTTCAGCCAATGTGTGCATGCCCAGTAAAGGCGAATGGCTATAAAATACGGTTTGTGTTTTTGGCCATTTTAGTGTTTGGCTGAGATATCTTAGTAAACACCAGTGTGGCTAGAGATTGACTTCATTTAAAAATGTAGTTTTTTAATCTCCTAAGCATTTACCCTGCCTGTGTCTCAGGCTCAGAAATCTGTGCATTAACGGTTAAACCCGAGTCAAGCTCAGGATGACATGTAATGATACATATTATGGTGTTAAGCCTTAATAACTCTCCGCACAGCATTTAGCGGTTATCTAGCGGATACATTAACAAAAGGCTATAAAACTCATGAGTATTTCTATGCACTCTGGCACTTTATAGTAACACATAAATGAGTAGGGCGGAGCCTCCAACAGAAAACGAAAAGCCGTAGAGGCAGTTTTAGAACAAACTGAAACCGCACCATTGCTCAATTCAACGGTAGTGATGGTGATGTGAACTGGTCATCAGACGTAAACAGCACTGTACGATTGAATCACTCCGATATGCCAGGTGAATTCAGTTGTGTGAAGCTTCACCGTGGTGCAACAGTAACTGTGAGACAAGACTTTCTCGTATACTCAGATATGGGGATGGATATTTGAGAAGTAAACTGCAAGACAATGATTCTATTTTTACTTTATGTACATTAAAGAACCATCAACAACAAATCAAATTAATAATAAATTGAACAGTTATTATAAAAGTAAAGCTGCATGAATAAAAGGTAAAGTACCACTTCTGGTTAGTGGACATAGCCCAAAGGTTGATAGAAATCTATGTTTTGTAACTTATACTTGTATGCAAAATTTGGATGATCTAAGTGAAAGCATACTCAAGTTATTGTGTTTACATACACATACAGAATTCCAAAAATGGTATTCTTCTGACTCAGGGAGGTCTAAAATGTCGAGATTCATCAAAATCTCGAAAAGCAATTTTTAGAGAATTCCAATAGTTTCTCTACACTACATATACGAGACAGTCATAGAGGTCAAAATCTCGACATTGAATCTTTGGGTTATTCCAATACTTTCCCTATACTTCGTATACGAGAAAGTATAAAGGTAGAATAACTGCAACAGAATGCAAGGACAAGCAAGACGTCAGCCCCCTATGGTCTGTTCACAAAGTGGCAACCGTTGAGTCAGGGGAAATGTGGACATCACGAAGCTTTGCACCACACGATGGCCTGCAATAACACAAGGGACGCGTCGATCGTGCAGATCAGACACTGACATTGCACCCATGCATGAGAAAGCAACAGAAAAAAAATATAAGAAAAGTGTATAAAGAAACACGCATCTGCTGTCCCGATTGTGACGCCGGGCTGTGTGTCGGCGAGCGTCTCAAAACCCGTCACATGAAGGACGCATTCTAAATCTGCTTCAGTGCACTGACAGGAGTGCACTGGATGCTCCTTTCATACGGTATTTATGGTCATGTTTTGGTATTGACATGCTTCTGCTACACGTAATGACATTTTATCTTGTTGAAAAAAAAAAATGTTAACATTTTTGGTTTGTTTTTCCGGGGAGAAACATAACATTAAGGAGGGAAATGAAAATGCACTCTGTGTCACGCATGAGGTAAACTGTGTGAAAGTAGCCATTGTGCGGTTTTCATATTTCAGATATTTTGCGTGCAGTGGAGTGAGACACACATACAGAATGCTAGGTACGGTCAGGCAGGGGCCTGGGCAGACAAACTGATTGAATTAAGACCATTGTAGAGTATTCTGATATCTTATAATAGTAAAATAAGGGCCCGGTGCCTTTGCTGTCTGTTTCATGCAGGTATCAGAGGCGGCCTATGACTTCTACTATGGGAGGTGTTTGCTGCTAAATAAATGAACAAAAAGTAAAAAGACAAACAGCAGCACATCTATCAAAGATGGCTCTTATCCTCTTTATATTCAGATACCTTTTTGCATCCCAACACTAGAGAAATGTGCCACTTATCATTGGTAGTGTTGAAACAGAAAGCACAAATCATTTTGATGGCTTGTCAAGAAACAAATAATAATAAATATGGGACAATCACAATGATGAGGTGATAATGTGAATTTGAACAAGAAAATGACATCCATTAAAACACTTCCAGACAGGAACTGCTCACCTATAAATGCAATATCATTCAATCTTCTTTATACTGCACTATTTAAAACACATCAAGTTACAAGATCCTCACATAACTCTGTTTAATCATTCAAACTGGCAGATGGTGGGACAATTTGCCAAATGACTCTAAAACTGGTAATGGCCCAAAAATGCATTACCATCCAATAAATTTACAATTCAGCTAACTGATGACTGCAGTATCACAATATACTCTCACCGGCCACTTTATTAGGTACACCTGTTTAACTGCTCGTTAATGCAAATATCTAATCGGCCAATCACATGGCAGCATTTCGACATGTAGACATTGTCAAGATGACCTGCTGAAGTTCAAACCGAGAATCAGAATGGGCAAGAAAAGAGACTGAAGTGACTTTGAACGTGGCAGGTTGTTGGTGCCAGATGGGCTGGTCTGAAGATTTCAGAAATTGCTGATCTGCTGAGATTTTCACGCACAACCATCAGTAGGGTTTACAGAAAATGGTCCAGAAAAGGGAAAATATCCAGTGGGTGGCACTACTCTGGGCGAGAAGGAGTTGTTGATGTCAGAGGAGAGGAGAATGGCCAGACTGGTGTGAGCTGACAGAAAGGCAACAGGAACTCAAATATGCACTCGTTACAACCGAGGTATGCAGAAGAGCAGCTCAACATACAACATGTCAAACCTTGAAGCAGGTCGACTACAGCAACAGGAGACCCCACTGGGTGACACTCCGGTCAGCTAAGAACAGGCAACTGAGGCTACAATTCACTGGACAACAGAAGATTGGAAAACGTTGCCTGGTATGATGAGTCTCAACTTCTGCTGCGACATTCGGATGGTAGGATCAGAATTTGGCATCAACAACATTAAAGCTGGGATCAATCCTGCCTTGTGTCAACGGTTCAGGCTGGCGGCGGTGGTGTAATGGTGTGGAGGATATTTTCTTGGAACACTTTGGGCCACTTAGTACCAACTGAGCATCACTTAAATGCCATTGCCAACCTGAGTGCTGTTGCTGACCATGTCCATCCCTTTATGACCACAGTGTACTCATTTTCTGATGGCTTCTTCAGGCAGGATATCGCAACATATCACAATGCTCAAATCATCTCCATTGGTTTCTTGAATATGACAGTGAGTTCACTGGACTCAAATGGCCTCCAATCCAGTAGCGCACCTTTGGGATGTGTTGGAACGGGAGATTCACATCATGAATGTGCAGCTGACAAATCCACAGCAACAGCGTGATGCTATGAAGTCAAAACAGACCAAAATCCCTGAGGAACGATTCCAGCAACTTCCTGAATCTACGCCATGAAGAATTACGGTGGACAAAAGGGGGTCCAAGCCGGTACTAGCAAGGTGTACCTAATAAAGTGGCCGGTGAGTGTAGTATTCTCGATGCAGCTTAACCCAATTGAAACTTACTGAGTGCCAGTCCACACTACGGGGCCTTCTCAGGTCGACCAATTCAGAATGGCCAGAAAACCTGGCAGGGGAGGGAAAAAAAAAACCAGAAAAGCCCAAACGGACATGAGAAGAGCATGCATGCTCCTGAGTCAGGGGTCGATTGTGGTATTCAAACCCAGGAGACGCTGGATCCATGTGCCATTACTATACTGCCCAACTGTAATTACTTTGCCCAAAATGAAATGCCAACAGCTCATGGTTTGGTGGGGGTATCAAATGCTTACCACAATGTGCCTTACCTTAAACAGATTTCACCCGTCTCTGTGATGTTCGGATGCCATATTCTAGTTAGACACTTGACTCTAGGAGGCTACAGGGAAAGAAATGGAAGTTGTAATAAACTCTATAAATAATTTTGTGACATACTAAGACACTGAATCCAGCCAAGCAGCATCAAGCAGAATTCAACACCCAAGCCCAGGTAAAGCATCAGGACCCTTTTGTCGTCCTTTCCTTCTCTCTCATTTACTTCAGGGCTTTGCATTAACACGGACACTTCATGAAGCGTACACACAGGTTTAAATGGACGCATGTTAGTGGATTCCTTTGTCATTTGCATCTCATTATTAGCTGATGGCTGGTTAAGAAAATAGAGGAGACAATTAAAATCTAAATACAGCAGTTTAAAACGAAAACAATGAATTCGGGGTTGTGAATCGTAACAAACGAGTTAACTAAAACTAAACCCTTAAAACAGATGACTTTATTAGAAAAGCCTGCTATCCGCCGATTCCGTCACCATGGGTTCGCTCATCCATTATTATAAAATCGTAACACTGTTCATGACGCCAACGGTCTAATTGAATGCATTCGTGAATATGATCCTGGCTGCGGTTGTGCAATGCGGCAGGGACGGACATGGGGAAAAATAAATTCAGAAAGGCCCCATCACACATGAGCGACACGTGACATTGAGTGAAAACAAAAGGGTCTGTGTGATGTCCTTAGATATCTGGGGCTTAGCGCAGCTACACTAATTGAATCAACGTGTGTGTAACCAGCACCAAGAGGGGTGAGTAAGCCATTTGAACCCGACCTGTGATGAGGACAGGGGCTTGCAGTTGTTCCCAACGATAAAGGAATTTCCATAAATAATCTTACACTGATTATGACCTTGCCCTTTGTATACATTACTGATTGGATGGTTTGGTTGACGTCCTCTAATCAGCCCTGCTGCAGTCACTTACGGCCTTGGATGGGCGCCTAGAAGATGATCGAATTTGACTATATAGTTGTGACAAGGTTTCCCATAGGTGAACCTGTGGAAGTACCATTGTCAAGGCTCAGGGGGCCAGCGCGTCGGCTCAATTCTGTCTCCCTCTGCCGATCCTCCCTCCGAGCTGGTGTCCCACTAGAACCTAACCCCATTTTCCGATTGTATCAATGCTTCAGTATCCACGTTTTCTGTATCTGTGAGGCTTTTCAAAAAACGTAACTCCCGTGAACAATGAGAATGTACTGTATTATAACAAACAGCTCCTCTCAAATACACACGAAGAATTACAAAAAAAGAAGAAAACAAAAACGAGCAGTCAGTGTGGGAACAATAAAGACATGCTGCCCTAAGAATGGAGGAGCCCCTGCAATGTGTCTAGGCTCATTTCTGTTGGCCTAAAGTATCAATGTTGGTGTGTCAAAGAGAGGATGTGTAGCTCTGTTCATGATGGCCCTCAGGTTTGTTGTCATTTTCTGCTCCACCGCCACCTCCAGCTGGTCCAGAGGGCGTCCCATAGCTGAGCCCGAGAGGAGCTCACCCCATGGCTTACTGTGAACTAGTTTGTACTTGTAGTTTAAATATAACAATAAAAACATTAACATTACAGCCTAAAAGAAAAATATATAATACTTACCACCATATTATAGGCTTCAGGTACATCTATTTCAAATTGGAATTTTCCTCCTTGATAATAACCTTCATCTATAAAGATAAAGACAATAAATACAGCAAATGAAAAAGATGGCTTTTTAACACGTTGCATATTAAATTAAATGAATTTTTGAACAAGAGTTTTTTCCATTTAAAGTAGTTGTATGTATAGATGATGGAAGATGGATCAACAGCGAGAAATCAACAAACTCAAAAATGCAGTCATCACACTTTAAATATTAAATACATGAAAATACAACAAAAACGCAGGATTAATTGTGCGACTTCTTTTCACATTTAGGAAAATTAGCTCTACTTCTTATGAATAATGAAAATATTTAAAGCATAATACTAAACTGCTTATTTCGTTTTGAGGAAGGAGAGGCCCACGTTTCTCGTCAAACTAACTACAGACTGACCGCGGTGGAATATTAATAATCAGTTAAAAGATACATTTGGTATTCTTCTTGTCAAAGTTATTTCTTCACAAACATGCCATATGTGCATTTATGGTGAAATTGTGTTCTAACGTTGAGCATTTTCTAGAAATGTAAAAAAAAAAATAAAATATACATATACAGTGGAACCTCGGCTTGCGAGCATAATTCGTTCCATAAACGTGCTTGCAATCCAAAGCACTCGTATATCAAAGCGAATTTTCCCATAAGAAATAATGGAAACTCAGATGAGTCGTTCCACAACCCAAAACTATTCATATAAAAATGATTAATACAAAATATAAAGTAAAATACGTAATACAAATTAACCTGCACTTTACCTTTAAAAAGAATCATGGCTGGTGTGAGTTTCTAAACTCATGTGGGATTCCACCCAACGGGACGACACGCGGAAGAGCGTCCCAAAACAATCGCAGTCTCCCAGCGCTGTAGCAATTCACCGTATAAGCGCATCCAAAAAGATTGCAGACATGCTATAAGCGCCTGTTGTCAATGGGTCATACAAGGAACATTATAAAGATCCCGCTACAATAAATAACAGCACTGTTGCTGTTTCAAGCTAAATAAAGCTGGTGTTAAAGTACTGAGACTCAGCTTTGTGTTTTGGGGAGAAAGATGGGGACTCGCACTTCACAGCGTGCACACACACACAGTCACAATGCTGTAGTAAACAGTGTACGCTCGTACGGATGTTGACTATATGAGTGAGGCACACAGACTCAGACGGAGAATAGGAGACTATTGCCAGAGAGAGAGAGAGAGAGACGGGCGAGCGGGATAAGGAGAGAGAGAGAGAGAGAGAGACGCGCTGGCGAGCGAGATAAGGAGAGAGAGACCCGGTGGGCGAGCGAGATAAGGAGAGAGAGACCCACTGGGCGAGCGAGATAAGGAGAGAGAGAGAGACGCGCTGGGCGAGCGAGCGAGATAAGGAGAGAGACAGAGAGAGACGTGCTGGGCGAACGAGCGAGCGAGATAAGGAGAGAGAGAGAGAAGAACCATCAGCTCAGTTGTGATCACATGACACTCAGCAGACAAAGTGTATCCATACTACTTGTATTGCAAGACATCGCTCGTTTATCAAGTCAAAATTTAGTAAAATTTTTTGCTCGTCTTGCAAAACACTCGTAAACTGAGGTTCCACTGTATATATATATGTTGCCTACACTGACGCTTTACAATGGAGACTGTGGGGCACGGAAGAAAGGCTTGAAAAACTTACCAAAAACGGCCATTTTCAACACAAAGACGGTTGTCAAGTATTCATCTTAACATCTGGCATTTACACGCATTGAAAATAGTTTATTATATATTGTCACACACGTGCGCATAGGAGGCAGCTAAAGGGCTTGAGTAAGGGCAATTCTCGAGTCAGACCGGGATGTGGCAAAGTGCACAGACTCTTTTGCTCGCTTTACTGCAGACCATCCCATACCACCTGGTCCTGTTGACGTCACTTCCAGGTCCAAGCCTATGAAGGAAGACCTTGTCGGCTCTGGCCCCTATGACGTCACATCCGGACTTGAGCCTATGGCTGAAGACCCCGATGAGCCCGACCCATCCTACCTTACTTCTTGTCTTCCCCTTTAAAAGCCTCCACCTTTTCCATGTTCCCTCAGTTCTGTTTTGGACTCGGTTTTGTGTACATCTGTGCTGTTATACATTTTGCAACTTTGCAGCCAGGATACCAATATACGGGTGGCTACATATATATATATATATATACTAGCAAAATACCCGCGCTTCGCAGCGGAGAAGAAGTGTGTTAAAGAAGTTATGAAAAAGAAACGGAAACATTTTAAAAATAATGTAACATGATTGTCAATGTAATTGTTTTGTGACTGTTATGAGTGTTGTGTCATCAAGGATTTGATTATCATTATTTCTTTCAATCAGGTTCGTATTTGGAGGATGTGTTGTGTTCAAGTTATATTCCGTGTTTGTCTAGTCTATCCCTGACCATCTCATCTTTGTTGTCAACCGTTGTAAAGATAACCGGTTTCATTCATTGAAGTGTACACTACCCAAATCGGTACTCGTGAATCTAAGATGTTTAACAGGCATTCCCGGTATTAAGTTGTGGATTTGCCTGTGAATATTTAGCGGCAGCGTGTCTATGAACTTAATTTAAACTTAAGCTTTACACCTTTCTTTCCTATTGATATGTCTACAAAGGCTTGTTCAGATTCAGAGGGTTGTTCCTTTCTTGCTGCATCAATAAACAGCTCGTCTTCCTCTTTATCTGAGACATCACACACTGCATGCACAGGTTTACCTTTCCCAGTCCTGCAAAGTCAGTTGAGTTGAGCCGCTCGGAGTACATGCATCGAAGGTTCCCAGCTGTGCTTGTGCTATCTCGTGCGATCTTGCGATGTCCACGGCTTTATTTAATGTTAGCTCAGACCCGGCACTTAAAAGTTTCTCTCGCACTTTTGCTGAGTTTGTGCCAAACACTATTCTGTCCCTGACCATCTCATCTTCGTTTGCATAAGCGCAGTCCTTCACCAGCAAATTTATCTCCATTACAAAGTGATGAAAAGTCTGGTTCATACCCTGCGTCCTCTCATTAAACTTGTATCTCGCGAATATTACATTCGTCTTAGGCATGACAAATGCCAGCAGCAGCGTGTGTATGAACCTAATTTAAAGTTAAGCTTTACACCTTGCTTTCCTATTCGTTTACATAAGCACGGCATTTCACCAGCAATTTTAACTCCGTTAGAAAGTGATCAAAAGTCTCGTTTATACCCTGCGTCTTCTCATTAAACTTGTATCTCGCGAGGCAGCCAACTACGTGGGAGGCGTGGTGATGGGTGACGCAACTCCGCCTCACACGGCAACTGAGCTGCAGGCTATGGCCATATATATGTACGTAAGTAGGATTCAGTTATGACCGTTACGCGTAGAATTTCAAAATGAAACCTGATTAACTTTTGTAAGTAAGCTGTAAGGAATGAGCCTGCCAAATGTCAGTCTTCTACCTACACGGGAAGTTGGAGAATTAGTGATAAGACAGTGAGTCAGTCAGTGATGGCTTTGCCTTTTATTAGTATAGATACTGTATATACATATATATACATATATATATATATATATATATATATATATATATATATATATATATAGTTTGTGAACAAAAATTAATAAAACACCAATCCAATATTATGAGAGTCAGCAATTTTAAAAGAAGACTGGCTCTGCACACCATCTCAACGTTTGTCTTCTTCCACAATGATCTTTTACTGCCTCCAGGTCGTGGTTTCCTCTTGAAACACCAAATCACTGAAAACGTTTTGTGCCACATTGTTGGTTTGTTTAATTTACTTCAGTATTTACATGAGAACTGACAGAAGCAAATAAAAACAAGATAACCCTACCACAAGAAAAAAAAACAGTACTAAGAATATGCGATACAATGATTACTTGCAGATATCTTTTGTTGACACAAATCCCGGGACAATAATGAGAAGAAATACGAGGCCATCAAATGGGCTAGTGAGCAGCTACCTGGACTAGCAGGGGAACCTGTGGTCCCCTTGGTCTGACAAGAGTAGAAAACCGAGCAGCACTGTAGGTTTAGTAGATAAGGCGCTAAATTACAAGAAAAGTCCACAGAATAATGTGCACAACCTTATCAAACGGACATTTGACCCAACAGAGGTGTCTGGATAGATTTCAATGAGATCAACAGTTCAGAAATTTCCATCCAGGAAACTGAGCTGTGCCAACAACAATAGAATAACGCTGACAAAAAAAAAATTAAAATATTCAGGCCGGTGAGACTGGCAGAGCTGTAAGCCTGTAGAATAAACATCCAGAACACGCATGACACAAACGCGCAGAAAGCTTCTGAGAAGAAAACAGACCTAGAGGCCCAACGAGAGGCAATGTCGATTTGTCTTCTAATGGTCAGCACTGGCTAAGCCATCTTGCATGTTTAATTATGGTTTTTATTCACCAATTTAAGGGCTTATTATTGATTTAACATATGTGCCCCGATTTCTTTTATTATTCAGAATTGGATGACTCCAATAAGGTGAGCAACATTTTTTTTATTTAATGTAGCACCCTTCACATTGAAAACATTTTTTGTTTATTTTTTTTAACATTTCAAAAAACGATTCAAAGAGCAGCAACAAGACTGTTTTTCACTTCATCATCATCTGAGGAGAACTTCTTTCAGTGCAGTTGCTTCTTCAGTGTTCGGAATACCCAGAAATCACACTGGGCGCTGACACCGAGCAATATGGAGGGTGTAGTTCCACCAATTTCAGTCAGTGCTGCCAATGTATCAGCAGGCATAATGCAGCCGAGCATTATCATGGAGCAAAAACCACCGTTTCTTGAGCAAATCTGGTCTTCGCTTCTTCATAGCTCCACACAAATGGGTTTCCAGTTTCTCAGTCACAAGGTGTTGGGACCATTCAAACGAGATGCCACGAGATGTGTTTAAAATTATGAATGGAATTAGACCTGTGGCTCGAGTCTGTGACTTTAAAAATTAGTTCATCAAAAACACGGGGACACAGTTGGAAACTTTTTGAGGGGAAATTTCACACAAACATTAGGAAGTTTTTGTTTAGACTGAGAATCACAGACACCTGGAATAAGCGACCAAGTAGCGTGGTAGACAGTAAGACTTTAGGGACTTTCAAAACTCGACTTGATGTTTTTACTTTCTCGTATACGAAGTATTGGGAATTATTGTAATTGTCCAAAAATTTGATTCAAATATGTAATATTCAATCATTTTCATTAATAAATAAATGTCCAAGTATAATATTTGTGTCTCATTTGTTTAACTGGTTTCTCTTTATGTACTTTTAGGACTTGAGTGAAAATCTGATGATGTTTTAGGTCATATTTATGCAGAAACATTGAAAATTCTAAAGGGTTCAAAAACTTTCAAGCACAAATGTACAACAGCATTTCCATGGACTTTTATTTTTGATGAGTCGGGGGAGCTGCTATACAAAAAAATGTGAAATACCACAAAACTGATCTAAAGTGAGAACCAACAGATTAACCAGAAAATCAGAGAGAAGCACTAAACCTCACGATCTGTGCTCCTCATTCAGGGAACTCAGAAAGGCAAAAGGAAGACTGGCCGATTTTAATCAAATGTATTGAGAGAACAGCATGAGCTGCAGCCATCTGCAAGCTCCGCACATCTCAAGATAACCTAAAGAGAGCTTCACTGAAAGGTTTCATGAAACTCTGGAATGGTTTCATTATTTGAATTTTCTTCAAAATATCCACAAACAGAGCCATAACATGAGGGTAAGATTAACTAAATGTTCACTTTAAAATCGGTATATGTGAAAATCTGAATTAAAAAAGAGTGTGGAGAAATAGGCATACAGTGAGAAGATCCACCGCCCTGCGCTCAAGGCCCGCACCAAGTTGTTAGCTGTGTGGATTCTGCATGTTCTCCAGGTGCCTCTGCCCGCGTGGGGGTTTACCTCCAGCTTACTCTGTTTATTCTGCCCGTCTCCCACACGTGTAAGTGTTGCTTAACTGGAGATGGCATGCTGGCCTCATGACAGCTTGGTGCTAGCGGCCCAACAGTAAACCAACACCCTGTAAAGTCATATATATAAAAAAAATACAATATAGTATAAAAATACTTTTTCATTTTTAGTACATGTAGACACATCAAAATCTGACCTTCACATAAACAACTTCTATAGATAAAGGTGAAGAAACTGGGGGGAAAAAAATGAGAATTTGACTTTATTCAACAAAAAACAGATATGCCATTTCCATCTGTGGAAAAGTGAGCCAACCCTTGTGTCACTAATAGCTGGTATTGCCCCTTCAACTTGGCATTTCTGAGAACTGTTTAGCAGTCTCTAATAACGACCAGGAGAAAAGTTCTTCCCCGCTCCTCCAGTTGTGTGATGTGTGATGGGGTGTCTAGCATGCATGGCGCCATTTCAAACACCACCCAGAACATCTCAGATCCGGGCACTGACTTGGCCATTCCAGGACCCTCCACTTGTTTCTTTTCACCCATTCCTTGGTGGGTTTTACTGGTATATTTATGGCCATTGTAACGTTGCAATACCCTTTCCAGCCTCCAGAAACTTCTCCCACCAATGATTGTGCATATTTGGTCTCTTTCAGGCCCTTTTCACTTTACTTTTCACGTCACTTGGATGCTAGAGGTTGCATTGAGTAAGTAAAGCTGGGAGGAAATATTGGTTTGTGTGTGTTTTCATTTAAGGCTGTAAAGCAAAAATAATGGGAATAGGTTGAAGGGGTGATTCTTTTCTATACCAACTGTATTTACGAGGGACGTTCAAAAAGTTTCCGCACTTCTCTATTTTCATTAGAAATGGTGAAGGCAGGAGGAGTAGTAATTGGGCATTAAAAAGTCTGTATAACGCTGGGAAAATTGCAGAGGTTAAAAAAAAAAAAAAAAGTGGAGCCTTTTTGAACATCCCTCGTAAAAAGAAAAAAAATGGAGTTTACTTTTTTTTTCCCGCATGGCTGTAATTGTGACTATTATCGCCGCAACAGGGCGGCACAGAAGTGCAGTTAGAAGACCTGGGGTTCGCTTCCTGGTCCTCCCTGCATGTTCTCCCCGTGTCTTCGTGGGTTTCCTCCCATAGACATGCAGGTTAGGTGCATTGGCGATCCTAAATTGTCCCTAGTGTGTGTGTGTGTGTGTGTCTTGCGGTGGGGTGGCACCCTGCCCAGGGTTTGTTTCCTGCCTTGCGCCCTGTGTTGGCTGGGATTGGCTCCAGCAGATCCCCGTGACTCTGTAGTTAGGATATAGCAGGTTGGATAATGAATGGATGGATGGATAGATGGCTGTAACATGCTCTGAAATGGTTTAAGCCCGTCTGATAAAGTCGGATTATGTCCGGAGATAAAAAAAATGAAAAGTTACAACAGGCTGCCATACAGCATATAACAGGAGATTAATGGACCAATTATGCAGGCAATTATGCAAATAAAAAAGAAACAATAAACACATAAATACATCACTGCATCAGATAAGTCTGGGTTTTAATGTTAAGTAGAGTAACATAATGAAAATGGATGATAATGCTTTACTTTTTATTTAAAATATACATAAACGATTAATGTGGACACCTATTAAAACATTTACTTAATACAATTTCCTTAATAATTGCCATTTGTATTTCATTGTTTTGTAAATCATGGCTTACAATTCATTAAAAGAAATAGATTTCCGACCCCGATGAAGGAACAGCAGGCTCCATAATGGGCAGAAGGAGCGTTGAGTGCTGTTTGATGAGAGGGAAAAAAATGAATTTTTATTACGATTTTAGCACAAGGCTGCAACTTCACAAAGTGGGGAAAATAGTGAAGGAATCTGAAGACTTTCTGAATCTACTGCATATACGTACACTTTATAAAGACGTCCGTAAGAAATACAAATTAGCAAGATAAAAATAAACAAATAAATGAGACGCTACTATGCCATATTTATACCATGTTCACTGAAACATACGCAAGCTCTATAAAAGCCAGAGGATATTTTGCAGCTCAGAATTGTCGGTGCTTTGCACATCAAAAATAAATCTACTCTCTATATATAAAGTCCTAAGCCTAAAAGTGCAACGACTTAATGTGACGCCTTAAATCTGGCTTATTTTAAAACCTAAATATATGTTTGGAATCATTCTCTGCAGAATTTACTGAACTTTAATGTGATGTTGTTAGATTTTCAGATTCTTAATCCGTTTTTAAATTATAAACTAAAAAATATCAAGACGAGACTTCTGTGCCAAGACATTTAAATACGCCCGGGGCTGGAAATAAAAGACAAAGAGTAGATGACAAAGACAGCTGCTGTACAGTCCTTTTAAATGTTCAAAGCACCGCACGAGATGCTAATCACACGGCACAGCAGCAGCACGTCAGCTGATTGAGCAAAGAGGAGGTAAAAATAAAAACTATTCGTTTCCCATTGTATCACCGTTTAAGAGGGGGTTTCAGAGGAGCGACCGCGTCTCTTTGTGGTGCGTTCAGCCCCCATCTTTACAACGCAAGTAGCAGACATGCAAAGTGGCTGGTGGGTAGTGCAGGCCGGGGTGGGGTGTTGGCGAGTGAAGCGAGCAGAGGGGAAACCCCCTAGTAAATAAATAAATAGACAAACAAACCACCAACCAACCTGTGGTAATCAGCTGAGCCCCTGACGACCTGGCAAACTGAGACATGGCACCATCCCAGTGTCTCTCTCCATTTTGTTTGTCAATAGAAGCGCAAATCATTTCACGATTGCATGCTGTTTTAAAACTGACAGACAAATTAGTATTTTTGTAAAAGAAGAAACTTCTTGCAGTGAACAAACCAACCATAACTCCTCCGCCGCTGCTCTGCGTATTTGACCCGTCCTGTGATGCTGCTCACACTGCATTTGTTTTCTTCAGGCATCTCCTTTCATAAACGTCTTGCATGGATGCGAGCTCAGCCTCTCTGATGTGCAGGGCCTTTTCAAGCCTAGAAAATAATTCTGAATGTGCAGCCGAAAGGCAGACAAAATACTTTCAAACGTTCAGCAGGCCACTGGGTTCAAATATTTTGGAAAACAGTGTCTTTTGAAATATCATTTTAGCTGAAAACTGAATAATTTATGAGAATTATTCTTGATTTTCTATCGGGGTTCATGAGATTATGGTCTCTGTGGTTAAAATTCTGCCTATCAGTTGTCTCTCTGCCACGACTGGGTTTTATGAGATTACTAGCCATGGTTCGTGTTGAAAACAGGTAAAACAATACTTAAATATTTGCTATCTGTTGCCCTACACGTGCCCTCGGTATTCACATGTGTGTGAACGTCTCTTCACCAGCGCCCTTCCTCTCTAGTGTGTTCCTGTAAACCAGGCTTTCCAGACTCTGTCCTTATTTTTGAGGAACCTTTCTCACCTCCCGTCTGGTTTTGCAAGTTCAATCTTTGAAGGTGACTCTGTCAGCGTGGTTCATGCGCCTTTATGAAGGTCTCTTCACTGGCGCTGCCCCTCTTCAGCACATTCCTGTAATGCCAGCTTCTCTGACTCTATTTTGAAGGCGCCCTTCTCACCTCTGGTCTGGTTTTATACTTTCCGTCTTTGAACTCCCTCAGCATGTGCCTTTGCTACTCCTCGTGCGTCCCACAGTCGTAATTCTTCTTTCGTCACATCACCAAAGCCAAACTGACCAGATTGCTCTGAGGAACTGGACATGCAGGCCTTAGTGTTTTATTACATAACTAGCTGTGTAAGCCTGTGCTGTACAAATCTCGGGCTCATGGAAACCATGGATTCTGGCACTTCAATCAATCGATGGCACCGGTTGTGCAGTTAGCGGCTAAGCGAGCTTCTCTCTCCTCAGAAGTTTCGTTTTGCTGATGTGCTCGTCACGCTTGTCTATTAGCAGCTAAGCGAGTTTCTCTGTTCTCGGCGGTTTCACTCTGCCGCTTTCTTTGAGCTTCATGCTGTAGTCCTGCACTTTCGGGCTGGACTAACCGGCACACACACACTTTCACACACAGACGTTTATATATAGTATAAGGCTAGGGGGCTTCGCTCGCCAACCCCCATTTTGGTTTTTCCGGATGCACACTTTTAAAATTTTTTTTTCTTTGAATTGTTGCCATTTCATTAGTTTCACTTTTATTTCAGAACTTCTGTAAAAACAATATTTGGAATCTTTGGAGTCCCAATGTGCTGAATCATTTTAAAGAGGTCAGTGAGACACGTGTGTTTAATGATTAATTCAGGACAGGTTTCTCTGTTTGAAATTTCAGCGCAGACAAAACGATCTTCAGCATCAGCAGTTTATAACTTTATTTGCAAAGTAACCAATAAATGCAAGTGAGGTGAACTCTGTTTTTGAAATTCTCTTGACTTAAACTTCAAAGCCTTACAATATTTCCATACTTCTGACATATCACCTGTGTCCATATATTCGATCTCTATTTGCCTGTTCGTTATTTCTATGAGTAATAATTTCTCTTTCTTTGCACTAATGCGATCTTTACTTTCTTTGTTTTGTTTTTTAACCTTTGTGACGTTTTACTTTGTTTTCTACTCTTTGTCTTTTATTTCTGAACTCGCTTTATCCTGCTTTTGTTTCAGTGACACCTGGTCCATGGTGATTATTTTCCCTTTTTCTGTGTAATAATTTCTTTTTGTTTGCACTCCTGCGATCTTTACTTTCTTTTTTTTATACATTCTAATTTTCCTATTTTCATATTCTTTAACTTTCTCCACATGTGTATCGCACCGTTTTTTTTTTTTTGAGCCTTTCGAATTCCACTGCTTTCATAATCTCTAACTTGCTCTGCATGTGTATCGCACCAACGTTCGGATTGGACCTGCTTTTTTATTCAATTCCACTTGTTCAAGGCTGATAATTACTTTCCTTGTTTTCTGAATTTGCACCCCGATTATTCTTTTTCTTTTTTGTCTCTCCAATGCTTTTGAGTCTCTCTTCTCCGTGCTGCTTTCTTCATCGCTTAGTCGTCTACGTTTCATTTATAACGTATTGTCCTTATACGCTTTATATGCGCTGACAGCCCTGGATCTGCGTGTGCTCAAAGCCTCCTTTACACGACTGAGTGTGTGTCTGGCTGCCCGTGCTCTTATTTGGTTGTAAGTATGGCGTGTCTTGCAAGAATCTCGTGTTCTACATCATCGCGAGACGGTCCTGAGTCAATCTCTTGGCACAAAATCTCATGTTTAAGGTCCCCGCAAGACGCTCCCTGGCCAATCTCTTTAGTCTCGCGGGTCTTTTAAGTGCCTTCCAAGATCTTCACATGAAGATCACGTCTCGACACCCTACTGTTTCTCTCCAAGATTATTTTTTTTTTTTATAATAGAGAGACTAGCCATGGCACCTGTCAAAAACAAGTAATAGAACATAACTTAAAAATATTTCATATGTCTTGTTCTATGCATATCATCAGTGCTTGTCTTCTGAATTCAAGCATGTCTGAACAAATACAAAAGTATATTAAAATTGGTCTGCTATATGATAAATCACTGTGTGTCCAGTTTGGCTTTGATGTTCACTGCTTTATCTGTGTGGGTTTCCTCCAGGTGGTCTGGTTATGCACCACACTCCAAAGACATGCAGGTTAGGTGGACTGGCCTGTGAAGAGACTAAATTGACAAGTGTGGTGTGTGTGTGTTCACCCTGTGATTCCTTCTGCCTTGCATCCAATGCTTGTTGGGTAATACTGCTTTTGATAATCACATTTGGAAGATGGATGGATGGATGGATGGAAGGATAATATAAAGAAAAAAAGACAGAGAAAAAAACACTTTTTAGGGAATGAAGACAACGTGCAAGTAAGTATTTCACTGTATTCTGTACACACAACAACAATGACCATGTAAACTATCGACTGCAGGCCTTGGTGATCTGCCAACAGTGTGGTTGCTCCACCAGACTAGAATGGAGTGCAGTGTTTTCCAACCTTATTTCTGTGGTGGCACACTTTTTTGAAACCAAAAAACACACCACTACTCTACTAACCACAAACACATCACATTTCAAACACGTCCTCAACTGTCCAAAGGGGTGGCACAACCAGAGAAGTCGGGGAAACGAAAAAGCAGCTCAGAGATCAGCGTTTGCAGAAACAGCACTTTGGATGCTTCTCCCTACTGCTTCATCCCATAGCCCGCTCTCCTCAGCCTCAAAGGCAACTCGAAAGCCCACTAACCACTGGCGAGCACACACCAAAAGCCAGATGGACTCTAGCAGTCAAGAAGCGCGTCCAAAGTCCTGTGTCTGCAGCACAGCGATCACGGAGCTGCTTTTATGCTGGCTTCTCCAGGTAGTTCTGTCCTCCTCTGCAAGGTCTCAACCACCTGTGGAGTGCGCCCCTCTCAGGTCCAGACCCAGGTGCGCTACAATAATTTTTTTTCCATGGCACACCTGGGTAGCTCTCACGGCACACCTCTGGTAGAAAAACACTGAAATGCTTTTCACTGTCCATCCATAGACTAAAGCAGGGAGGAACACTTTCATCAGTCTAATCTAATCTGTTGAGGGATTTTGTAACAAGTCAGATGATACTGAGGGATCACCCAAAATCCTTGCTGATTCAGACACTTAAGAATCCAAAGGAACTCCATCTACTGCAGTCCCATCAACCTACCAAATTTTTTTTTTGAATATTTTTTACTTTATTTCTATCCATCTACATCTGAACTGTAAGAAAAAAAATCTATTTTCAATTACGCCACCAGAAACTTTTTCCGAAATTTCAAATTTTAGTCCGACTCTCATCTATCCAATTTTAGTCTGATCCCCGTTTATTTCTGATGCCATTTTTGAAAGCATTCCACGTGCAGTCCAACAACGCATCTACCGCACTTTTCTTACATACTGCAAATTTCCTCCGTTTGCCCATTTCTGCGTGTCCCATGCAGTGAAATCCAGATTTTCGGATGTCAACAGGAATGTGATTGATTGACGATTTATGGCAGGGATCGGCAACCTTTCAGCGGTGTCGTACCGAACCTATGCTACACTGTTGTTCCACATGCAAACATAATTCTACAGTTTTTGTTATATACAGTGGAACCTCGGGTCATAAACGTCTCTGAACACGTACAAATCGGGTTATGACCAAAAAGTTCGCCAAACTTTTGCATCTGTTCATGACCACACACTCGGCATACAAACAAGCCAGTTTTCCTTTCGGTTTATGCGCACCGATGATTTCCACACGTGTTGCATTGTTCTCGGTCAGACGTGCGTGCTTTCACTAAGAACTCTTTGTGCTCTACTTCGTTTTCCTTCTGGTTCATACATGCCGATTACTGTTTTTAAGCACATGTTCAGCCTCTCCCTGTGCATCCTTCTCAGTCAGACATGCGTGGTTTCGCTGTGAACTCTTTGTGCTCTACAGTATTCCGTGTGCTTTTGCAGTTAACCTTCTAAGCAAGTGAAGAGTGGCGAGAAGAAAGGTTTGAAGAAAATTGAAATCGAAGTAAAGAAGAAGTCAAAATCTACGATTTCAACGAGTCTAAAGCAGAAAGAGGCCATTACAGCAGCTGATGTTGCAAAGGAGTTACAGTGTCAACCAATCAGATGCCTCAAGTGGTGGAAAAACTGTAACCTCCTCTCCGTCCTCTCTGTTCCTCTTCACTTCCTTCACGCCAGAACTCGACTCATGCAAGGTTAGTGTTCTTGGTGGTTTATGGTTAGTTTTTGTAGAACGGATTTTTCAAAAGTTTATTTTTCGGTTCGTAGCGTGAATTGTTGCAATGTTACTTTTCTTGGTTGTTTATTGTTACGGGTTTTTCAAATCTTCATTTTTTTCCTGTGCTTAAAACTCATTAAAAAAAGTGTTTACAGTGAGCGGTGCATAAGGCTGTAGTGTAAATTCTTGCAATGTTAGTTTTCTCTGTTGTTCAAGGTTTTCTCAGTGTTATTCAATGTTTTTTACATTTAGTTTACTATTACGCTGTGCATTCTATTTTATAATTAACTATACTTGTGTTTAAAATTCTTTAAAAAAATATTTACATACAGTTCATATGGTCTGGAATGGATTAATTGCATTTACAAACAATCCTATGGGGGAAATTACTTCGGGTCACGACCAGAGTTTTGGAACGAATTACGGTTGTGAACGGAGGTTCCACTGTACAGTGATCCCCCGCCTATTGCAGAAGTTATGTTCCAGACCCATTAGTGAAAGGCCATATAAATAAACATTATTTTTTATAGTTTAAGCCTTAAAAATACTGCTCCTACATGCTTTAAACACATGTAAACTCACTTTGTAAACATATATATGTGGATGTCGGGCTAAGGATATGAGTAACATCATCATCATTATAATAATAATATAATAATTATAAAAAATTCACAAAAAGTTTGCTCACAACAATCGGACTACAAGCAAGGTATATGATACGTAGAGAATTGAGATGCGTCGGGGGCCCATGCTTGCTGTTCTTGTGAGATTACACCACGTTAGCAGCAGCCAATCAGAGCCCAAGAGAATGAAACCTCCGCTCTGATTGGTTGAGTATCCTCTTTCAGCCAATAATGGGCCTTGTAAGAAATCATCTAGGTACTGTAACGTGAAACTCTTTGTCTACCATAGTGTACAATGTACATATAGTTAATGATTTACTGTATTGCTTAAATGTTCATTGTTTTATATACATAGACTTTTTACTGCATTTTGGTCAATATTTACAGTTGTGTTATAGTTATAATAAATTATAATACATATTGTTATAACGAACTCTTGCCTAGCACGCGTAGTGACAAATGAAAAGCATATGTACATTTTGTTATGAATTGCAACTCTGTCTACGTATTCCTATACGTAGCAGTATGTTTTATGATTTACTAGTGTATTGCTTAAATGTTACGTATACATTAGTTATTAGAAATTATAATATTGTTTTAACGGACTTTTGTCTAGCACAAGTAGTGACTGCTGAAAACAGTATGCTTTGTTATGAATTGGCTGCAAAGTACACTACATGTAGGATGTACTTATTGAATTTTTACTCCATTTTTATTTACATACAGTACAGATATATATATGTTATAATTACAGTAATACGTTGTTATTAATAGTTTAGCATAGAAAAATGCTTGTTACAATGTAGAAAAGTTATCAAAAATGATCACTATAAAACCACCGATTTCCGTGATATTGTGGAATTTCAGATACAGAAAATTAGATATGTTCCACAGAAAAATCTGCGATATAGCGGGGGCTCACTGTATACCGTATATACTCACGTATAAGTCGGGTGTTGAAACCTGAAAAATCTATCATAAAATCAGACCCTGACTTATGCGCCTGATCAAAAATGTGATGCTTACATTTTTATTTTTTTTTTATTTATTTATTTTACATCTTCTTGCCCCCTGCAATCTGAAGCTCTGCTTCCTCTCTTAGGAAAATGTTGTACTTCACGAGGCCACTTTATATTTTTCCCCGTTGGACATGCAATGTGTGACGTGAATTTTGACCGGCAGCATAACTGGTTAGTTCAACTACACGCTGGTTTCACAGTCACCATTTGACCGGTAATTTATATGTATACTTGCATCTATTTAATTTCTTTTTTGACCAGGAGGATATTAGCATATATGGTTTGTTGCTGGGTATAACTCAAAGTGTATTTCAATAAAAAAAGTCTTCATAATTATTGTATTTTATTCAAGAACACTGTAATAGCCTAATATAAGGCATGCAAAACTGAAAAAAGTAAATTCACGGGTCATTTATTCTCTGAACATGAACTAGTTCAAAATTGAAATGGCGAACTATGAAAGTGAATTTATTCATTTTAATCGGTGTGAACTGGACTTTCAGCGAGTGCTTGTGAGGGGTGAACTCACACGCCACTGCTGCCTGCACGAGGTCACTTTAGGTTCCCTTTCACAGGCAGTATCCTTCTGGAGCAGGTGAATATCCTGGTTTTTCTACGGGACTGACAGATGGCATTACCAGGCGGGTTAAAGGACATGATCCCCAAATGGGAGCACAGCAGTTAATGGGTTAATGTTAACGATAATACGACCCTCTCCACGTCAACTACCAGTCCCCGTGTTTGGCTGATTTTGAAGGAAGGGTCGATACTTTACTAAAAGTTGTGCTTTTGTGGAAGTGCAATACCATGTGCGCTTACACAAAGATGATCTCTTTGCTACACGTGTGGGGAATTCTGTAGCGCACACAAAAGTCGCTTACGCTGCTTCTGGAAAAAGCCTACCATCTTTTTATCGCCTGCAGATTTGTGCAATCAGGACAAAGGCTAAGCTTCTATATTTTATTCATTTTTTTCTCTTTTTGAAATTTTAAACTCTCATCTTTCAATAACCAGATATGATAGAGCAAACCAGTTGCCAGACTTGGATTCTGCAACCATCCACAAATCTACAAAGAAGATCAAAAATATTAGACGGAAGCAAAATATCTTTATTTTGCAGAGCAGTCTTATTTTACATCTACACTGGGATGTTGTCTCCTTTAAAAACCGATAATAGTGCTACGTTCTGCATCCCTTTCTATCTAGCCTGTGAGTGAAATGGTCCTTATCAATCATAATCAGAGTCATCCTTGGGATAAAACATTAAGTGGCAAATATATTATATAAAATATATATATATATATATATATATATATATATATATATATATATATAAAAAACAAACAGAGCAGTTCCATTATTGTGCATTTCAAAATTAATGGGCCATATTAGAATGCAGCCAAACAAAATCATAACCCCAAATAACATTTTAAAAGCACCATGGGTTCAGGTTATGATTTTTTACTGGCAGATTTTGATGAGCAAAAATTGAGATATCTGTCAATGGAAATGAAAAACTGGGCCTGGTGCTCCATGTAGTGAAACAGCAGAGACACACACAAGATGTATATATGTGTATATATATATATATATATATATATATATATATATATATACAGTATATTTGTGTGTGTATATATATCTGCCATTTACTTTACGCTGCTGAATGTGCGTCATGGCTATTTTTAGGCTGTTGTTGGGGGCGATTAGTAAAGCATGCACAAAAATAAAAACTAATGTGGAAGGCTTTCAGGTAGACAAGTCTTTCATTCGAATTCTGGAAGTACACTTACTGAAATGGTCTTATTATATAAAAATGACACCAAATAAAACACTGGGCATTAGTACTTTGCTGTTAAGGACAAATGCATTTTTGCAGTTAGTCGTCTTACACAGAGCACTTTTAGATAAACAGAGGAGTCCCAGCTCTACACAGACAGTATGTGCACAAATTCTCAAACCATCCATCCATAATCCAACCCGCTATATCCTAACTACAGGGTCACGGGGGTCTGCTGGAGCCAATTCCAGCCAACACAGGGCGCAAAGCAGAAAACAAACCCAGGGCAGGGCGCCAGCCCACCACAGATTCTTAAACCATCTTAAACCAATTCAGGGGTGTGTGGGGGCAACAAAGCCCACCCAGGCAGCACTATGGGCAAGACAGGTTCCACAATTTGGGGAAAACTTTGCACGGGCATGGAGAACATGAGCAAACTCTGCCCAGATAACAACTGTGTGCCTGCGTATCACTCAGTATTTTGCACGTTTGTATTATTATAAATGTCCAACATAAAACCTAACAGTATTGATAGTCACTCAGTTCTGTCTCTTCACTAGTTAGAAATCTTGAAGATAAATTGGGTTCAACTCTCTCATTTCAAAGTCACTTGCGTCCTTGTACAGAATGCCATTCTATCACTTACAGAATGCTGCAAGAATTACACCATTTCTACAAATGAATGATGCCGAGCAGCTGGTTAGTCTTGACCACTACAATTCCCTGTTAGTTGGTCCTCCTGGAAAGGCCATTCAGAGGTTACAGTACTTTACGTCCAAAGCAGGGCTGCAACCAAAACCCGTACATCAACCCCAATCACAATCATCCCTACACTGGTTACTTATGAAAGACAGGATCCATTTTAACATCTTACACTTAGTTTACAAATGGACTGCTGGTACTGCCCCGGTCTGCTGAATCTTCTAGACTTAAATGATCGCATTTACGCCTGTCGGGTCTTTGTAGTGGGGGTCCACTACTGAAACCACCAGACTGTTCCACAGATAAGACAGCACACAATGGGGACCAAGCCTTTTGCTGTATTGGACTTCCTGCAGTCTGTCTGAAGCTCTGTGACAGTGACCATCTTTTAAGAAGCAGTGACCCTATACAGTATGTTTTGGATGAACAAATGATCATAATAAAATAACTTTTGACATGCTTTGGTAGTGAATTAAAACTAATAAAGTACAAGGGACGTTCAAGGGATGGAAAGGTTTCTGCACTTTTTTGTAATTCTATTTATTAAGAATTTCAAAAACAAATGACATCATTTTTCTACATAGTCACCTTTCTTTGTGATGCAATTTTCCCAGCATCATACCAACTGTCCAATGCCCAATTACTACTCCTCCAGCCTTCGCCGTTTCTAACGAAAATACGGACACTTTTTGAACGTCCATTGTACATCGGGGATGGATCCATACATATCAAGTTATTTATCCAAGAGGTTTTCTCCTGAAAACTTAAGGTGATGGATCAAAAACATTAAAGTAAAGAAATATTCAAAAGTCAGCAGTTGACCCTTCTGGACTAAAGAACATAATAAAATTGGCATCCCTACACCCACACTTTGAGGAGAAAGGTAATCTACACCACGCCATTGTAGCGAACCTGCCTCTCTCAATCACACGGCTGACAAGAGACACAACTAGTCCAAACAGCAGTGGTCAAAAAGTAGGAACCCACCCTGGCCCATCACCAGGAGAGTCACTCACAGTCAAAGTGGGTCCTGCTCTTTAATCTAATATATAAAGCAGAGTCGATGGATGCAAGTATGTGCGTATGTATGTATGTATGTTTGTTTGTCCGCCATACAAATCTGCACCGGGCGTTCGATCACCACCAAACTGGGGATGGGGCTCCTTTGTGACCAGGAGTAGGTCATGGGGTATGTTTGGTTTGGAAAAATGTTTGTGGTGAACCGCAGGGCATCTTTTCACTGACACAACCTTCAGCACATGTCCCCATACTTATTATCGACAAGATGGCCGCACGTTCCAACAAACGTTCACCGTGGCGCCATCTAGCGGCAGCTTTGGTCTCTGTGCATCGCTCTTTACCCATGCTTCTTTAAATTGGTAACAGATTGCAGAAGTGTCCAAGTGTGAAAAGGTCAACTGCTTTGATCGGGCGAAGAGGAACTACCGTATGGATGTAAAACATGAACGACCCAGTGCATGTGACCGGCTGACACACCTGCATTTCCACGAGTCACACTCCCAAAGGCACTGATAGTACTGTATTTCATTCGCCAACGCACATTAGATAGCATCACGGTTCAACACAGACGCTCCTTACAAACAGAGCACCCCTCCCCGCCATTTTTCCCAGTACGGTTTCAGTGCTACTCTTTCTCACTGGCGTTCCGTATTTGTGGTGCTATTTCCTCACTTTCTGACTCGCAGTACGATTTTACTGTTGCTCTCTGACTGACTGCTGCTATTTGTTCACTTTCTGACGTATTGTAAATAACAAATGAATCTCACTGTAGTGCTTATTCTGTGCGTAATATCATGTAACACATTATAATTGTCCTGCTTTTCGCTAATATACCCATGCCACCGAAAAAAGACGAAGAATTGGAAGGTCCACTTCAGATGCCAGAAGAAAGTCTATTTCAAGGGCGTCTGAAACGCCACAGCACACAGAATCCAGAGTGAAGGAACTTACAATAAAATCAGACAAATGTTTGTTCTATTTCTATGTTCTGTTTCTTTCATTTGGGAAATTTACCGGTTATAGATTCCCAGGTACTCCTGCTGGTACCAAATAAAATAAAAAGGTGTTGATTTGAACAGATAATAAAATTCAGATATGAGGTGAACATCCAAAGAGAAGAAACCCCACAAATTCTGTAACATTACCATCCACTGGGCCATACAGATCTAAGGTTGTGCTCTAAAGGTTATTTGAGTTACATTACAGTTTAACGTTCCCTTTACTCGGTTTTTATTTAGAGGGGTGACACAGTGTATAGGATTCAACCTCCTAGGTTCACATCTTGTGCATGGATTGAAGTTTGCACAAAGTTCAGATACGTTCAACTGAATACCATCTTCTGAATTGAAGGATACATCCACACTATCACATTTTCATTTACAAAACCAAGTTTTCACAAGAAAAATGATCTCCGTCCACACTGGAGTTTTCACATCGTTTCCAAAAGAACCCCTGTCCATACCGAAAAACCCAAAAACGTGTATGACGGGGATCTTTGTCTGCATTGAGCATCACTGGGAAACTCCTTGAAGTAGTTGTGGAGTGAAAAGTTCAAAGCCTTGTGAAAATCAGATTCCTGTGTGCTTAAAGTGGTGCGTTCACAGCATTGGAAAAGAATTTCTTTTAAGGAGTGAATCGCCCCCGTGCCACATTCATGCGCCAATTACAGCTGAAGTTGACAGTCTTCAGAGCTGCATGGCGATGGTCGTCTTATCATTAAAGGAAAACAAAGCAAATGTTAAAGTGACACTTGAAGTGTTCGGCTCTATGGTCAATCGCAAGATGGTTGATTACAAGCCGTCCACAGCAATCATAGCGTATTGCGTACCAAACAACGTTTGTAAAACCAACTCAATAGAGAAAAGAAATAAAGAAGTCGATATCCTCGCTTTACTGTGTTGTGCTTTCTTGCATTCGACACCAATCCACTTTCTTAGACACCCCGCTTCTCCTTCCTGAACAGAGTAATAAACAATGATAAGTAGCTACTGTTACACACGTACGATTAGGAGAAAGCGGAGTGTACCAAGTCAAGTCAAGTTGGGGAGTATGCACTGGTACAGCGTGTTGCCACACCCACTACACGATGAAACAACTCGGGATCCCATTTGGCAGCCCCCCAGGCAGACACGCGGTCCAGTCCCACCCTCCAGAAATGACCCTCTATCTGCTACAGCTAGCTGTTATGTGGGCGACCCCTTGGCCTCGGCCAGCCACTCAGGTCCCCAACAATGAGGATTTTACGAGCCAGATCACCCTCAGGGAAACGCGCCACATGGCCGTAGTGCCGTAACGGACACTCCCTCACAATGCAGGTCATCAGCCTCATTCGGGACTCCATGAGCAACCGCTCATTCGACACAAAGTCAAACCAATGGTACCCAAGGACTTTCCGGAGAGACAGTACCAAAGGAGTCCAGTCTTTGTGTCAGGTTACTGGATAGCGTCCATGTCTGGCAACCATATAGCAAGACAGGAAGCACCAGGACACTAAAGACTTGGACCTTTGTCCTTTTGTAGAGATATCGGGAGCGCCACACACCCCTTTAAAGTGACCTCATGACCCCCCTCCATGCACTCCCAATCTGTCTACTGACTTCACAGGAAGAGTCACCAGAGACAGGAATGTCACTGCCAAGGTAAGTAAACCTCTCTATGACAAGGTCGACACTCTCTCTGCAGACAGACACCCTGCTGATGGCCGTGCCCAAGAGGTCATTAAAGGCCTGGATCTTTGGTTTTTATCAGGACCCTCCAAAGCCCAGACACTCAGACTCCTCGCTCAGTCTCCCAAGTGCCCCGATCAGATCCTCCATTGACTCCGCGAAAATCACAGCATCGTCAGCAAAGTCAAGATCGGTGAATCTTTCTTCACCAAAAGATGCCCCACAGCCGCTGGATCCCACGACCTTGTTCAACACCCAGTCCATACAAGCATTGAACAGAGTAAGAGCAAGACCAAGTGAAAGTAATTACCTGCCAGGCCAGGGGGTGGCAGTGTGAGCTAAACCTACGTCTGTTGTCTCTGCAGGCCAAATATGGGAAAATCTGATTCAACATTGGCGATGTCACTTCCAGCTCCGGCGCCAAGACTGGTGTCGCTTCCGGTTCTGGAGGCGAGAAAAACGTCACTTCCGGGCCAAGCCCTAGATGACATCACTTCCGGTTTTGGCTTTTAAAGCCGCCATCTTTTCACCAATCAAGCCAGTTCAGTTGTTGAACTCGACCAGTACATTTCAGTGCTTTATTCAATACTCTTATATGGGTGGCTGCCCCAAACCTTTTTCGGGTGCTGAGACCGATTCTTTTACACTATCCACCGAGTTATTTACAATTTGATTTTCATTGAGTTCTGAATTTTTCACTGCAATGGTAAAGCCCAACCGACGATGGCACTTACTGCAAAACTGTAGCGACCATTAAAAAGTTTGCTTGTATGCAGCATTCAAACTTTACAAAATATAATTTCACTCACTAAATGATCCAACGGCCCAAACAAAATGAAATGACTATACTCTTCACTTACCATCGGAATATAAATCTGGTAAGCAGCACAGCAAGCGCCATGGAAATCAATTCTTCTATGCTCGCTATGCTGAAAAATGTTTTTCTTCTGCAAAGGGTGACCAGTCAGGGAATGAACTGTTGTAATGAGCAAAGTCCAATCAGGGAAGGAGCAGGAAATAAGCACAAACCAATCAGAGTGCGTTTTTTTTTATTTTATTCAGAAAACACTGGTTTTGCTTGTCCACACCAAAACCCTGACGCTACGTTTTCTGTAGTATTAGGCCCTGGAAAAGGGTTTTTAAAAAACTTTCTTTTCATGGGTTGAAAATATCGGTGTACTGTGGCTGAAATGCGAAAAAGCAAACATGAAAACGTATTAGTGAGGACGGGACTGAAGACGGGGCTCTTGACCAGAGAATGAGGAGGAAGACGGGTCTTCAATTGAAAAGCTTGTAGCGCTGCTACATAAATAAAACAAATATGCTTTTCTGCGGTCAATCGGGTTTTGTGCGGATTACACTTAAAGACTGAGATTGACAGCGGTGTCCCACAGGTTTTCGGAGAGCAATTTGCATAAAGTGCGCCGTTTAAAAGGGAGAGAAGACAGCCAAGAAGATGGGGAAAATCGAACGATCTGCCTGGGGCATGAGACGAAGTCCTGACAGTTAGGTGGAAGTTGGCAATTATTTTCTGACTGGTGAATTGGGCGTTCCACTATTTCCCATGGACTTGGGTGAGCTTCTCGAAAACCTTACTGATCTTTACCATGGTGCAAACTGACTGTATAGCTTTTACCGTGAAGATTTTTTTGCTGCTAGGAGTCCACATCTGTTAGTACTCTTCATTTCACCTGCTGCCCACAGGGACTGGAACTGTGGACTTACTTATAAGTTCTGGAAGGGGAACTGGGGGAGGGATATTCTTATTGTATATAGATATTGTAATAATAATAATTCTTTGCATTTATATAGCGCTTTTCTCACTACTCAAAGCGCTCAGCAATTACAGGTTAAGGGCCTTGCTCAAGGGCCCAACAGAGCAGATTCCCTTTTGGCATTTACGGGATTCGAACCGGGCAACCTTCCGATTGCCACTGCAGATCCCTAGCCTCAGAGGCACCACTCCGCCTGTGATGGAGATTGTGACAAAGGTGCTATGCCAGTGTCTGACCCGACACAGACAGACGCAGGAGGCACAAACAAATAAAAGTTTTATTTTCTTTTTCTTCACCTGTGGGCAACACCTTCCCGTTCCCACAGGCACAGCACAAACCCAAAACTTTTCTTCCTCTTTTCCTTGTCTTTCTCTTCCACTCTCCCTCTGCCAAGCTTCGTCGTCGTCATCCTCCTCCTCCTCCCGACTGAAGTGAGGCGGCCACCTTTATGTTGCACCCAGATGTGCTCCAGGTGCGTACCGATGAACATCGTGCAGCACCTCCTCCTGGTGTGGTGGAAGTGCTGCATGGGCACCTGGAAGAACTCCAGGTGCATTTGTTTCCTCTTCCGGTAGCACTTCTTGGTGTGGCGGAAGTGTTGCCATCCAGGGCTCAGGGATCGTCCAGGCGCCCTCTGGCAGTGGCCACATAGTGGGTTGAATTTCCAAGGTCCCCATGCAATCCAGGGAGGCTGCCCTCTTGCGTTCCAAGGAAGACTTCTGCCCCTCTCCCAGTCCTTCCCTTCTCTCCAGGCATCCCGGAGGGGAAGGTCCCCTGACGTCTATCACAAAATATTTTTGCATCGTCATATATAAAGGTTATTCTGGATTTGGGGTGGGGAGGGTAGATGAAAGGGATTATGTTTTTTATTTCTCTCCTGATTTAATATATTCCTCATGTATTTATGGATACTGACCACTAGTCTTTTTTTTTTTTTGTCTTGGACTATAAATGCTCCAGCATCAGGTTTGACTGAACATTTTAAAATAAGGTGTGTACGGGGGGCTCTACAGGGGGTGATATTGGCCTATCCTTTAATCATCTGTCACAAATTAGGACAGGTTAGCAGTAACGATCGTCTCGTGTCAGCATGGTGGGCCGAAGTGTTACAAGCTTGACACCATAAATACATGCCAGTCTCGAATGAACTAGCAGCCCCTTCTGGGACAAATTCCTTCCCACCTTGTACCCAATGTTGCTTCTGAAATCGAAAACCCGTCGGTGATGAAGGTGTTGAACTGTAAGCCATAAGGACACTAGTTCAATCCCCACCAATGACTGCAAATCCTCAGTGATCACTTAACCTTCCGCTGGTCCAAAAGGTGAAACAGCAATGGTAGACTCTTGTAATCTGTATGTTGCTGCTGAAAATAAATCAGTTTATTCAGACACAACAGTAATATGGTCATATTTTTGGGAAAAAAAAAATTCATTAGAATGTGGGTGATACACCATCAAATTATTCTGTGTAAATGAGTTTATTTCCATACAAAGGCTGAGAGTGAATTGTTTTTCTGTTGACCTCAGTGGCACTAAAAGCAGTAAAACAATGGTGAATCAAAGCAGACTTACCTGGAGTGACAGTTAACTGAAAGTAATGCAGCTTGTTTACATCTGGGAAGTTCACTTTACATGTATCTGGAAAAACAAGATGAAGCGTTTCAAGAAAGTCTAAGAAGACGTCTTTTGTCAGGTAGCTGACGGTACATCTGCCATCTGGCTGGAGGCACCGACTAATCAGAAGATAATCTAGCAAAGCAGACAATTCTGTCAATGTTATGAAATGTCATGATGTTTTTAATACAAGGGATAGGAGCAATTTAGTCAAATAAAGACCTAGGCAATCCCCAGCTGGTTTTCTCCCAAATATCAAAAAGATGTCACAGCCAGTGTGTGTGCTTGGTGTGTGTGTGTGTGTGTGTGTGTGCTCTGCTGTGGGTTGGCGCCCCACCCGGGGTTTGTTTCCTGCCTTGCGCCCTTGTCTTGGCTGGGATTGGCTCCAGCAGACCCTCCTGACCCTGCAGTTAGGATATAGCGGGTTGGATAATGGATATCAAAAAGAAGGATTTTTGCAGAAAGTCTGTAAAGCATTGTGACGTCCCATCCCAGACATGTCCTTTACAGGATATTGGGGCTGTGAAAGAAAAAAATAACTTGTTGCAAGCTACTTAGGGTTAATAGCTGACAAAGCCATTTTGCTATAACATCAGATTATTCATACAGGAGTCTGTCATAAGACAGGGTGCAGCAAGCTGACCGATCCTTCTTTAGGGTATATCTGATCATTGAAAAAAATAAGAACAGATGGCCCATTAGTGTACTAAAACAAAATGCTTAAGTAAGCGACATTATGTTTATTTTTGAATAATAAGGGGGAGGAAGAAGAAATTATAAAAAGCCAATAGAAAAACATTGCAACATAGAATCCACGTACTCATCTGTGACTGAATAAAAACCTAACTGATTGAACTTGTTCCGTCTTCCTCAGGGTTTTTTTCTTCCACAGGGCCTACTTTGGGAGCAAAGTGGGCTCAGAATACTGAGAGATGAATGAATGAATGAATAGATGGAAGGCTATAACGAGCTTTCTTACAGACGTCGTATCAGAAAAGCAAAAAGACCACCAGCACTCAACAGAAACTGTAGGAAATTGGAGCACGCGGCATTAAGGAGATGACGTCTGAAGATACTGGCCGAGGAGCATTTTTGTTTTTAGTCGACTAGATTACTATAACGCACTCCTCTCTGGACTGAGCAAAAAAAGACATCAATCAGTTACAACGAGTGCAGAATGGAGCTGCCAGAATCTGAACTAGGAAAAGAAAATCCGAGCACATCACACCAGTCTGAGCGTCACTACACTGGTTACCGGTGCCATTTAGAATTGACTTTCAAATCCTGCTGATGGTTTACAAAGCCTTCAATAATCTGCTCCATCTTATATATCGGAGTGTCTGACACCTTACACTTCAAATTGTAACCTGAGATCTTCAAATGAGGGTCTGCTTAGAATTCCAAGAGCTAAACGTAAAAGAAGTGGTGAGGCGGGCGGCCTTCTGCTGTTATGCACCTCAAATCTGGAATAGCTGACTGAGAGAAATTTGCCAGGTTAATACAGTGGAGCACATTAAAAAAAACTGCTAAAAACTCATCATTGTAACATGGCTTTCTCAGAGCTTTATTTTAGTGTAACCCTGATATTCTGTATGTGCATTGAATTCTAATTTGTTTCATGACTCCGCTCTCCGTACTAACCCCTACTTTCTTTGCTGTTCTCTTTCCAGTTTTCTGTGGTGGTGAACTGTGGCGCCATCACCTGACCAGGACGTCATGCGGTCCCTCCATTGATGGATTTAAGGCCAGAGGTCCATGTGACCCTCATCGTCTTATTCTTCTAAGCATCTAAGCATTTCATCTTATATTACGCAAATCGGCCGACCGTTTCTTTTCTTGTGTACATGTCAAGAGGGGCCCCAAAGAAGGAAAGGTCATCTCTCCTGTGTCTAACAGACGCGTTCCTAAAGAAGGGACTTGTCCTAGGTCAGCTTACTGCAACCTGTCTTATGACAGACGCCTGTATGACTAACCTGCCATTATAATAAAATAACCCTTAGTAGCGTGCATTCTCTTTCACACTTGTCTACCATTTCCTTTCTGATCTCCTCAGACAACTCTCTCCTTTGCTCCCTCTGGTCCATGCTCAGTGTGGGACCCACGATGACACCAAACAGAAGAGGGGCAACCTTTCTGACGGTCCAGTCGTAAGGAGTTGAGAATAACTCGACCCAAAGATGCCACTTTGATCTTAGCCGAGCTTTCAGCCCTCCATTTAGCTTCTGTTGGCGTAAACCAGCACACCCCATTTCTCTGCATGATTACAGCCTCAGCGGTCAGCCCAAAAAGGACAAGGGGCTTTACAATAGCCCACTCGCAGAAGCATTATTATCAATAGGCATCGACAAATTAATACAGCTCAGCTAATTGCCTTGTTCTGGTGATAACGTTACCAAACTTCAATTAAATCGGCCAAAGTATTTTTGAGATTTTACGGTTTTTAGCTTTTCTATGGTGGGTGCAGGTGGACACCCCTAAATATTTATATATCGAAATGTCCTAAATGTGCAATCCCACCAAATTTCAGCTTTTTAACTGAATTAGTAATAATAGCATTTATCTCGATGAGCGAGTTGGTCATCTTTCCAATATACGGTACGTGCACCGATTGTGACATCAACTGCCTTGACGTAAATTGCAATTTATAGACTGTGCCGACACGTTAAGCTATGCTGGTCTTTGAATATTTCAAGAGAATGTTAATAAAAAATGTGTACTTACTTGGAAGGTTTGCTTCAAGCTCGGCAACCTCTGAAAATAAGAAGAATAAAAAGACAACACTTAACCTTCATGGCACACATTTCAAGATCAAAAGACGTTACAGCTGACAAGTTTCCTAAACATTATAAAATGTATACAGATACTTATGATTGATACTTAAATAAGAGATTTCTAAACAAATCTGTCGAATGCTGCATTCAAGTGCTGGCGGACAATCAGTAAATACCAGAAATTCCATAAAGACTACAAGTCGGACAAATTGGGGAAAACAAAGCTAACCAAACTCTCCAAGTCGTGACGTACCGCTGACCTTTCACCTTAGTCAACCATATAAAATAAAAAAAGTAAAAGCTGCTCTGCCGGAGACGCCAGTTTTGTGGTCGAATTGCATTTGGAGTGAAGTGAGACGCATTCAACATATTTAGTTTGTTCTTTATTTTTATAAAAAAAATAAATAAACAAACACAATTTATCTGGCACTGCCGTTTTGCAGACTGTGGCGGACGGCTGGGGGTGGCCTTCTCCAGACCACGAGGGGACGAGCGCCCTGGTTGCACTGGGGACCACGGGTGCAGAGCTTGGACGCTCAACCCTGTAAGTTGCCCGTGGTCACCTCCAGGGGGCGCCCCGGTGCCTGAAGTGCCTCAGCACTTCCGCCACACCAGGAAGTGCTGGGGGGAAAAAAAAAAAAAGACTAGGAACACCCGGAGGGGAGCGCAGCCGGCACTTCCGACACACAGGGGAGTGTCCGCGGAGGAGTGTCGGGGAGCAGCTGGAGCCCATCCGGGCAGCTATAAAAGGGGTCGTCTCCCTTCATTCTGAGTCAAGAGTCGGGTGGAAGTAGACGGGAGTCTAGTGAGAGAGGAGTGGAGGCGGCAGGAAGGCAGGCACTGGACTGTAAGACCTGGACATTGGGGAATCGGTGCCGAATGCACTGGGTTTGTGCACGGACTTGACTTTACCTGTAAATATTGTAAATAATAAACATGTGTGTGCTGGGTGACAAACTGTTGTCCGTCTGTCTGTGTCCGGGCCACGTTCCACAAGACAAAGTAACAAATCAACAACCTCACAATTTCCCCAATTAAGTCAAGTCGGGGAGCATACACTGGTACCGCACCCACTACATGACAAAACAGCTCAGGATCCCGGTTGGAAATCCCCCAGGCAGACACAGACACAGATATGAGGGTTTGGGGGGGACAGGGGGGCGTTTCCCCAAATGGTTAGACCGGAAATTCCTGTGAACCCACGGAAACGTCTCATCTCAGAGCTACGAATACTCAGAGAGCAAACAAACAAAAATACTTTACGTTGCATTTGTAAATTTAATGTTTATATCTATGTTGACAAAGTTAATAAAAAGTTAATGCATTTAATAAAAATGTATTTAAATATAGAAGAATGTACTTAAATTACATTGCTGATCCGAGGAGACCACAGAGGAAAATATCTGGATTAAAGAGACATTCGACCGAAAAAATAACTATTTCGTTTATCTCTTACTTACTGTAGTGATGGCCAGGCAAAATTTTTTAGTCTGATGCTTTTATCAGGATGCAGATGCATATCAAGAACTCACATCCCGCGGGGCAAGATTCTGTGCCAAGTGATTTAACCACACTCGGGGCCGGAAATAAAAGCCAAAGAGTAGGACAGCTGCTGTACAGATTTTGAAATGTTTGAAGCGCCGCGCGAGATTCAGATCACACAGTACAGCAGAAAGCCAGCAGCTGATCGAGCAAAGAGGAGGTAAACTGTATTTGTTTCTCATTGTATCACCGTTTAAGAGGGGGTTTTGGAGGAGCAACCGCGTCTCTCCTTGGGGTGCGTCCAATCCCTATCTTCACAATGAGAGCAGCAGAGGCACGAAGTGGCTGGAGAGCCAAGCGAGCAGGGGGCGAACCCCTAGTAACAATTATCCCTTTATAGTTTTGCGAATGAATAGTTGTAAAGAAAGTAAAGTGACAAGAAAAAGCTTTTCGCTGGAAACTAAATGCATGTGCTCTGACGATTAGATGCAGGGTAACACCAAATTAGGCCTTCTGGAGAAACAAATGGAACTTTCAACGGATTTTCAAAAAAAAAAAAAAAAATTATGGATCAAGTTTATACAAAACGATCCAAATTTTGCTAGAAGTTCAAAGGCTTCCTATCGACAATTGCTTGCTGAACGTCACAGAGAAAGGCAAACGACGTTAGAGGGCTTCTTCACAAAAAAACAAAAAGAACCTTCCTCATCACAAACATAAATTATGTAGTTACGCGACTATTTTTGATTTTCATGAATGATTTATGAATAAAAATCGATATTAGCAATAAAAAATGTCTACGATTAATGTAATAAAAAAGTATTTTATTATACATGTTAGTAGTACTAGGGTGTTGTACCGTGTTAGCCATTATGAATGTAGAGAAAAGCCAAGCAAACCAAACTAAAAAGATTACAATATGCAAGCTTTCGAGGCAACTCAGACCCCTTCTTCAGGCGAGATGTAAATATGTATACATGTTACAAAATAAAACCAAAAAAAAAATTATCAACTTTTGTATTTTCTGCCCTGTTTCTCCTATCCCCATCATTTATGTGTTAAGATGACCTCGTTTAACGCTGGGATTTCTTAAGCGGGGTCTTACTCTATAGGGTGGTCCAAATCTAATTATGCAACTTTTAATACAATGCAGGAAAACAATACAAGACAAAAAAATTGCTGAGCGACTGACAGCCGTCTCCCCGCCATTTTGGAATGCAGGGCAGGTGCTGCCATCTATCGACAACAAAAAGAATATTTTGTGAATTCTCTATGTAATAAACTTAATAAGTTATAGCGTAATGAAAATTGCATAATTAGATCTGGACCACCCTGGTATTTACAAGCTTGTAATACCTGATCTGTTGTCATACTTGTTTCATGTTACTCAGTGCCATCTCCAAGGCATGCAGGTCTACAGAGGACCATAGCTTCTCATGTCATCGCTTTTCAGGGGGCATACAGCACTTTGTTGATGGGCTGCAGGGGGTCCGACACATTTTGTCCAATCCTCCTTGCAAAAACACAACTGAAAACGTGTCATCCATCGACTCCTAAAAGGAAACTTACGTACGTCAAAGCGAGGTATGGATTGTTTTTTTTCCAAAACGCAAATTTTCATTTTCCGTTCACAGTGTATTCATTTCAAAGATCCTATCTTTGTGCCTCCACTGCTCCCAGACAGGGCCACGTCAATAACACGAAATGTAAAAGCAGCGGGAAAACAATAATCCAGAGCGAGACAGAATGTCAAGCACTGAAATGACTGCCTCTGCCAAAATGTCACTAATGAATATCAAAATGGCATTGCTCAGTCGGCAGCACACATCATTACCCTGAACAGAGACCCGGCACATTCTGACTATTGATATATCAAAGCGTTGTCAATCAGCGAGGCACCGTGTGTGTGCAGAAATAAGTCATCGCCACCGCGAAAGAAAGAAAGAAAGAAAGAAAGAAAGAAAGAAAGAAAGAAAGAAAGAAAGAAAGAAAGAAAGAAAGAAAGAAAGAAAGAAAGAAAGAAAGAAAGAAAGAAAGAAAGAAAGAAAGAAAGAAAGAAAGAAAGAAAGAAAGAAAGAAAGAAAGAAAGAAAGAAAGAAAGAAAGAAAGAAAGAAAGAAAGAAAGAAAGAAAGAAAGAAAGAAAGAAAGAAAGAAAGAAAGAAAGAAAGAAAGAATTTGAACAACTCAATTACTTTAAACAAACAGCACTATACTATTATTTATCTGTAATCACCAACGAAACTAGAAGAGGACGACACGCAGATTTCACAAACGCTTCTTTACAATTTCCAAAAACAAACGCTACATAATCTCAGCAAAGAAAAACTCAAAACAAAGTGATGTTTAAACATTTCACGGCATTAAAGGGTTAACCGGGGACTCCCATAATGCATCCCAAATTGAGACAAGCAAAAGCCGCTCATCCATTTTGTAAGCTTGCAGCTCAGGGTTACAGGGGGGATTCACAGTACTATGTAATACAAAGGGGATGCGAGTGAGTGGGCGCAGACAGGGGGTCACTAAACACACACACACCTGAAATGAGCTACCAGTAGCTCGCCACCCCTTTCCAAAGGGTTAATGAATCCTACATAAAACTGGATTAGTCAAATTAGAGGTGGGCGATCTTTCCAAAAAATCATATCACGACCCACGATCTGAATTGCAGTCTCTCTTTTCAATGTGGCAGACACTTAAGGGAATATCCGGACTAAAACTCATCAAGACCCAAGTAACACTTTAATTTAAATATCAAACAAAGTTGAATTTAATTGCTCTCTCATTCACTACATAAGCGGAGTTAAGGAACACATCCCGAAGCTGCCGAGTGAGTGAGGAAGCCCCAACCCACTGCATGTTTCTTGGATTCGCGCAAGTGAACTGTGATACATAGCGACATGAGAGAAGTCGCAAAACTCAACTGGAATGTTCAAGCAAATTATTGAAAAAAAACCCAATCTAAATCCGTTAAGGGGCGGCATGGTGGCACAGTGGGTAGCACTGCTGCCTCGCAGTTAGGAGACCCGGGTTCACTTCCCAGGTACTCCCTGCGTGGAGTTTGCATGTTCTCCCCGTGTTCAAGAGATTCAAGATTCTTTATTTGTCACATGCATAGTTACTGTATACAGGACAGCACGCAGTGAAATGCATCCTGATCCGCTTATCAAAAACTGTGCAAAGTTAGACGAACATCAGTGAGATTAACAAAAAGTCATAGATTGAAAGACAACAATAAAATAGGACATAAATAAATAAGTAAAATTATGTGAATAAAGAAGAATTAAGTGTTAAGGTGTGGGTTTCCTCCCACAGTCCAAAGACATGCCAGTTAGGTGCATTGGCGATTCTAAATTGTCCCTAGTGTGTGCTTGGTGTGTGTGCCCTGCGGTGGGCTGGCGCCAGGCTGGCTGGGATTGGCTCCAGCAGACCCCTGTGAACCTGTAGTTAGGATATAGTGGGTTAGATAATGGATGGATGGATAAATCCGTTAAGTAATTCTCTTGTGAAAAGCAGACAGACATTGGATTTTATATATTATATATTAGTAAACCTTCAAAACGACGTGCAGTTAAAGTCTCAACAGCATTTCTGGAGCATAGTAGAGCCAGATAACTAGAAGAATCTTCACCAAGCAGCTCTGAAAATGTCTGCATTGTTTGGGTCTCCATACCTTTGAGAGTCTGTGACGTGAATGTCATGAAATCCAAGTTCAGAACAAGACTGACAGACGAACATTTAAATGACTCCATAAGAGTGAACCTGAGGGGCTCCACTCCACCAGACACCTCAGTGCCAGTCATCTGACTAACTAAAAAACACAACACACAGGTGACTGGACTTGTGAATAAAGTGACATGCGACAAAATGACAAATGAAGAAGTCATATCTGTGGATTTGGAATTGCAATGGACATGTGCAGAGGAGAGATGAGGGGTATAATGGGAAAAGGGTGATAAGGATAGAGCTGCCAGGGAAGAGGAGAAGAGGAAGGCTTAAGGGAAGGTTTACGGATGTGGTGAGGGAGGACCTGCAGGTGATGAGTGTGACAGAACAAGATGACGAGGACAGGAAGATATGGAAGACGATGATCTGCTGTGGCAACCCCTAAAGGAAGCAGCCGAAAGAAGAAGAAGTGTATTTGGAATTGCATTGTTTTGCTTTCACGTGCATTCACGTTTTAATTCAGTGGTGTGAGATACACTGGAAAATGCACACAGACATACAAAATGCACTTGCAGGTGATCTGAATATTTTTTATGTGATGTTTTAATGCAAAATGTGAGTTGTGGACACCAACACTTTGTAATTGTTCAGGCAAAACAAGCGTATTCAGTTTGTATGGGCTGAAATAAGCTATGAGAAGAAACGTTAGAAAACATGAGGAGCTCTCGGCCATTTTCATTTTGTAAAAGTAGGTCTCGGGGGAGAAAAGGTTGGAGACCCTGACGTAGAGTCAATCAACCAAAACAATCAATTTGGAAATTAAAAAACAAAAACAGAAGGTTTTGAGTTTTGTGAATCTTTCTTGTAAAGACGGCCACACAAATAATATGCTAATGAGAAGAGCCAAATATCATTTAAATGAATGAATATATGAAAAGTTGTTTGCTCAAAGGGATAAAAACAATTTCAGTTGGCTCTCCAAAACAAAAGAAAACAAAACAAAAATGAAGGTCCAAAATGCAAAACTTGAATTAGTCGCGCATTAAGCATGATGCGGAATCCACACAAACGAGGCGATGTTATGTGCAGGCCTATCACGCTGTAGCCTCCCTCCGTGTCACAGATCCACAGCCTCCCTCCAACACTCAACACTACAGCATTATTCTGTTCGCATCTCGTTATGTGCCACCCGCCTCTCTTTATTTCCACTTCCACCTATTCAACAACAGCATTTATTTCTAGAGCACATTTTCATACACATGATGGAGCTCAAAGTGCTTTACATGATGAAGAAAGAGTAAAAAAGACAAAATAAATAAGAAAATAGAATTCGAGAACACTAATTAACACAGAATAAGAGTCAGGTCCGATGGCCAGGTAGGACAGAAAAAAAAACTCCAGACAGCTGAAGAAAAAAAATAAAATCTGCAGGGGGTCCGAGGCCATGAGACCACCCAGCCCCCCTCTAGGAATTCTACCTACATAAATGACCTCAATCAGTCTTCACTGCATTCAGGGTTCTCATGGAAGAATTTGATGATTTGGTCATTCGCCCTACCACCACCCAAACCTACCGCGTTCCGGTCACAATGTACATCCTTTGTTTCTGTGGAAATAACGGCTCCTAAAAGCCAATTAAGCAGTTAAAGTAATCCCTCAAAAGCGAAGAGGGAGCATAAAATGCAGTCTCTCAACGACAAAATAAAAATCTTGGATCTTTAAAAAAGCGGCATGTCGTATGTCAGAGTGGGCCCTGTTTCAAGTAGGTAGGTAGGTATGAAAGGTAGGTACAGACAGACAGACAGACAGACAGACACTTTATTAATCCCAAGGGGAAATTCCCATACTCCAGCAGCAGCATACTGATAAAGAATAATATTAAAATTAAAGAGTGATAACAATGCAGGTATAACAGACAATTACTTTGCATAATGTTAACGTTTACCCCCCGAGTCGCATAGTGTGGGGTCTCCTCAGTCTGTCAGTGGAGCAGGACGGTGACAGCAGTCTGTCGCTGAAGCTGCTCCTCTGTCTGGAGATGATCCTGTTCAGTGGATGCAGTGGATTCTCTATGATTGACAGGAGTCTGCTCAGCGCCCGTCGCTCTGCCACGGATGTCAAACTGTCCAGCTCTGTGCCTACAATAGAGCCTGCCTTCATCACCAGTTTGTCCAGGCGTGAGGCGTCCCTCTTCTTTATGCTGCCTCCCCAGCACACCACCGAGTAGAAGAGGGCGCTCGCCACAACCATCTGATAGAACATCTGCAGCATCTTACTGCAGATGTTGAAAGACGCCAGCCTTCTAAGGAAGTATAGTCGGCTCTTGATGACTTAAATACATCCAGTTGCTCCATCGGTAGTGCTCCTCTGGACCCTTTTCCAGCCCTGGGATGACACAAATATGCGCCTAAAAATGAAAAAACGAGTGACCAACGCTTCTTTGCTGCTAACCTCGTAACAAGTTCAGAGCACATCAAGTTTTCATTGTAAGCAAATAAATTGGCCGTTTACTCAAATCCTGTGCTGCGGCGCAACTCCAACACTGACAGACAGATGACACTACAAGACACTCCGCTAATAACACACGAATACATTAAATAAGAGTGAGGTTTAACAAAAAAAAATAAAAAGATCCTTTGAATGTCCATCAGTTTTATTTTTCCATTATTGTGGGATTTTACACTGAGCCACACACTTCATGTTGATCCCACGCTGCCTCCTCACACTGACGCACACATCAGGCCCTCTCCTGTGTCCTCCATCAAAAGGTAAAATGACTCTGTGTGTTGCCAAGTCTCCTCGCCTTCCATGAATGAACCCGAGTGTTACGTCCCCCTCAGACTCCTTCTGTAGGCAGTGCTGTTTGCTCCGTGAAACTTTTGCTGCTGCACATTCTTACCAATTCAATTAGGTTAAGCCCCTCCCCCTTTTCACTTTTATTGGCCATCCCAGTCAGGTGGTTCTTTCCAGGCGAGTCACAGGTTACTAATTCCTATACTTTACTGCAACGATGAAAAAGGAACGACGAGACAAATTACACGTGGCAAATGCGTCCACACGCTGCAGCCAAATAAACTTTACAGCGAGCACAAACAAAAGCTGGTGGCCTCGCAGATCCAGCACTCTACCTTCATATCGTACATCCGGGGGTTTCTCACATAGAGTTTTGAATGTCGTCCCGGTGTCTAAACTCTAACTTACCTTTGCTCCTGACCCCCAACATGTGCCGTTTTGGTGCGAGTGAATGAGCAGACACGGTGCCAAAGGGCTCGTTTATACTTCACGCTCAAAAACGCATACGTTTCTGCATCATGGCTGCCACAGGTTCCCAGCATTCATTTGATGTGTCCTCTGAGGAGGTCTTTAAGAAATTAACTCGACGCATGTGCGAGTTGCAGTATCAGCAAAAAGTCGGGGGGCGCAGTGTGCTAAAAGTTGGAATGTGACGTCCGAGTCTCTGCTTACTATCAACATGCGACCGAAAGCCCCTTTGCGGATCGTACGAGATCGATGTGCGCGCTTCGATGTTTGATGAATGGTTCGATGTGTTGAAGCAAAATGCCAACATACAGATGTATTTGTGGTGCTTTTATATTCAAGCTTCGCATATTCCAGATCGTAACAACACGATAGCATTTTAAAAGTCTCACCTACCATCTTCTGTGCCGTCTTTTTTTCCGAGGGCTTCCTCCCGACTTGTCAGGAGCGGATCACCAGCAATAGATCGCCACCCTGAGCACATGAAATGTCTGATATTCCAACTCTCTGCACATCTAGAATCCTTAGATTTATACTTGATATCACTTTCATGATGAAATGCATTAAAGTATGTATGTTACAATTTACAGATAAATTGTTAATTTCATTTAAATAATGAATACTCATAATAATTACACACATGGGCACTGCTGTCTCATAGGGAGTCATGTCGCTGATATTCCCTGCCTGGAGTTTCCATGTTTTCCTGCTGGCTTTCCTCAGTGTGCTGTGGTTTCCTTCCAAAGATATGCAGATTTGGTGACACTAAAATGACGCCAGTGTATGGGAGCTCTTGTAGTCACCTTGCGATGAGCTGATGCCTCATGGACTGATGGATTTAATCATTAAATATCCTTTTCAGAAATATTGCAGTAAGGTGTCACCGGAATTTAATGGGTGTTCTTGGTAATTCGCAACACAGCGAAGGTGAACCTGTTCTCACCGTGATAATATCTCGCACTGCCACCTGGTGGATTCCTCCAGATTTACGTAAAGTAGGCGTACAAGTACAAACAGTATAACACTTGCGTAGCAGGAGCGTCCGCTACAGCATACGTCGCGTAAGTATAACCCTGGCCTTACTCGCTGCCCACAAACGTCATGACTGCAGTTTAAGAGTTAAGGCAGCCACCCAGTGCCACTTTAAAGCAATAAATCCATAAATAAATAACTTGCCCACAAAAACTGTGCTGCCTTTATAACAAATAATGAAAAATCTAAAGTCTCCAACGAATGAACAGACTGGACATCACCAGGATGTCTCTGACTGAAAAGACGAGCTTAGGAACCGAGCATTGATCTTGGTAAAAAAAAAAGCAGATTACAACATCGACTTCTGACATTTGACAAACTCATTTGCTGCTGTGACAGGTTAAAAAAAAAAAAAAAATCAAATCAGCATTACGGGGAGTTTGCCGAGACGATCGAGAACGGCACACTAATGTGCTGCAAGCCAAGTAAGTAGCAGCTGCGTGTGCAACACTGTTTATCAGAATAAAAACGGAGCCCCGAGAACAAAGACAACAAAAAGAAACAGCGATCAAGTGACAGCCGTCAAGCGGAGCCACCATGAAAAGGGAAACGCCAGGAGCAGAGTTTCTCCAGATTTACATGCGCTTTTATATTCTTCTCTGTTCTTGTTTTGTTTATTTTGCACCTTCGGTTTTTCTTATTCAGTAGTAAAATAACACAGCAAAAAAAAAAAAAAACACCTACCTGCGCTAAAATATTGTTATCTTCTCATCTGCCATATTTAGATTTTTTTTTTTTTTATCTGATTTGAAATAAATGTCCAACACTGCTGATGTAATACCATCTCTGGGTGACTTTATGTCTGGATTATGTGACACAACAAACACAAGATACAACAACAAGATATTTTTCATAGTTTGCTGTTGGTCACCGCAGACGCCTGCTCTGTCAGATATGTTATCTCTATAATGATGTGAGATTGAATTTTTTTTCTTGGTAATCACTACAAACCAAATAGGGGTAAATAACATGGAAAAAACAACTGTGTGGATTATTAAATTATGCTATGTTCGATATTTATTTTTTTAGTGTTTATTTATTTACTAGCCGTCTCCCGCAGCTTTACCCGTGGAGAAAGAAGTGAAACAGGACAGCGAGGAGGGCCCTGCCCGGCTCTCTACTCCCGACGTCACACTTCCACCTCCTCTCAGCCCCGCAGCCTCTGTCTCAGATTAGCACAGATATATCACTCCTGCAAGCGAACTATGATTCTTAGCGCAACGAGAAAAGTCGCAAAATCAACCAGATTGTTCAAGCAAATTCTAGAAAAAATGCCCGATCTAAATCCGTGAAGTAGTTCTCTTATTCGCTAGCTAAGCAGACGAAAGATACCCCCGGAGGCTGGCGTGTGAGTGAGGAGGGCCCTGCTCCCCCATTCCCTCGACCCACTGAGTCTCTCTCTTTGATTTGCGTAAATAAATCGGTACCATTAGCGAACTATGATACTTAGCGCAATGAGAGAAGTCACAAAATCAACTGGAATGTTCAAGCAAATTACAGAAAAAAACCCAATCTAAATCCGTGAAGTAGTTCTGTCATGAAAAGCGGACAGACATTGGATGTTATATATAAATATATATTCAGTGGAACCTCGGGTCACGAACGTCTCAGACCACACACAAATCGGGTTACGACCAAAAAGTTTGCCAAACTTCTGCACCTGTTCACGACCACACAATCAGCTGACAAACAAGCCAGTTTCCCCTTCCAGTTTGTACGCGCCGATGATTTCCGCACGTGTTCAGTCTCTCCCTGTGCATCGAGCGAGAGCGAGAGAGAGAGAAGGCAGTTAAAGAATACACTGGGCTTGTTTTTAAAGAGACTGTTCTGAGCATTGTTTTAATCTCGTTGTATTCAATGAAGACTTTTTTCTATTGGATTTTAACCTCCACTTCACTTCTGTTTTTATGGGATCATTTGTTTATTGAAGGATTCTGAAAACACTGCACTTTATTTAATTTGGACTTTGTTTCTGATTGTTGCTTTGTTGATTTTAATAAAAGCCTCACTGCCGTGCTCATCGGTAATATTACCGACGGTGACGGGTTTAAGGGCTCCCGGAAGCAAGATGGGAGCAGGCAGCAAACCGGCATCTTCACAGACTTTACCTCAAAACTAACCTCCTCTCCACCCTCCCTGTTCTTCCTCGCTTCCTTCATGCCAGAACTCGACTCATGCAAGGTTAGTTTTCTTGGTTGTTTATGGTTAGTTTTTGTATAAATTATGGATTTTTCAAATGTTCATTTTTTTCCCCTGTGCTTAAAACTCATTAAAAAAAGTGTTTACAGCGGTGCGTAAGGCCGTAGCGTGAACTCCTGTAATGTTAGTTTTCTCTGTGCTATTCAATGTTTTTACACTTAGTTTACTATTACACTGTGCTTTCTATGGTATAATTAACTATTTTTGTGCTTAAAAATCTTTAAAAAATATATATTTACATACAGCTCGTACGGTCCGGAACGGATTAATTGTATTTACATACAATCCTATGGGGGAAACTTACTTTGGGTCACGACCAGAGTTTTGGAACGAACTCCAGTCGTGTCCTGAGGTTCCACTGTGTATGTACTGTATATATACACAAGATGTACGTATGTTAGATAAATATTTCAACTTCAGCAGACCATCTCTTAAAAAGCAATACAAGTACGAGTTGTGGCAATTTAATTCCCAAAGAGGCCATATAGTGTCACCTGTGTGTGTGTGTGCGCGTTTTCTTTGATCACAATGGGACAGTCCATCATGAATTCTATGAACAGGGACAAACAGTCAACTAACAAGGCGCTTCATAAGTGCCAAAGAGGAATAGGAATTCTGACAAGTGGCTCATCAATCATGACAGTAACACAAGCCGTGACTTCCAGATAACTAAAAACTCAAATATCAAAAATTCGATCTACCACCCTGTAACGCTTGACTGAGCCTCTTGTGATCTCCGACTCTTTCCAAAAGTTAAAAAACAACCATGGAAGGACACAGATTTTCAGACATTTTCTGACACCCAGCGTAACATCACAAAGGAACTCAAGAACGCTAAAATCTCAAACATTTTGGTATCAGTGCACCAGTGACTCCTGTCACTTTCAAAGTCACCTCCTTCTGCAGCTATGTGTTTACTTACAGTGGTATGCAAAAGCTTGTGCCCCCGACATGGTCATTACTCCGTAAGACCCCTTTGGCAAGTGTCACAGCTTGTCAAGGCTTTTTGTAGTCTTTCCATTTTTATTTGAAGTCTTTTCACCCATGCATTCCTTGCAAAAGCCTTGAAAAAAATCAAGCAAAATGACCCCTTTTATGGGCTAACTAAAAAGATTACAATATGCAAGGCTTTCGAGGCAACTCGGGCCCCTTCTTCAGGCGAGATGTATTCGACTTCTCACTACATTCATAATGGCTAACACGGTACATGTTTTGTTACGGGAAAATGGTTCCAGGGATATGAACATAAGCAGGCAAAGAATCAGAGAGAAGAGGTCCAATACTTCTATTTTATTTACTTAATCAACTATAATAATCAAACACATATAATGCAGACATACAAAACAAAACAATACTTACAGACATACAAAAAGACATAGAGCCATCATCCCAGACCAGTAGACTGAGGGGGCCCGCTTGTCAGTCTTGTCAAAGGACCAACTCATTTTGCCTTTCATTTACCGGGCGGTGCGCGCTGTCCCCACGGTTGAGCCTCCAAAGAAACTGAGGGCGGAACCTTCCCTTATATACTAATTGAGCGTCCTTGCCCAAAGCGGCTTACGTGTAAGCAGTGTATACAGAAGTGATTAGTTTCAGCACACACACCTTTCCACGGGACGCGGTGTTGTTTTGCACTTGGTCCTGATGATGACGACACCTGGTACCAGGAGGCACACAAAAATAAGAATTGCGTAGTGAAGCCCCTTGAAGTGAAAAACAAGTCAGCATGACCCTCTGGCCATATTCCCAGTACTTTTCCTTCTTGAAGCTGGTTTTTGCGCTGAGCGACCAACGCCCATCTGCTCTCTTGATCCCCCCCCTCTCTTTAGAAAAATCCTTCCATTACAGTACAACACCCTGGTATTGCAAAAGGCTTCTAATTCTGCAAGATTCTTGAGACGTCTTACATGCACTGCTGCTCTTTGGAGGTCTCTCCATAGATCTTCAGTGATGTTGAGGTCAGGGGGTTGTGAGGACCATGGCAAAACCATCAGCCTGCACCTCTTGAGGTAATCCATTGTAGATTTGGAGGGGTGTTTCAAATCATTATCTTGTAAGATTGTAACTTCAACTTTTTTTACAGATAGTGTGGAATGGAGAACAGTGTCAGGAGTGATTTGCGACAGACGGTTACCAGCAAGAGTGAACGGAAAGGTCTACAGGACGGTAGGGAGACCAGCTGTGTTATATGGGCTGGAGACGGTGGCACAGGAGACAGAGCTGGAGGTGGCAGAGTTAAAGATGATAAGATTTGCATTGGGTGTGACGAGGATGGGCAGGATGAGGACATTAGAGGGTCAGCTCAGGTTGAAAGGTTTGGAGACAAAGAAGAGAGATGTTGAGTATATTGGGAGAAGGGTGATAGGGAGAGAGCTGCCTGGGAGAGCTGCGTTGGTTTGGAGAGATGCTGGGTATACTGGGAGAAGGATATTAAGGATGGAGCCGCCGGAAAAGAGGGGAAGGCCTAAGAGGAGGTTTATGGATGTGATGAGAGAGGACATTCAGGTGATGGGTGTGACAGAGCAAGATGACGAGGACAGGAAGATATGGAAGAAGATGATCGCTGTGCTGTGGTGACCCCTAATGGGAGCAGCCAAAAGAAGAAGAAGATATTAGACCATTACAGTGTTCTTGAATAAAATACAATAATTATGCAGACGTTTTTTATTTAAATATACTTTAATTGAGTTATACCCAGCAAGAGTACGGATAACCATATATGCTAATATCCACCGGGTCAAAAAAGAAATGAAATCGATTCAAGTATACATATAAATAACCACTCTGTGTGACACAAATGGTGACTGTGGAACCAGCGTGTAGGTGAACTAACGTATTACACTGCCTCTCTAAATTCGTGTCACAAAGTGTAAAGTGGCCTCACGAAGTCCAACGTTTTTCCAAAAGCGAAAGCAGAGCTTCACCGCGTGCTCATGTCACTGGGGGTGCAGCTTAAGCACAAGCCGGCAGACACAGACAGCACCGATTTGATTTGACGTTATTTTTTCCCCCGAATACAAATAAATGGCAAAACAATCGTAAGAAATAAATATTTGTAAAAAATTCACTATTTGTGATTATCTGAATACCGTATTCGGATTCGTCTCCACCCCTACATTATAGGGTAAGGCAAAACGCTTAATCTAGACCAAAACCAGATCTAAAATGTCACCTAAAACTGAACTCGCTCACGTTCAAGGTCTTCGGTTACAAATGCATTACGTTAAGTTCACCGTTATTAGAAAAAGGAGCTTGTTACATTGATGGATTAAAAGCCAGCATCATCAAGTCCTTCCATGAGAACCCTGAATACCATGAGGACTGATCATTTATGTTAGGTAGAATGCCTAGAGGGGGCTGGGTGGTCTCGTGGCCTCAGAACCCCTGCAGATTTTATTTTTTCTCCAGCCGGCTGGGTTTGTTTTTGTTTTCTCTGTCCTCCCTGGCCATCGGACCTTACTTTTATTTATATTTATGTTAATTAGTGTTCTTGGATTTTAATTCTTATTTTCTCTTTTTTTCTCTTTCTTCATCATGTAAAGCACTTTGAGCTCCATTATTTGTATGAAAATGTGCGACAGAAATAAAGGTTGTTGTTGTTGAATGAACGCACTCTTTTGAACTCGTTCATGCACAGCACTGGCTTCCACCTGATATGCTTGTAAACTTATTTTTATTTATTGATATACTGTGTGGCGGCTAACCGGGACGCCCCGAGTATGGAAGGACCGGGACAGAGAGTATTTGAAAGCCCCTTTCTCCCCCCCACCCCTCTGGCTTGCAGCGGGGTCTCGGGTCATAAGCATAGAAGTTCAACCCTGTGGGCGGCCGTGGCCACTGCCAGGGGGCGCATGGACATCTGCAGGGGCCTATTTGGCTGCACTTCCGGGTGTGCTCGTTGGGTACCTGGAGTCCTTCCGGGTGCCCCATAAAAAGGGGCCGGAGTCGGGAGGAAGAGGACAACGCCTGAAGAGGAGTGGAGGCAGAAGGGACTGTGGTGGGCCGTGAGCCTGGTGTGCTTTATGTGCTGTGGGTAGGGAGGAGGGTGAAACGCTCCCCAATTGTAAATACACCATGTGCTGGGTGCTAAAACCTGTCATCCCCGCCTGTCTGTGTTGGGGTTAGGGGGCTGTACGCGCCCTCCGTTTCACAAAGGACTGATTGATGGATTGGCAGTATTATCTGTCCTGGGAGGCTGTATTCTTGTTTTTCTTTGTTTCTGCTGTTGCATGCAACTGAATTTCCCTCTGGGATCAATAAAGGTTATCTAAACTAATCTAATCTGCCAGACAGCAAAGAGGATTCCTGGATGCTGGCCTTACAGGAAGATTTTCATAGAAAAAGTCACACTTGAAACTGACAAAAAGAAAAGGTTCAAATGGGCAGAAAGAACATGGACATGGAAAAGAAGATGACTGGAAAAGGGCATTAAGCTCAACATCCTGCAGTCGTCCTTCCTCTGTTGCAGACAACACTGGGATCCTGTGTGTGTGTGTGTGCAATGAAGACGACGACCAAGGAGAGTCAAGGAGTTTATTTCTCAGGCTACACCATCTGATGGCCTCCTCCTCTATTTTTTGGACCTTCCCATGCTATTCCTATCCAGCTCGCCCTCTTCTCTCAAGACAGTCACAGACACCTTAGGATGAAATCTTCACTGTTTTGACAATCTGCCACATGGAAGAACCTTCATTCCATAAAGAAACCAAGAGACGGACTTGTGTCTTGTGAGAAAGCCGCTTCATTTCGGCCATTTCTGAACCCAGAACTGAACTTCAGAAATGTCAGTCCATTGCAAAGCAAAGTGAACAGAATGGTGCTAATTACAAAGGTTTCCTTAACAGCCAATTGACGTAACTAATTAGAGAGAAACCAAGGGAGCGGACCAATGGGACACTGAAGAATGGCTGTTGTAAATGGGGCGCTGCAGTCCGAAGTGAGTAATAAATTGAAAAGCAGTTACTGCCACTTACACAGTGTAGTAAGATCTCAGCGGTGTCTGTAGCCTCCTTAGCATTACTTTTTATTTCCTTGGAAAAAAAAAAAAAAAATGTAATAAGCGTTGGACTTTTTGGCTTGAAAAAATTATTTATCAAATCTGACCATTCTACTGTAAAATGTGCAAAACACTAAAAGTACCAAGTCAGAAGTGTAGAAAATACAAATAATAAAATTAATGCTAATATGGTATACACTGCCAAAATGTGTGGTGTACCTTGAAGCACAATAAAATACACAATCCAGTGTCACAGTCGGGACAATAGTTGTGCGATTCCATGTGCATTTTCTTTCCAGTTTTTGAACAGCACTCTGCACATGTGCGACCGACACGAGCGTCACTTTCAGATTCATCAAAATCACCATCGATTACATTGTCCATTTCAATTTCACTTTGTCATCACTATTCGGGTCTCTGTCAAGAGCGTGCAACACCTGAGTGGCTAAAAAACATTTCTTACGAGACGCCATTATGAGGCCAGGAGAAGAAGTGTCTCCACTGTTGTCCAGGTAACTTACACAAGACAGGCCCATATCGTTTCTTGAACAAGGTTCGGCACTGACGCGGTTGGCACATTTACAGCCCGAGTTATCCTCGAGCCTAACGCAAGACGCATCTCTACAGCTGCCCAGGTGACGCTCGGGTCTACTGTTACAGAGAATAAGTCACTTTAACGGTATCTTGATAAAAAAAAAAAAAATTAAAAAATAATCAGGAGTGGTCTCTCCTCAACTTCCTCGTATCCTCAGATATGGGGATGGATATTTGACGAGTAAACCGCAAGACAAGGATTATATTTTTATATTACGTACATTAAAGAACCATAAACAACAAATCAAATGAATAATATATTGAACAATTATTATAAAAGTAAAGTTGCATAAATCAGCTGAATGAATATTTAAAAAAAACTGAGTGTGTGTTCAAGTAAAGTAGCACTTCACGGTTGATGGATTTGGCCCAAACATTAACACAGATCTACAATTTTGGTGTAACAACCACAAGCCAAATTACACCCATCTACCTCGTCGTATTTTTGAGTTAACGGGTTTATAGACACACACACACAAACATAATTCCAAAAAACTGTATTTTTAGACTATGGGGATGTCTAAGACGTTGAGATTCATCAAAATCTTGAGGTCGAATTTTTCCATGATTATTATACTTTCTCTGTACTTCATATACAAGAATGTAAAAAGGCACACATGTCTACCAAAAGTGTGAAAATTTTAAAGCGACTCCAAACACTTGACCGGTAATGTACGTTTCCAGTAATGGTGACAGTCGTCTAACACAAAGCTGCAGAAGGAGACGACTTCAAAAGGTAACAAGAGCTGTTGGCGCGCACATATCTGCACAGGTTCATTCCAGAAATCAAATTGTCACCCCTGATATTCATTGAGCTAAAACATCAAACACCAGTAGGAATAAACAACCGACAAACCGAGAGTTTGCCACGTCAACTTAACTACAAAACAAAAGCACTCCACAGATTTCTTCAGCGTATTCTTTACCGAGTTGCTCATCCTCTTCTATTACTTTTGCCATCTGAAATTCACTTGTTCGCAGCTGCCATAAAGATTCGGAGATGCTCTTTATTGAAGATAAGCCTGCAGCAAACCTCAGCATGAATTCCCTTACATGAAAAACAGGCTTCTACTAAAATTTCTGCTCGTCTTTCTTCCGATCCATTCACAGTAGAAACCGGTTCAAAAACCCCATCCCTCAGAACATCTCTAGTCTTCTGATCTTATTTAAATAAGGAACGTATGCTTCATTTACAAATAAAGCAAGCAGAAACTTATGTAAGAAATGACACTTTTTATGCAACTCCAAAATGGAAAGGATAAAGAAATGCAGTCATGTGAAATAAAAAGAGATCACACCTTAAAACAGCTCTATGGCTTTACGTATCTGGACATAAAAAAAATTAATTAAAAAATCGGGAGTCATCCCCCCGGATTTTCTCGTATCCTCAGATTTGGGGATAGATATTTGAGGAGTAAACCGCAAGACAAGGATTATATTTTTAGATTATGTTCATTAAAGAACCAGCAACAACAAATCAAATGACTTTTATAATTATTCAATATATCAATAAATTGGACTCTACAGCTGCATGAATAAAGGGTAAAGTATCACTTCTGGTTAGCAGAAATAGCCCAAAAGTTTTGGTATAAGAAAATGATCTTGAAAAAAACTGAGAATTTCACAATCTTTATTACTGGTTAGGGCTGCACTTAGAGGTGCCCTCACCCCATATGAAATACTTATAAACGCCAAACACAAAACCTTTACAAAAATATTTATATTAAAGAGTAATGTGAAAACAAATTACAAAAATAGGGAATGGTCTCCCCTGGACTTTCTCGTATACTCAGATATGGGGACAGATATTTGAGGAGTAAACTACAACACAATGATTATATTTTTATATTATGTACATTAAAGAACCATCAACAACAAATCAAATTAATAATATATTGAACAATTATTATAAAAGTATAAGCTGAATAAATCAGACTCTGCAGGCATTAATAAAAAAGTACCACTTCCAGTTAGCGGAAATAACCGAAAAACGTAACCCTCTACGTTTTGTACCTCATACTTGGATGCAAAATTTGGTTGACCAAAGTGAAAGCGTACTCAGGTTATCATGTTTACACACACACACACACACACAGACAATTCCAAAAATGGTATTTTTGACTCGAACGTTAAGATTCATCAAAATCTCGAGGTGGAATTTTTGTATTTATAAAGCCACATCAGGAATGTGGTTATAAGAAATAAAGGGTAACCACACAGGAACAGTAGCACTGCTTTGACGCTGGGTGCCGCCAGTCTGCAAAACCGAGCGGAGAACTTGCGTACGACAGGGTATGAGGTACCGTGGAAATGTGCGTGGCTTTATGGCAAGTTTAGGTTTTATACATCGCCATTTGAACGTGGAAACGTTCTTACACAACAATTCTGTGCGTACGCACCGTTTGTACATGGGGCCCCTGGTCTTTAACAAATTCTAAAATTATTTAAATCCAACCGAACGTGTTAAACAACACACAACAGATTCCACCAAGCATGTCATTACTGAATTGACAAAAGTGAAGCCAAAATGGAGAAGCCATGTGTGAATACTGAAGCACACCCCATAATTCAATAGCTTGTAGAAACACCTTCAGCAGTCATAACTTTTCTGTCTGACTTTATCAAGTCTCTCATATCGTTGTGCCGGAGTTTTGTCCCCCTCTTCTTTACAATGTTGCTTCAGTTCATTTGTTTCTTCAGCTCTCTTTAAGGACCCGCCACAGCATTTCAGTCGGGTTCAGGTCTGGACTTTGATGGATTCTTTTCTCAGTCAGCCATTCTGTTGTAGATTTCCCGGTGTGTTTGGGTTCATTGCCCTGCTTCATGACCCAATGGCCAAGCTTTAGCTGTAGGACAGATGGCCTCCCATTTGACTCTAGATTGCTTTACTATACAGAGGAGTTGATGGTCAACTCAAAGACTGCATGGTGCTCAGGTCCTGTGCTGCAGAACAAGACCAAACTATCAGCCCTCCACCACTGTGCTTGACCGTTGTTCTGAGGTGTTTGTGCTGATGTGCTGTGTTTGATTTTCACCAAACATGGAGCTGGGCATTACGGCCAAACATCTCCACTTTGGTCTCGTCTGTCCAAAGGACTTTTTTCTAGAAGTCTTGTGGTTTGTTCAGATGCAACTTTGCACAACCTAAGTTGTGCTGCCATGTTCATTTTAGAGAGAAGAGGCTTTCTCCTGGCAACCCTTCCAAACAAGCTATACTTGTTCAGTATTTGTCTAATTGTACTGTCATGAACTTTAACACTGAACTTGCTAACTGGGGCCTGCAAAGTCTGAGATGGAGCTCTTGGGTTTTTAATGCAACTTCTCTGAACATTATCCTGAAGAATTTGTTGATATTGGGTTGAATTCATCCGACCCCCGACTTTAACAAGGGCCCCAGTCCCTGAACTAGCCACACAGCCCACAGAGTGATGGAACCTCCACCAAATTTGAAAGGAGGGTCACGCACGCGCGAGTAGGGGGCCGCGGACGGACCTTAATATGATCGGGAAAGTCATACGCCAGGAGGGAGTGGCGGGGCACTAACCTTTCTCTCTTTGTCTCTTACAGAAAAGAAAAGACGCACCGCCGCCATGATTCTACCTCCTACAGCTTCCCGCAGTATGATACTTCCGCCGTTCGTCTGTCCACTACCCATGACGTCAGCAGTCCCATCATCCGCCATGGTTCCTACCCAGCATTCCTCCACTTCTGGCCCCGCCTTCATAAATACTCCTTCGACGCCATCTTGCCTCCGTCATCCAAATACTGTTTTGTTTATGTATTTTTTGACTGGATTATTTTTGATACTGTGGATAATTTTACAGTATACGGGGCCGGAAACCCCAAACCTTTATGTGTGTCTCTGATCTCTCTTTTACAGGAGGTAGCAGGCGTTTTTCTTGGAATGCGGTGTTCTTCTTCCGCCACACAAAGCACTTTTTGTTATGACCAGATAACTCCATTTTTGTCTCATCAGTCCAAAGCACTTTGTTCCCAAATGAATCTGGCTTGTCTAAATGAGCATTGGCATACAACAAGCGACTCTGTTTGTGACGCGAGTGCAGCAAGGGCTTCTTTCTCATCACCCTGCCATACAGATGTGCTGAATTGTAGAGCGATGTACAGATACACCATCAGCAGCGAGATGTTCCTGCAGGTCTTTGGAGGTGATCTGTGGGTTGTCTGTCACCATTCTCACAATCCTACTCATATGTCGCTCCTGTGTTTTTCTTGGCCTGCCAGACCTGCTGGGTTGGTTTAACAGCAACTGTGCCTGTGGCCTTCCATTTCCTCACTCAATTCCTTGCAGTTGAAACTGACAGTTTAAACCTCTGAGATGGCTTTTTGTAGCCTTCCTCTAAACCAGGAGACTCAACAGTCTTTGTTTTCAGATGTTTGGAGAGTTGCTTTGAGGATCCCATGCTGTCTGTCACTCTTCAGAGGAGAGTCAAAGAGAAGGAAGCACAACTTGCGATTGACCACCTTAAATACCTTTGACCACTCATGATTGGACACTCCTGTCTATGAAGTTCAAGGCTTAACCAATGTGGTGTTACAAGTAATCAGCATTGAGCGGTGACAGGCATTCAAATCAGCAAAATGACAAGGGGACCCACATTTGTGCACAGCCAGTTTTTCACATTTGATTTAATTTCACAAAACTAAATACTGCTTCACTAAAAATCTTTGTTCGGAAAACACCGCAGTACTCAGATGCTCCTAGGAAATTAAAGACATACCACTGATATCTTTGTTGTTGAAAGGAGAGTCAATTATTACGCAGGCTGAGAGGGGTACCCAAACTTTTTCAAATGACTGTACCTACCTTCTTAATTCTGATGGAAGCTGTAAGGGTGGACTTCATTTTTCACACACTGCGTCTGCTTTTTGGTTTAATTTTTATGAAATAAATAATGACATGGTGTCATATGTCATGTGTTGTTGTTCGTCTGAGGTACCTAATTTTAGGACCTGCGGAGGCCCAGATGATTTTTTTTTTTATTATGTCCCGATCCGTAAAACCTTAGAATTGAAAGAGGGTGTACTTTCTTTTTCACGTGACTGTACACTGAAACAAGCATGACATAACCTCTTGCACATAAAATATTCTAATAAAGTGCTTCACACAGTCAGTTAAGTACAGACTCCGCCATGCCTACGAGACGCTCTCAGGTACCTTTGACTAGCAGCCGGTCTCTAATGGACACTCTCCGAGTAGATTCGGGGGCCGCGTTTGAGGAGCGCCCGCTCTTCACTCCATCGTCTCGTTTCAGCTTGCTTGCCAGTGTCAGCATGGCTGCTTTGTTGTCTCTCACCTATTCGAAAACAGCAGGAAAAATAAATAAATAAATAGATAAAACCCATATGTCAGGCAGAATCAGAGCCATCTTAAGAACTAAGGTGCAGTTATTTGAGACAACAGCACAGGCTCAGTGTGGACCCAGAAAGTCTTCAGCCCCCCCAACACCCCCTTCACTTTATACACATTTTGTTAGATTACAGCCTTGTGCTCGAAAACCTCAGACAGACAAAGTGAAAACAGGATTTTGAAAATGTGTGCCTATTTAAATTATTACAGCCTACAGATATCGAGGTCAAATCCCATCACAACGAATACCGAGGTAGTGACATTTTTAGATTAACAAATACTTTTTGTGGGCCCAGACAGCACTCATACGACATCATGATTAACGGACGTCGTTTTAACGAAATGTAAATTTCAGTAAAACAAACAGTTTTTACAACCAAAAATGGCCACCGAAGAAGATGATGTGATGCAAAAAACACATAAGGACTCGCTTACACTTTTTGCCGAGTCTCAAGAACCCTGCAACAGTTTGTCTCTTTCTTGTTAGACCAAGCAAACGTGACAGTCTGTTGCGAAATGTCCGGTCTCAGCAAGAGTGCAGGCGCGACACAAAGCCGAATTCGGAGTCAGGGCTCCACCGAGTGTCCATGTGGGTAGCTGTGTCATGTACAGATAGCGTACTGTTCAAGATTCCTAATGCTTCTCAAAGTTTTATTTGCGAAGTGAGAAATGGTGTCAGTTTAGGCTGAAAGAAAAATTAACAATCCTGGAAAAAGTTGATTCCGGAATGAATAAAAACTTCTTCTTCTTTCAGCTGCTCCCATTAGGGATTGCCACAGCGGATCATCTTCTTCCATATCTTTCAATCCTCGTCATCTTGCTCTGTCACACCCATCACCTGCATGTCCTCCCTCACCACATCCATAAACCTTCTCTTAGGCCTTCCTCTTCTCCTCTTCCATGGCAGCTCTATCCTTAGCATCCTTCTCCCAATATCCCCCTCATCTCTCCTCTGCACATGTCCAAACAAACGCAATCTCGCCTCTCTGACTTTATCTCCTACCCGTCCCACCTAAGCTGACCCTCTAATGTCCTCATTTCTAATCCTGGCCATCCTCATCACACCCAATGCAAATCTTAGCATCTTTCACTCTGCCACCTCCAGCTCTGTCTCCTGTGCCACCGTCTCCAACCCATATAACATAGCTGGTTTAACTACCGTCCTGTAGACCTTCCCTTTCACTCTTGCTGATACCTGTCTGTCACAAATCACTCCTGATACTCTTATCCACCCATTCCACCCAGCCTGCACTCTCTTCTTCACTTCTCTTCCACAATCCCCATTCCTCTGTACTGTTGAATCTAAGTATTTAAACTCATCCACCATCGTCAACTCTACTCCCTCATCCTCACCATTCCAATGACCTCCTTCTCATTTACACACATGTATTCTGTCTTGGTGGTCCTACTGACCTTCATTCCTCTCCTCTCATATCTCCACCTCTCCAGGGTCTCCTCAACCTGCTCCCTACTCTTGCTACAGATCACAATGTCATCAGCAAACATCACAGTCCATGGAGACTCCTGTCTAATCTCGTCTGTCAACCTGTCCATCACCACTGCAAAAAAAGGGGCTCAGAGCCGATCCCTGATGTAATCCCACCTTCGTCACTCCTACCACAGACCTCACCCACTGCCACACTTCCCTCGTACATATTCTGTACAACTCTTATGTACTTCTCTGCCATTCCCGACTTCCTCATACAATATCACAACTCCTCTCTTGTCACCCTGTCATTTGCTTTCTCCAGGTCCACAAAGATGCAATGCAGCTCCTTCTGGCCTTCTCTAAAATTCTCCATCAACATCGTCAGAGCAAAATTTCCATCTGTGGTGCTCTTCCTTGGCATGAAACCATCCTGCTGCTCACTAATCATCACCTCACTTCTTAACCGAGCTTCCATTACTCTTTCCCATAACTTCATGCTGTGGCTCATCAATTCAGAATCGCACCTTCATCTAACGTCTCGTTTCATTCTGTATTCATATCTGAATTTCTAGAATAGAAAAAGTTACCTCTAACGTCTCATTTTCAAATCAAATATTTTTTATTTTTGCAATTTAAGAAGTTCTGTATTTTATTTATAAAAGCATTGTCAAGCTTGGGTAGCAGAGTTGCATGAGAAACGGGAAGGAGAGTACAGGATTCCAATGAAAATACAGGAATGTTATCACTGTATACAGAAGGCAGGTGAAGACTGAAGAATTCATTTGAAACAGGAGCAATGAAGCACATGAGATTGGAGCCGCGACACGGCCACGCGTCCTGCTTTAGCTGCCAACTACGGATTAGAAGAACACCAGCGGCTCGGAGTCACCGCTGTGACAGACCAGGAAGAGTGCGAGGAAGAGCAAGTCAAAGCCCGGTGTTAACGTTCTAAACATCGTGTGACAAGCACATTACAGGGCAAACCTGATCCCGTGGAGGACAACCAATTACTTTGCCCTCAGTTTACTGTTTCTCAGATGCAGCAGATTAGTTACGGTGCTGTCCTCACGCCACCACTGTTAAGAGATGGCGAATCACCAGGCAACCCTGGTCAGAACAGCATACGTATTTTCCTCATATTCGTTATAATGAAATACTTTTATGGTCCCATGAGTTTCGTTACAATGGGATACCACCTGCACACATGTGGGCTGAGGAGATGATCCATGATATCTTCTATCACTGATTGGCTGACCACATCCAACCATGTAAATGAAAAACGACGATTGGCTCCAAACATTTGCAGAGATCTCCACAAAGTACCAAACTGCAGATGTCACTCATCTTACCACAGCCACACCGGTACAAGTTAGCCTGACGCCCCCCTAACTCAAGAAGCAGGCTTTTCAACCTGCACAGGCCAGGGCTTCAATATCTTCAATATCTTAAGTGATGGAGGGGAAATGCAAAACCGTTGCTCAAATTACATAAACAATGGTCCTTTATAATTAAATATTTAAGAAAACTAGGGGGCTTTGCCCACTGCTCGCCTTTCCCCCGCCTAACGCCTATGCACCGTTGTGATGAGGGGGCTGAACGCACCCCAAGGAGACGTGGTCTCTCCTCCGAAACCCCTCTTAAACGGTGATACAATGGGAAGCAAATAACATTTGTTTTTTTTACCTCCTCTTTGCTCAATCAGCTGCTGGCTTGCTGCTGCTCCCATGCCGCGTGATCTGCATTATGTGCAGCGCTTCAAAAGTCACTGCCTTGTCTCTCTTGTCCCCCAGACATCCTCAAACACTATTCAATCTCTTTTCACTGTTCCGTTATTTTACAGAGTAATAATTTTCAGATTGCATGTATATCACGGGACTTGTGTCTGATGGTTGGAAGTATGACATGACTTGACTGTCTCGTGGAAGGTGAAAGTGCCTCTCAAAGATCTCTCTTCCAAAGATCATGACTCGCCTCAAGTTATTATATAAACGAGAGAGAGAGAGAGAGAGAATTGCAATGGGTTTGTCCTCAAGAGGACACTTGAGTGCAGTTCCATTTATTGCACACTAGCAAAATACCCGCGCTTCACAGTGGCGAAGTACTACCTTAAAATTTTTATTAAGAAGAAAATTAAACCTTTTTAAACTGAGGGAAAATATACCAGTAATTATTTGTTAAGGATCTCTTTGTATACCACATTGTCAGTTCGGCACTCTGGTTGTAATATGACCAAGCTGTGCGCTGAGCTTACTCTTGAGCATGCAACGCACATTTGGCCATGTGAAAAGCAATCTTGCCTCAAATCAATGCCAACCTTTTGTAGAGTTTGTCCCTGAGTCTTATTAATTGTCATTGCGAAGCAGAGCCTTACTGGAAACTGGAGGCACTTGAATTGAAATGGGAGATCAGAGGGTATAACGGGGATGCGAGGAATAAAAACTCTCTCCCCTGAGCCACTGCCAGTAAAAATAGTTGCCTCAATTAGGTTCTTTTGTAGACACGTGACCTGAAGTCTCGTGCCGTTACAAAGTGTTTCTCAGTAACATTATTGGTGCCCCAACCTTCAAAATTAGATTATGCTCAGGAGTGCATGGAGGATTCAGAGTGTGGAGAAACTCTACTGGATAGTGCACCGCGTCTTCCACTTCTACAACTGAATCCACAGACTGATATGTTTTCGGTTGTGAAGGTAGTTCTTGAAGTAAAATGTGGTTTATAGCCGTAGTCATTTCATTTCTTGGTGTCAGGATAGCTCTCTCCCTCAACCATGACACGTCGTTTTCGTTGGAAAGTTCAATATGGTGGCTGACAGTGGCGTCATACCACCGAAATAAGTATGTAGATCGATTTCGGTTAGCTTAGGGAAAAAGCCTACCAAATTTCGTGAAGATGGGGCCATAAATAAAAACATTTAACATGGCGGATGTTGTCAACCGTTATACATAGAATTACGTAGAAATGAAACCTGCTTAACTTTTGTAAGTAAGCTGTAAGGAATGAGTCTGCCAAATTTCAGCCTTCTACCTACACGGGAAGTTGGAGAATTAGTGATGAGTCAGTGAGGGCTTTGCCTTTTATTAGTATAGATTTAGTGTTGGAATGGTACAAAACTGTTGACTTCCATATCGCTATCAGCTTTCAGGCTTCAGTGCTGGTAACAAAACGATCCAGCAACTCCAAACCCCCCCCAACCCCCTGCTGTCTTACTCCAACCTCCCTGGTACACCACACTACACATTGCTTCCCTATTAGATAGATAGATAGATACTAATTGCCGTGAAGTTCCGATCACAGCCCAGGGTTGGGGGTCAACTGTGAAGTCTAGATTGTCTATGCAATTGTGCCTTGTGAAGTCCCAATCGTGACAAAGCAAGGGTTTGGGGGGGTGGGGGTCCCTGTGCAGTCCAGATTGCCTATGCAGTTGAACCCTGTGAAGTCACGATCACATCAAAGCAATAAGGGAGAGAGGGAGGTTTGGGGGTCCCACATCAAGTTCAGATCGCCTATACAGCTCAGCCCTGTGAAGTCCTGATCATGTTGAAGGGGAGGCGGAACAGTTTGTGGGTCCTCAGTGAAGCAATGTGGTCGGGGTGTTTGGAGGTCCCCCGTGTAGTCAAGATCACCTATGCAGCTGTCCACTGTGAAGTCCCTATCGCGTCAAAGCAATGGGAAGGATGATGGTTGGAGTTTGGGGGGTCAACTGTGAAGTCCAGACCACCATGCAGTTGAACCCCCATGAAGCCATGGTCACATCAAAGCAATAGAAGAAAGAGAGATGAGAGCTTGGGTATCCCCCATGAAGTCCACATTGCCTACGCAGTTGAACCCCATGAAGTTATGATCACGTCAAAAGAAATGGTGAAGGGGGAGAGTTTGGTGGTTCCCCATGAAGTCCCGATTGCTTTGAAGCAATAAGTGGGGGTGTTTTGGGGGGTCCCCCGTAAAGTCAAGATCGTCAAAACAGTTGTCCCCTATGAAGTCTAAATTGTGGCAAAATTTGGGGAGATAGGGGATGGATGGAGTCTGGGGGTCAAACATGTAGTCCAGATCACCAAACCCGTGAAGACATGATCACATTCAAAGCAATAAAGGAAAGACAGATGAATATTTGGGGGTCCCCCATGAAGTCCTGATTGCATCAAAGCTGGTTGTTTTCATTTTGTGATGTCTACAAAACCCCTTCGTTTCTCCACATCAACAGTAGTGAATGGCAAGTTGGGTTAGTGGTGCAGGGGACTGAGGGGAAACCTGACCTTTACCAAAGATCCTGAAATGCTGGTACCGTACCCTTTTGAAATTTGTTTTTCTCCATGCTGCTCCAGTACTGGTGTACCCTACAACCCCGCACACGTTACATTTTGTCTACGGATCTGAAGCCATTCACTTGACAAAATGTGCAAAAAACTGAGATGTAAGGAATTGGGAGAACACAGCACTGTAAAGACCAAACATTAAAAAGGAGTAGAAGATACAAAAGAGAGACTCAGGTGAAGATCTGACCGAGTGATGGAAGGCCTGAGCTCAGGGTGCGAGCCACACAACCACCATCACAGGAAGCAGCCTGGACATTACCACAGATTTCTACATCTCCCCTGGACGTTCGTCGTTGGCTTTTCTAACATTAATGATCCTCTTTTTTTTCTCATGAAGCGGAGATTTGCTGGCATTTAAAACTAACCAATCGTTTGTCTTGGTATGCGCCGTGATCTCCTGCACCACAGCTCAAACTATCGATTTTCTATTGTTCTGCCTCCTTGCTGGCTCAGCTTTCTCGGCCATATTCATTTAATTTTTTTTGTTGCTACTGTAAGGAGCTCTGCTTTTGCTTCTGAGACTTTAGCCGTCAACGCCGTCTCTCTGGATTTCATTACTTTGTCACGGCCTGTCATGGCTTTTTAACCTCGGAGTAGACTTAGTACTTTGTGACAGCAGAAAGATTAAAAACAGCACACATATTTATTCTGCGGACACTTTTAGCCAAAGTGAATTTGTGTATCACAAATGAATTGTTACCTCAGTTCCACCGGAACCACTCAACCTCAAGTCGCTCCAGAGCCTTAATTTGCCACGAAGTTTGCACTTTAGCTCGGCCACTTGGACCTCACTGCTTACTGAGGACATAACTTCATCTTGTCAGTTTCTTAGCTATTTTGACTGTCATGGATTGGGTGGCATCCCAGCTGGACCCAGAGACCTTCCCTTTACCTGGCCGGGAAGCCATGAAGGAGAAAACGACTGTGAAGGACGGAAGAAAATCCTGAGGCAGTGGGGTTTAACTTGTATGGAAGTACAGAATAATGAATGCACTGACCACGAGCTGGACCTGCTGCATTCAATTGTACATCTGGACAGGCCCGACCATCTTAATGTCCCCTACAAGGCCGTTATTGACCGCGGTATCCCAGCAGACGCTCTCATGTTTGCTTAGCAGTTTGTTGTTCATTCATGAGCGTGAATCAAAAAGAAAAGGCAATTTGAAGATGACGTGGTACCCACAATGGACAGAAGCTGATGCAGTACAACACGTTCGCAATGGCTTATGGGTAATTTGAATGCTCACAGTGCACTGCTGTTTTCTAGTTCAGTGGTTTTCAGCCAGTGTGCCACAGCTTAGTGGGGCACCACGAGCGCTACCCAGGTGTGCCATGGAAATAATAGTGTAGTGTACCTGGGTCCACCTGAAAGTGCCCGAGGAGGACCAGACAACCTGGAGAAGCCAGTGAAATGGCAGCTCCGTGATCACCACACTGTAGACACAGCAACGCATCCTGCTGCTAGAGTCCATCTGCCTGGATGTGTGGTCACCAGCGGGTCTCACAGGACCAGTGGGCATAAGAGATATCCCCGAGGCAGAGAGGGATGAGCACAGGGACGAAGCAGGTAGGAGATGCCACCATAGTGCTCACTAAATGCCATGTCTGTGACCTCCGATCTCGGAGCTGCTTTAGGAGTGCGCAGGAGGCAGAATGAGTTTGTGGCCAGTAGAATACACTACCGGTCAAAAGTTTTTATGGAAATGCGCAGTTAAATGTCTTCATGTTTCATGAAACAAAGGCATACAGCAAATAAATAATGGCAAATAATAAAACAAGTCAAGGAGTCATTACATATACAAATATTATTCAAACTTTGGATTCATCAAAGTAGCCTGCACCTTTTGCTGTATAACAGCCAAACCGCGGTGACCCTTCCGATTCAGAATGCCGGTCACTCTGTGAGGGTCACCAACTCTCAGACCATCACACATCCTCTTCCACGTCTGACAGCTGGTGTCACACACTGTGGTGCCATCCTGTCACCAGCTCGACGGCGTACAAAACACCCTGCATCAGTGATGAACCGAAGATTTCAAATTTGGATTCATCGCTCCATACGACTTTCTCCCCGTCTGCAGCAGTCCACAGCCACAGGTATTTCAAGGCCCTGGTTTGTCCTTTTAACTCTTTTAGGGCTAAATTTTTTTTTTTGGTTTCTTTTCTCCCAGGGCTGAATATTTTTCCAAAAACTAACTTAAAAAAAAAAAGAATATAAAGCAATTGTTTAACATATCAAATCAACAAAAACTATTGCATGTTGTAGGAGCCTGCCTACTCTATGATTTCACATCCATGTTACACAGCAAGGTCTGATCTCGCTCAGAGCAGCCAACTGCATGCATTGCCGCGTTGCACTGGCGTTTCCTTTCAATTGTCTGTTGCTACATTTTCTCACATATACAGTATCTCACAAAAGTGAGTACACCCCTCACATTTTTGTAAATATTTTATTCTGTCTTTTCATGGGACCACACTGAAGATATGACACTTTGGTCCATGTACAGCTTGTATCACAGTGTAAATTTGCTGTCCCCTCAAAATAACAACACACAGCCATTAATGTCTAAACCGCTGGCAACAAAAGTGAGTACACCCCTAAGTGACAAATGTCCAAATTGTGCCCAATTAGCCATTTTCCCTCCATGGTGTCATGTGACTCGTTAGTGTTACAAGGTCTCAGGTGTGTTAAATTTGGTGTTCTCGCTCTCACACTCTCTCATACTGGTCACTGGAAGTTCAACATGGCACCTTATAGCAAAGAACTCTCCGAGGACCTGAAAAAGAGAATTGTTGCTCTACATAAAGACGGCCGAGGCTATAAGAAGATTGCCAACCCCCTGAAAGTGAGCCGCAGCACGGTGGCCGAGACCATACAGCGACAGGTTTAACAGGACAGGTTCTTCCACTCAGAACAGGCCTTGCCATGGTCAACCAAAGAAGTTGAGTGCACGTGCTCAGCGTCATCTCCAGAGGTTGTCTTTTGAAAACAGACACATGAGAGGTTATTCAGCTTGTCAGTTCTCAGACCACACGCCCGCCGCACACGGCGTCAAATTGGTCTGCATGGCTGTCGTCCCAGAAGGAAGCCTCTTCTGAAGATGATGCACAAGAAAGACAAGCAGACTAAGGACATGGATTACTGGAACCACGTCCTGTGATCTGACAAACCTATTTGGTTCAGATGGTGTCAAGCAAGTGTGGCGGCAACCAGGTGAGGAGTACAAAGACAAGCGAGTCTTGCCTACAGTCAAGCATGGGGGTGGGTGGGAGTGTCATGGTTTGGATCTGCATGAGTGCCGCTGGCACTGGGGAGCTACACTTCATTGAGAGAACCGTGAATGCCAACGTGTACTGTGACATACTGTAGCAGAGCGTGATCTCCTCCCTTCGGAAACTGAACATAACGACCCCAAAAACACTGCCAAGACGACCACTGAGGGTAAAGGTGCTGGACTGGCCAAGCAGGTCTCCAGACCTAAACCCTATTGAGCATCTGTGGGGGGGCATCCTCAAACAGAAGGTGGAGGAGCCAAAGGTCTCTAACATCCACCAGCTCCAGAAGTGGAGACGCCTGTGCTAATCGTTTGCTTCAACTTGCAGGTCATCATTGACTTGAGTTACTGCAGAACATCAGCAGGTTGTAACCAACACTATTTGTAATATTCTGACATTTCCTTTTCTTCAGTTTTTGTTAACCTAAACTTTAAATTTAAACCTCTGCCAGTTTATTGCTTACCTTTTCTCCCATTTTAGGTCATTTATTGCATTTCAACTGATTACATTTGAAGAAAAACTGAGGTGTTCTCAAACTTCGGCCCGACGGTGTACGGCTACCCAGAGGAGGCGTCTTTTGCATTCTAAGCGACCCACCGGACGGAGCTCCAGTGACTGACCTCTTATTCTGCACCAAAGACCCCCAATACTTTTGCGGTTTTGCCAGTTACAGCGACGCCAAGAGGACTGCTTTAATTAAACGGGACGACCCGGCTAGTGTCCCAAGTTTTCATTTGTTCTGTGACCGGTCATTCCTGCACCCAGCCACAATGTGAATGCACCAAAATAAAAAGACCCATCCATCCATCATCCAACCCGCTATATCCTAACACAGGGTCACGGGGGTCTGCTGAAGCCAATCCCAGCCAATACAGGGCACAAGGCAGGAAACAAACTCCAGGCAGGGCGCCAGTCCACCGCAGGGCACACACACACACCAGGGACAATTTAGAATCGCCAGTGCACCTAACCTGCATGTCTTCAGACACGGGGAGAACATGCAAACTCCACGCAGGGAGGACCCAGAAAGCAAACACGGGTCTCCTAATTGCAAGGCAGCAGCGCTACCCACTGTGCCACCCTAATAAAAACACCCACCCTGGGTAAATTTTAATTATTACAAAAATAAAATAGTAACTGCATCAGCAGGTTGGAAAATGGACAGACAGATCAAAACAACACGAAGTCTTCTTACAAACGCGTTCTTCTTTTTCCAAAGCATTAAAGAAGCGCACTCTGAATACAAAACAAAAAGGTACTAACGTCTAAAGAGCGTTTGAGAAGTTCTCATTATTCAAAGTAACCATAAACGCGATTTCAACACCATTTAATTCTGCTTTGAAATAATCTTCAATGTGAGGATTCATTATGAATAATTCAGTAATTCGCGTCCCCAGACTGGCATCCATGGTGGGGAAAAAAAAAAAAAAAAAAAAGCACAGAAATGTGACATTGAATGAAGCCACAAAGACGAGAAGAACTTCGACTGAAGCCTCAGAATACAAGATGGAGCCGTCTGCTTCGTGGGATCTTACGTTGCAGATTTTTGCTTTGCCCTTTTACTTGCTTAATACAAATTACTGTATATAAATGTCAATTAAATAAAAAGACATCGAAACAAATTACTTTTAAATGTCACTTGGGTTACTTTGCTCAAGTAGACAACGCACAACAATGGCAGACACAACATGCAGGCCTCGAGCTGATGGCCCGCAGTCAATCTGGCGGAAAAAACAAAAAGCACGCCTCTCGATTTCTGAAAATCCGACAACTCAGGCCGACAGTTGATGCTTTAAGAACTAACTAAATTACCAGGATGTAAATATCAGAGTTTGTTAAGTGCAAGTGCGACACCACGCTGAGCCAAGACTGCACCACGCCATGCGGCTAAGTGACAAAACGGTCACGTCTGGAAATATACAAATCGGGAGGGGTCTCCCCTCGACTTTCTCGTATACTCGGATACTAGTGGTGTGGTAGTGAAACAGGACAGCGAGGAGGACCCCCGTCCGGCTCCCCACTCCTGATGTCACGCTTTACCCTCCCCTCGGCCCGCACCCTCTGTCTCGGATTATTACGAATAGATCGCTCCTGCAAGGGAACTGGGATTCTTACCACGATGAGAGAAGTCGCAAAATCAACCGGAACGTTCAAGCAAATTCTACAAGAAAAAAAAAAGATCTAAATCCGTGAAGTAGTTCTGCATTTACTTTTATTTATTTACTAGCCATCTCCAGCAGCTTTGTCCGTGTAGAAAGAAGCGACACAGGACAGCGAGGAGGGCCCCGTCTGGCTCTCTACCCCTGACGTCACGCTTCCACCTCCTCTCGGCCCACAGCCTCTGTCTCGGATTAGCACGAATACATCACTCCTGCAAGCGAACTATGATTCTTAACGCGAGAAGAGAAGTCGCAAAATCAACCGGAATGTTCAAGCAAATTCTAGAAAAAAAGCCCGATCTAAATCCGTGAAGCAGTTCTGTCGTTCGCTAGCTAAGCAGAGGTAAGATACGCCCGGAGGCAGGCGCGTGAGCGAGGAGGGCCTCAGCCCGCTGCGTCTCTGTAATCAGAATACAAGTTTAATGTCACTGTGCTCTGTACAAAAATTATTGTATAAATCCACTCACATGTACAGGTCAGGCCAAAGTTAGCACACAGGGGCTCTCAGCATTTAGAAGTGCTAGGCAAGCATTTGAAGAAAAGAAAGGTACAACTACGAAAATGGGCATTGGACTATTCCTGTACGTTAGAGATGACATGGAATCCTCTCCTTGCCTTGTTTGGAACCCAAGTAAGGGGTGACACGTGGAGAAAACACTCTAAAACACTTGGACAGCAGCCAAACACCACGAAGACGGCGGACGGATGGGAGATAACGTCATCCGTCCTGAAAATCCTTCCATCGCAGCGACGAAAAATGGCAGACCGTATACATCGAGATCCCACCTGGGTAATTGTCTTGCCATTTGGCTTCCTTCGTTTGTAACGCCACGTAAATCGTCATTAAAGAAAGCGAAGTTATTTTCTCTTATGTGATTTCTTACCGCTGTATCACTATGGGAGGGATATCGCCTTTTTACATTACATCTATACCAGTAACGGCGCACTGCACGTTACACTCGACTTGAGCATTCCTAGTTCTCATCCTCTTTCTCGGTCCGTTTATCATTCGTTCGCTCAGAGGTCGATGCGTTTGCCGATTCCTGAGCTACTCTTCTTTTCTCCACCCTAGCGGCCTGCGGCTTCTCTTCTTCCGTAGGCATCTTTTCAGGTTAAAACTCATTACGTTAGTTTTTGTGTTCCAATTACTTAGTACGTTTTTCTTAATTTTTCACTTCAATCTGCCTTAAGAATGATTTTAGATATGAAGAGGTAGGGGAAGTGTCTGCGGAGGTGGTAGGGAATGAGAACGGCACCCATACACGTGCGCCGCACGGCCGCCCTGCCGAAAATTGATTCTACAATATAAAATAAAAAGAGTAATAAATATCATCACCCCGAAAGCGGATAGTAGACATCACGTAGTATATGTGTACCGAATTTTAGGTCAATCGGTGACACGGTTTGCGAGCTACAGGCGATTTAAAATCCCGGACAGACAAACAAACAGTCACGGTAGCGTATGATAGAAGAAGATAGTTTCAGTTACTTAAAATGACGCAATTAAGAAGAAGTTATTCAAGCTAGGGAGCTAGCAACCCCTAGAGGAGAACAGTCTCTCTCGGATTCATGCAGATAAATCGGTGCCGCAAAACAAACTGTGAAAATGTGCAATGAGAGAAGTCACACAATCAACCGGAATGTTCAAGCAAATTCTAGAAGAGAAAATAAAAAAAGATCTAAATCTGTGAAGCAGTTCTCTCGTTCGCTAGCCAAGTGGATGTAAGATACGCCCCGAGGTTGGTGCGTAACTGAGGGGGGTCCCCTACTCTCAGCCCGCTGCGTCTCTCTCAGATTCGTGTAAGTAAATCAGTACCGCAAGCAAACTATGATGGGAGAAGTTGCAAAATTAACTGGAATGTTCTAGAAAAAAACCCGCGAAGTAGTTTTCTCGTTTGCTAGCTAAGCGGAGGTAAGATACGCCCCGAGGCAGGCGCGTGAGTGAGTGAGTGAGTGAGGAGGGTCCCGCCGAGGGCAGACTCATCAAAAATTTTCGATCTCCGGTTTTTGACGTTTTTAGGGTCCCCTGATATCGTGATGATGGGTGTGTGTGGGTGTGTCACAGTTTCTCGAGGACGGTCTAGAGTTAAAACGGCTGGACGGAAAAAACACCAAACTCAAAAAAGTCAGCCTGTTAGGAGATGACGAGGTGCCAAATCGTTCAAGAGACAGAAGCGCTCTAGAGGACCCCTCAGATCCCATCATTCTGTAAATAATTAGGAATTCTTCTCGTCGGTTACTACCGTAATGACCCATTTGATGATCAGGAAGATCACAGCGGTAAATAATCACTGACGCGTTACAGCTAACTTGGTTCCGAGGGCGTCTGAATTTTTACTGTTGTATTAAAAAAAAGAAAATAAAACTCAGCGTCCACAGCCCCCAAACGCATATTTGAGGTTTTCCAGCGTAATGCGATTCCCCGCACCTGTTCAGCCGCGACAAAACTTCCCACCGAGTTAATGCGTTTTTCCATGGACCCAACGCTATAATTATGAACGAAACGGAGAGATTTTTGAAGTTGAGGCGATTTGTTTCACTGCTGTGACAAGCTGTCATTTGCGCCAGACGTCTGCTTTATTATGTAAAGCCGCTTTCTGTGCTGTTATTAAAAAACAGAGCGTCTGCCACAAATGGCTTCTAATTGCGGCCAACGCCGCGCTCGTCCAAACACGACTCAAAAGCCAGGAAAACATCCCAAATACTGGAGGTCACCTTCCCAATTACACAAAGGGAGGCTACATGACAGCAAAACAAGAGTGGGAAATCATTTGATCGCATATTGTTGGCAGCCTCTTTTCTCAGGGAAGGGTATGACAAGCAGCAGACTCCACCGTTCCCAGCAGCCACTTGGGTGGGAGTTTAACGTAAATGGTCAGAAACAGGGGACGGACGCACAGGAGCCACTTGGAAACCCACCACTCATCTTAGCTACTCGCTTCCAGCTACGCACAAATGACTGAAAATTAATTGCAGTGGCAGATGAGCAGGCAGGGTGGCGCAGGGGTAGAGTGGGGGCTGCGTTTGTGTGGCGAGTCTTCGTTTGTGGATTTTGCGTGTTCTCACCCGTGTCTGCATGGGTTTCCTCACATAGTCAAAAAAACATGCAGCTTAAGTGGACTGGCAATACTAATTGGCCCTGGCGTATGTGTGTGTGTGGTGTGTTCACCCTACAATGGACTGGCATCCTGCCCAGGGTTTGTTCCTGCCTTGTGCCCTATGCTAACTGGGATAGGCTCCAGCAGACCCCCAGGACCCTGTGGGTTAGAAAATGACTGACTGACAATGAAGTGATGGCACAAGTCAGTTCTACAAGGGTAGCATGGTGGCACACCTGGTAGTGCTGGGCAGAACAGGATCCACGTCCCCAGGTCCCCCCTTGTGTGGAGTCTGCGTTGTCACAGTTAACAGTCCACAGACATCAATAAGGTTTGGGGCAGCCACCCGTATTATCATGTCTTGGCTGCAAATGGGTATTTTGGTCGAGTTGTTCACCGGTTGGAGTCCAAAAACAGATCTGATATAAGAGTACAAATATGGCAGCTTTAAAGGCTGGACCAGGAAGTGACATCATCGGGGACCAGACCCGGAAGTGTTGTCTTCAAAGGCGCCAATACCAGGAGTAGCGTCATCATTGGCACCGGGACCAAGCGGGATTTCCTGTGGATGGTCTGCAGAGGATTAAGAGAGAAAGTCCGTGCAGCTCGCCACCGCCTGGTCTGACGTGGTACTACTACTACTACTAGTATTCAGGCCCTTTTGTTGCCTCCCAATGGCACATGTATGACAGAGTGTTCTCACCATGTTGGTGTGGGCTTCCTCCCACAGTCCAAAGACACGCAGGTTAGATGAACTGGCAGCACTAAACTGGCCTTGGTGTGTGTTTGCCCTGTGATGGACTGGTGCCCTGTCCAGGGTTTATTCCTGCCATGCCACCTGTGCTAACTGGGATTGGCTGCAGCAGACCCCCGGACCCTGCGGGTTAGAAAATGACTGACTGACAATGAAGTGATGGCACAAGTCAGTTCTGTAAGGGTAGCATGGTGGCACCCTGGTAGTGCTGGGCAGAACAGGATCTACGTCCCCAGGTCCCCCCCTGTGTGGAGTCTGCGTTGTCACAGTTAACAGTCCACAGACATCAATAAGGTTTGGAGCAGCCACCCGTATCATCATGCCTTGGCTGCAAATGGGCATTATGGTCAAGTTGTTCACTGGTTGGACTCCAAAAAAAGATCTGATCTAAGAGTGCAAATATGGCGGCTTTAAAGGCTGGGACAGAAGTGGCATCATCGGGGACCAGACCCAGAAGTGGCATCATCAAGGACCAGACCCAGAAGTGGCGTCATCAGGGACCAGATCCAGAAGTGGCGTCTTCAAAGGCACCAATACCGGGAGTGGCGTCATCATTGGCACCATGGCCTAGCGGGATTTCCCGTGGATGGTCTGGAGAGGATTAAGAGAGAAAGTCTGTGCAGCTCGCCACCCCCTGGTCTGGCGTGGTACTACTACTACTACTACTAGTATTCAGGCCCTTTTGCTGCCTCCCAATGGCACGTGTGTGACAGCGTGTTCTCACCATGTTGGTGTGGGCTTCCTCCCACAGTCCAAAGACACGCAGGTTAGATGAACTGGCGGCACTAAACTGGTCTTGGTGTGTGTTTGCCCTGTGATGGACTGGCGCCCTGTCCAGGGTTTATTCCAGCCATGCGACATGTGCTAACTGGGATTGGCTCCAGCAGATACCCTAAGTGGGTTAGAAAATGACCGACCATGGCCTGTTTGGACTGACTGTCAGTCTTTCCTATTTGCTTCCTGCAGTGCCACATGGTGTGCCATGGGGCAGATCAACTTTTTTTTTTAATTTTTATTTTGTATAGGGTCCTTCTTTTGAAAACACCCATCACATTCCCACAGTCACTTAGAAGCACAGATACAATAAAGTGTAAAAGTATTTGCCCCCTAAATGATATCCTCCATTTGGTCAAATGTGTCGCAATGATTGGGTTCAGAGGTTTACCCCAAATGCAGTCTCACTGAAGCCAGACGTCCAATAAACACGACAGCAGACAACCAGGGGTGCGCTGTGCTTAGAAGTAGGTGGGAACAACTCGGTGAATGGCACATTTCTAAACCAATCCAACGCTTCGTGAAGGCAGAGCTCAAAGCAGCACATCAGAAAAAATGTTCGAGTATAAATCAGGGGACACTCGCCGGCCATTTTATAAGGTCCACATGCTCAACTGCTTGTCAGCGCCAATATCCAATCAGCCAATCACACGGCAGCAACTCAGTGCATCTTAGCCTGTAGACATTGGCAAGACCACCTGCTGAAGTTCAAACTGAGCATCAGAATGGGCAAGAAAGGTGACTGAAGTGACTTTGAACGTGGCAGGTTGTTGGCGCCAGACGGGCTGGTTTGCTGATCTACTGGGATTTTCACACTCCACCAACCCCTAGGGTTTACAGAGAAGGGCCTGAAAAAGGGAAAAACACCCAGTGGGTGAAGATGTGTTGTTGATGCCAGAGGTCAGAGGAGAATGGCCAGACTGGTGTGAGCGGATAGAAAGGGGACAGGAACTCAAAGCAGCACTCGTGACGACTGAGGTGGGCAGAAGAGCAGCTCTGAACACACAACGCATTGAACCCTGAAGCAGGTGGGCTACAGCAGCAGGAGACCCCACCGGGTGCCACTCCTGTCAGCTAAGAACAGGCAACTGAGGCTACAATTCACACCAAAATAGGACAACAGAAGAGAGAAAAAAAGTTCCCTGGTCTGAGGAGTCTCGGTTTCTGCTGTGACATTCAGATGGTAGGAGAAAGTAGGGTGAAAGGACCCGTTTATTGGCCAAGCCAATAGGTTACAAATGCAAGCTTTCGAGGCCCCTTCATCACGCAAGGCGTAAGATGGTGGGGTCAGAGTATGGCGTCAACAACATGAAAGCAGGGATCCATCCTGCCTTGTATCGCTTCAGGCTGGTGGTGTGTGGGATATTTTCTTGGCACACTTTGGGCCCCTTAGTGCCAACTGAGCATTGCATAAACCTGAGTATTGTTGCTAAACATGTCCATCCCTTTATGACCACCATCTTCTGATGGCCACTTCCAGCAGGATAACGCACCATGTCACAAAGCTCAGATCATCTCAAACTGATTTCTTGCACTTGGCCATGAGCTCACTGGACTCAAATGGCCTCCACAGTCACCAAATCTCAGTCCAGCAGAGCATCTTTGGGATGTGGTGGAACGGGAGATTCACATCATGGATCTGCAGCAACTGTGTGATGCAGTCATGTCAACTGGAACCAAAAATCCCGGAGGAACAATTCCAGCATCTTCCTGAATCGACGCCATGATGAAATACAGCAGTTCTGAAGGTAAAAGGGAGTCCAACCCGGGACTACCAAGGTGTACCTAATAAAGTGGCCAGTAAGTGTATATTGCATCATCGAGACCACCATAGCCTGGTCATTCTGGCCCCCTGATCATCCCGTCTCTTATCAACAATCTCTCTCACCACTTCACCATCTAACAGCTCAGGTGTGGTGAGCAGACTGGCACAAAAATGGATGCCATCACATCACTCAGGTGGGTGATGCACATCAGTGGTGGTTGGTGGCTCCCCACTCACTGAAGCGCTTTGAGCAGTGAGGCAAATTGCTCCATAAATTTAAAGTTTTTATGATTATTAATTAGAGAGGCTGCTGTGCTCTGGAGAACCTCTCCAGATATGAGCCTCAACACCTTTCTGGCTCGGAGCTCTGCAGGCAGCTCCTTGGACCTCATAGTTTGGTTTGTGCCCACCTGGTGGACCCCTCTATAGGCCGCACTGCTGTGCGCCGTTCCTAATCAGTCCAGTCAGCCGGATTGAGCACAAACAAGGTGTAGAAACATCTCCATGACCAGTAGAAATGGGACCCACCTGAGCCAAATGTCTAGCGTCACAGCAGAGGAGCGGAATTCTTTTGTCGGTGTGAGATTTCGGGTTTTTACTTTTAATAAATTTGCATCTCTGGGGAGACCTGAAAATTGCTGTCCAGGGCCATTCATCCTGACTGACGTCGAGAAGATCTGCTTAGAAGAATGGCAGAAAGATCCCCAAATCCAGTTGTGGGGCTTCAGTGGAGTAAAGGGTCTGAATACCTGCGTTCTACATTTTAAATACGTATCACTTTGTCATTCTGGATGATACCGAGTGTTGCTTGATAAAGGGACAAAAATGATTTGAAATGACTTTAGCACAAGATGACCACACAACAAAATATGTAAAAAGTGAAACCTCTGAAGACTTTGAGTCCTTCACAGCACTTCCCAGTTCTGCCAAAATACATAAAACTGTAAACTGGGATTGATGGGCAAAAGTGTACAAAAGTCCATCAGGAAGCAAAAGAAAAGGAAAACGTGCAGCCTGCGTCTCTGCCGCCTCCTCCAGTCCCCAAAAACACGCAGCAAGCAGCCTTAAAAACTCCAAATGTGCCCGACACAGGCGGCCTCTGCTCTCCGCTTCAACTCACAAACCAAACGGCACCGGTGAGGACCTCACTGGCCATGCTGTACCTACGTGGAGGTAAAGAACAACTGCTGCCAATCCCTGTGACTGCCCACACGGTGTGCCCCTCCCAAACAGTACACGAGCCGTTCGCCACACAGCACGTCATGCCTTACAGGTTTACAAGGTTATTAATATCGCCGCCGTTCAACGGGGGGCTCGCTGGACCTGAAGATATGTGTACGTTTGTGTTCGTACGTGGAACACGCGTATCGGATTACGTCCATTAAAACCGTTCAGAAACAACCCCCGAGTAACACCTGCTACCTGTGCAAATTAATATCGGCAATAAACACCGCGAACGTGCTGGACACAGCGTGAAGACACAAGCGACACGAAGCCGTTCTTTTTTTCTTTGATTCTTACCTGCTGTCGCTCAACAAAGTGCCGCTGGTTAAACCATAATCGGCACTAAAGAATGCAGAACCTCTTAAACGACACTCCAGTCTCGCTCTGCTGAAACGCTTCCAATACGATGCACAAGGAAATGCTTATTTTATAAAAATAAACTTGTTTTTTGTTTTACTTGTTAAACTCTACAGAGTTGTCAGAAATATAGCGGACCAGCACAGACAGCGGAAGTGCAGAGTCCGTGTGCGCGCAGCCAAAATCTTCCGACCGAATGAAGCGACGCGAAAATTCGTTCCACGTCACAATTTGAGAATCTGAGGGTCTTACTTTAACTGGATCAAGCAGATTATTATTATTATTATTATTATTATTATTATTATTATCAGAGAAATGAAGAAATATATTTGTTCCGATAGCATTCCATTCATCCACTTTCCTAACCCACTAATCCAGGGCAGAGTTGTTGGGTATCTGTACCACATTGTTTTTTTAATTAGGAAAGCATTACAGGTGTGGCTTCTTAAATGAAAACTTATAACTCTATAAATTATAATTAGGGGTTTGTTGTTTGTCATAACATAATAACATTATTTATTTATTTATTTAAATTTATTACTGAGCGTCTGTAAAAAGCCTGTGGAAAATAAAGATTTTCTATCTATTATATAGTGCCTTTCCTATCTATTTATCTATCTATCTATCTTTCATTATATAGTTCCTTCACTCTATCTATCTTTTATTATATCTATCATTATATAGTGCCAATCTATCTATCTATCTATCTATCTATCTATCTATCTATCTATCTATTATATAGTGCCTTTCACTCTATCTATCTATCTATCTATCTATCTATCTATCTATCTATCTATCTATCTATCTATCTATTATATAGTGCCTTTCATTCTATCTATCTATCTATCTATCTATCTATCTATCATTATATAATGCCTTTCATTCTATCTATCTATCTATCTATCTATCTATCTATCTATCATATAGTGCCTTTCACTCTATCTATCTATCAATCTATCTATTATATAGTGCCTTTCACTCTATCTATCTATCTATTATATAGTGCCTTTCATTCTATCTATCTATCTATCTATCTATCTATCTATCTATCTATCTATCTATCTTTATATAGTACCTTTCACTCTATCTATCTATCTATCTATCTATCTATCTATCTATCTATCTATCTATCTATCTATCTATCTATCTATCTATCTATCATATAGTGCCTTTCATTCTATCTATCAATCTATCTATCATTATATAGTGCCTTTCATCTATCTATTAAAGGGGAAGCAAAGTTGCGTACACCTGACAAGCCCTAATTAGGCCAAAACATGTCTTATGTACTCTTTGTATTATGTGACAGGTACCGTGTATATATATATATATAGTAAGTGCCCTCAAACATGAACAGGCATCCCTGCCAAGATGAAGGATAATTTCTCAGAACGGAAGAACAGACGAGCTTGCCAGCTATACTTTGTGCCCTGTTTAGAATAATACACTTGATTGAGCACCAGGAGCCGGGGGCAGTTCCATCCACCATACAGCAGGTGGCAGTGGTCCTCTTGTGGAATCCCAGTTTGGACACCCACAGGGGTGCTTGGATGTTGGGGGTCCAAGAGTGCCGGTAGAGGGCGCTATTGGTGTAAAGAACTTCCTGCTTTCCATGTGACCCAGAAGTGCTTCCATGAGGACAGTCTGTGACACCAACAGCTTTCCCAGGTCCAGCTTGATGAGGAGCCCATTGCCTCACATTGGGGAGTCGGAGTCGGCAGGCAACAGTCGACAAATTCAGAGGAACAAAGGAGGAAAACAACAAGAATTTTGTTTTTAATTACTGATCTTGTGGAGGGTGATTGTTGGAAAGGTGCGGTGGATGAAGAAATATTTTTTACTTAAATTGAGAATTGTGTTGGGCATTACTGTGTCTGTGGTTTGGGGCTCAGTGGCACCCCCTGGTGGTTACTATTTATGGCACTGCTCAAAAGATGAAGGGAACACTTAAAAATGAGAGTCTAACAGCAAGTCAGTGAAGCTTCAGGGATATCAGTCTGTCCAATTAAGAAGACAAAGCTATTGTGAATCAGCTTCACCTGCTTTGGTGCAAGTGACAGTGACAACAGGTGACCTGGAGAGGCAACAGCAATAGACAATTGCTCTCTTGCTGTCCATCCTGACTGATTCTTCTGTAGTGTTGTGTTTTGCTAGTGTCCTCGTCACTACTGGTGGCACAGGTAGTCCAGCTTCTCCAGGATGGCACAAGACGTCACAAGGAGGTCTCAAAAGCATGGTGGAGATACCAGGAGACGTGCTGGTCAGGGCTGTAGGAGGGCATCAACCCAGCAGCAGGACTGGCACCTGCTCCTTGGCATGAGGAGGAAGAGGACGAGCACTGCCAGAGAATGACCTCCAGCTGGCTACTGGTGTGCATTTGTCTGACTAAACTGTCACAAACAGACTCCATGAAGGTGGTGTGAGGGCCCGAACGTCCTCTGATGTGCACTTGATTGCCAGCTCCATTACTGGCGCCCCGTTCTCTTCACAGGTGACAGCAGGGTGACACTGAGCTCATATGACAGATGTGAAAGAGCCTGGAGACGCCGTGGTGAACGCTGTGCAACCTTCAATGTCATCCAGCATGACTGGTTGGGTTGATGGGTCAGTGATGGTCTGGGAAAGGCATATCCTTGGAGGGTCCACATGCTGGGCTACGTTACCCTGACTGCTGTTAGGTATCAGGATGAAACCCTCAGAGCCACTGTCAGATGTTACGCTGGTCCAGTGGGTTCCTCCTGTTGCAGGACAATGCCTGTGTCTCACCTGGCCAGAGCGTCTAGGCACCTCCTGGATGATGATGATGATAATGATGATGATAACATTAATGCCATCGACTGGCCCGCACGTCCCCCTTTACCAGAATCTTAATGAGAACCTCAAGGACTTTACTTATCGTTGTCCAGGAGCTCAGTGATGCCCTGATGCAGGTCTGCCATCCGCCATCTCATAAGGAGCATTGTCGGGGGTCCAGTCATGTGACTCTGGTGACTCTTCCTATGAAGTCAGTAGATGGATTGGGAGAGCATGGGGGGGGGGTCATTAGGTCACTGGAAAGGGGTGTGTGGTGCAAAAGGACGACAGTCCAAGTCTTCAGAATCCTGGTGCTCGTTGTTTGTGAGACATGGACACCATCCAGTGACCGGAGACGAAGACTGGACTCCTTCACGTGCGTCACGTCAGAGGGTCCTTGGGTCCCGCTGGTTTGACTTTGTGTTGCTCACGGAGTCCCGAATGAGGCACATGACCTGCATTGTGAGGGAGGGTCAGTTACGGCACTACGGCCACCTGAGGGTGATGGGGGCTCACAGGACCCTCATTGTTGAGGAGCAGGCCAAGAGGACGCCCAAGTAACACCTGACTGTGGTAGATAGAGGGTCATTTCCGAAGGGTGGGATTGCACTGCATGTCTACCTGGGGGGGTTGCCAACTGGGCCCCCGAGCTGTTTCATCATGTGGTGGGTGTACCAGGGCATGCCCCCCCAACCCGACCTGACCTGTGTGATGGTGCAGGTCCACTCCAGACTCCCCCTTCACATATGGGAGCCCCTCAAACCCAACACCGTCGATAGTTCTGACCGAGCTGAGCTGACTAATGGGGACAAATCTCACATGGAGCAAAGGGGACGGTGGATAAGTGCCAAACTATTAAACGGAAAACAGCAGGCTCACGCCAGCACGCTGCCAAGGGGGAGACGCCGACGTGGATGTTGAGTTGAGCCCTCGATGGGGTTGCTGATTTTCGGTTTCCGTTGACCGTCGGTACTTCATTTTGTTCTCAACGAATGACGCAGGATTACTCAGTCGAGATTCTCCACTCGAATATTCCGTTCATCGAGATCCGATGTGTTGATTGAAGCGTTCCCTTCGTTTTTTTTTCATCTGTGCATATTTAGCCTCCTATTGATTAGGAAGGCACGTTGAAGCCCAAATCGAGTTGTTTCCCTCTGAACTTCTGCTCCGCCGGATGCCATTTTATTCTTAGTAATAAAGTCAGGTTTCTCCCTCGGTTTCTATGGCATTCGCTTGGTGAGTAATAATGGGAACAAATCCTAGGCAACCATTAGTCAGCCCCCAGGGGGCCGTGGGGTATTCTTAGAGTCGTTGTGCTGCTGAAAAATATGTGAGAAAAAAAAAGGTGTGAGGTTTCCAGTCAAAGAGCCGGCGATGAGGGCGCGGACCCTGGCAGGCAGCCTGTGGTCCCGACACGGTAAGGAAACTCAGCCGAGGTGACGGTAAGGAAGCCAGCGGTTCACTTCAACTCTTCCTGCTGCTGGCATCTCACCCTTCATCCACTTAACTGAACCACTCAACCCATCTCTGGGGGGCTGCCTGTGATATCCCAACCCCCGAGCAGGCAGACCCCAGTAGGCGGCCATTTCTGAGGACTTCCTGCGTCTGCCCACCGCTCCACCCATCCGTATTCCGTACTCAGAATAAGACCCTGGATGAGATGCCAAATTATCATGGGACGCATTTGGTCACACACCTGTGCTAAAATAATAAATAATAATAATCATAATACACCTCTATATGTCTGTCTGCATGTCCCCTATGAAGTCCTAAACACTTTGACCCATCTGGACCAGTTTTTGCATCTGCAGGACCACACGGGCATGAAAGTTGGACACCCCTCGCCCACACTTCATCCCCTTGTTGACACATGAAATAATAATAATAATAAATAAAAAATAATAATCATAATAATAAATAACGTTAATAATCATAATAAATATAATAATACATAATCATAATAAATATAATAATAATAATCTGCATAATAATAAATAATAATAAATAATAATAATAAATAAAAAATAATGATCATAATAATAAATAATGTTAATAATCATAATAAATATAATAATAATAATAATCCACATAATAATAAATAATAATAATCCATCCATTTTCTAACCCGCTGAATCAGGGTCACGGGGGTCTGCTGGAGCCAATCCCAGCCAACACAGGGCACAAGGCAGGAACCAATCCTGGGCAGGGTGCCAACCCACCGCAGGGCACACACAAACACACCCACACACCAAGCACACACCAGGGCCAATTTAGAATCGCCAATCCACCTAACCTGCATGTCTTTGGATTGTGGGAGGAAACCGGAGCGCCCGGAGGAAACCCTCGCAGACACGGGAGAACATGCAAACTCCACTTAGGGAGGACCCGGGAAGCGAACCCAGACGGGTCTCCTAACTGCGAGGCAGCAGCGCTACCACTGCGCCACCGTGCCGCCCTAAATAATAATAATAATAAATAAAAAATAATAATCATAATAGTAACTAATTATAATCATAATAATAAATAATGTTAATAATCATAATAAATATAATAATAATACATAATCATAATATAATAATAATCAGCATAATAATAAATAATGGTTATAATAATATTAATATTAATAAATAATAATAAGCATACTAATAAAGAATATTCATAATACATCTCTATATGTCTGTCTGCATGTTCCCTATTAAGTCCTAAACACTTTGACCCATCTGGACCAATTTTTGCATCTGCAGGACCACACGGGCATGGCATCTGGACACCCCCTTCCCCTGACTTAATCCCCTTGTTGACACATGATAAAATAATAATCCTAAATAAATAAATAAATAATAATCACAATAATAATAATACTCGCTACTCAAAACAGTTTACACAGTGAGTGGGCAGCCACTTCAGCCACCACTAATGTGCAGCACCCACCCGGTCGATGTGATGGCAGCCACTTTTGCACTCATCACACATGAGCTGTTAGGTGCTGAAGGGGTGAGAGAGAGACAATTAGAGACAGGGGGATGATTAGGGGGTCCAGAATGACCAGGCGGTGGTGGGCACTGGGATACCCTCCTTTCCTCTTTGTGAGGGATGCCTGGGGATCTTAAATGACCACAGAGAGTCAGGACCACCGTAGGGCAGCACCACGTTTAGTATCCCTGTCACTGCTCTGGGGTGCATTGGGGTCCATATTCAGACCACAGGGTGGGCACCACCCCCTGCTGGCCCCACCAACACCAACCCAAACTTTTCCAAAATGGTCTCCCATCCAGGGGTCCGACTATGCAGAGCTTCAGGTGGACGACCTCTTCTGGAGTGCAGGGTCCCCACGACTCTCGGACCGGGCCTGGTTTGCTGGCGTCATTCATCTTTTTACTATCTGCAGTGTAAGCCAACATTAAACAAAGTTCAGTTCTCTCTCCTACGCGATTTCTTACCACCGTATCACTGGGGGGGGCCTTTTTTGTTATATCGATATCAATTTGGGTGAAGTAACACACCACAGTCACAAAAATACTCATTCCCAGGGAGCAAGTGACCCCTGCAGGACACATTAGCACCACGACGTTGTTGTGTGGTGGCCTATGCTGCACATGGGCCTTTTGTAGTGAAAAGTGAAAGGCATGCGTGCGCCACCTACTGGCTGAAGTTGAGCAATAGCAGAGCAGATGGCTCCCTACACACACACACACACACACACACACACACACACACACACACACACACACACACACACACACACACACACACACACACACCGAGGTCTTTCACAGTCAGGAGTGAGGGGCATGCATGCGCCATCTAGTGGCTGTGGTTCAACATGAGCACAGCAGATGGCTATAAACACACACAGATCCTTCGTAATGAAGAGTGATGTGCATGCAAGTGCCATCTACTGACCGTGCCTGACATACACACACGCATGCAGGTCTTCATAGTGAAATGCATGCATGCGCCATCTACTGGCTGTGGATGAGTGTGAGCAGCACGGATGGCTCCCTACATACACACACAGGTCTTTCACAGTGAGAGGCATGCAAGCGCCAGCTAGTGGCCATGGTGAGCAATAGCAGAGCAGATGGCTCCCTACACACACACAGAGGACTTTCATAGTGAGGGGCATGCATGTGCCATTTAGTGGTGGTGCCTGACACTGACAAACACTGTGCCCACTTCAGATCATCAGTGAGGGTTGATGTATAAGAGAAATTTTAAGCTGCCCATCGACTCCACAGCATCCCCTCAGTGCTCCTTCAGCTCTCTTATGAGCCCCTCGGTGGACCCCTCCTCTGTAAGTCGTCTCATCCTGGTGAGGAGGGGCCATTGGCACCTTTCATGATGGAGCTGCAGCTGTCAGAGCTGAACAAGGGGTAGAGAAGGGGGCTCAGCACACAACCTTGTGAGGTGCCTGGGCTGAATGCCAGCGTAGAGAATGTGATGATGCCAGTCCATGCATGCTGAGGTCTGTTGGTTAGGAAGTCCTAAACTAGCTGACGAGGGTGGCATTGAGTCCTAAACTGAGGAGTTGGATGGTCAGCTTTGAGGGTCCAACAGTGTGTGTGGTCCATGTCCCCGACATTATTTTGTGAAGTGCAAGGGGTGCGCCATCCTTTGTGGTACTGTGGGGACAATCAGGGTGAGAGGAACGATCTGGAACTTTCCTTTTAATGTGCCCCGGTGCCAGTCTGTCAAAGCACTTCATCACACGTGCCAGCAGTTTGTTGCCAGTCAGACTAAACCCAACATCATGGCACAAGATAGGGTGGCATGGAGTTCAGTGCCACTGCCTCTGCAGCTTTAGGAGGACATCTACGTGGCACTTGCGTGTTCTCCCGGTGTCTGATCCTCAGTATCTCCATTTTATCACTCAAGTTTCCCAGCCCAGAATAAGTTTGCGCGAGTGAATGTGTCCTGTGATGGCCTGGCACCTTGTTCACTGATGGCTTTTCCTTGAACCCAGCACCATAAGGGCAGGCGGTGGCTCCCCACAACCCTAAAACTGATTTACATTAAAGGGATGAACGGACCACCAGAAAGGGCTGAACATTTTTGTAAAACATGGAAACCTGTAGCAACATTGAGGCCAAAAAAACAATCTTGAAACCCATGAAAATAAAGGAGGTGAAGCTGAGCTGGTGCCAGGTTGAAGGGCACCATATACTGGCATCAATGGGGCAGCTGACACAAAGTCTTTTAACTCTGTCGGACAACATGCCAAAGCCAAATCGATTCATCTCCTGGTAGACCCCAAGACAAAAGAATACCACATAAACAAGTCGCGCCACGGAATGCCAGCTGAACGGGTTGAACAAAACCCACCAGGGGGGCTGAGCAACTCTTTTAGAACAAAGAGTGAAGAGCATTTGACTGGGTGTGAATTGGGTATTATGGAGAGGAACTCACCAGGCAGGGGCAATAAAACATCAAATAGCCATTCCAAGATAAATTGTGCCCGCTGCTGAAAAAGCTGTTCATGAAAATGACAGAAAAAGAATGGCAGGCCTTTTAATATCAAGCAGCTGGCACAAAAGCCCAAATGGCTTGGGCACCTTGAATGCTGTGGGCTTTCTTTATATGCAGGGTGTATTTCTCACCCAGCCAGACGCCAACAGTAGAGAGAATGAGGGGGTCTTAGAACAATACAGACAAACCAGAAAACAAGGAATAAACCTCACCATCCATCTTGGAGCCTTTTAAAAGCAGCGAAGGGTGCAGGGAGCTGTTCCAGTGCAGGCAGTGTGGGGTATAAAGAGGGAACTGAGCATGGGTGGGGTGACAGTCCACTGCAAGAGACATGTTCACCCAGACAGATGGGCACTCGGAAAATCTGCAAATTCCGCTTAGCACAACAAACACGGGCAGAACATGCAGACGCCACGCAGACAGCAACCAGGAAAGAAAGTGAACTGGAGAGCCAGCTAAAGACGAAAGAGCAAAATGCCAACCCTCGAGTAAATAAATATGACAGGCAGGTAGAGAGATAGGCATGAAAGGCACTATATAATAATAGATAGATAGAGTGAAAGGCACTATATAATGATAGATAGATAGATAGATAGATAGATAGATAGATAGATAGAAAGGTAATGAAAGGCACTATATAAAAGATAGATAGATCTGAAAAGCACTATATAATAGATAGATAGATAATGAAAGGCACTATATAATAAATAGATTTGAAAGGCACTATATAGATAGATAGACAGATAGATAGATAGATAGAGTGAAAGGCGCTATATACTAAATAGATAGAGATAGTGAAAGGCACTATATAATAGATAGATTTGAAAGGCACTATATAATGATAGATAGATAGATAGATAGATAGATAGATAGATAGATAGATAGATAGATAGATAGATTTGAAAGGCACTATATAATTGATAATGTTGTAGATTTCACTTTAAACAGATACATTTGCCCAACCTGACAAAGTGACAACCTGTTTTCAGAATTTATTAAAAATCCCAGACCTGCAATCTCTCCTTCCTCGACATATTCAGACCCTTTTTCTGTGTCACTTCACATGGTTCTCAGGTCCCTCTCTTCTGCTTGAATTCTCCTTGAGATGTTTCCAGAACTTGACTGGCACCCACCTGTGGATAACTGGACTGACTGCACGTCGCTCAGAAAGGCCCACGTGTGCCTGCATATTGAAGGTCCCACAGTTCAAATTGCATGCCAAGACAGACACCAAACCATGGAGTCCAAGAACTCTCTGTAGACCTCTGTGATTAAACTGTGGTGAGGCTCAGATCAGGGTTAAGGGGATTAAAACATTTTTGAAGCTCTGAGTGTTCCCACTAATGGTGGTCTCAACAGTTGTGAAATGGAAGAAGTTTAGGACCAGCAGGACTCTTCCCAGAGTTGACCGTATGACCAAACTGAGTAAACATGGGAAAAGGGTCTTGATCGGGGAGGTGTCCCAGACCCCAATGCTCACTCTGGCAGAGCTTCTGAAATCCCCCTCTGAGATGGCAGAACCTGCCACAAGGATGAATATGTCAGCAGAGGTCCATCAGGAGCGGCTAAGCAGCCCTTGGGGTCTTAGTGTCTCTGAGAGCAAGTTGAAGATTCTCCGGTCTGATGAGAACAGTACTGAACTCTGCGGGTACAACGCCATGCACTAAGTCTGGTGAAGACTGGGCACTGCTCCTCACCCACCTAATCCCAGTACGGTGGTGACAGCATCATTGCTATGGGGGTGCTTTTCAGTGGCAGAGACTGGGAGACCACTCAGAATTAGTGAGAGGATGAGGTCCCTGAACTAAACCTGCTCCAGAGTGCACCCATCCCCAGACTGGGCAGACAGGACAACGCTGGAGTGGCATCAGTTTGTGTCTCCGAGTGTCCCCGAGTAGTCCAGCCAAAGCCCAGACTTGAACCCAAATGTGTGAAGGGACCTGAAGATCCCACCCAATCAAGCCCAGCGTGAAGAGATCTGCCGGGAAGAATGGAATCAGTTGGTGAAATCCAGGGGTACAAAGCTTGTAGAGATTCATCAAGAAGACTCCAAGCTGGAATTTCTGCCAAAGGGGCTTCCACAAAGTATGAAGGATCTGAATAATTCAGTGAAGGAGAGATTTCACTTTTTTAATTCTTAATAAATTTGATGACCTTTCTAAGAACATGTTCTCACGTTGTCAGGATGGGTTATTGGGTGTAGACCGATGGGCAAACATGGCAAATGTATCCATTTAAAATAAAACCTGCAACATAATAAGGTGGGCAGAAAGTGAAATGGTCTGAGTGGTCTCAATGCATTTTCAGAAATCTGGCAGCCATCTGCCTAGGTGGGCCATACTGAGCACTCAGTAAAAGGAGGGTTGGTTGGCAGAGGCCGGGGGTATGGGGGTTCCACTGTGTCACCCATCTTAGAAGTGACCTGCCTGGTCTTGTCTCGCCACATGTTCTTATGGCCGTATGTTGCGCCACAGCACCTCTTTGACTCCATTTTACACCCCCAGACACGCCAGTTAAGTTAATTAGCAACTCCAAATCGGCTCAGGGCTGCGACTTCACCTCAAGAAGAGTTTGGATTCACAGTAACATCATGTGGCCACCCGCTCTTAAAATCTGACAGCATTCATTACAATGTAAGCCGTCAATTATTTGTTAAATTTAAATTCTGTGACACATCTGTAGCCAACTTCATTATAGGCTCTATAAATAGACTGTGATATTATCTGCGATGCCAGCCTAATGCCACAGTCACACAAGCCAGTCAAACGGGATATCAGCATATCTTTCATTTTCAATCAAATCCTCTGGGGACGGCTGACGCAAAAGAGGAAATTACATTTAGGTGCCTGTCATCGTTATTAAAGAGGCACACAATGCCAAGAGATGATGATCTCCATCAGGAACGCGGCAAAGGAGAAACACAACTCTCGAGCCGTTAAGAACTAAAATAACCTTCCTCATCAAGACCGACCCTCAACGAATTATCACCACCTAATGAATGTGCCAGTGACACGACTGCACAAAAAGTGCGCCACTGCTTATTAAAGGCCGTCCAAGTGACAAGTGGGGCATCCTAAGTTTACTTCATCTACTTTAAGAGTCACACATTAAGAGTGGAAAAAGAAGCACAAGAGAACAGTGGCCGCTGTCTGATGGTCCTCACGGGCCACTCGTCATCAGAACAGGCGGCAGCCCAGTGCTGCACTGGTGTCGATGTGCTGGTGACGAACTGCGAAGAAGGTAAGGGGGGTAGCATGCCAACCAGGAGACAGTGGCCTATAACAAACAAGATGACAGAACGAACACATATGAAGAGATTAGTAAGAGTTAGAAATAACAGATTTAATGTTTTATATAGTTCCTGACATAATGAATGATCTATTTATGATGCATCGAGCCTTCATATCGTTCTGTGATATAAATATATAGTGCCTTTCTGATCTGTCTGACCTGTCAATCTAAATAGTGTCTTTCTTATCACCATTTTAGATTGTACCGTTCATATCTCTGAATGCTACCTGCTGACTCTTCTGGCCATCTGTCCTTCTCTGGAATTCAACACCTCTTGTGTCGATTCAACTGGTTAGCTAATCTACCTAATAATGTGGCATATAGCGCCTTTCATATGCCTCTATAGTACAGCACTCGTTACATATTTACTTACCTGTAATATAGTGCCTTTCATAGCTATCTATCTATAGTATTATATAGTGCCTTTCACATCTATCTATAGTATTATATAATGCTTCATCTATCTATCTATCTATCTATCTATCTATCTATCTATTTATATTATATAGTGCCTTTCACATCTATCTATCATGTTATATAGTGCCTTTCACATCTATCTATAGTATTATATAATGCTTCATCTATCTATCTATCTATCTATCTATCTATCTATCTATCTATCTATATATCTATCTATCTATCTATATTATATAGTGCCTTATCTATCTATCTATCTATCTATCTATCTATCTATCTATCTATATTATATAGTGCCTTATCTATCTATCTATCTATCTATCTATCTATCTATCTATCTATCTATCTATCTATCTATCTATCTATCTATCATATTATATAGTGCCTTATCTATCCATCGTATTATATAGTGCCTTTCATATCTATCTATTTACAGTTAGGTCCCTAAATATTTGGACAGAGACAACTTTTTTCTCATTTTGGTTCTCTACGTCACCACAATGAATTTTAAATGACACAACTCTGATGCAGTTGAAGTGCAGACTTTCAGCTTTAATTCAGTAGGTGAACAAAACGATTGCATAAAAATGTGAGGCAACTAAAGTATTTTTTGAACACAATCCCTTCATTTCAGGGGCTCAGAAGTAATTGGACGATTGACTCAAAGGCTATTTCATGGGCAGGTGTGTTTAAGTCCGTCGTTACGTCTTATCAGTTAAGTAGATAAAAGGCCTGGAGTTGATCTGAGGTGTGCTGCTTGCATGTGGAAGATTTTGCTGTGAACAGACAACATGCGGTCAAAGGAGCTCTCCATGCAGGTGACAGAAGCCATCCTTAAGCTGCAAAAGCAGAAAAACCCATCGGAGAAATTGCTGCAATATTACTAATGGCAAAATCTACAGTTTGGTACATCGTAAGAAAGAAAGAGAGCACTGGTGAACTCAGCAACGTTAAAGGACCTGAGGAACTGAGACAGACAGTCAGCACACTTCGCCACCCTCTGGTCTGATGTAGTATTACAATTACTCAAGCCCTTTAGCTGCCTCCTAATAGCACGTGTGTGACACTATCTATCTATCATATAGCACCTTTCACATTTATCTTTCTATTTACTGTATAGTGCCTTTCATTATCTTCTATCTATCTATCTATCTATCTATCTATCTATCTATCTATCTATCTATCTATCTATCTATCTATCTATCTATCTATCTATCTATCTATGACATGTAGTGCCCTATTATTATTATTAGAATTCTTTTTTTTGTAATAAAATCCACAGCAGTTCTTAGAGTTGGTAAGCAAACTGTAAATCGAATGCCATGTTGTGCTCCCCCTTTTCACTGCCCGACTCGACGGCTCCTCTCCTCTCCTCAAGTCTGCTTCTCTTATGGTCACAAGTGGATTCCCAAATGACCGGCAGCACCGACGCGTTTTGACTTCTGTGTGTCTTCCTGATTAATAGCAAGAGCTGCCATCGACCTGCCAGGAGAGCCAACAACTTCTTTTATTGATAAAATGTTAGGAGTGGTGCGAGCTCGTGATTGATTAAAGTAATCAATGGCGCAATTATCGGATTAAGTGAAAACAAATGGATAGGCTAACAGCCGAGCAGCCCTCACTTTGATACCCTGGAGGAGCTGTGCCACCTCATCGTGTCCTGCCATCGCAGTGCAGCCATGTCCTAGAAGTAAGCAGTAAGGTTTGCAGCTGCAGGACAATCCGTCAGGTTTTACATTTATATTGCATGTATTTATACATATTTATATTTATCTGTCTATTTATTTATTTCAAGACCTTCTGTAAAAAGCCAAATTTCCCTCTGGGTACAGATAAAGTTCTATCTACCTGTCTATCAATTATATAGTGCCTTTCATGATCTATCAATTATATAGTGCTTTTCGTTATCTATTTATCTAGCATATAGTGCCTTTCGTGATGCCTCTATGTATTTTATTGCACCTTTCATGATCTATCAATTATGTAGTGCCTTTCATTATCTATTTATTTAGTATATAGTGCCTTTCATTATCTATTTATTTAGTATATAGTGTTTTTCATGATATTTCTATTTTATAGCGCCTTTCACTCTATCTTTCATAATGGAGCCGTTATCTGTAGGCTACATGATGACATGGTGTAATTGGGGGCACAATTGGCATGGCACCCACCACCCACACTGTGATGGTCTTCCACAGAGCATCGTGAGGCGTCTTTTTACAGCGAAGTGAAGAAGCTGCCCCTGCAGAGCAGATTGGGTGCCATTTGGTCTTTAGGTGCCATGTATGCAGTACCCGCTTTAACTGTGGCAGTCGCCTGGGTGTTTTTAGCCCACACAGCCGGTCATCCTTCATAACTGGTCTGCTGAAGCAGGGAGCAAGGATGGTGGTGGGCAGACGCACGGTTTGCGGGTATCAACCAGTGAGGTGGTGAAGGCCGACAGCCCAGCAGTACACGTTTGATGGCGATGTTTAGGCTGCAGATTCAGCGCAGGGGCGATGTGAGGACACCCAAGGGGAACCACGGGCTAAAAAAATGAAGGCAAACACCGCAGGAAGAAGGAGAGGATGAGGCGAGTGACGATGAAGCAAAGGGGTCTCATCCACAGATGGATGTACTGCCGCTCTGGGGAAACGACTGTTTGGACATTTCTCCTGGTATTTTGAACTGTTTCTGATTTATCGCTTTCATGGATGGACACCTTGATGATCTTTGGTTTTCATGTATGCATTTATTTATTTATTTATTTATTATGAAGTTTCTTGTTTGCACCTTTTGGCACATTGACATTTGGATTGTTAATAAACGTATGCTCTTTCGTTGCCTGCAGTGGGCTTGCGCCCTCCCAGGGGTTTGTTCCTGCCTTCCGCCCTGTGCTGGCTGGGAGTGGCTCCAGCAGACCCCCGTGACCCTGTGTTAGGATATAGCGGGTTGGAAAATGACTGACTGACTGACTGACTTTTGTTGCGCATGTTGGCACAGCGGTGGCGCCGTTCCCTCGCAGTAAGGAGACTGGGGTTCCCGTCTCCCGTGTCATTGCTGTGTGGAGTTTGCGTGTTCTTCCCGTATCTGCGTGACTTTCCTCTTACTGTCCAAAGACAGGCGGGTTAAGAGATGACGGTAACCTGACCCGTCTGTGTGTGTGTGGATGGGCGCCCAGTTCAAGGTTTGCTCCAGCCATGTGCCCTGTGCTAACCGGGATGGGCTCCAGCACCCCTTGTGACCCTAACTTGGATGAAGCGGGTTAAAAAACGACACCACGCGCCTCCTCACTTGATTTTGTTGCCGTCTCCTTGCAGCTTTCCTGTCGCTAGGGGGTGTGTCCCCCGGGGGTCGTGACCCAGCGAAGGCGTTAGAAGGGTCACCCAGTTCGCGGTGTTCTCGCCCAAGCTGTGGATAACAAACCTTCGTCCCTGCCCTTGTTTGTCTGATCTCAGGTTTTCTGACTTTTGCTACGTTTGACTATTTTGCGTCTCATTTTGGTTTTCTGGATCTCACAGTTCAGACCCCTTTTCCCATCTTTCGGTGGTCCTCCCGGTTGCCCTTTGAAAACGTGTTGGCTTGCTGACATCACACCCACGTCCATCCTTGGCTTAGGGCAGGGGTGGTCCAGCTCTTGGCCTGGTGGGCCGCAGTGGCTGCAGGTTTTCATTCTAACCCTTCTCCTAATTGGTTTTCTCTGCTAATTAACTCCTTTACCCTCCACTTTAACGGCCCTGTTTTTAAGGATTCAGTTCTCTAAATGGATTTGTTTCTTCATTAAACAGAAATGAGACGTGAAATGAGCCGACAGATGACCAGCTAAACTGGGATTTCAAACTCCAGCCACTTTCACTCCAACCAGTTCCTTAATGGGAAGCCGATTCTTAAAGCCGTTAGTGAATATCAGGACTTGTTGCTGCTCTCATTCTGTTGAAGTTCTGTTTTAACGAAGACCACCATCGAGATATTTTGACCGAGACCTTCACCTTTCTTTATTTTAAGGTCAACTGCTCATGTGGGGCCTTGTTTTGTGTCTCAGCTGCTCATTTATAGAAAAAGAAACAACTATGGGGGTCCGAGTCACTCAAAACAAGTGAATCAGCAGCCAAAACGGCTCACTAATGAAGACGATGGTTAGAATGAAAACCTGCAGTTCAAAACTCCTGTTAGGGGCTACAAGATGCCCATGCAGGCGCAGGTGGTCAAGGCGATGGGCATCACACCACCAAGGTGACACTTAACACAACTGCTTAAAATTATTATGACAATGAGACAAAAACATTCAGCTGGTGAAGTCCGTCGTTGAGAACGTGGGCTGCATGGGCAAGCAGACCCCAATTACAAAACGCCAATGTGTTCTTGGCAATTTGTCTTCATCTACAAGAAATGAGATCAGCTGAAAGTTTATTCAGGGGGGGCTCCACGGAGGCGGCAGCGACACAATTGCATTCAGCGCGCATCGTGCCGGCGTCTGCAGAGCTCCTGAAGGGACACCACTTGGATCTCAAGTGACTCGGGACAGACGGAATCAGGATGCAGGAGCAGCGCGCTAAGCCGATCGATAACACGACACCTTTAGCGCAGGAGCCGTCAGCGGTGACAAGGCCGCATTGATTTGCTTGGCAGTCGGGGGACTTTGGCGGCCAGGTGTTAATGCGGGAGGACGCGGCTCGACGTCATTGGGAGCCGAGCGACTGACAGACTTGTGGCGTTAACAAGTAGGGATTTCGACAGCACCCCCTCGGTCGGCTTGTGTGTCTGCCATTCTAGCCGAACACTTAATTAGTGAATAAGGGTCTACTGTGGCACTAGATGGCGCCATACCTGCGTATAACCCAACACAGACAGGCGCAGGAGACACACTTGATTTTATTTTACGCCTTCCACGTTTCCAGCAGGCACAACAAAGTCCCGAGCAAAGCACACAATATTCAATCCTTTACTTTTCCTTCTCTTCTTCTCTCTTTTCATTCTCCTCCCGACTCTGGCTCACCCAATAGTCTCCGCTGGCCGCTTATATAAGTCACCCGGAAGTGCTCCAGGTGCCCGTTGCCCCACTTCCGATTGCACTTCCAGATATGGCAGAAGAACCACCCACACGGGCACAGGAACAGCCGCAGTGCCCCCTGGCGGCACCCCAGGATCCTAACGGGGCTGTAGAGAACTCCATCTCCCATGAAGCCCTGCAGAAGTCCGAGGCACCACTGCAACCCGGGGGATGTACTGTTCTGCCCACGCTTGCTCCCCCGGTCCTCTCAGTGAAGAGGCGCCCCGGTCGGGCAAGGACCCCGGCTGTCTGTGACACCACGTTCATAAAAGAAGCAAATTTTGGGGATTTTGATGATTTCTCCATTACCTGCACTGGCCTACAAAGCCCTGCTGGTAGGACATCAAACTTCAACTTCAGGCACATTATCTGCAAACATATGAAGTGAAATTGTGATGGGTACTGATCCTTCAGGACATCAAGCTCATCCATCCTATTCACCAAAAAACATCGAGTCAAAATGTGGGGGTCCTTAAAGTCCTAATGTCTACCACTTATTCTACGTGTCTGGGGTGGGTTCTGCTTTCTAGCATTTCGGTGAGGTCGGCCCTTACCAAGTCCCCAATCACGTCCTCATGTTCAAAGTAATATTGGGGATCCTCTGGACTAATTCCTTTCTTAACTTTAAACAATTCAGTCGTCACTTCTTAGTCTCCGTTTGCTTAAACTGAGAAGGTTCAGCTCCTCCAGGTCTCTACTCACTCCACTCCCGAGTCAGTCGACATGCTCTCCTCTGGACTTTCTCTAGTGCTGCTGTGTCTTTTTAAATATGGAGACTAAAACTTCACACAGACCTCCTGGTGAGGCCTCGCTACCGTGTTATATAAATTAACCGTAGGCTCTCTTGGCTTGTGCTCCACTGTTTTCCTCTAGGGGGCGATAGCTCCCTGGTTGGAATAAGTTCTTTGTAATTGCTGCGTTTTAAGTACCCCGAAACTATAGAGATATAATATAAAAAGGCAATGGCCCTCACATAGTGATACAGCGGTGAGAAATCACATAAGAGAAAATAACTTTGCTTTCTTTAATGACGATTTACACCGCACAACAGATGAGGAGGCCATGACAACACTTTGTGTAGAGTCTGCCATTTTCGTCGCTGCGCTGGAAGGATTTTCTGGATCGGATGACGTTATCTCCCATCCGTCCGTCGGCTTCAAAGGTGTGCTGGGCAATGAGCCAAGGTTTTATACTCTCTCTCCATGTGCAGGCCCTTACTTAGGTCAATCATGCCATTCCGTTCCATGACTCTTAACACACAGAAATAGCGCATGTTGCCCATTAGTCTTTGTCTGTCTTGTCCTATGCTTGGCCTGGCAGTTCTAAATGCTGAGCCCCTGTGTGCTAAATCTGCTCTGTACATGTGAGTGGATTTATAAAATATTTTTTGCACTGAGCACAGTGACATTAAACTTATATTCCTATTACATCCACACATCATGGCAGCCTAATAACCCAACCCCTCATTAGCTTCTGACCACTGGCTGGATGTACATAGTGATGAGTCCACTGGGACTCCCAGGTCCTTCTCATGAGGGGTACTTAAAAGTTTCAGACTCCCCAAATGTTTATTCAGATCTCCCACTTCTTCGTCCAACATGTCATACTTGACATTTACTTCAATTCAATTTTGTTTGTCCAAGACCCTCTACATTATCTGCCCTCTCGACATAATCACCCAAGGCCGCGATCTTCGCTGCATGTCTTCTGTCTAAAGAGCTGCCATTTCTTTTCAGCTTTTTCTTTTGGGAAGATGTTGTCAGCATGCTGGAGTAGTTGGTTTGCTGCTTACCCACAACAAATTTTATAATACAGGTTCCTAACAGGAAATCCTGCCAACTACGCCAATTGTGGACACTAGGGGGGCATCACCGAGGCCCTAACCCCAGGCACAACTCCACAGACACCAGTCCTGGGATTGAAACAAGTGCTTTTATTTAACAAATGCAACTTTAACAGGTTTCTTTTCCTTTACTTCAGCACAGTAATACAATTCTTTCTCGTTTTTCCCCTCCACTCCTCCCAGGTGAGTTTCGTCCAGCCACTCTCCTGACTGCAACTCGCCAGGCAAAGTGGAGGGCTCTCCTTTAACTCTGACCAGGAAGTATTTCTGTTGGTTAGGCCATCGTCTGCAGGAAGGACTGGCGGGACTGGCGGGACTCCTGAGTCAAAGGCGGTCAATTCCTGACACCCTAAGGAGCTCCCTGGTGCCCTGTGGGTGTCCAAACTGGGGCATCGATAGATAAATGTGAAAGGCACTATATGACAGACAGACAGACAGATAGATAGATAGATAGATAGATAGATAGATAGATAGATAGATAGATAGATAGATATAAAAGGCACTATATGATCAATAGATAGATATGAAAGGCACTATAAGATAGATATATAGAAAGATAGAAAGGCACTATATAATAGATATAGATAGAAAAATGTGAAAGCACTATATGATAGATAGATAGATAGATAGATAGATAGATAGATAGATAGATAGATAGATAGATAGAATGGCACTATATAATGATAGATATAATAAAAGATAGATAGAGTGAAGGAACTATATAATGAAAGATAGATAGATAGATAAATAGATAGGAAAGGCACTATATAATAGAAAATCTTTATTTTCCACAGGCTTTTTACAGACGCTCAGTAATAAATTTAAATAAATAAATAAATAAATAAATAATGTTATTATGTTATGACAAACAACAAACCCCTAATTATAATTTATAGAGTTATAAGTTTTCATTTAAGAAGCCACACCTGTAATGCTTTCCTAATTAAAAAAACAGTGTGGTACAGATACCCAACAACTCTGCCCTGGATTAGTGGGTTAGGAAAGTGGATGAATGGAATGCTATTGGAACAAATATATTTCTTCATTTCTCTGATAATAAAGGCACTATATAATAGAGATAGCACTATATGATAGATAGATAGATGTGAAAGGCCCTCTGTGGTGTTTACTCGTCTTCATCAATGTTTTGCCCTGCTGACTTTACTGTGTTGTCGTTTCAGTAGTTTGACCCTAACCCTATGGTCGTTGCAGGATGCTGTAAACATGAAGCACAACACTTGGCACACACCATTCATATACCTACAGACACATTTCACTTGAAGGGTCCTGGTGAGGATGTTTACCATTGTGGGTACAACTCAGCCAGGTTGACCAGCACCTCGAATACCAAAATCAAACAAAAATCGGGTCACCTAATGACTTGGGTGCCACTAATCGGTTCGACATTAAAAGCTGACTACCCAAAATTGACTGCAAGTTTGATTTCTAAAAGTCGATAACAAGAGCAGAGTGGACAATGCAGCGTCGTTAATCATGTCTTTTGATCTAGAAATAGCTGCCATTACTGGATTCAGACTCTCTGATATGAGCAGCGCTTGGTCAGCAGAGTCCAGCGGCCAGCGGTAAGCAGATGTACTCTGTCAGCTACTTAGGGCCTCAGAGAAGAAATGCTGAAAATGAACACATCGCGGGCTCTTGTTTGCTGTTGCCTGACTGACTGTCAATTTAAAGTACAGTAAGTAAAGCTGTAACAGACACACACACTTGCATACATAGATAAAGATCCATGCATATGCAGACACAAAAATGCTAACATATATAAATGCATATGTCTGTAAGCATATTTGTGTGTGTTAATCTATGGAGATGCGTGAGTGCGTATACATGCATGTACTTGTGTGAATCATACATACCCACTTTCAAGTCATGCATGCGTACTGCAGGAGTGTATACGTGATTCTGTTCATATGCAGCACACAAGTGGATGTATGTATGTGCACTCACAAATACCATATATAGTATCATTGGTGCTTCATAAGCCTTAGTCAAATCAAATATTTTGTTTGTGTTAAATGGTACATTGTACTTTTTGGGTGTGGCCAGAAGAAAACCAAATGTGGTGGGTGTGGCCAGAAGTGAAATGGCATGATTGTGGCAATGTGTGCATTGTAGGTATGGCCACATGCAAACTGAACACGGTGGGCGTGGCCACCTGCAAACGGCATGTCGTCCGAGTAACCATATGCAAAGTGCACAAAGTGGGTGTGGCCTGTGGCTTCTACACTGCTTATTGTGGACATGGCCACAGGTGAAAAGGGCGGCACGGTGGCGCAGTGGTAGCGCTGCTGCCTCGCAGTTAGGAGACCCGGGTTCGCTTCTCGGGTCCTCCCTGCGTGGAGTTTGCATGTTCTCCCCGTGTCTGCGTGGGTTTCCTCCGGGCACTCCGGTTTCCTCCCACAATCCAAAGACATGCAGGTTAGGTGGATTTGCCGTTACTAAATTGGCCCTAGTGTGTGCTTGGTGTTTGTGTGTGCCCTGTGGTGGGTTGGCACCCTGCCCAGGATTGGTTCCTGCCTTGTGCCCTGTGTTGGCTGGGATTGGCTCCGGCAGACCCCCGTGACCCTGTATTCGGATTCAGCGGGTTAGAAAATGGATGGATGGTCACAGGTGAACTGGTAGCAGTGTAACAACCAAGTCCACGTATCTCAGTCAGCCTCGTGTTTGTGTGGTAAGCCTTCTTGTGGCTTAGTGCCCTACATAAAATAAAGACAGGAAAGAGGAAGAATCAACTTAGTCAAAAAATAAAAGTAAGAATAAATAAAATATCAAGGCATTAATAACGTTAAAATGAAGGCAAATATGACAACCTTTTGTTGGCTATTGGCACTTTCTTTTAGCTTGATGGAACGAAGTGTCATTAACAGTGCGTTTATCGATCTACGTGTACTGTAAAGTTAATGACATAACAGTGTTGATAGGATTCACAATGAAAGGCACTGCAGTATGTAAAAAGGAGCACAGCATAAAGTAAAGAACTTCAGGTTTAAATGCCTTAAATGCTCTCATTTCTAAGTTTTACCCCAACCACTGACGTACTGCAGTGCCCACCTATGAAAGAAAGAAAAAAAAAAAAAGTGACCAAATGTGATGAAACAGCGCACTCTGGTGGCTGTTTTCAAAATAGCAGCACAAATGTAGATAAAGGAGAGAGAGGCGAGGTTAGCAGCCTGCACACAACAAACCACTTCAGGATCCCAAATTAGGATCCGAGTGCAGCCGTGCAGCCTCAGCACCACACCTCTCAATGGAGTGGAACAGGAGCAGGAGGAGGCCTCCCAGAAATATCAGCCCATCCATTCTCTGCATTTGCTTCAGTTCATTTTGGGTCAGTAAAGAACTATGAACTATACCTGGATGGGATACCAGTCTCATACACCTGCTCATACTGGGACTTTTTAGAGTTCCCAATTAATCAAACGGGCAAGCATGGTGGCACAGTGGTTCTCCTGCCTTGCCACAAGGAGGCCCAAGGAGTTTGCATGTTGTCCCCACGGGTTTCCTTTGGGTACTCCAGTTTCCTCATCCAGCTCAAAGACACACAGGTTTGGTGGACTGCTAATTATAAATCGTTCCCTGATATATGTGTGTGTGTGTGTGTGTGTGTGTGTGTGTGTGTGTGTCGTCCTGTCCAGGGTTTGTTCCTGTCTTGCAATGTGATACATGTGATCCTCCCGATTTTGAGCATTTTGGTAAATAAACAACTTTAATAAAAACTGAGAATTTCTCAAGTTTTATTACTGGTTAGGGCTGCACTTAGAGGTGCCCTCACCCCATATAAAATACTTATAAAGGCCAAACACAAAACCTTTACAAAAATATTCATATTAAAAAGTAACGCGAAAACAAATTACAAAAATTGGGAGTCGTCTCCTCTCGACTTTCTCATATACTCAGATATGGGGACGGATATTTGAGGAGTAAACCGCAAGACAATGATTATATTTTTATATTATGTACATTAAAGAACCATCAACAACACATTGAATCAAATAAATAATATATTGAACAAATTATAATAAAAGTAAAATTGAATAAACCGGACTGTGCAGGTACATTAATAAAAAAGTACCGCTTCTGGTTAGCGGAAATAACCCAAAAGTTGACAGAAACCTACGTGTTGTACCTCATACTTGTACGCAGATTTTGGTTGGCCGAAGTCAAGTTATCATCCACACACACACACAATTCCAAAAATGGTATTTTCGGACTCAAGGAGGTCTAAAACATCAAGATTCATCAAAATCTGGAAATAGAATTTTTAGATGATTACAATTCTTTCCCTACACTTTGAATTTTTAGATGATTACAATTCTTTCCCTACACTTTGTATAAGAGAAAGTAAATAAAAAGACCCGATATTCACAAAAAAACAGAAATGGACTGCAAACCACATAAAGCGAATTCCCTAATAAACCCAGAACAATTAAGAGACAAGTCAGTTCTTAATAATTGGACATTGAAATTGAACCCAGGATGCTGGATAATGAGGTGGGTGACACTAACCTCTCTGCCACCGTGCCACCCAAATCTAATCTAATTGACATACTGTATGCAGTGCGACATTCAAAAAGTGTTTTTATTTAATTCTGGGTTGTGCTTTAAATCCATCCATCCATTCATTATCCAACCCACTATATCCTAACACAGGGTCACGGTTCCAATTTAGGGCATAAGGTAGGACCAAGAAAGGGACAGAATGCCACTCGCTCACACAAGACTGAAACAACAACAAATTCAACCCACAGCACCAACCAGCACTGAGAGCACCACCTCTTCTGGCAGGATAGAAACATCAAGTCAAGTCAAGTCGGGGAGCATGCACTGCTACAGCACGTTGTCGCACCCACCAGACGATGAAACAACCCGGAATCCCGGTTGGCAAGTCCCACCGTCCGGAAATGCCCCTTCATCTGCCGCAGTCAGGTGTTATGTGGGTGACCCCTTGGCCTGGTCCAGCCACTCGGGTCCTCGACAGTCAGCTGGCTCACCCTCGGGGAATTGCGCCACATGGCCGTAGTGCCATAACAGATGCAGGTAACGTGCCTCATTTGGGACCCCCGTGAGCAACACAAAGTCAAACCAGCGGCACCCAAGGACTCTCCGAAGAGACACACATGAAGGAGTCCAGTCTTCGTCTCAGGTCACTGGAGAGCGTCCATGTCTCACAAACAGGAAGCACCAGGACTCTAAAGACTTGGACCTTCGACCTTTTACCGAGATATCAGGGGCGCCACACACCCCTTTAAAGTGACCTCATGACCCCCCATGTTCTCCCAATCCGTCTACTGACTTCATAGGAAGAGTCGCCAGAGATGTGAATGTCGCTGCCAAGGTAGAAACATCAATTTATTCAAATACAGAAATTACTCTACTGAAGTTTTAGTCTGATATCTGAGGATGGTGTTTAAGACATGATTTCATTAAATTATTTTATTATTCATTTACTTATTTAAGAAAGGCGTGATATAAAATGAAGGCTGCCTGATTATTGTATGGAACTGGGAACAGCATGAACTGGATGGCCAACTGGGATGGATACTAATTGATGACACTGGAAAACGTGTTCAATTCAGTCAAAAGGATCCAACCTGGAGAGATGAGAGACTCAACTCAAGGCAGGGATTAAAAATAGAAGCAGCAATTATTCCTTTAAAGGTAAATTGTCTTCACATGTCGGGCCGGCTTTTGATCATCTGTGTCTCAGAGCTGAAATTCTACTAAACTGAGCCGTGTAAGCACACATATTTTCCAAACGCAAGCAGTCAAAATACCAAGAGTGAAATGAACTGATCAAAGGCAGTTTGTCAATTTTCATTTCACCGTGCAGTGATATAAAATGGAAAATCACAGTGGGACGTAGTGGGGCATTATTGGAGCGTACCTTCCGCCTTGACGCTGCCTTTCAACCAGAAGAAGCAGCTCTGCTAGCGATCAGCAGGAAGAAATGTTTGTACGGGTGGGCGATTTGAACTTTCGGGCTGCAATTTTCACTTTCTAAATGCTGCTCTCCGAACAGACAGAGTCAGTCTGAACTTGTTCAAGGACAATGCCATGCTGAAATCGTCCCAGCTGTACGCGTGGCGTGAGGAGGTGACAATTTTAGGGACACCGCAGGCAGTGAGTGAATAGCAGGAGGGTACATAAGGTCGGGTGGGTGTGTTAAGTTGGCCAAGGATAAACGCGGTCCGCGCCTCATCGTGTGTTTGCTGTTGTGACGTTCATATTGAAATCGGTAACAAAAAATGTTGGGAAAGTGAAAATGTCGTGCCATGAAAGAATTCATTTTTGTTACATTTTACATCAGTCAGACATATTTCAGTCTCCTGGCAGTGTGAAGGGCGTATGCTTTGGACCATCAAGAGCTACAGGAACACCAGGAAGTATCAAAAAGGGTGTTCAGCGCTCCAGTCACATTCGACATTTCAGAGCAGGTAAATCAATTACGCTGATAAATCATTTCTTTGTACTCCTTTATTTCTTTTCTAACTCAATTCAACTGCTCATACTAGCAGCCTGCTAATTCAGACTTTTTTCTATTATACTGCAATGTATATTAGGAGTGAAAGATGAATCAAAAAGGATGTTAAATATATTCTCTCTTTGGCAACATATTTCTCGTTTAAATTTTTTGGTTCTTCATTTCTCCTTATACAAGTTCTTCTATTAGGAATTTATTTCTTTGTTTTCGCATACTCCTTGGGGTCAAAGTGCAAGGTCAGCCATTATACAGCAGCCCTGGCGCAATTGCAAGTTAACGGCCTTGCTCAAGGGCCCAGCAGAAAAGGATCCCCTTTGGCAGTAACGGGGATTTGAACCTGCAGCTTTCTGGATACCGGCGCAGAACCAACATCTCTGTCGTGGTTACTGGGAAGGGATACGTTATATAACGGTTCAAGTGTGAACTGCATTTTCAAAAAGAACACTCTCCCGGGGAGCATGTGCCCATGTTGGATACATGTGTCTGCTGCCCGCACATTCACACTGCAAGCTCAGCCTCTCACCATTCATCATCATATACATTTACCCCAACTTCATGAGCCAATCAAAGCCAGGACTCCACATATTCCGGGCCTGTGGATTTAGGCAGAAAAGCAGGTCTGGTAACTGCTGCTCTTTTAACTGCTTCATTATACCTCACCGTCTCACTCAACCCCTTGAGCACAGCTTCTCAGACAGGCTCCGCCCCTTCTGACAGCATCTCTCCATCCCAGTCTCCGCCCCTTCTGACAGCATCTCTCCATCCCAGTCTCCGCCCCTTCTGACAGCATCTCTCCATCCCAGTCTCCGCCCCTTCTGATGGCATTGCTTCATCCCAGGCTCTGCCCCTTCGGACAGCATCTCTCCATCCCAGGCTCCGCCCCTTTGTACCACATCTCTCCACCACAGGCTCCGCCCCTTCTGATGGCATCTCTCCATTCCAGTCTCCACCCCGTCTGACAGCATCCCTCCAACCCAGGCAGCATCCCTTCTAAAGGGCACTGCTCCATCCCAGGCTCTGCCCCTTTGTACCGCATCTCTCCATCCCAGGCTCCACCCCTTCTGTCAGCCTCTCTCCATTCCACTCTCTGCCCCTTCTGACTGCATCTCTCCAACCCTGGCGGCGCTCCTTCCGATGGCATTTCTCCATCCCAGACTCTGGCCCTTCGGACAGCATCTCTCCATCCCAGGCTCCGCCCCTTTGTACCACAGGTCTCCATCCCAGGCTCCGCCCCTTTGTACTGCATCTCTCCAACCCAGGCGGTGCCTCTTCTGAGGGCATTGCTCCATCCCAGGCTCTGCCCCTTCGAACAGCATCTCTCCATCCCAGGCTCTGCCCCTTCGGACAGCATCTCTCCATCCCAGGCTCCGCCCCTTCTGACAGCATCACTCCATCCTAGGCTCCGCCCCTTTGTACTGCATCTCTCCAACCCAGGCGGCGCCCCTTCTGATGGCATCTCTCTCCCCCAGTCCTTTCCAAGCTCTGCCCTTTCCGATTGCACCTCTCTGAAGCTTTAAATGCTCAGATCAATTCGACAAAATTCTTTCTTGAATCTGTGGAAGAAAATATTACTTTTATATTTTATATAAGTAAAATAAACTGCAAACAAATTTCCCTTTGGGCTTATAAATTCTAAATAATTTATGCAGATTTTTACAAACAATTGTTCTTTATCTATAAACTATCTAAATATGGCATTTCCAACAAAAAATGCTACATAAATATCACTGTGAACCTCGCCTAAGGCCCTAAAGTAGAAACACAGAAACAAAGCCCTGTGTCTGTAAAGTACCTTGAGATGGTGTTCACTACAAAGAAGCCCAATATGAACCAAGCACCAGCTCCAACTCACAGTATGCTCCAGTAGCTTTCACTATGGAAAGACGTCATTTAAAATGTCCTAACCACTGACTCACTGACCCAGGGGACGTCGCTTCACCACCCAGTGCCAACAGTGTAGAGATGTGCACAGAAATAAATACATTATGCACTGCAACTGCTTTGAAATGATATTCATTACAGAAAAGTGCTACATAAACATCCCACCGTCCCAAGGCTTAGTTCTATCACTCCAGGTGAGTCATTTCACTTGCAAGCACTCCCCTTGTAGAAACCTGGAAACCAGTGGTACTCCTGGGATGGTGTTAACTAAGGCGAGTACCCCAGAAAATCTCGATCCTCATCAGTGGCTCACTAAGTGAGCCCATTCAACTGTGGAGAAATAAGAGCTACACTGTAGCGCAGGGGGGTCCAACTCCAGTCCTGGAGGGCCGCAGTGACTGCAGGTTTCATTCTAACCCTCGTCTTAATTATTTTCTGCTGCTAATTAACTTCTTTTGCCTTAATTAGCAGCCAAACAACAATGAGACACAAAACAAGCCAACACACGACCAGCTAACCTCACACAATATCTGATAATAAAGAAAAGTGAAGGTCTCAGTATGGGTGACCTGCTCAGGTCGGCAATACATTTTGACAGTTATTAGAAACAAACAGAAAATCGACAGTTTTAGAAACAACTGCTGTGGTAGAATGAGAGCAGCAACAGGCATGGAATCAAATAACGGGTTTAATTAACAGCAAGAACCGGCTTCTCATTAAGAGATTGGTTGGAGTTTGAAGGCCTGATTTAGCTCTTAATTCACTTCACGTCTCATTTCTATTTGGATCCCATTTAACCCTTTTGGCCCTGGATTTCCTGCTTTTATGGCAAAAATTATTTTGTGACATTATTCTACTTTTGGGGTGTCTAGAAAGCTCAAAAATGAAAACAACAAGAAAATGATCAATATTATTATACAACAGCTGGCAAATACTTCAATCTTCTTGAGCAAATAAAATTAAAAGTGGAGCTACTTACTATGTGGGAAGCGTCCATTTTCACTTCCGTGTTTCGCTGAACTGTATGCCAGTCTCTCCAGTGTGCGCTAATAACGGCTGCAAATGTACCTGTGCTTTACAAAAACGGCTGCGTTATAGGCTGTCAGGGCCGAAAGCAGGGCTGTGGAGTCGGAGACAATTTTGGGTACCTGGAGTCGGGGTCGGAGTCGACAAAAACGTACAGACTCTGACTTCTAATAAATTTAAATTGTAATGAAAACAATACAGCAAGTTCAAATGTCCCATTTCACAAACAATAGTCCTAATGAAGTCCTTCTCTGATGTAAGAATAAAGCCCAGTGCATAGTTGTGTTACTACTAGCGTGAAGTTCAGCTGAGCGATTATACATCCTGACATTCACTTATTGTAATCTGGATTATGGTACGTTACAAAAAGGGTTTTCATTTGATTTCAGACTAGGGGGCTTCGCTCGCCAACCCCAGTTTTTGTTTTTCCAGATACACACTTTTTAAGATTTATTTTTCTTTGAATTGTTGCTATTTCATTAGTTTCACTTTTATTTCAGAACTTCTGTAAAAACAATAGTTGGAATCTTTCGAGTCCAATTATGCTGAATCTTTTAAATGAGGTCAGTGAGACTTTTGTGTTTAATGACTTTGTACCCTAATTCAGGACGGGTTTCTCTGTTTGGAACTTCAGCGCAGACAAAACGATCTTCAGCATCAGCAATTAATAATTTTTTTTACAAAGTAACCAAATATTTCAATTTATGAAATTCTCTTGACTTAAACTTCAAAGCCTTACAATCATCTGTGTCCATATATTCAATCTCTATTCGCCTTTTCATTATTTCTCCAAGTAATAATTTCCAATTTCTCTTTCTTTGTGCGAATGCGATCTTTACTTTCTTTGTTTTGTCATTTTTTCAGCTTTCATATTCTGTATCTTGCTCTGCGTGTGAGTCTTTTGAATCCCAGTTGTCATTTTCTCTAACCTGCTCTGCGCGTGTTTGTCCCTCTTGTTTCTTAACCTCTTTATGACGTTTTACTTTGTTTTCTACTCTTTGTCTTTTATTTCTGACCTCGCTTTCTCCTGCTTTTATTTCAATGACACCTGGTCCGTGGTGATTATTTTCCCTTTTTCGAGTAATAATTTCTATTTGTTTGCGCTCCTGCGATCTTTACTTTCTTTTTTTTTTTATACATTCTAATTTTCCTATTTTCATATTCTTTAACTTTCTCCACATGTGTATCGCGCCGTTTTTTTTTTTGAGCCTTTCGAATTCCACTGCTTTCATAATCTCTGATCTGCTCTGCATGTGTTTAGCGCCAACGTCCAGATTGGACCTGCTTTTTTATTCAATTCCACTTGTTCTGGGCTGATTATTACTTTCCTTATTTTCTGAATTTGCACCCCGATTATTCTTTTTCTTTATTTTCTCTCCAACACTTTTGAGTCTCTCTTCTCCGTGCTGCTTTCTTCTTCACTTTGTCGTCTACGTTTCATTTATAACGTATTGTCCTTATACGCTTTACATGCGCTGACAGCCCTGGATCTGCGTGTGCTCAAAGCCTCCTTTACACGACTGAGTGTGTGTCTGGCTGCCCGTGCTCTTATTTATTTGTAAGTCTTGCAAGAATCTCGTGTTCTACGTCATCGCGAGACGGTCCTGAGTCAATCTCTTGGCACAAAATCTCATGTTTAAGGTCCCCGTGAGACGCTCTGTGGCCAATCTCTTTAGTCTCGCGGGTCTTTTAAGTGCCTTCCAAGATCTTCACATGAAGATCACGTCTCGACACCCTACTGTTTCTCTCCAGGATTTTTTTTTATAATAGAGGGATATAATGTGCTTAACAAGTTCATTTGAGTGTAGACACTTATAATGACGGAGGTGGAGGTGTGTGCTATGGCCTGATGTGTGTTCAGGGGTTCTTGTCTTTCGTTTAAACTGGCCAATACAGTAGAGAGTCAGCTTCCTTGCCAGTAGTTCTGTGGTTAAATGACGTGGATGTTGCCTTCCTTCAATCAACGTGCAAAATACATCAGCGTATTAAATACAGAGAAGTGCCGGAAACTAAGGAGTCAGAGTCGGAGTCGAAGGACTTATCTACCGATTACACAGCCTTGGCTGCAAGCGTTAATAAGGAAAAGAATTAATTCAGGGGACAGAATCTTTAAAAAACAAGGACATTAAAATGATAGGAAAAAAAAATAATTAGCAGTGAAAACTGGTCACTGATTAGGAAAAAGGGTTAGAAAGAAAACCTGCAGCCACTGCGGCCCTCCAGGCCCGGAGCTGGACACCCCTGCTGTAGCGGTTCAGCTGCTCGAGCTGGTGGTCTCTATAAAACTGCGTGTTTTGTCACAGAGTGGATGGGAAATGTCACTTCCAGTCTGGACATTTGCACAGTGGTATCTGCCACTGGTCAGTCACAGACCCTCAGTAACAGCACCCCTGTAAACACTCTGAGTTTCTGAGTACAGGACGAGCCTTAAAGTTCTGGCAAGCAGGGCGCCTCCTAGTGGTGACAGCTACACTCTAAGGCAGCGCGCAGCACCTTACCTCACTACAAGTGTAATAAATAACATTTTAGATCACAAATCTCAAGATTACAAATCCAGTACTCGGTACTGAACTGATGGATAGCCCAGGATGAGTCACTTCAGCTGCAACAGCTAACATTTAAAAAACAAATACTGAAACAAACAGTTAAATCACTTTAGATAATCAGTATCGTTTAATCCTGCCAAGGCTCCATGCTGAACAGAACAACACTTTCTCATTCAGTTCAAGAGTTAACAATCACAGTATGGGGCAGGCCATTATTAAAAAAAAAAAAGGCTCAATCCCCCTTGCCTTCAGTTTTCTCACGGCCCCCTTTTAACTGCACACTGCTTTCTGTTTACTTTCAGATCATTAACAGATGAACACCAAAGTAATATAACAGTAAATAAGACGGACCACTGACTTACATGAGAAGAATACACGGCTGAAAAAACAGCAGCAATGTGGCATTCATTTCACTTTTCCTAGTGCTTTAACGGTGGAAAGTCTTCATGTACTGCGGTGGGTTGGCACCCTGCCCAGGATTGGTTCCTGCCTTGTGCCCTGTGTTGGCTGGGGTTGGCTCCAGCAGACCCCCGTGACCCTGTATTCGGATTCAGCGGGTTAGAAAATGGATGGATGGAAGTCTTCATGTAATTTCCCAAATTTGGATTTCAGTTTTTCAGTTTGACGCGTATCTGTCAACATAGAGGTACAAGTCAGTCAGTCAGTCAGACACAGGGTCACGGGGATCTGCTGGAGCCCATCCCAGCCAGCACAGGGTGCAAGGCAGGATTAAATCCCGGGCAGGGTGCCAGCCCACGGCAGGGCACACACACACTAGGGAGAATTTAGAATCGTCAATGGACTGTGGGAGGAAACCCACGCAGACACGGGTAGAACATGCAAACTCCACGCAGGGAGGACCCGGCAAGCGAACCCCAGGTCTCCTAACTGCGAGGAAGCAGTGCTACCCACTGCGCCACCGTGCTGCCCAGAGGTAGAAGTGAACTGTCTAATTCGTTCCATTCTTTTTCAATACGTGGCTAGATGCTGGGTAGAGCCGGCCTGCTACACTCATGCATGCAGCGATGTCTTACTCACACTGGGCACATCCACAATCTCAAATGGGAGAAAACTGAAGTATCAGGAGCAAAACCACACAGACAGCTGGCGGGCTCGGATTTAAGACAGCGGCACTCACCAATGTGCCAACATGCTGCCTATCAGTCAGTGAAGTCCTTTTTGATGTAACACCTTTCACAAAGGTAGAGATCACAAATGGCTTTGCAGTGCAGTGCAGTTTGAAAACACAACACAACACAACACAAGGCTTAACTATAGAAGTAACAGTGACATTTCAGAAGAGACACAAACAGGGCCCTCTGAAACACTGCTAACTTAAAATGACAACTTTGGCAATTTATGTCTGTAAACTCAAATTGACAAAGATGATATTAAAAAGTAAAACACAGAAAAGATGGACAGAATGACCATTAATAATAATAATTCTTTACATTTATATACAGTGATCCCTCGCTATATCGCACTTCGATTGTCGCGGCTTCACTCCATCACGGATTTTAAATGTAAGCACATCTAAATATATATCACAGATTTTTTGTTGGTTCGCGGATTTCTGCGGACAATGGGTCTTTTTACTTCCTGTACTTGCTTCCTCAGTTTGATTGCCCAGTTGATTTCATACAAGGGACGCTATTGGCGGATGGCTGAGAAGCTACCCAATCAGAGCTTGTACTACATATTAACTAAAACTCCTCAATGATATAAGATATGCTTCCCGCGCGGTGCTCGATTGTTTGCTTTTCTTTCTCTCTCTCTCTCTCACTCTCTCTGACATTCTCTGCCTGACAGAGGGGCTGTTTGCCTAAAGGATACGGACGCTCCTCTAAAAATGCCGCTTTATCGTGGTGCTTCGGCATACTTAAAAGCCCAAAAGCATGTATTGATTTTTTGATTGTTTGCTTTTCTCTCTCTCTGACATTCTCTGCTCCTGACATGCATTCCTTTGAAGAGAAGATACATTTACATTCTTTTAATTGTTAGAAAAAACTGTCATCTCAGTCTTGTCATGGAGGACAGTTTAAACTTTTGACTAAAGGGTGTTATTTCATGTCTAGAGGGCTCTAATAATGTTAACAGTGTGGGAGAGTTTATAAGGGCTTAAAATATATAAAAATAACCATACAAACATATGGTTTCTACTTCACAGATTTTCATCTATAGCGGGGGGCTCTGGAACGCAACCCCCGTGATCGAGGAGGGATTACTGTAGTGCTTATCTCACTACTCAAAGTGCTCTCCATGCAGGGAGGACCCGGGAAGCGTGTAGCAAGGCTACATAACACGACAAGAAGGTTTACGTTCTGGACTGGCCGTCACTGTATTATACATCTAAGAAAGATCTCCTCAGGCACAATTGTGGACGACCAAGTTCTGGGAGGACCCCACCCGGTAAGGATTCCAGCTGCCAGTTGCTGGCATCATGTTGGCATAGCCTCTAAGCAGGGCGAGAAATTTTTTTTTTTTTGAGGGGAATGGCGGATCGAGTCGGGGGGTGGAAGCAGAAGGTAAAGGAGCACGGCTATCAACGTTTAGAGAATATATCATGATCAGACTTCACCCAGAGACGTCTGCTATTTGTTGGTGACCACCCTGAACTTGAAACAGTGAGGCAAATCCCTGAGAAGAGGCCAGGGGTGGTGGCATATGGGCCTGAGGGTCTCTCGGTGCTCCCGTGGGCAAGTCAGACTCGTGTCCAAGTTCTTCGGGACAGTCAGCCACTAAGCCGTTTTCGCCTCGAGGACTGTTTTTTCCCCTCCTTCATGCAGTAAGAGCTGTACTATAGGATTCTTCGCTGTTTCACGGCCTACGTCTAATCTTTCTCTTTTTGAGATCCTTTTTTTTATGTTTTTTTCAAACCGGGGATTCAGATTTGGCTGCTGGGGGTATGGAGGCTGGGGAGGGCATCTGGGGATAAAAGGATCACTAATGAGCACTCAGTCACCGGGCGTGCAAATGTACCAACATTGGATTACAATACACTTAACCAGTCCAACTTCCATCTGATTTGGGTGGGGCGCATATGGCGTCCGGATAAGTTGCCCTCCACATTTTGCTGCCAGTAATTTTCACCACCACTATATTTTGCCCCGGTATTTATGTCCATATCTATAATTGCAACTAAAAATTTTATAAACCTTACCCAACATTGAAAATAAAAAAAGTTCACTCAGGTAGTGTTCTTATCAACATGTTCCACTGAAAATAGTATGCATGATGGCCACCATAAAAGGTGAGTATTGTACTTAAAATTTAAACTGTGTTATGTGGTATAGTATTGTACGATTGTACTGGATTTCACAGTTTTTTTGCCAGTAATACGGCCATTTCACGGTCACCACTCACCCCATCGAGTATTACTTTCTCACTGAAAGTGTTATTTTTGCATCATGACTAAACCTAAAATCAACTTTATAAAGTTTCACTATGGCAGAAAGAATTTCATCAGTTAGAGGTAAAAGAAAATTGATAAGATGATCCATTCATCCATTAACCAACCCGCTATATCCTAGCCACAGGGTCACGGGGGTCTGCTGGAGCCAATCCCAGCCAACATAGGGCGCAAGGCAGGAAACAAACCCCGGGCAGGGCGCCAGCCCACCGCAGTGATAGATGATGATAACCACATTTACGTGTTTTCAAAGAAAACAGTCGATGAATAACATGGAGTCTGGGTCTGTGAAAAACGTTCCATCTTCAAAGGACGTGTTTGGACAGTTAGTTTGGAAGGCCCAAAAGTGGTAACTAAGCATAATCATGCAGCTCAAGCTGCAAAACCGGAAGCATTGCGATTGGTTGATGAAATCCGGCAACACGCAACAACCACAAACAAACGACCACAACAAATTGTTGCATCCGTTGTTGCAGAGTCACGGCATTGCTTCCTGGAAAAGACTCACTGAAATGAACCATTCGTTACGTTTGAAATCACAACGGTGCTCCTGCTTTGCCAAACAGCGTTCAAGACTTTAGTAATTCCACAAAATGATCAAGAAATTATTGTTGATGGCAGTGCGCAACAATTTTTGATGTACAACTCTCAAGACGAACTGCTCCCAGGTCACATGCTTATTTTTTTCCACTCTTAACAATCTTCATTTACTGGCGAGTAGCCAGGAGTGGTTTTCTGATGGGGAGGGGGTGAAAATTACCGGGGGAGAAATGTGAGGGGCGAAAATTCTGTAAACTAGCGTGTATGGAGGAGAAGAGGGGCAGAGGACCGAATATTTTAATGCTATTATATCCTTTGTGGAGCATGCCCCGGACACAGACAGGCGGACGCCGATGGTTCACCCAACACACGTTTATTTTATACCAATAACGGCGTAACGTGCAGGGAATACACTTGACTTGAGCATTCCTAGCTTTCCTCCTCTTTCTCTGTCTCTGGTTATCATTCGTGTGCTCAGAGGTTGATGCACTTTGCTATTTCCTGAGCAGCTCTTCTTTAGTCCACCCGAGCGGCCCGCTGCTTCTCTTCTTTCGTTTGCATCTTTTCACGTTAAATCTGTTCAAGTTAGCTTTTGTGTTGCAATTAGTACGTTTTCTTTAATTTTTCACTTAAGCCTTCAATCTTGCTCAAGAATGATTAGCAAAGGTGGTAGGGAATGAGAACGGCGCGCTGCGCACTGCTGAGAGTTGATTCTACAATAAAATAAAATACAAATAAAAAGAGTAATAAAAATCATCACCCTGAAAGCGGATAGCAGACGTCACGTAGTACCAAATGTCAAGTCAATAGGTGAAACAGTTTGTGAGCTACAGGTGATTTAAAATCCTGGACAGACAAATGAACAGCCACAGTAGCGCAATATATAAGAAGATATTCTATTTACAATAAGTGCACACACAACCCCAGTACCCCCCCAAAGTCCAGGCCTTTCTTATGATGCTTTTCTCAGGTCCTCCTCCCAAAGTCTTTCTCCGCTCCCGACTCCAGCCATTGAATGGAGGGAGGCAGCCCCTTTTATATCCACCCGGACGTGCTCCAGGTGCCTCCCAATAAAGCTTCCACCAGCCCTCCCAGGTGTGACGGAAGTACTGGCTACGCACCCAGAAGCACTCCGGGAGTCCCTGGTCTTCTTCCCCCCCAGCACTTCCGGGTGTGGTGGAAGTACTGAGGGCCAGGACTGCTCAGGCATCAGGTGAATCCTGGCGATGAACACGGGTCCCTATAGGGTTGAGCTTCTAAGCTCTGTTCCCATGGTCCCCAAAGCCACCAGGGCGGTCGCCCTTTCATGGTCTGGAGGAGACATAATCCCTCCTCCGGTCCTTCTGGGCATCCCGGCTGGGTACAACCCCAAGCCGCTTGCCACACCTTCAAACAATGTCCACTTCCCCCTTGGTTGGTGAAGAGTAGTAATCACATCCCGTATCGGGCGATTGTTACAAGCAAAGCTACAATATCTTTAACTGCAAAGCAGCAGCACTACCGTGGTGCCACCTGCGTGGATTCTCAGGCACGCTGAAGCTGGCATATACAGAACTGGAAAATCCCAAAGACAGACAGACAGACCACAGCACAAACCTGTCTCTGTGACCACTGAGTTACTTCAGGATGGAGGGGGGGGTCACTTATAGTAAACTGGGTGAAATAAATTTAACAACATACAGAACATAGACAGAGGAATTTCAATGTGAAATCTAAAAAGTGAGGGGGAAGAGAAACAAAAAAAATCAGGGCTAGCACAATATACTGCACATCGCACTTTATTTTTGGTTTTAAATTTCATTATGGGTATTTTTTATTGTATTAAAAAACTGGTGGAAGAATAAAAAAAAGAGACAGAAGACTACAAGAACGATATGGAGCTGCAACTTTAACACACAGCCGATAGAAAAAATGAAAAAGCAGAATCTCGTCTAAGTGAAATGTCGACTGACTGAATAAATATGCCATATGTGATCAATCAAATCATAAATCTGTGTCGTCCTTATTTTGGTTTGGAGGCCAATATACAGTAGTAATGCAGCCACATTTCCAGCTCTGTCTCAGGTGATGAGACCTTCATCTCCTCTAGAAATCTAGAAGGGAAACATGAATATACAAATTAGGGAAATCCATAGGCTGTTATCAGTTTCAACAGTAATCTACCCAGCCGATAGCATGGATGATGTTACACTTTACCACCTTTGACCAGATTTTAAAAATGGCTGCTGTGATAGAAGGCTGTGAGAAATAGTTACATTTTTCATGACACCATGTCTGTATGCTGATAATTTAAATTATAAGCTATCCTGGGTCACTGGATTAAACATTTCAAATATTGCGATCACAAACTAGTAAATATTCCTACCTAACACGCCACCTTTTACATTTTCTGCTACTACTAACTGCCTCATTTCTGCCCCCCACAACTCAGTTGTTTCCCAAGTTCTCGTTTGTGTCATTTCTTAAAGTGGTACTCATTAGGCCCAGAAACACAAGGCCTTGAACAGAGAGAGCGCTTCTGGATTTGCAGAGCAATATTTTCACACAGCTTTCTTGTTTCTTCAATACATTATTATTAGCAGAACACACATTGTTTGTAATGTACATAACAGTACTGAATAATCCAGTTGGGAATGTACATTAAAAAAGTTCTGAAAGGATGAGAATGTATCTTTTTTAAACAGTATGTGTTCATGTATGGTGAGCGTCTCCCACACTGTTCACCTTGAAGTGAAAGGTGGGCTGTAGATTTTAACAGAAGAGCCGTAGACAGAATATAAAACACAGGAGTACCTTTTGGACAAAACCAAAAAAATGTATCATTTATACTGTACAGTACTGTAACTGAGCCCACACTGGAAAATTAGAAAGAACAAGTTGAACTCTGAACACCCCAATTAAAACAAGAAAGGCTTTAATTTTCAGTTGTTATAGGTGAGCGGGTGCTTCACACAAGACAAGCACACAGGCTACTAAGCCTTTATTTCTGTTTAAGAATTCACTATAAAAAATATCATGTTAAATAATAAAACATATATGTCTGCTGTATCAGAAAACTGTAAAAAGAAATCACTTGTAAGCACCTCTGTACACAGTGGATTATAAGGACAGCAATCATCTTTTACTACTACTTGCAGGATCACTTTTTTGCCAAAAGTGCAGAAGAGCACTCACAAATGAAAACACTGCTCTCTGTAAGTTTAACAAGTCAAGCATCCTGACTGTACTGTACTTGATCTGCACTGGACATAAAAAAAAAACAACTTGAGGGATCTTACTTATGACACTACAGTACTAGTGTGTTGTACTGTGTTAGCCATTATGGATGTAGTGAGACGTTAAGCAAAATGATGCCTTTTATTGGCTTACTAGAAAAATTACAATGTGCATGATTTTGAGGCAACTCAGGCCCCTTCTTCAGGTGAGATGTAATCTGTAATTGCTTTGTAATTGTAATTGTTTGCAATTGAAATGGCTTGCAATTGTTGTAATTGATTATTTCTTGCCTGAAGTAGGGGCCTCGAAAAGCCTGCATATTGTAATCTTTCTAGTTAGCCAATAAAAGGTGTTATTTTGCTTAACTTTTTATGACACTACATAAATCTACACTTCTTCTGGTTGCTCCCGTCAGGGGTTGCCACAGAGGATCATCTTTTTCCATCTCTCCCTGTTCTCTTCATATTACTCTGTCACCCCCATCACCTGCACGTCCTCTCTCACCACATCCATAAACCTCCTCTTAGGCCTTTCCCTCTTTTCCGGCAGCTCCATCCTTAATATCCTTCTCCCAGTATACCCAGCATCTCTCCAAACCAACGCAATCTCGCCTCTCTGACTTTGTCTCCCAACTTGAGCTGACCCTCTAATGTCCTCATTTCTAATCCTGTCCATCCTCGTCACACCCAGTGCAAATCTTTGCATCTTTAACTCTGTCACCTCCAGCTCTGTCTCCTGCTTTCTGGTCAGTGCCACCATCTCCAACCCACATAAGATGGCTGCTCTCACTACTGTCCTGTAGATCTCCCCTTTGGTTGTAATTTTGTTACTTATTTTTTTAATGAAAGACAAGACCATGGCAACTTTTATAAATTCTGGGGTATTTAATGGTGGAAACAACTTTATCAAGAGCTCTGTTGAATGACTACACAAAGGCACGTATGATTTACATCTCAGGCTCTTATGATCCAGCAGGGCCATTATCAGTAAACCTGTAGGCGTTACTACACAGTTAAATGGTTACACTGCTTGTTGCAGATGAGATGTAACTTAATACAAACACACAGAAGAAGTTCTCTAGTTCATGAATATCAATTTCCTCCAACCACTTGAGCCCAAAGAAAGGGAATTTTCCTTCTAAAGGTTGTCAGTTACCCTGGCAGCACCACCACATGTGAACAGTAGGGGGTACTGCTGGGAAACATCCTGGTCGGACAAGACCCTGAAGTGAATTTGTTAAGGACAGTTGGAGGACTCCACTCCAAATTAACAGAAAAAAGGAAGGTCACTAAACAATTATACGCACAGTATATCAAAGGCAAATAGTATGGCTTTTGTTATTGAGCTTATAAAATAAATTTTACCAGTGCAGATTTCCACAAAGAATGGAAAGAAATAACCAATAAGCACTTTTCTTTCCATAAAATAAACCACAATCAGTACATCTTACCTTTGTTCTATTCTCTGCAAGACTGTCTTTGCAACATCCGGCTCTGCCTTTACGAAGTTCTGATATGGTGAGAAAGACTCGGTCAGCCCCACAATATCAGATAACGGTTTGCGTATCTTGTAGATAATATCTTCGATTCTGCAAAAGGGAGAAAAGGAAAATGTTTTATATGCATAAAAATAAAGGGTGTGAAATATTTTAATTGGCATGGATTCTTTTTGTATAATCTTAAACACACAGTTAAATAAAGCAAACATGCGGACTTCAAGACCTTATTGCCCTGCGTGGTACTATAATGTGATTGGATTTTTCAAACACACACCCAGATAGCATGTTTGTTCATACAGTTGTTCATTACACATTAACTAAATAGCAACGGACAATCTTTAGGGCTAAGAGAATTAAATAGAATTTAGTTCAAGTTTGCTAAAAAAAAAAAAAAAAATTAAATGCACAGCATCATGCTGTTGGGCTAAAATCCAACATCTGTCTGTAAGTATGTCTGTCTGTTTTTGACGAGAGAACTACTTCATGGATTTAGGTCGGGTTTTCTTCTAGAATTTGCTTGAACATTCCGGTTGATTTTGCGACTTCTCTCATCACGCTAAGTATAATAGTTTGCAAGCAGGAGCGATATATTTGCGCTAATCCAAGAGAGGCTGTGGGCCAAGGTGAGGGGGAAGCGTGACATCAGGAGTGGGGAGCCGGGCAGGACCCTCCTCACTGTTCTGTTCCACTACTACGCGGATGGAACTGCGGGGGACGGCTAGTGTTAAAATAACTTGGAAATATGTTAATTTATTTAATAGAGCTGATAAAAACAAACTTTATTAAACTAACTTTATTATTCCCCACTGCAATACCAAAGCCTTTTCTTCACAAAGGCAGCAAAGCGGCAAAAAAAGCAGAGAAGCTAACAGACATTCATTGCACTATGTGGTGTATGTTTTCCCTGGAGAATTCATTTTCTCCCTAAACATGTGCTGTTAGGGTAACTGCGTGGGTGTGCCTCATACTGCCAGTTCAACTTTTAGCTGCATGTTTTTACCCCAATTTTTGTAAAATATGATCTTTCCTACTCTGAAATGCTGTTAAAAAATTCTTACACAATAATGAAGCTGAGCTCCACTTGTGCCTCTCCCATGTATATAATAAACATAAAATATAAAAGGGGTAAAATATAACACAACATGCACTTGCAAGCAGAGATTAAAAATAAATTGCAGTCTCCAACAATAAATTATAATCTTACCTTTCTTTGTCAGGGTAGGTGATAGCTTCAAACATCTCTTGTAACATTGTGTCATTTTTGCAACCTTGAACTGATATGTAGGGAAAGAAAGGCCTGCACTCCTACATAAAACACAAAAATAAATAAATAAAAATAGTTCATTGCCAGAATTAAAAAAAAAAATGTAATTTCAGATTGGGAACTCAAAGGACAGCAGGTGCTTAGCCACAGAGCTAGCCTAAAAGGTATTCATTAACAACTTTGAGGAAAATGTCATCAACAAACAGCACTGATAAATGCAATGTGCAACAGTCAGGTAATCAGTTGGGGGTACAACAGCACAACAGGGCATATTTTATATAGAAATGGGTCTTAGTGTAAACGGCATAATAAACTTTATAAAAAACTAGCCATCCCATCGCCCGCGTAGTACTGAAACAGGACAGCAAGGAGGGCCCTGTCTGGCTACCCACTCCTGACATCACTCTTCCACCTCCCCTCGGCCTGCACCCTCTGTCTGGAGTTTGTGCAATTATGGATCATTCCTGCAAACGAACTGTGACTCTTAGCATGATGAGAGAAGTCACAAAAATCAACCAGAATGTTCAAGCAAATACTAGAAAAAAACCCAATCTAAATACGTGAAGTACTTCTCTCGTGAAAGCGAACAGACATACAGACATTGGATTTTATATATATATATATATATATATATATATATATATATATATATATATATATATATATATATATATATATATATATATATATACTAGGCTGACCCGCCTTTTAAGGCGACCCACGTTTAAGTTGACCACTTCTTAAGGCAATTCAATATGTAGATCAATTTGATATTTTATACAAACTCATTAATTTGGGTATATTGCATTTGAGCAGTATTACTTTAATACTCGTAGTTTCTGTTATTTTTGTGATGAAATTTTAACTTTTTTTCAATATTGAGGTCGCCCTTTTGAACCCCCCTGATATTTACTACGCGGTGAGGCATTTGTAGTCCATTAACATTAATTATTTCCAGAGACATAATTTTGTCTATTTTTCCAGCGCATCGCGCATAAAAGCAAGGGAATGGTGGGAGCACCAGAACTCTGCTCACATCATGTCGCTTCGTACCGCAAGCTGCAAGTAGTAAGTCTGTGATAAGCGGAATACCGCTACGCTTTCCACTCACGGGACGGAAGAACAATCCCGACCGCTTTTATACAGTAAGAAAGAAGAAGAAGATATCGCACAGTCTGGAGTAGAAAATCATCTTTTACCTGGAAAAACGAAACTACAAATCCCATCGTGCATTGCAAAATGGACAAGGCGTGTGTGAAACTCCACACCTGCGTAGCTTTCACGGGACGGAAGGACAATCCTGACCGCTTTTATATAGGAGATATATATATACATACACACATATATACACTCACCTAAAGGTTTATTAGGAACACCTGTTCAATTCCTCATTAATGCAATTATCTAATCAACCAATCGCATGGCAGTTGCTTCAATGCATTAAGGGGTGTGGTCCTGGTCAAGACAATCTCCTGAACTCCAAACTGAATGTCAGAATGGGAAAGAAAGGTGATTTAAGCAATTTTGAGCGTGGCATGGTTGTTGGTGCCAGACGGGCCGCACTGAGTATTTCACAATCTGCTCAGTTACTGGGATTTTCACGTACAACCATTTCTAGGCTTTACAAAGAATGGTGTGAAAAGGGAAAAACATCCAGTATGCGGCAGTCCTGTGGGCGAAAATGCCTTGTTGATGCTAGAGGTCAGAGGAGAATGAATGGGCCGACTGATTCAAGCTGATAAAAGAGCAACTTTGACTGAAATAACCACTCGTTACAACCGAGGTATGCAGCAAAGCATTTGTGAAGCCACAACACGCACAACCTTGAGGCGGATGGGCTACAACAGCAGAAGACCCCTCCGGGTACCACTCATCTCCACTACAAATAGGAAAAAGAGGCTACAATTTGCACGAGCTCACCAAAATTGGACAGTTGAAGACTGGAAAAATGTTGCCTGGTCTAATGAGTCTCGATTTCTGTTGAGACATTCAAATGGTAGAGTCAGAATTTGGTGTAAACAGAATGAGAACATGGATCCATCATGCCTTGTTACCACTGTGCAGGCTGGTGGTGGTGGTGGTGGTGTAATGGTGTAGGGGATGTTTTCTTGGCACACTTTAGGCCCCTTAGTGCCAATTGGGCATCGGCTACCTGAGCATTGTTTCTGACCATGTCCATCCCTTCATGATTACCATGTACCCATCCTCTGATGGCTACTTCCAGCAGGATAATGCACCATGTCACAAAGCTCGAATAATTTCAAATTGGTTTCTTGAACATGACAATGAGTTCACTGTACTAAAATGGCCCCCACAGACACCAGATCTCAACCCAATACAGCATCTTTGGGATGTGGTGGAACGGGAGCTTCATGCCCTGGATGTGCATCCCACAAATCTCCATCAACTGCAAGATGCTATCCTATCAATATGGGCCAACATTTCTAAAGAATGCTTTCAGCACCTTGTTGAATCAATGCCACGTAGAATTAAGGCAGTTCTGAAGGCGAAAGGGGGTCAAACACCGTATTAGTGTGGTGCTCCTAATAATCCTTTAGATGAGTGTATGTATATGATAAGTTTGTTTATTAAGAACAAAAATTAAGATTCCCTGAATATATAACACAACAATCTGGTGCTCAACAAAAGAACAGAAGGGTAAGAAGAATATTTATTAACAAGTTTATAATAAAAAAATATTAACAGTGAGTGAGCCACTTTAACAAACAATCCACTACATCGCAGGAGATAAGCATTTACCTCCTCAAAACAGGAAAAAAAGAAAAAGATCACATTAGAGAGAACCTGCACATGCACTTCATACAGTTAATTCATATTTTGAATCTGTTAATAAACATGCACAGATCCATTAAAAATGTTTGCCAGTAAATCAGGCATATTATATACTATATATATATATATATATATATATATATATATATATATATATATATATATATATATATATATATATATATATATATATATATATATATACACACATATATATTGTGGCGGGTGGCGGAATCCTTACCTGGCCAGAACGCCCTGAGTGTGGAAGGACCAGGGAAGAGAGTATTTGTGGGTCAGTGTCTCCCCTGGGCCAATTGAGGGTAGCCCCCTTGGTTTCCAGTGGGGCCACCGCCAGGGGGCGGATGGACCGTTCCAGGATCTTATTTGATCACGCTTCCGCCATATGCCAGTGTGGCCGGAAGAAGCTTGTTAGGCACCTGGAGTCCATCCAAGTGCCCTATAAAAAGGAGCCGCCTCACTCCATAAGTTGGTCAGAGTCAGGAAGAGAGGACAAAGCTTGAGGAGGAATGGAGGGAGAAGGACTGGTGGCAAGAAGGGAATGAATGGTATTGGTGTGTTCTGTGGACTGGTATTTTGGGCACGTCAAAGCTGTAAACAAACGTATGTAGTGTGGCAAAATCTGTCTCCTTCCTGTCTGTGTCCGGGTTAGGGTGGCGGTACACCCCCTAGTGGCTATTTGTCACACACCTGCACATGGGAGGCAGCTAAAGGGCTTGAATGAGGCAAATTCCGAGCCAGACCAGGATGTGGCAGAGTGCACCGACTCTTTTTCGTGCTTTTCTGCAGACCGTTCACGGGAAATTCTGCCTGGCCCTGCTGACGTCACTTCCGGGGCCGAGCCTATGGATGAAGACCCTTCCGGTCCCAGTCCCTTTGACATTACTTCCTATACTGGCCTTTAAAAGCCTCCACCTTTCCCCTATCCCCTCACTTCTGTTTTGGACTCCAATTTGTGCACATCAGTGCCATCACTTATTTCAGTTTTCGCAGCCAGGAAATAATATACGGGTGGCTGCCCCAAACCTTTCTATGGCTCTTTGTTAAAATTTTGTGACAATATACTTGACTGCAAGAATACTGACCTCCTCATAAATTTCACTTAAACGTCCGTGGTGAGCTCCAGGAAAAAAAAATTCAAATTTTGAAGTGTAACTAAGTAAAGCAATGCACCCCTGAGGCTTTAGAATTCTCTCCACCTCCTTAAGGAACGTATCGGTGTCAAAGTAGTGAGCAGCTGTAGCGGCGGTGATCAAATCCACTGAGCTGTTGTCAAAGGGGAGAGTCTCTGCAGGGCAAACCCTGGAACAACCAAACAAAAGAAATTATAATCTGAATATCACAATGGACAGGCTGCATTCACTTCTACATCAACATTATTCAGAATACGTACAAAACCTCCTCATACGAACATCCTTTTTGGAGACTGCAGTAAGTCAATATCTGAACAAAGGAAGTAGAATTACATGCTCATAAATCAATCACTTTGAGAATGGTAGGCATTTTAGGCATGTAAACATACGATTCTGATTTTAACAGAATATTTCATTTTTGAGTACTTGTATCGAGTACAGTAGAGATGCAATTTTTTATAACTGACGAGGTTACACAAAACTATTGTCATAATCATCATAAAACAGAAATGGCGTATGTACAATAGCATACTGGACCAAAACGTACTTCATTAGCCTGTACAGTTTAAAAAAAATGTGGTTTCTGTTATCTACTTACTAATTTTAATCACAACAGTTTCTTCCAAATGTTTTTTGCTCTAACCATTGATCTGCCATGCTTTATTTACATGAACAACTTGACATAATAAGTTTTCAGACTGTGAAAGTTAGGTTTTAATGTATGGGAATTCTTTTTATTTGAAATCTTATCTTTAAATAAAAGGTTTATAATAATTGTTACGCATACCGCCACCTTTTGAGCTTCCATTGAGTGTTAGTTTCATTGCAATACGCACAGCACCATAAAAAGCTGCCCTCACTTTGTTTATGTGTTTTATACTTTGGTCAGCTCGTTCTGTGGACAGTGGTAGGTAGCATATCAAGGAGAACTTGAGAGGGTAAAAAAACGCTCAAATATGTGATGCCTTTTTTAACTTTTATGTGGTAAAAAGTAATCCTGTATGCATCTCTCATAGTAAACTCAACTCACCCGACGATGAAGGTCAGCTCATTAAAAAATTTGATTAACACCCAGCAATGATTTAGGCCAGCGCTGTACAGCAGAAATCTGATAAACCTCACCACTCACCCTAACAGAAAAGTTGTTTGCACTGGCACTTCACGTCACAATCAAACAAAATCCAAAAATAAATTGATAAAGAGCTGCAAAGCCAAACCTCTATGTGTGGATCCAAGACTCCATTTTACAGAAGTACACTAAACTGATTTATTTTCTTTAATGTTTAATGTTTGCAATGCATTAAATGAAGGAGCGTGTCATGGTTACAGACAAACCTCATGTTCATACCTTCAGTAAACTCTCTCAGCACAGAAGAATAACGCTACTCCGAAGGAATGATGGAATCCCACGAATAAATGTATTTATAAATCATTGCAAGTAAAACAAATTCAACAAAAGTGCTCTTTAGCAACTGCCATTTTTGTACCTTTAACAGTTTCCATACTTACTTGTAAGAGACATTAGGAAAGCCAGGAACCATCCTGGCCTCATGGATCTGAGCCTCGCTGATATCAGTCCCCACCACCAACTTAAAATGACAAGCAATTTGTCTCGTCAACTGGCCAGTCCCGCAGCCCACGTCCACTGCCAGGTCATGTGGTTTTTCTTTCTAAAAATTCAAAAAGGAAATTTTACAAATCTGATTTGGTAGATACTCTGTTCTCTATGATTAAAAAAACAGCACTCTCAAATGATGTGTCGCATGTTTTAAATGATCAGAACGCTGTCATACCTTAGCCTTTGAAATGTGTTGTTTTGCACTGAACTGGTAGCCCTGATGATTTGTTACAAACAGGTGTCACACACGTGCGCAGGGGAGGCAGCGAGAAGGACCAAAAGAAGGTAATTCCACGCCAGGCCAGGGGGTGGCAGGGTGTAAAAACCCTTTCTCTGTTATCCCTGCAGACCAAACACAGGAAATTCTGCCTGGGTCCGATGATGTCACTTCCAGTTCCGGCCCCTGATGACGTCATTTCCACTGGCCTGCCTTAAAAGCCTGACAACCTCCTTCAGTTCTCAGTTCCTGTTTTGAACTCAATCTGTACTCTACTGTAATACCAATTCCTCAACTTTGCAGCCATATTCAAGTCTATTTGTGGCTGTCCTAAACCTTTTTCTGTGTCAAGCTGATTTGTTTTCACAAAGGAAAGCCATACACTGTATTATGTCTAATCACAAATATTTTTTTTCTTGCATCAGTGGCTGTATCCCATTAATATCTAGCAAATATTCCATGTACATATTTTGCAAAGTGCTATATACTTTGGTCCAATCTGCATTTTCTCAAAATATGCTCTGAAGTAACAATTTATGATTAATTTAGAAAGCTGTTGTGCATAATATACACTACAGCTAGAGGGCAGCACGGCAGAGCAGTGACAGCGCTTCCGACTTGCAAAAAGTTGATTGGGGGTTCAAGTGCTGGGTACTCCCTGTGTGAAGTTTGCATGTTCTCCCCGTGTCTGTGTGGGTTTCCTCTCACAGTCCAAAGACATGCAGGTTAGGTGGATTGACGATGCTAAACTAACACCCTGGTGTGTGTGTGTGTGTGATAGATAGATAGATAGATAGATAGAAGAGGCACTATATGATAGATAGATAGATAGATAGATAGATAGATAGATAGATAGATAGATAGATAGATAGATAGATAGATAGATAGATAGATGAGGCACTATATGATAGATAGATAGATAGATAGATAGATAGATAGATAGATAGATAGATAGATAGATGAGGCACTATATGATAGATAGATAGATAGATAGATAGATAGATAGATAGATAGATAGATAGATAGAAGAGGCACTATATGATAGATAGATAGATAGATAGATAGAAGAGACACTATATGATATTTTAATTTTAAACAGACCTTTATTAACAATTATAACATAATTGCATTTAAATTAACAGTCAAAATTAAACAACATTTAATAACACACTTTTCCTACTCATACTTTAAGACTAGACATTCATCTTCCAAGGAGCATAAAACATCATTTACAGCCCAAATTTCTCTAAATATATCTAATTGATTAATAAGTTTAAAATATTCAAATTCGATTCTCAATCTTCTTTGAAGGAGGACCTTAAACATTAACAGAGCATCAGTAGTTTTCTGATCTTTATCTCTATTTCTTCTCGTTTTTAACGTTGCCATCTTGGCCTGGCCTAACAAAAAATTGCAAAGTAAACATTGTCTTTTACAAAGTTTTGACACAGACATTCCAAAAATATAAATGAGGTTATTAAATATAATTCCCAAATCCTTGAACAATAAATCAAGAAAATGCAGCAGTGGTTGTAATCTGGTACAATACAGAAATAAATGATAAATTGTTTCTTTCTGAAGGCAGAATGGACACTGATCTGTTGTGCTGGCACCAATGGTTTTTAAAAATGAATTGGTGGCTATTGCTCCATGTAGGATCCTCCACTGCAGGTCCCCAACTCTTTTCTCAATTGGCGGTTTATATAAAGTCCTCCATGCTGGAGATGTCGTGTCATGCAGACACAGAGTGTTCCTCCACAGGGTATCAGTCATGTCTTTCAAATACATAAAATGGGACACTTTAAGACACCAGTCATACAATTCTTTTTTTGACAAATTTTGGAACGAAATTCCATTTATGTGATTAATTGTTAAAATGGAGTTATTAGAACTGATAAAATCTTTTACATTTGGTTTAATTGTAATGATACATTCAGGAGGTTCTGCCTCTTTTATAAGATCTCCAGAGATATAATCCTCACACAGAGGACCTGCACCCAATTGCACTAAAGAGACTTTAAGTTTGTTGATTATCGACCCCCCAAGACGGACAGACCTAATCCCGAGCTCATGTGCCACAGCTGCCCCAGACTTCCACTGGTTGCTGACCGGATCAATAAAGTTGGCTACTTTGGTAAAGCCTTTGTTCATTAGCAGTGAGTTTAAACTAACCGAGTCAAACTCCAAGACTGGATTCCATATTACCGGTTCTTCGAGTAACCAGAAGACTGACTCCACATTAATACCCACTCTGTTTGTTTTGGTGTGCCAAATCAATAACATGTTGCAGTAAAAGGTGGGCAGCACAGATAGCCAATCGCTTGATATCAATGAAAAGGAGTTGCAAATCAAAATTGAGATTTCCGACCCTGTGAAAAAAAGCGAATGCTAAACTCCTCCACAGTAAAGGCTGAGGGGCATACAAGAGACGTTGTAAATCTGTCAGCCTAAAAGCTTCAATTCTACTCAGAATGTCCACCAAGCCCTGACCACCTTCATCCACAGGCAGATGTATCACACTGCGTTTAACCCAATGAAGTTTATCCCAAAAAAAATCTAGTAATATCCCCTGAATTTCTTTTAAAAGCCAAAACGGAGGATCTGCACACCTAAATTTATGCCAAAGCATTGAAGCAATTAAATTATTAATAATTAGCACCCTACCCCGAAAAGAGAGCTTGGCACCACCCATTTCCATTTCTTCAGTCTCCCTGAATTTGATCAATTAAGCCCTCCCAGTTATCAGCTGTGGCTCCAGACTTCCCAATGTAAATTCCCAGATGTTTAAATACCTTAGAGTTCCATGTTAGACCACTTGGGAGGTTTGGGGGAGGACAGTCCCAGTTGCCCATCAGAAAGGCATTACATTTGGACCAGTTGACCCTGGCAGATGACACCGTTTGAAACACCTGTAAACAGTCCTGCAGCAGGACAACATCATCAGGTTCAGTGACGACAACTGTGACATCGTCAGCATATGCCACCACCTTAAAAGATGCAGTGGGACACACAGGCAATGACAGGCCGTGAAGACATTGGCGAAGTCTGTGGAGCAGGGGCTCTATGGACAGCGAGTATAGCATACCGGAGAGTGCACACCCCTGACGAATGCCCCTTGTAACAGAAAATGGGGCTCCCAACCCTCCATTAATTTTAAAACACTAAACACATTCGTGTACATTAATTTAATATATCCTAGAAAGGTCTCACCAAAACCAAACCTCTTTAGAACTGTAAATAAATACTGGTGGTCTACCCGATCAAAGGCCTTCTCTTGATCCAGTGAGATGAGACCCGCCTTAAAACCAAAAATCTCAGAGGCAGATACCAAATCCCGCACAAAGAAAATGTTATCAAAAATACATCGTTCAGGGACACAGTATGACTGATCGAAGGCCACCAAGCAGTTCATGACAGTCCTCAGACGAAGAGCCAGCGCTTTAGAAAAGATTTTATAGTCTGAGCAGAGCAGGCTGACCGGTCGCCAGTTTTTTATGTTGCAGAGATCCCCTTTTTTAGGTAAAAGAGTCAAAACTGCTCTCCGACAACTCACAGGAAGTTCTTTATCCCTGATGCTCTCCACAAACACAGTCAGGAAGTCCTTACCCATGATATCCCAAAAGGACTTGTAGAATTCGACGGGAAGTCCATCGATCCCAGGGGCTTTGTTCTGATTTAAACTCCCAAGAGCTCTAGTGAGCTCCTCCAGTGATAGTGGCAGGTCGAGCTCTTCCTTGGTGGATGGAGTCAGCTGTGGTAGGTCATTAAAGAAAATTTCTGTATTTGAAGATAAGTCCACTGTTTCTGCAGAGAATAAGTCTTTGTAAAATTTTAAGGCAAATTCCGGATCTCCTCGGTCTCCGTCATTTCAGTCCCATCTGCAGTTTTCAGACAGTGAATGATTTTTGCCTGAGCAACCTTCTTCTCCAATGAAAAGAAAAACTGCGTAGGGGCGTCTATTTGGGAAATATTCTGGAATCTCCCCCTGACAATGGCGCCCTTCACCTGTTCATCCAGTAGGGACCTCAGAGAATCTTTTTTGTCTTTTAGAGACTCAAGCAAATTGGCATTAAAACCGGTTTCCAGTTTGGTTTGAATTATCCCAATGTCCTCTTCCAGTTCTTTAATGGCCATGGTGACCTTTCTAGAAGAATGTTCAGAATAAAACTGGCAAAAGAGTTTAATTTGGACCTTGGAGACGTCCCACCATTGCTTCAGAGATGAGAATTCATTTTGCTGAGTCTCCATTTGTCCCAAAAGAGACGAAAGTGTTGAAGAAATAGAGAGTCTTTAAGAAGTTTAGTATTAAAGTGCCAGAATGATTTAAAATTACGCTCAGACCCCAAAGAGAAACGAGTGAGAGCTAAACTATGGTCTGAAAACCCTGTGGGCAGAAGACAAGAGCCCAAAATGAGGTTCAGATTGTGCCGTAACGTATAAATCCTGTCCAGCCTTGCCATGGATAACATGCCACTGGAGGCCTTGAGCCATGTGTACTGTCTCGCCATTGGGTTCGACTCTCTCCACACATCCACAAGTTCTTGCTGATGAAGGACCGACTGCAACACCTTGACTGACCCGGTGAGGCTCAGCTCCATTCCTGTCCATCTCTGCATTTTCAGTGCAATTAAAATCGCCAGCTAAGAACACAACGTCCTCTGAACTGCACTCAGCTAGCACATCTTTTAACAAAAGAAAAAGAAATTCTCTCTTTGCCTTCATTTGGAGCGTAGACATTTAAGAAAATAATGTTTTTCCCCTGAATACGTACAACGACCTTCATGAGACGACCTTTAATTTGCTCAAGACAGTCAATGGACTCCGGGAGAAATGCCTTACTGAAGAGCACTGCCACCCCTGTGCTGGCACTGGAGCCGTGGCTCAGAATCGATGTCCCACTCCAGTCCCTCTGCCACTCCGACTCATTCATTGGGTCAGTATGAGTTTCTTGAAGAAAAGTAACATCTAGTTTTTTCTGTTCCAAATATTGAAAAAGTACGGCTCTCTTTAAGGAGTCTCTGCAGCCGTTAACGTTCAAAGAGCCCAAAGAGAAAACAGGCATTAGAAAGAAAAGAAACGGAGCAGCAATGACAAGAAGAACTTTAACTAATGAAAAGAGAGGAGCTGGTGTGGAGCCATTATGTGCTGGAGGTGAGAGACTTTCTAACTTTGCTGATAACATTCTTTAACCGATTAAATTCTTTTCTTTCCATTCCCAAAGGAACAGCATTGCGCATAACTCGCTTGGCTGAAACCAAAAAAAGTTCCAGGTCAGGAAAATGTTCTACAACATTCACCTTCCTTTTGCCTTCAAGAAAATCCAGAAAGCTCAGAATGCTTTCAGTGCTGTACTCGTTTTCCAAGAGTGCCAGTTAAATTGTCACTTGACATACAAGAGTCACTGTCCTCACCACCCTGCTGACTCCCCTCACACTCTGGGCTAATTGTCACCTCTCTGGTACTTAGAAGACGATTCTTTAAAGACACGTCAGCCCCCTCTGTCAGGTTCATTTTGTTACTTCTCTTGGCTCCTACTCCACCGTCTGAGGTTTCTTTCCTCTTTCTGGGGAGTGTCGTCCATTCTTCTTCGACATTCATTTCCTCAACAATTCCAGCTTTTTCTTCCCTAACTGCACTGCCTGAATTAGTGCCTGGTTCAGTTTCTGCCACAGCTTTGACATTTAAGAGAGGGCAAGCAGTTTCACTGTGGACTGTGGACTCAGGACTGGCCTCGGTCTGCTCATCCACCTTAGATGGCTCACAGGTAGCAGCGGCAGCATTCAGACCTTCAATGTCATCCACCTCAGTTGGTGTCGTTTCAATGACAGGCTGCATAACCTCGGTCTTAGCTTGGCCCTTTTCTTCATCCTGATTTATATTCACAGTAGAGGACTTCAACTCGGCCTCGGCCGATCCATCCACTTCAGGCATTTTTGTCTCAGCTTTCTTTATTTCACTCCTTTCAACTGTGGAGCTACAACTGGGTATCTGATTATCAGAACTTCCTACAGTCGAGCTAAGAGTACCTGTGGATACCTCACAGACAACAATCTGCTGATCTTCAGCATCGGAGTCGGAGTCTTCAGACTCATCCTCTATATCTGACTCGCTCACTGCATTTGTGTTTCCACCCATAGCATGACTACAATCAGCTCTTTTACAGTCAACTGCTTTGTGCCCTGCACGGCCACATTTAAAACATTTCATTGAATCAGAAGATATAAACACAATATAATCACATCCATCTACTTTGAATTTCAGAGCAACATCTAACTCATTGTAACCTCTGTTGAGGAGCATAAAAACCTGTCTCCTAAATGAGACCACATGTTTTAATTCTGGCTGTTTACACCCCAAAGGAATCATAGTAATGTCAGAAATAATCTCGCCATACCTTCTCAATTCAGTACGTAGCAGTTCATTCTTCAAGAAAGGAGGAATATTAGAGATTATAATCCTCTTTGCAGGAGTTGAAAGCGGCAAAACAGAAATGAGGGTTCCATTAATGACTAGGCCTTCCTGAACCAGTTGGTGAACTAAGGCCTCTTCATTTAGAAATATCACGACAGCCTTATTCATTCTTGAAGCAGAAATAATGTTTTTACATCCAATTATTTTTCCAATTTCAGTAACACACTTCTCTACTGAAACTACTGGATCAACAATCAATTTGATGCCATTTCTTCTGCTAAGTTTTTCGAAGCCATGTGGCAAAAGGCCTGGCTGTATCCCTCGGGACACAGCCATCCTAGCCACTTCTTTTAAAAAAAAACACTAAATAAACTTGAAATAATGACTATATATAAATAACACAGCAAAGAATTAAGAGAAATGACTAGAAAAAAGAAATAAAAGAAAAAAAAGGAAAAAAAAAAAAAAGCTAAACTCAACTCACTCTCCTGCTAGCACAAAGGCCACTTCCACTCCAGACCAAAGCAATCGACACACAGAGAAACAGCAAGACAAGATAGATAGATAGATAGATAGATAGATAGATAGATAGATAGATAGATAGATAGATAGATAGATAGATAGATAGATAGATTGATAGATAGATAGATAGATAGATAGATAGATAGGTAGATAGATTTGAGAGGCACTATATAATAGATAGATAGATAGATAGATAGATAGATAGATAGATAGATAGATAGATAGATAGATAGATAGATAGAAGAGGCACTATATGATAGATTGATAGATAGATAGATAGATAGATAGATAGATAGATAGATAGATAGATAGATAGATAGATAGATAGATAGGTAGATAGATTTGAGAGGCACTATATAATAGATAGATAGATAGATAGATAGATAAGGCACTATATAATAGATAGATAGATAGATAGATAGATAGATAGATAGATAGATAGATAGATAGATACTTTATTAATCCCAAGGGGAAATTCACATAATCCGGCAGCAGTATACTGATACAAAGAAACAATATTAAATTAAATAGTAATAAAAATGAAAAAAATTAAAATAAAATGAATGTTACCATTTATTCCCCTGGGTGGAATTGAAGAGTGTGTGTGTGTGTATTCACCCTGTCGAGGGACTGTAACTGCCTTGCACCCACTGTTTGCTCGGATAGGCTTCAGCTTCCCTGCCGCCCTACTCTGGATAAGTGGGTTTACAAAATGGATGGTGGGTAACTGATGTTATCTACTATTTGACATTGGGGAAAAAAAATCAAATTCTCACTTCGAGGATCTGTGCAGAACTTTTTCAAAACCTGGCAGGATCTCAATAATAACATTTTAGATTAAGTTCTTAAAGCACCGAGGAAGCAGATTCTCTCCCCTTTTCTTTTACTTCTCCATTTATCTTTATTCACTTATTAATTCATCTATCTACTTATTTTTACTAGCTTTAAGTTTTATTCTGCCAGCCATGCTCTCTTTCTCAGGGGGGTTGATTTGTTTTCGATCCTATTTTTGTAAAAACTGATCTATTTGTATGGAATGTTGTTTGATTTCAATAAAATCAATATATTAAAAAAAATGGATGGATGGGCTATAACAAGACTTTCTCAAGCCTAATCAATTTTTTATGCTGCTATTCATTAACTTGCAACAGAATCCTGCAATTCAGAACAAACATGTCCTGCCCAGATTTGGATCCTGCTTTGCACAAACTTTGCTGGCAACACACATCTCTGCAGGGTTTAACTAGTTAAGTTGGTTGGAAAGTGAATGAATGACACATGATAACATTTCTACCTTATCACTGTTTAATGATTAAACAGTAGCTCACCAAGACTTGTAATAAATACTTGGTTTTAAATAACACTTTTTTATCTTATTATTTTAGTTTTCTTTTGCAGGATGTTTATATTGACACTGATCAGACCATTTTTCTAGTAAACTCCACACAGACAATAACCAGGCTTGATGCAGGTTACGGCCTCCAAGACCTTGAATTGGCTTATGCGGGTTTTTATTAAAATTTTATGATAACTTTTCCAGTACAGGGTTCATTACTGGGCTGCAGGCTAACCCAAAAACAATGCAGGAATCATCTCCAGTTGGAACGAAAATTCATCAAAGGCCGTGTCAGTGTCACCACATCTCTGTGATGAGAAAGTATGCTATACACTGGGTGGAAACTTGCAAAACCTTACATGAGATGTGACTGAAGTGGGAACTGATTAAAGGTCTCTAAAGTTGCAAGAGAGCAAATATTACCACTACACTGCTCTGTTACTCTCATTTTCACTAAGTTAAACTTAACAACCGGTTAATTCAGGTTAATACAAAAATAGATGGTCAAATACCATTACGTTATAAAAACGAACACATTTAACAAAATGACAATAAAAATGAACACTCTAAAGAAACATTCGCCCGTTTTCTCACCCACTGTTGTGGTTCACAGTGGCCTGGAGTTGGTGTCTGTTGTCACACACGTGCACATGGGAGGCAGCTAGAGGGACCAATCACAGGTAATCCCACGCCAGGCCAGGGGCTGGTGGGGTACACTAATCTTTCATCTGCTATTTCTACATATCAAAGATGGGAAATTCTCCCTGAGTCCAGCCCTGAAGACATCACTTCCGGCCCCCAGATGTCGTCACTTTTGCCAATCTACTATAAAAGCAAGACAACCTCCACAAGTAGTCAGTTCTGTTTTGGACTCAAAACTGTTCACAACTCTGCTTATATTTGCCCTTTTGCAGGCAGGGATTAAGTGTACGGGTGGCTGCCCCAAACCTTTTTGTGTGTTTTAAGGCCGATTATTTCACACTGTCTGAAATTATTGGATGCAAGGCAGTAACCAACACTGGATGGGATGCCAGTGAAATAAAAACCTCAATCCGATCAACTTTGAACTTGTATAATCAGTACAGGGATGCAAAGAATTTGCGCCGATCTTTGAATCCACTCGTATACGGTTGGGACCATCTCTAGAAGGGGTGCCAGTTATTTGTGAACCTAAGTTCTGCCTTTAACACGATCGTCCCTAGCAGGATGGTCACCAAATTGCTCGAACTGGGTGTCAGTCAGCACACATACAGAAGGATCAAGGACTTAACAAACCAACCACAAACTTGGAAGCCCCCCTCCTGACCCCGACACTCAGCACTGGAGCTCCACAGGGCTGCGTGCTGAGTCCTCTTCTTTATTCCTTATATACCCATGATTGCGCTCCAATACAATTGTCAAATTTGCAGATGACAATATTGTGGCAGGACTGATACATAACCATAATGATTTTGCCTAACTGGATGAGGTCATCAAACTGCCTGAATGGTGTTTTATTAATAGCTTGAAATTCAAATCCTCCAAAACAAAGCAACTGATTATCAGTGTCAGGAGGCAGGAAGAGAAACCTGCTCCTCTAGACATCAGAGGAGACACAGCGGAGAGAGTGCCTAGCTTTAAATTCCTTGGCATACACAACTCCCAGGACCGCACACGATTTGTAAACACAACTTTTGTGATGAAGTAGGCACAGAAACAGCTCTGTTTCTTAAGGATACTGAGGAAGGCTAGCCTGTCCTTGCAGCTGTTGGTGGCCTTCTATCGCTGCTCTGTGGATAGCATACTCACCTGTGACATTTTGGTATGACAAGCTGGCTGCTCTATGTCTGACAAAAAGGCATCAAATCAGCACAAAAAAATATTACCCACACCCTGTTACCTTCACTAGAGGGCAAATACAGAACTCGATGTTTACGAAAGGCCAAAAAAATCATTAGGGACCCATCTCACCCAGGGTGCCTCTTGCCTTATTCTAGGTTTTATTTTTCTATTCTTCATTATGTAAAGCACTTTGAGCTACATTTTGTGTGTGAAAAATGTGCTATAGAAATAAATGTTGTTGTTGTTATACAGGGTGGGGCAGAAAGGACGGACGTTTTTTACAAAATCACAAAATTGTAAATTTTTTCTTACAAAGAAATTTATTGAAAGATTTGAGTTCATATTGAAATAGCATTTGACAATTTGTAGGGATGGAAATGCAAGTCTAAATGCAAAATACGCCTTACTGTACGATTACTGAGGCCAAGTTCAGAAGAATGCTTCCGAGCAGATCGACTTGGACTGCGCAGCAGGGCTAATCGTACGCTCTCGACATTTTCGGGGGTACGTGCCGTTCGTGTAGCCCCCGGCAGTCTTTTGTTCACTAGTGTACCTCGTGTACGAAGTGCTTTAACCCAACGTAGGATAGTGTTACGAACGGGAACAGCTTTATTTCTGTGGATATTGAAATGGCAACGAAACTCACACTGAACTGCGGTAATACAGTAGATTGGTTGTTCTTGACAAAACGGTCGTATGTAAAAACGTGGTGTTCTGTCGTCCATGGCTTCATTGCTTCAACTAAAAAGAAAATAAAAACATGCTAAGACTTCGCGAACCTAACGCCACCTACCGCACATCTGTCACTCCACCTAGTGGTGAGTTCTAGCCATTTCAAAGATGTCTGTCCTTTCGGCCTCACCCTGCAGTTACTATTAAGACGCACACTTCCAGACTACTGGAAGGCTTCTACCCAAATGCTATTAGAGAACACACATTTTTCTTAAATAACTGTTCACTGCACCTAAGTGCTTTTGATCTTATGTCTTTCATGGTCACCCACTGCATCAATGGGGCAAAAGTGCAACATCTCAAAGGCTCACTGCAAAATGGAACTACTTCACTATTTACTATTTATATGTTAACTCCTTCAATATTTTATTTTTTTACTGGTTTTTCATTAATGTAGGTGAGTAGTTTCAAATGCAGAGCATATGATGAATCTGTTGAAGACTCTGTTTTTATTATATTGTATGTACTATTTTGGGGACACACCAACATTTTGTTGTTTATCTGTGCAACGACAATAAAGGCATTCTGTTCTATTCTAATGGACAGATAGTGCTGGGCCCTATTTGTGTTAATCATTTTTGAGCCACTTTGTTTCTGTTTAAATACTGTGTCTTGTGTGTATTTATTATGTGATTGGTAATTTGTAAATTTTGCATTGATATCTTCCTGTGAATGTGTCACTACACTCTGTGCCAGCACTCAGTAAAGAGTGCTATACACAAATAAACTGAACTGAAGGGCACACTTGCACACACTCACACCTTTGGTAGCGGATAAACACAAACAAAATAAATAAATAAATAAATAAATAAAGACGTGTCTGTGTGCTCCATATGTGGTCCACTTGGGCAGGGAGGCCGCAGAGGCTGTGAGACTTTACTCTTGCTTGTCTCCACATTAGAAGTTTGTCAGTTCCTGTCGCTAATGAAACAAGTCATTTAATTCTGTGTCTCTTTGTGCTCTCACTTTGCAGATTATGTTTTTTCTGAGAGTGATCCTACACTTCCTGGAGGACGACAGTGCCAGCAGGTTTTCATCGCAGCCAGTCATTCTGGCCAAAGCAAACTATTTAATAATAAAATAATAATACATTGTATTTATATAGCGCCTTTCCAATGCTCAAGCCGCTTTACAGAGTTTAAGAAAGGGTAAACAGTATATAGCATTTTACTAAAACAGAAAAATAAATAAAGAAGAGTAAGACAGAACATTCAGAAAAACCTAGCCGACGACGTACTCGATGATCTAGCACACACACACACAGGTTACATGAGCATCTTGACATGGAGGTAAACTGAGAGAAGGGTAATAAAGTCAAGCAGAGCTAAAAGCCTTCCTGAACAGATGACTTTTGAGTTGTTTTATAAAAGAATTCATGGAGTCAGCTGGTCTGATTAATTTCGGTAGGTCATTCCAGAGTCTGGGCACTCGCTATACAGCTGAAGGCCCTGCTGTCACCCATGGAGTGTAGATTAGTGTGGGGCACAACAAGATGACCAGAATATGAGGACTTTAGTGGGCGGACAGGCACATAGTGATGGAGAACGTCACTGATTCACTGTAGTTTGATGCAAGGTCATTTATGGCTTTGTAGGTTATGAGCAGAGGCACGGGGAGCCAGTGAAAGCGGAGCAGGATGGGTGTGATGTGCTCGCTGCTGCTGGTTCAGGTAAGGACTCTTGCAGCCGAGTTTTGAATAAGCTGGCTTAGTTTTAGTTCAGTTAAAGAATTATAAAGTGTTGTGAATCAAAACTCTTAGAAATGATAAATCCACACTTGTAATTAATTCACCTGTTCCCACATAATAGGGAAATCAACATCTCACTAGCTCGGCAGTAGACACATTTACACCCGAGGTTGTCCATCATGAAATTACTTTTTCATTGAAGCACTTGGAGTGGAAAAAAGTGAAGGACCAAGAAGAGGCAATCAGGTTTTCAAAAGAAAGGAAAATTATTTTGACCCTATTAAACCAAGAAGGTGTTTTAAAAATTTAGACCACATACACAGAATATGACAGAAGTATTAAAAAGAATGCGTCCTTTGAGAGAGTTTATAGAAATGGTGGAACACTGCTGTAAAAGTCAAATGAGCCAGGTTTTAGTTAATAGTAATTTAACTCCAAAAATCCCTATAGAATCTGCTGTAAGACAAGGATCTCTTTTTCATTTGCACAATAGAAACCCTGCAAGAAAAGATAAGAAGGGAGAGAAACGCACACAACATTAAAATTCCCTGAAGTAATGGAAAGGAGGTCAAATGTGTAGCATACGCACACGTTATTACAACTGTATGCAAACATGTAGGCAGGCAATAGGTGGCTCTAAAGCAAAGGATCTGCACTGGTATCTGGAAGGTTGCTGGTTTGAATCCCCGTTGCTGTCAAAAAAAAAAGAGATCCTACTCTGCTGGGCCGTAACCTGCAATTGCTCCAAGGGGTGTTGTACCATGGCTGACCCTGCACTCGGACTCCCAGGGGTATGCGAAAACAAACATATTCCTAATACAAGAACGTTTACAAGGTGAAATAAGGAACAAAAAAAAAAAAAAAGCTGAGCATTTTTACAAGACATCTTGGCTTCTTTTAAATAAAAGGGCATCTGTCCCTAGACGTTTCTACAGCATACCTTAATGGTATTAGTTTATTACGCAGATTATTTGAATCCTCGCTGCTCATTTTTCTGTTTCCTTGGTTTAAAAAGAAAACAGAAAAATGAATCAATCAGTCAAACTAATGTCAGAAACCTAGGTATCATCTTCAAGTCATCACTAAGTTTTGAAAAACAAATCTCCATGGTAGTAAAGTCCAGTTTTTACCAAATGAGGCAAATTTCTAAACTAAAATCCTTTCTTTCACAGAAGGACTTGGAAACAGTCATTCATACCTTTTTTACAGTTTGGACAGATTACTGTAATTGCGTATATGTGGGGCTGCCAAAATCTGCTCTGTCGCACCCGCAGCTAGATTCTTAATTGGGTCGAGAAAAAAGGATCACATCTCCTACATTTTAGCCTATCTGTCCACTGGCTACCAGTGAGGTGTCCCTTTGATTTTAAAATCTTGCTGTTTGTTTGTTTTGGGTTTTTTTTTTTAATTAATTTTATTACAATCCATACAAAGCAATCGAGTTTTTACAAAAAGAAAAATGAAGTTAAGAACAGATCGACCCCACCCCTGAGAGAGAGAGCAAGCAAGCCAAGCCGTGTTAAATTTTAAGGCTTGTAAACAAACCTAAATTAATAAATTCTCTGTGCTTCATGAACTTATTTTAAAATATTACTGATTAGATCCTGCCATGTTTTGAAAAAAGTCTGTACAGATCCTCTAACTGAGTATTTGATTTTTTCCAATTTCAAATAGTATAACACATCGGTTTCCCACTGACTTAAAAGAGGAGAGTTTGGGTTCTTCCAGTTTATCAGAATGAGTCTGCGTGCCAACAGTGTCGTGAATGCAATCACAATTTGTTTGTCTTTCTCCACTTTAAGCCCCTCTGGAAGACCCCCAAACACAGCTGTTAATGGGTCAGGAGGGATTGTGAGTCCAAGGCTGTCTGAGAGGTAATTAAACATTTTTGTCCAGAATAATGTTAATTTGGTGCAGGCCCAGAACATGTGACCCAGTGAGGCTGGGGCTTGGTTGCAACGTTCGCAGGTTGGCTCTCGCCCTGGAAACATTTTGGAGAGTTTTAGTCGAGACAGATGTGCTCGATATATAATTTTGAGTTGTATAATTGTATGCTTTGCGCATATGGAGCTCGAGTGAATTCTCTGCATTGCTACTTTCCACTCCTTTTCTGATATATCAATTGAGAGATCTTTTCCCAGTATCCTCTTGGATCTTTGAAAGGGAGGGATTGTAAAATGATTTTATATTTTGTAGAGATGGAGTCTAAGTCCTTGAGATTGAGCAATATTTTTTCCAGCATAGATGAGGGTTGTTGTTTTTAAAGCCTCACAGGGTCTCACTGCAAAATACATCTGTGACCTCCATCACCCCTATGTGGCACCGAGAGCACTGAGGTCATCTGGACGACGACTCCTTGTAGCTCCAAGATCTCGGCCAAAACTTTCTCAGTTAGAATGACCTGCCTTTCCACATCAGGTCTTCATCCTCTAATCGAGGTTTTTAAAAATCAACTTAACACCTGCTTGTTTTCTTCCGCCTTTCACTGTGTATAATAGGAGTGTGGTGGATGTTAAAATCAGTTGTTTTATTAATCTGCTTCTTCATGATTGTTTGCATTGTGTTTATTTTAATGCTTCTTTGTACAGCACTTTGGCGCAACCTCTGTTGTTTTAAATGTGCTTTTATAAATAAATAACAATAATACATTTTATTTATATAGCACCTTTCCCATGCTCAAAACACTTACAGAATATAAGAAAGAACAGCCGAGTATACAGTATATAGCATTGTACAAACCAAATAAATAAAGAAGATTAAGTAAATTCAGAGAAAGCCTAGCAGACAACATAATTGATGATCTAGCACACACACATACAGGTTACATGAGCATCTTGACAGAGAGGTAAACTGAGAGAAGGGTAATAAAGTCAAGCAAAGCTAAAATCTTTCCTGAACAGATGACTTTTGAATTGTTTTTTTAAAAGAATTCATGGAGTCAGCTGATCTGATTCATTTCAGTATGTCATTCCAGAGTCTGGGCGCTATACAGCTGAAGTCCCTGCTGTCACCCATGGAGTGCAGATTAGTGTGGGGCACAACAAGATGGCAAAAATCAGAGGACTTTAGTGGGTGGACAGGCACATAGTAATGGAGAAGGTCACTGATGTAGTTTGGCGCGAGGTTATTTAAGGCTTTGTAGGTTATTAGTAGGATTTTATATTTGATTCTGTAAGACACAGGGAGCCAGTGAAGACGGAGCAGGATGGGTGTGATGTGCTCGCTGCTGCTGGTTCGAGTAAAGACTCTTACAGCTGAGTTTTGAATAAGCTGGAGCTGTGATATAAGAAGGGGCACCTGCCAACAGCGAGTTACAATAATCGATGTGGGATGTGATAAAAGCAGGGACAAGTTTCTCAGCATTAGAAAAGGAGAGGAAGGAGCAAACAAGGGATATGTTACGGAGGTGAAAGTAAGAAAATTTCTTAATGTGATTTATGTTGCGGAGTAAGAAAGGGAGGAATCAAAAATGACACCAAGATTCTTTGCAGTAGAGGCAGGTCTGACGAGATCACCACCAAGATGGAAATAATCTAATCTAACTCCAAATCATCTTATGCATGTCATAGATATCGATGGAGAAAGCGTTACAGAAAAGAAACAAAAGTTTTAAAAACTGCATGGATTTAAACGAGTTGTGAAATAAAGCCAGCAATATGCACACACACCAACAAATCAGCTTACTGACTGACAGCAGAAAATGTGCTGCAACACCTCTAATAAAAGCCTAAATAAAATAAACTGAGTGTCAGAAATGGCAAACTAAGCAGGAAGAGGTATAACAACAGACTTCTCAGATTTTAAAAGTAATCATTTTCATTACAGATAATTACAGTATATTTTTATATTGCCATGTGTACGCAGTACAACGCATTTCTCATTTGCACATCACCTCAGAACAGTGTCTGTAATTCAACAGCAATAAAAAAGACAGAGAAGCGGAACTATAATAATGTTTTGTATTTTTTTTTAAATAAATATTAGTAGTGAAAGCAAGTTCGGAAAATGAATTGATGGACTGATTGCCACCCCGTTAGGCAGCAGGCGTATGACAGTGAAATTCTTACCTGCCCGTTTACACCTGTCAGGTTCTGCAAGTTACAGTATGTCGGCTCTTTAACGTGAACACAGCTGTCGAGTTCGCGTTAACCGGTTAACATCTGCCCTGCACATTTAAAGAGGTAAACGTAGAATGAATGTAAGCCTCACTTTTTTATCCAGATACCCGAGAATTAACTTTTGGATTTCCTCCGGTGGATCAATCCGGTACTTCTGATACACAGAGGCGTGCTTCTTCCCTTCGAAACCCCGGTAGGCCATCTTTCTCTGTTTGCTCCGCTCTCCTAAATCGTGTCTGACACTCTACGCAGAGCTTAACTTTGGCCATTCGCCATCTGTAGGGGTGCCCAAAACCTTCAAGGAGCGAACAAAGTCCACCGCTACAACACTCCCTCACTGCTCAAAAAAACAGTGCGATGAATAAGAGAAGCGCGTGCGTAAGCAAAAAGCGCGCCCAGCTGCTTTCCCGATCCCACAATCCTTTTCGCTGTACAAAAGTTCACGCGCAGTTCGCTGGCTGTCCCGCCCAATAGACGCAGACTGGCGGTGTAGCTGCGCCGCTCGCTGGCACTTTCGCTGTGCACGATACAGCAGCGGCAGGTTTGTGTTCTTTACTAAGTAGTATATTTAATTTACTTCAATTTTACTATCATTTGTACTTCGCATTCACATGCTGGTGTACTTTCCAATACTTAGAAGAAAAAAAAACAGAATTAGCCATATTCTGGGCAATTTGTTAAGAAGGACGGCACACCGGTAACGTGCTTAGCAGAGTACAGGCGGACCAAGTCAGCGTACCTACACCTCTTCCAGTTTCTCAGTAAAGTACCAACACTCCATCTTTTAGTGTAACCAACACCCGCTTTTCCATCGAATATTATTGCATCATCAAAAAAGCAGAGTACCACCTGGAGTTTGGTGCCACTTCAGGCAGGGCCGTCTTAAAGTATGGGCACAATGGGTACTAGCCAGGGGCCCCAGGAGCTTAGGGGCTCACAGTGTTTCTGATGCTTAGGTATGTTTCAGTTTTGTCATCAAAACAGGGGCCCCAGCGCCGTGACTTCAAGCATTAAAAGCAGACACTTTTTGTGTTCTCCTACCTGACAGGAGACTGGCATCTCGACCAGGAAGGGTTCAAGTCTTACACTTGAATTATCAGGATATGCGCCACCTCCCCACAAACCTAAACCTGAGTTAATAGGTTCAGTAATCACATCGAGATGTGTGTGGTGGTGATTAGTGAGGCTGCCACATTCAGAAAGTATTCTGACCCCTTCATTGTTAACACAATTTATTGTTTTGTAGATTTCATTTTAAATGGATAAATTGCTTATCAATCTGTACTGAATAAGTCATAATGTCGATGTGTTTTCAGAAAGGTTAGCAATGTGTTAAAAATCAAAAACTGAAATCTCTCGTTTATTTAAGTACTAGCAAAATACCCGCGCTTAAACTGAGGGAAAATATACCAATAACTATTTGTTAAGGATCTCTTTGTATACCACATTGTCAGTTCGGCCCTCCGGTTGTAATATGACCAAGCTGTGCGCTGAGCTTACTCTTGAGCATGTAACTTACAGTTGGCCATGTGAACAGTAATCTTGTTTCACATCTCACAGCTTGGATTGCTGCTGTCATAATCGGTTTCAGTTTCATGGTTTGTTTCAATTACGACAGTATTTGTAGGACTTGTTGTGTTGAAGAGACATTCGGCATCTGTCAAGCGTTGTGAGCACACAACCGGTTTCATCGATAAAAATCACATCCAGCTTCTGAGAGTTTAAACATTCATAAACATCAAAGTGTCCACTACTGAAATCGTCACCTGTCAATCTAAGATGTTTAAGAGGCATTGGCAGTTGTCGAAAGGTGTAAAATATTTGGCCATTTCGGTACACTTGAAAGTGACAACCAAACAATTCAGCGGCAGCCATCAACTCACATGCAGAACCATAGGTGAAGGGCTTAAGCATTTCACTCTTCTAGTGGTCCTGTGTAGTCTAATTATCTCCTGTACCGTCATCAGTCCACACCTTGAACCTGTCCCAGTCATTCAATACATAAGACACAATGGATATCAAGAGTGAGCCTGATATGGCCGTGCAATATGTAACACAGAGAATGGAAAAGGTAGGTGCCATCTCCGGGCATGGAAACCAGTCGCTAAGTGACAGTTCTTTGATCGATGGTGATCACCTCGATAGACATGTTAATGGGGGTACGGTTGGAATGATAAAGGAAATGGGTACCTGAGAAATGTAAAGTAAGTCTAAAATACCTACACAATAACTATAATCGTAATAAACGAACAATAAAACAGCGGAGAAGCCGTGGATTAAATAAAAAGGCTGCAGTTATCAGCAGGGAGACGTAAATCCCGTGGCGAAGCAAGGAAGGGAATGAAGAGACCGGAGCGACGGACTGCCTTATATAGGCAGTGTGAACGATAGGGGGCGCTCTCGCTCCCTTGAACCCCTGTCCACGACTCCAGACACCAGGTAAAAGTACTCAAGTTGACTTTATTCTTATGCCACAGTGTACAAAGCACACTCTCCTCCACAATACTCATTAAATCACCAATAAATCAATCCTCCAGCTCCCAGACGCGTCGCCACCCTTCCACCCAGCTCAGCTCATTGTCTGGGAGTTCCCATAGTCCTTTTATACTCCCTGACCCGGAGGTGTTTCTACCCAACAGTCCACAAGTCCTTATTCCTTCCGGGTCAGGGTAAATAGTCCTTTTCTACAACCCGGAAGTCCGTCGCTCTTCCTATGACGAACCTCCGGGTCACAGGGCACGAAGAAGCCCTCGGTCCTCCCTGCAGCTCCCTCCTGTGGCCCCCACGGCATCCAGCAGGGCTTTGCATAAAAACTTCATTGTCCACGATGCCCTGCTGGTCTTCTGAGGACCTCCATGCTGCAAGGAGGGCTCCACCTGGCGGCTTGGGGGTATTGGCCAGGATAAATGGCTGGCCATCCTTCACAGCAGGCATTCAACAACGTGGGAGGCGTTGGGATGGGGGACCCAACGCCGCCTCACACAGCGACTGAGCTGCAGGCTATGGACGTAAATATATGTAAGTAAGTAGGTGTGGAGGACTGCCGGCTTCATACTCCGGTCCTCCTCCCCAGGCCGCCAGGAGGAGCTCTCCTGACAGCAGGAATGTGCCCCGACTTCCAGCAGGGCATCATGGACCTTGGAGTGTTTATACACAGCCCTGCTGGATACCTTGGGGGCCGCTGGGAGTCGCTGTAGGGGGGCTCGTGGGCTCATCTGTGCCCTATAACCCGGGAGTACGTCACGGTCACGTGACAGGAAGAAACGACGTGCTCCCGGGTTGAAGAAAAGGACTGTTTACCCTGACCTGGAAGGAATAAGGAACTGTGGACTGATTGGGCAGGAACACCTCCGGGTCAGGGTGTATAAAAGGACTTTGGGAAAACCCAGATGGTGAGCTGAGCTGGCAGGTAGGAGGGTGAAGTGTCTGGGTGAGGAGGAGAGATTATTGAGTTTATTTGGTGGTTAATTAAATATATGAGTAGTGTGGAGGGTGCTTGGTGCACTGTGCTCAAGAATAATAAAGAATATTGGACTTTTATCCAGTGTCTTGCGTGGTACCTGAGGGTTCAAGGGAGAACTAGCGCCCCCTACTGCCACATAGGATTCAGTTAGCGTTGGGAACCTGCGTGCCAAATTTCTTGAAGATGGGCCCGTAAGTAACAAAGACTGTTGGAAAGTTCAATATGTCATACCACCAAAATAAGTACGTACATCGGTTTCGGCTAGTGCAGGGAAGCCGCCTACCAAATTTCGTGAAGATGGGGCCATAAATAAGAAAGTTCAACATGGAGGACGTTGTCGACCATTGTGACCATTACGCGTAGAATTTCGAAATGAAACCTGCTTAACTTTTGTAAGTAAGCTGTAAGGAATGAACCTGCCAAATTTCAGCCTTCTACCTACACGGGAAATTGGAGAATTAGTGACGTTGGAAATTGCAATATGGCGGCCGACAGTGGTGTCATACCACCAAAATAACTACGTACATCGGTTTCGGTTAGCGCAGGGAAGCCGCCTACCAAATTTCATGAAGATGGGGCCATAAATATGAAAGTTCAACATGGCGGACATTGTCGACCGTTATGACCGTTACGTGTAGAATTTCGAAATGAAACCTGCTTAACTTTTGTAAGTAAGCTGTAAGGAATGAGCTGCCAAATGCAGCCTTCTACCTACATGGGAAGTTGGAGAATTAGTGATGAGTGAGTGAGTGAGTCAGTTAGTCAGGGCTTTTCCTTATATTATTATAGATTGAGACACTTAATTCATTGCTTTATAGAAGCAATTCTAACTTTGAGTCTCCTTGGCGAGTCTCTACAAGCTTTGCACACTTGAATTTCAGCAGTTTATCCCATTCTTCCTGGCAGATCCTCTCAAGCTCCGTTAAGACTGGGTGGGAAGTGTCTGCACGCTGCCATCTTCATATCTTGTCTCCATATATGTTCTGAGTCGAATCAATCCCAGTAAGGCAGTAGGCCCTGACTCTATCCCGGGGCGTACACTCAGGGTCTGCTCATCAGAGTTGACTGGGGTCCTCATGGACATATTCAATTTTTCAATCTGTCCCTGGCACAGGCATCCGTGCCCTCCTGCTTCAAGACCACTAGCAGAGGTGCCACAAATAAATGATTCCCTATCTTAAAATGCTTCATACATTGGTTCCATATTCTGAGTGAATGAAGCACTATTGGGTTGCTGGTATACTGGTGATAACTTGCATTTATTGGGGCGCAAAGCAAGGAATATAAAGAAGTACTGCAGGATTTTATTTCTATGGCAGACCAAGCCTGCATATGTTCATCTATTTGTGTCCATGTCCAGGTTTTTATAGTTTGTATGTTTGCTGCCCAGAAGTAAAATTGAAAGTTAGGTAGAGCCATGCCACCTTCTGCCTTTGGCCTTTGTAGGGTCGCTCTTTGGATACGTGGATGTTTTGAATTCCAAATAAATGTGGTTATGGTTGAATCTAATTTCTTAAAAACTATTTATTTATGTATATTGGGATGTAAGATTCACGGAGCTTGACTTTGCTGACAATACTGTGATCTTCATGGAGTCAATGGAGGCTCTGATGGGTGCTCTCGAGAGACTGAGCGAGGAGTCTGAGTGTCTGGGCTTGCGAGTGTCCTGGATAAAAACCAACATCCTGGCCTTTAATGACCTCTTGGGCACGGCCATCAGCAGTGTGTCTGTCTGCGCAGAGAGTGTTGACCTTGTTGAGAGGTTTACTTACCTTGGCAGTGACATTCATGACTGGTGACACTTCCTATGAAGTCAGTAGATGGATTGGGAGAACATGGGGGGTCATGAGGTCGCTGGAAAGGGGTGTGTGGCGCTCCCGATACCTGCAAAAGGACGAAGGTCCAAGTCTTTAGAGTCCTGGTGCTTCCTGTCTTGCTATATGGTTATGGTATAAGACACATGATATTCTATATGGTGTTCCACAAGGCTCTATCCTGGATTCGCTGCTCTTCTCAATTTACATGCTTCCGTTAGGTCAGATTATCTTGGGGCATAACGTGAGCTACCACAGCTATGCTGATGACACACAGCTGTATTTATCAATAGCACCTGACGACCCTGACTTTCTTGATTCACTGACCCCAATGTCTTACTTGTGTTTCTGAATGGATGAGTAGTAATTTTCTCAAACTAAATAAAGAGAAAACAGAAATTTTAGTGATTAGCAATAATGGACATAATGAGGTTATTAGAAATAAACTTGATGCATTAGGATTAAAAGTCAAGACGGAGGTAAATAATTTAGGGGTAACTATTGACTCTGACCTGAATTTAAAATCACATATTAATCAGATTACTAGGACGGCATTTTTTCACTTAAGAAATAGAGCAAAAATTAGACTTCTTATAACATTGCAAGATGCTGAGAAATGAGTTCACGCTTTTGTTTTCAGTCGACTATATTACTGTAACTCACTCCTCTCAGGACTACCCAAAAAAGACATCAATCGACTGCAACAAGTGCAGAATGGAGCTGCTAGAATCGTAACTAGCAAAAAAAATCCGAGCACATCACCCCAGTTTTGATGTCACTACACTGGTTACCGGTGCCATTTAGAATTGACTTTAAAATCCTGCCTATGGTTTACAAAGCCTTAAACAATCTGCTCCACTTTATATTTTGGAAATTCTGACACATTATACTCCAAATCGTAACCTTAGATCTTCAAATGAGGGTCTGCTTAGAATTCCAAGAGAAGTGGTGAGGTGACCTTCTGCTGTTATGCACCTCAAATCTGGAATAGCTGACCGATAGAAATTCACCAGGCTGATATGATAGTGCACTTTAAAACACTGCTGAAAACTCATTACTTTAACATGGCTTTCTCAGAGCTTCATCTTAGTTTAATCCTGATACTCTGTATATGCATTTAATTATCAATATCATTCCTGGTGGCTCCAAAATCCTTACTAACCCCTACTTTCTCTTGTTCTTTTTCCGGTTTTTTGTGATCTGCGCCACCACCACCGTGATGCCCCTCCATTGATGGATTAAAGGCCAGAAGTCCACATGACCGTCATCATCAAGTTCTTCCATGTGAACCCTGAATACCACGAGAACTGATTGAGGTCATGTATGGTAGGTAGAATGCCTAGAGGGGGCTAGGTGGTCTCAAGGCCTCGGACCCCCTGCAGATTTTATTTTTTTCTCCAGCCGTCTGGAGTGTTTTTTTGTTTTTTCTGTCTTCCCTGGCCATCAGACCTTACTCTTATTCTATGTTAATTAATGTTCCCTAATTTTAATTCTTATTAATTTTGTCTTTTAACTCTTTCTTCATCATGTTAAGCTCTTTGAGCTCCATCACGTGTATGAAAATCCATCCATTATCCAACTTCAGGGTCATGGGGGTCTGCTGGAGCCAATCCCAGCCAACACAGGGCACAAGGCAGGAAACAAATCCTGGGCAGGGCACCAGCCCACCGCAGGGTACACACACCAAGCACACACTAGGGACAATTTAGAATCGCCAGTACACCTAACCGGCACATCTTTGGACTGTGGGATGAAAAAGGAGTACCCGGAGGAAACCCACGCAGACACTTAATTAATTCGGACCAATTAAGTGAAATTGGATAATTTTCCACGGTACACTTGATGATCTCTCATGGCACACTAATGTGCTGCGGCATAGTGGTTGGGAATCACTGTTGTAGACTACCATTGGCAGTGAATAAGTAAAAAATCCACTATTTGTTTAAATAAAAACATTGCATTGTTCACAGATAAAAAAAAAAAACATTTAAGTTCTTTGTTTAAATTAAAAAAAAAAATCAACCAGAAAATTATGTTAATCTGCCCCATTAACATCACTGCCCTAATAAACGCTTTCCACCTTTATGAGCCAACCTGCCTCTCCAGTCTCTGATTCCCTTCATTGTAAAGTCTGCTGTCATACAGTCCAGCCACCTCACCCTCACTCATTGTCTCCTGGAGTTTATCCTTCCTTTAAACATCCATCCATCCATTTTCTAATCCCGCTTGATCCTGAGCAAGGTCACAGGGATGCCGGAGCAGCAAGCATAGGCTGCAAGGTAGGAAGAATCACAGGACTTGGCGCCAGATGCAGAATCTCAGGGTAAAACAAAACACTACCTGCACACACTTGGGGTCAGTTATTCACCTAACCTGCATGTCTTTAGACTGTGGGAGGAAATCCACGCAGACAAGAGGAGAACATGCAAACTCCACGCAAAAAGGACACAGGGTGCGAAATCCTTCTTCCAAATTCTCTTGGAAATTCTGCAGTCTTCTTGTCTTTCCACACATAGCTTTGTTCTTAAAGTCGTGTAACTCTTGCAATGAGTTGATTCTTAAAACAGTGACAAATTACACTCTGTTACCATAGAGCATCATTTCTGCCATAGATTTACTCACAGTGGTGTCACTGAATACCAAAGCACAGAGACAAGTATAATGGGACACTCCTGTAAAACACCTTCCAGCCACCATCAGATCTCTGAGGCGGACATTTTCACCAGGCTGTCTCACTTAGCTTTGGAAAACGACTCAAATGAAATTGCCTTAATGGAACATTTTTCAACTAGTAACAAATACAAAAATAAGTTGACCATAGTTGAAATGAATGTTGTTTATTTTTTAAAGACAATGTTGAACAGAAATGCACATACATAATGTGTATTTTGACAGTACTAGAAAGTCAAGTGTCATACATAATGCCACAGATGTAAATCAAGAGTGCATGTCCTGTTACACTAAACTGTGCAAAGGTTTGTGAACTTTCATAGTCTGAAATAAAACAGAAGCTGAAAGTAAACTTAGTGTCAATAAAGGAAAAGTGATCAGAGCCAAACGTAAGATCTTAGAATCGGGAATTGTTAAAACACCGGCGTTTCTAAGGTGCTGTCTACTAGGACGCAGTCTTATCACAGCAATCACATATAGTACAGTCACACAGTACTTATACTGTATTTCCTAACACAAATATCCAGTTTAGGTTTACAGGAAACTGGTGTCTATCCCAGTAACATTGCTGGGAAGGAGGGGACCAACCCTGGATCAGTCACTGCAGTGCCCACTATCCGTCACCATACAGGGCCAATTGAGAGTCGTCTATTGACCTAGCATGTCTTTAACGTGTGCTAGTAAAGCCAGAGTACAGTGGTGCCTTGGTTTGCGAATAAAATTCATTCTGGAAATGTGTTTGTAATCCAAAGCACTCATACTGTATATCAAGGCAAATTTCCCCATAAGAAATAATGGAAACTCAGATGATTGATTCTACAACCCAAAAATATTCATATAAAAATGAATATCCATCCATCCATTTTCCAACCCGCTGAATCCGAACACAGGATCACGGGGGTCTGCTGGAGCCAATCCCAGCCAACACAGGGCACAAGGCAAGAACCAATCCCATGCAGGGTGCCAACCCACCGCAGGACACACACAAACAAACACACCCACACACCAAGCACACACTGGGGCCAATTTAGAATCACCAGTCCACCTAACCTACATGTCTCTGGACTGTGGGAGGAACCTGGAGCGCCGGAGGAAACCCACGCAGCCATGGTGAGAACATGCAAACTCCACGTAGGGAGGACCTGGGAAGCGAACCCAGGTCTCCTAACTGCAAGGCAGCAGCGCTAAATGAATATCTCTCTATTATAAAAAAAAAATCCTGGAGAGAAACAGTAGGGCGTTGAGACGTTATCATCACGTGAAGATCATGGAAGACACTTAAAAGACCCGCGAGACTTAAGAGATTGGCCAGGGAGCGTCTCGCTGGGACCTTAAACATGAGACTTTGTGCCGAGAGATTGACTCAGGACCATCTCGCGATGACATAGAACACGAGATTCTTGCAAGACACGCCATACTTACAACCAAATAAGAGCACGGGCGGCCAGACACACACTCAGTCGTGTAAAGGAGGCTTTGAGCACACGCAGATCCAGGGCTGTCAGCGCATATAAAGCATATAAGGACAATACGTTATAAATGAAACGTAGACGACAAAGTGAAGAATAAAGCAGCACGGAGAATAGAGACTCAAAAGCATTGGAGAGACAAAAAAGAAAAAGAATAATCGAGGTTAAAATTCAGAAAATAAGGAAAGTAATTATCAGCCCAGAACAAGTGGAATTAAAAAAAAAAGCAGGTCCAATCCGAACGTTGGCGCTGTACACATGCAGAGCAGGTCAGAGATTATGAAAGCAGTGGAATTCGAAAGGCTCAAAAAAAAAAAGTTGGTGCGATACAAATGTGGAGAAAGTTAAAGAATATGAAAATAGGAAAATTAGAAAGTATAAAAAAAAAGAAAGTAAAGATCGCAGTAGTGCAAACAAACAGAAATTATTACTCGAAAAAGGGAAAATAATCACCACGGATCAGGTGTCAATGACACAAAAAGCAGGACAAAGCGAGGTCAGAAATAAGAGACAAAGAGTAGAAAACAAAGTAAAACGTCACAAAAGGTTTAAAAACAAGGGGCCAAACACATGCAGAGCAGGTTAGAGAAAATCCACCCATCCATCCATTATCCGACCCGCCATATCCTAACTACAGGGTCACGGGGGTCTGCTGGAGCCAATCCCAGTCAACACAGGGCGCAAGGCAGGAAACAAACCCTGGGCAGGGTGGGTTAGAGAAAATGAAAACTGGAATTCAAAAAACTCAAAACAAACGTAGATGTGAAGCATGCAGAGCAAGATACAGAATATGAAAGCAGAAAACAACGACAAAACAAAGCAAGTAAAGATCGCATTAGAGCAAAGAAAGAGAAATTATTACTCGGAGAAATAACGAAAAGGCGAATAGAGATTGAATATATGGATACAGGTGATACGTCAGAAGTATGGAAATATTGTAAGGCTTTGAAGTTTAAGACAAGAGAATTTCAAAAACAGAGTTCACCTCACATGCATTTATTGCTTACTTTGCAAAAAAAAAATGATTAACTGCTGATGATGAAGATCATTTTGTCTGTTCTGAAATTCCAAACAGAGAAACCCATCCTGAATTATGGTACAAAGTCATTAAACACAAAAGTCTCACTGAGCTCATTAAAAAGATTTAGCACTTTGGGACTCGAAAGATTCCAAATATTGTTTTTACAGAAGTTCTGAAATAAAAGTGAAACTAATGAAATAGCAACAATTCAAAGAAAAAAAATTCTTAAAAGTGTGTATCTGGAAAAACAAAAATGGGGGTTGGCGAGCGAAGCAAGTAAAGTAGTAAATACTAGTAAAGTAAAAATATGTAAAACAAATTAACCTTCTCTTTACCTTTGAAAAGAATCGTGGCAGGTGTGAAGGAGATGCGAGAGAGGAGGAGGAGGGTTACTGTGTAGGACGACTTTCACTCTAACTAACCGAATCCCTGCTATCTGTCGGCTCACTGGAATCTTTTTCTTTTTTTTGCGGCTTTTTAACAATGACACCTCGCCAATAACAGTTGCTTTTGCCTGAAGAATCACTACACTTGGAAACAAAATTAAAAAATTCTTTACGCACTCTAAGGTTTCTAAACTCTTTTGGGATCCCCCAACCAAATGGGACGACATGCAGAAGAGCGTCCCGAAGCAACCACAGGCTCCCAGTGCTGTAGCAGTTCGCGGTAAAAGCAAATCAGAAAAGATAGTGGTCGAGCTATAAGTGCCTGCCGTTGATGGGTGATACAAGGAATATTATAAATGCGCAGGGCACACACAGTATTACTAACCTGGCCATGACCCTGTCTGACTGCTGTGTCTGTGTATAGCAGAGTGGCAGATCCCGCTACAATAAATAACTGCGCTGCTCTTGTTTCAAGCTGAATAAAAGCTGGTTTTGCTAAAGTACTGAGACTCAGCCTCGTGTTTTGGGGTGCAATACAGTGACTCACACGTTACAACACACACACGTGGTCACCATGCTATAGTAAACAGTAGACGCTCATACCGATGTTGACTATATGAGTGAGGCACACACCGCAGTGAGATCACGTTGTGATCACGTGACGCTCGGCGAACAAAGCGTATATGTACTATTCATATTGCAAGACCTCGCTCGTTTATCAAGTTGAAATGTGTTAAAAATTTTAGCTCTTCTTGCAAAACACTCGCAATCCATGGTTTTACTGTATCTGTAAAGAAATCTCATAGTGAACCAGAGAGAACATGTGACTCCATATTGGCCATGAACAGCCCAGTGACTTGAACTGGAGTCCTGGAGCTATGAGGCAGCAGTACTAACTACTTTGCCACTGTACTAACCATAAAAAAAAAAATTGAAAATTACATTTGTAAGTTTCTACCATGGTGAGGTAGACTAGTGGCAGGTCTTCAGAAAATATACTTTAGTGTCTCTTATTCTGGCTTACGTGCCAGAATGCAGTAATACGTCATCAAAATTTCCAGTTCGGTGTCAGCAGAAGAAACGCCCATCTCCTCCAGAAACCTACAATTGAATAAAAAGTGAAAAGACAACGTTTACAATCTGTGTGCTTGAGCAACATCTGACGCATTAAACATGATGGCACGGTAGCTCTCAAGGTCAGGTGTCGGCCCCAGTTTCACAAACACTGAGATGTTTTTACTTGTAATTGATGCCACTGAATAATTAGCTAATCTTTATTTTTTCCTTTTCGTATTTTGCTTTTAGGGAAATGCAGTAGTGTGGGTTATGTTACAGTCAGGATGTTTTTTCCTGGCTAAGATCCCCATCCATCCATCCATCCATTATCCAACCTGCTATACCCTAACACAGGGTCACAGAGGTCTGCTGGAGCCAATCCCAGCCAGCACAGGGCTCAAGGCAGGAACAAATCCTGGGCAGGGCGCCAGCCCACCGCAGGGCACACACGCACACACCAAGCACACATTAGGGATAATTGAGGATCACTAATACACTTAACCTGCATGTCTTTGGACTGTGGGAGGAAACCGGAGCACCCAGAGGAAACCCACGCAGACATGGGGAGAACATGCAAACTCCACGCAGTGCTACCACTGCGCCACTGTGCCGCCTCCAGCTAAAATGTATTTTCCATTTTATCCATCCATCCATTATCCAACCCGCTATATCCTAACTACAGAGTCTGCTGGAGCCAATCCCAGCCAACACAGGGGGCAAGGCAGGAAACAAACCCCGGGCAGGACGCCAGCCCACCGCAGGGCACACCCACACACCCACACACACACCCACACACCAAGCACACTCTAGGGACAATCCACGTAGCCTGTATGTCTTTGGACTGTGGGAGGAAACCTGCGTACCCGGAGGGAACCCACACACGAGGAGAACATGCAAACTCCACGCAGGGCACTACCCACCGTGCTACCCATTTTCCATTTTGTTGTTTTTTTTGATTTATTATTTTCCAGGTTTTTGTGTTATATCTATAAGGTTTGTTAATTGTTTTATATTTGTGTCTTTTTCTGAAATTCCTTGTGCTTTGCTGGTGTAATCCCAAGAGGCAGGTCCACCCTGATGCCACAGCTGGCAGGGGCCACACTCCGATTTTATATTGAGGTGAAAGGGAAGATCCCAGCAGTGGTGTATTGAGTTTGATAGAGATATTATTGCAAGTATTGTTTCCCTTTGATTTGTCAGGTTATTTTTGTTTTGATATTCCACTTCTGTTCTTAGATTACTGATTTGTTGGATTTCGTATTGGGACTTGTTCACCTTAAATTCATTTGTAGACAAATCCTTTTTTACTCTTTTTCCATGTTTTTCAAATTTTGACCCTCTATACATTCTACTAAAGATTCATTGTTTGGACTTGTCTTATCAAGCCAGAGGTTTGACCGTTTGCTGTAACACAGATGTGTCAAAGGGTGTTGTCAGCTCCTGAACTGACCAGGAGAGGGCAACATAAGGCAAGAAATTGAAGACAAATGGTGAAAGCTTAGGGAAGAGCCAGAAAGATCAACCAAAACGAGAAGGAAAGTCAATGATGAAAAACAGTTTAAAAACCGAAAGTGATACCTAATGCTAGGCCTACTTTGAAAAGGAAACTAGCTAATACTAAATACAACCAACAAATAAACTAATAACGTAAAGAGATGAAAACAAAAATAAACTTTGTCAAAATAATTTATGTATAAAAACACATTCCTAATGAATTTTCTCTTAAAAATATGCACAATATCTCTACATATAAATGGCAAAGCCCCCACTGACTCCTCACTAATTTTTCCAATTTCCATATTGATGGGAAGCTGAAATTTTTTCCGTGCTCATTCCTTGCAGTATTCTTACAAAAGTTAGGAATGAATGGGTGTACCCCCTAAACTGTACACCTACCACGAGGTTGCTTCTCACATGGCCGACTGTACGTTGCATGCTCAAGAGTGAGCTCAGCAGACAGCTTGGTCATTATACAGCCTGAGGGCGGAACTGCAAACGTTGTTTACAAAGAGATCCTTACATCCTAAAAATGTCTATTTCTCATACACAACATTTACAATCCTAAATAAACTCTTCACAATCATCTGATTCACTCTCAATACTAAACTAAGCCTATGACAATTTCTTTGACAATCATGTGACGTTATTTTTAAAATGTTTCCTTTTCTTTTTCATACCTTCTTTAACACACTACTTCTCTGCTGCAAAACACGGCTATTTTGCTAGTCTCATAATATATGTACAAAGACATTTGAATTTGAAACATTTATTGTCTCAAAGGACAGTTTTGTATATTTTTTTAACATTTGGATGGTTTGTGCTTTTAAAGTCCTCTCCCCATTTTGAGACTAGTAGGCCACAGCCTGCCCATTGAGTTTGGAGTCTGGCTGCCTAGGGGGTTAAGGCTATATCTGTTGTGATGTAGCAGCACAAAATGGCCAAAATGGGAATCCTCAAAAATACAATCATCAAGCAGGCCTAAATCCTAATCAGCCTGCCCAGATAGGGTTGCCCTAGGGCAGCCAGAGCTCCTACTTTACTGGTTGGCCTTGGCCTGTACCCAGCCAAATGGGCTTTGCCTTCAAAAGTTCAAGAATATATAAACAATGTTCACAAGATGTATAATCATAGTATTTCACTCTACTTACCCTTTACCTATTTTCTTCAAGGGTAAGTATACTCGTCAAGTTCATTACCAGGTTGGTCTACTGTTGCACTTTAAGATTAACACACTCAAACACAAAGAATCTCAACAGTGCCCTTTGAATGACACACACACAGCTGGTTAAACTCTAGCACTTTAAACCACACAAGTGCCATAAGAATAACACAACTTGTCACTCTCTCAGCACATCAAGGGACTTACTTATTATCGGCACGAACAACATACGATGTTTTAATGATATCTCAGACCTAAATATTATTTTTGGTCTACAAGAATACATTTAAACATACAAAGGCTCAGCATTCTTGACTATCGGCCATTTATCAGCCAAGAATGCCTTACTTTACGTGCTGTTCCCTACTATTAGGTGGAGCGCTCACCCTCAGCCTTAATAAACCTCGCAGCGCAGAGGTAATGGCAAACATCTTGCAGATGTTGAAGGATGCCAGTCTTCTAAGGAAGTATAGTCGGCACTGTCCTCTCTTGCACAGAACATCAGTATTGGCAGTCCAGTCCAATTTATCATCCAGCTGCACTCCCAGGTATTTATAGGTCTGCACCCTCTGCACAGTCACCTCTGATGATCACGGGGTCCATGAGGGGCCTGGGCCTCCTAAAATCCACCACCAGCTCCTTGGTCTTGCTGGTGTTCAGGTGTAAGTGGTTTGAATCGCACCATTTAACAAAGTCCTTGATTAGGTTCCTATACTCCTCCTCCTGCCCACTCCTGATGCAGCCCACGATGGCAGTGTTGTCAGCGAACTTTTGCACGTGGCAGGACTCCGAGTTGTATTGGAAGTCCGATGTATGTTGGCTGAACAGGACCCGAGAAAGTCCAGTCTCCTGCGGTGCTCCTATGTTGCTGACCACAATGTCAGACCTGCAGTTCCCAAGATACACATACTGAGGTCTGTCTGTAAGATAGTCCACGATCCATGGCACCAGGTGTGAATCTACTCCTATCTCTGTCAACTTGTCCCTGAGGAGCAAAGGTTGGATGGTGCAGAAGGCACTAGAGAAGTCCAGAAACATAATTCTTAGTGCACCACTGCTTCTGTCCAAGTTGGAGAGGGATCGGTGTAGCATGTAGATGATGGCATCCTCTGCTCCTACCTTCTCCTGGTATGCGAACTGCAGAGGGTCGAGGGCGTGGTGGACCTGTGGCCTCAGGTAGTGAAGCAGCAGCCGCTCCATGGTCTTCATCAGATGTGACGTTAGAGCAACAGGCCAGATGTCATTCAACTCACTAGGACGTAATACCTTTGGGACAGGGGTGATGCAAGATGTTTTCCAAAGCCTCGGGACTCTCCCCTGTTCCAGGCTCAGGTTGAAGATGTGCTGTTGAGGACTCCCCAGCTCCAGTGCACAGGCCTTCAGCAGTCATGGTGATACTCCATCTGGACCTACTGCTTTGCTGGCATGAAGTCTACTCAGCTCTCTGCTTTCCTGGGCTGCTGTAATTGTGGGTGGGGGGGAAACTCTCTCCTATGCTGGTATGAGCAGAAGGATGGGTGGAGGATGCAGTACTCCGAGGTGAGAGTGGGTTAGGGTGGTCAAACCTGTTAAAGAAGTTGTTCATCTGGTTTGCTCTCTCCACGTCTCTCTCGATGGTCGCACCCCATTTCGAGCTGCAGCCAGTGATGATCTTCATCCCATCCCACACTTCCTTCATGCTGTTATTCTTCAACTTCTGCTCCAGCTTTCTCCTGTACTGCTCTTTCGCCGCCCTGAGCTGGACTTGGAGTTCCTTCTGCACGCACTTGAGCTCATGCTGATCACCGCCTTTAAAAGCCCTTTTCTTCTGGTTCAAAAGGCCCTTGATGTCACTTGTAACCCGTGGCTTGTTGTTAGCATAGCAGCGTACTGTTCTTACTGGAACTACAATGTCCATACAGAAGTTGATGTAATACCAGTGAAACAAAGGATAATAGAAAACAGGACTGACAGAAAAGTCTGGATATATACATATAGTCTTTAGGAAAGCTTACGAAAAAGTAAAGTTGACAAGGATGAATGTCGCAGGTGGGTAATGATCGAGCACTCGGAGTTGATCATGATGCTTTTCTGATGACCAGATAAAAATGGCCACATGTTAACGTCGCTCTGTTCTCTTCTGACGTCTTCGTCCCTTCTTCTTCCTCCTCAGGCGAGGCATATTTATTCTAAAATTCTACTGGGGGGTTTTGGAAGATGTGATTGTTAGATATTCTGATTGGCTGGCTTTCAAAATGATGAATGAATTCACTGTCCGTTTTCCCAAATAATAAAACTTTTGTATGTTCTCTGAGGTGTCGCTATGTCTTCCTTTCCCAGGCTGTAACATAATTAGATGTCCATCCTTTCTAAGGTTATAAAGTAATTGAGCCACCAGCATGTCTTCCTTTCATTGTTGGAACAGCTGTTTTAAAAGTGAGATATAACTGGGAAGAAGACATGCTTTGATTTGTCCTGAATGTAGTTAATCTGTTGTCTTGAACAAAATATAATGGAAATATAAAGCAAAATGTACAAATTTTGTACCCCACAACACAAGATATAGTCCAAGACCCACCAGAGGGAGGAAGACTGCAAACCTCTGGCTTGTAGATGAAAGGGCAAATAAAGAATCTTTGTAAAAAGTTGATTTATTCACAAAAATCAGACAATATAGCAAAATGCTGAAAAGAGGCAAAAGACGTTGCCAACAAGGAAATCTGAAAGCAAACAAGTCCAAATACAATCTTTAGACAGAAGCAAAAAGAGTAAAAAGAAAACAGAAAATTCAATGACAATAGCAACACATACAAATACACCAACATGCATTCAATGAATCACAAGAAACTTCACTTCCCTGCCTCCCTTTTATGGGGCTGAGGGTGGCTTTGCCTCTTGAAGGTCCATCCATAAAATACAAAGAACATAGGAGAACATCTGTTCACCCATAGAAACAATAATATATACATCAAATAAAGCTGACAGAATACATAATTGGACAAACATTAAGTAACAATATTAACATATACAACAGTAATAGAGTAAAGAATGAACAAAAAAGACATAAAAAAGGAGTTTAGACATAAGAAGTGGAAGAAACCTGAGCTAAAACCTAACATCTGAACAGGATGGTGAAGGTCCTGGCCAGTTTTGTGGTACTTTTAGGAGGCCCGGCACTCCTTTTCTCCATATTTGTGACACCTTTATAGACCAGTGTGAGATTTATAAAAAACTAGCTGAATTGCCCAGTGTTGCCGGGATGGAAAATGAAGTGTTTTTTTATTTTAATTGTTTGAGAAAAACATAATTAAAAAAACACAACTTTAAAAATAAAAATAAATTAAGCTCATTAATGTGCTTGTCTTGCGGTCTTATATGTATGTTATCATCCAGTTGACGCTTGGAACCTGCCAACTCGAAAGCAACAGGCGGGTGCAGTGGCGCTCAAACATAAAGAATGCTGGCAGTCCCCTCCAGTTCACCCTCTGGTGGTCGTTCCGAGTGTTAACTAGATGATAACTGCATAACAAGACCACAAGATCACCCGCCACCCTCCCCAGAAGGGGGTGGGTTAGGGTGGATTTCACCCTACAGTATTTTTAGTTGACCAATGAGAAACATTTGTTCCAAGTTTCATGAAAATCACTCACACATTCAGACATGATGCCGGAACATCATCATATATATATATATATAGTCAATGTATATATGTATGTTTCAGCATCATGTCCGAACGACTAGAGTGATTTTCATGAAACTTGGAATAAATGTTTCTCATTGGTCGATTGGCCCACCACAGCTCTCTCTCTCTCTCTCTCTCTCTCTCTCTCTCTATATATATATATATATAGTGAACGCTGGCCCGGACACACACAGACGGACATCATAAGTTCACCCAACACACTGTTTATTTACAATATTTACAAGTTTTGTTCACGTGCAACCCCAGTGCCTCTTGCACCGATTCCCTCAAAGTCCAGGGCTCACAGTCCTTGTGCCTTTCCTCTGGCCGCCTGCTGTCCTCTCTACAGCTCTGCCAACTACCTCCCGACATCCACCAATGACTGGAGGGAGGCGGCCCCTCTTATAGGAACCCGGATGGGCTCCAGCTGCTTCCCGGCAATTAGACTTGGTCACACCCCTGTGTGGCAGAAGTGCCGGCTGCGCACCAGGAAGCCGTCCGGGTGTCCCCAGTCGTCTTCCCCCCGGCACTTCCCCGGGATGATAAGGCACTGGGGCGCCGCCTGGCGATGGCCACGGGTCCCTACAGGGCTGGGCTTCCAAGCCCCCTACCCGAGGCCTCCTGCATAACCAGGACGGACGCCCCCTCTCAGTCTGGAGGAGGCACACGCCCTCCTCTGGTCCTCCAAGGCGTCCTGGCCGGGCTTCTGCCCCGGCCGAGGACCACACGGGATAAACTGGCATCGGGGCGCCGCCTGGCAGTGGCCACGGGTCCCTACAGTGCTGGGCTTCCAAGCCCTCTACCCGAGGCCCCCAACATAACCAGGACGGACGCCCCCTCGCGGTCTGGAGGAGTGACAAGCCCTCCTCTCGTCCTCCAAGGTGTCCTGGCCGGGCTCCACAATATATATATATATATATATATATATATATATATATATATATATATTCTCTCTCTCTCTCTATATATATATATATATATACATATATATATATATATATATATATATATCATCAAGTGTACCGTGGAAAATTATCAAATTTCACTTAATTGGTCCGATTTAATTAAGTGTCTGCATGGGTTTCCTCCGGGTACTCCTTTTTCATCCCACAGTCCAAAGATGTGCCGGTTAGGTGTACTGGCGATTCTAAATTGTCCCTAGTGTGTGCTCGGTGTGTGTACCCTGCGGTGGGCTGGCGCCCTGCCCAGGATTTGTTTCCTGCCTTGTGCCCTGTGTTGGCTGGGATTGGCTCCAGCGGTCCCCTGTGACCCTGTAGTTAGGATGTAGCGGGTTGGATAATGAACGGATATAGATAGAGGTTAGAAGCATGCGCTGATACAAAGATTAAGAAAACAACTGTATATGTTTAAGTTAGGGGTGTCAAACTCTATCACCGGAGGGCTACAATGGCTGCAGGTTTTCGAATTGAGTCACTTTCTCCATTATGAGCCAACTAGCTGTGTAAGCCCATGTTATAAAAAGCCCGGGCTCTTAGACACCATGGATTCTGACACTTCAATCAATCACATCGGTTGTGCGGTTAGCAGCTAAGTGAGGTTCTGTTTTCTCTGCGGTTTCATTTTGCTGATGTGCTCGCCTCCATTGTCTGTCAGCAACAAACGAGTTTCTCCCTGCTTGGAGGTCTTGTCAATCGCCTCGCTTGTGTATTAGCGGCTAAGCAAGATTCTTTTTTCTCGCCGGTTTCACTTTGGCGACAGAATGGCTTTCTTTGATCTTCACACGCTTACTTGGGGCCGTCTTGCTGGCTCTTTGAGCTTCATGCTGTAGCCTTGTGCTTCTGGGCCGGACAGACAGACAGACACCCAGACAGACAGACACACTTCCACGCGTAGATGTTTGTATATAAAATTTCTAATACTATTAGAACAAACCATGTTGCCTTGATTGTAACTGTTTAAGTGTTTCTTCAACTGGCAGCCAAGTAATAATGGGATGTAAAGCAAGCCAACAGATGAGCGGCCTAACTTAGATGGCTGTGTTTTGTCACACATCATCCCAGCTTGCATTTTCATCCTTGTGCATTCATTAATTGTGAGAAACCTTCAGTTTGTTACAAGCTGATTAGCACAGGTAAGAATTTCACTGGACTCTGTACATGTAACAATAGTAAACCCGTACATCTACGGTAGATGAAAAGATACAGGGGACTACAGTGTTTGGTTTGTGATAAATTTGCAAACCTTTCTTTCTGAAAACATGTTCTCACTTTTTTATAATGGATTATTGAATATAGACTGGGCGAGAATTTAAAATTGATCCATTTAAAATTAAATCTGCAACACAACGAAGTTTGCAGATAATGAAGCGGTCTGAATACTTTCTGAATCTACTGATAGATAGATAGATAGATAGATAGATAGATAGATAGATAGATAGATAGATAGATAGATAGATAGATAGATAGATAGATAGAGTCATATGAAAAAGTTTGGGAACCCCTCTGAGCCTACATAATAATTGACTCTCCTTTCAACAACAAAGATATCAGTGGTATGTCTTTCATTTCCTAGGAACATCTGAGTACTGCGGTGTTTTCCAAACAAAGATTTTTTTAGAGACGCAATATTTAGTTTTATGAAATTAAATCAAATGTGAAAAACTGGCTGTGCACAAATGTGGGTCCCCTTGTCATTTTGCTGATTTGAATGCCTGTCACCGCTCAATGCTGATTACTTGCAACACCACATTGGTTGAGCCTTGAACTTCATAGACAGGAGTGTCCAATCATGAGTGCTAAAAGGTATTTAAGGTGGTCAACTGCAAGTTGCTTCCATCCCTTTGACTCTCCTCTGAAGAGTGACAGACAGCATGAGATCCTCAAAGCAACTCTCAAAGGGTCTGAAAACAAAGATTGTTGAGTCTCCTGGTTTAGAGGAAGGCTACAAAAAGCCATCTCAGAGGTTTAAACTGTCAGTTTCAACTGCAAGGAATTGAGTGAGGAAATGGAAGGCCACAGGCACAGTTGCTGTTAAACTCAGCAGGTCTGGCAGGCCAAGAAAAATACAGGAGCGGCATATGAGCAGGATTGTGAGAATGGTGACAGACAACACACAGATCACCTCCAAAGACCTGCAAGAACATCTCGCTGCAGATGGTGTATCTGGACATCGTTCTACAATTCAGCACATCTGTATGGCAGGGTGATGAGAAAGAAGCCCTTTCTGCAGTCACGTCACAAACAGAGTCGCTTGTTGTATCAAATGCTCATGTAGACAAGTGAGATTCATTTGGGAACAAAGTGCTTTGGACTGATGAGACAAAAATGGAGTTATTTGGTCAGAACAAAAAGCACTTTGCATGGCGGAAGAAGAACACAGCAATCTAAGAAAAACACCTGCTACCTCCTGTCACATGTGGTGGAGGTTCCATCACGCTGTGGGGCTGTGTGGCCAGTTCAGGGACTGGGGCCCTTGTTAAAGTCGAGGGTCGGATGAATTCAACCCAATATCAACAAATTCTTCAGGATAATGTTGAAGTATCAGTCACAAAGTTGAAGTTACTTAAGCAGGGGTTGGATATTCCAACAGGACAAGGACCCAAAACACAGTTGGAAATCTACAAAGGCATTCATGCAGAGAGAGAAGTACAATGTTCTGGAATGGCCGTCACAGTCCCCTGACTTGAATATGATTGAAAATCTATGGGATGATTTGAAGCAGGCTGTCCATCAGATTGAACTGAACTGGAGAGATTTTGTATGAAGAATAGTCAGAAATACCAACATCCAGAATCCAGACGCTCATCACAGGCTATAGGAGGACAGCGTCGAGAGGCTCAAAGGAGCAAAAGGAGGCTCAACTAAGTATTGATGTCATATCTCTGTTGGGGTGCCCAAATGTATGCACCTGTCTAATTTTGTTATGATGCATATTGCATACCCATCCATCCAGTATCCAACCCACTATATCCTAACTACAGGGGTCAAGTGTCAATCCCAGCCAACAAGGCAGGAAACAAACCCTGGGCAGGGCACTTACCCACCAAGCACACACTGGGGACAATTTAGAATCGCCAATGCACCTAACCTGCACGTCTTTGGACTGTGGGAGGAAACCCACGCAGGCACAGGGAGAACATGCAAACTCCACACAGGGAGGACCCGGGAAGCGAACCCGGGTCTCCTAACTGCGAGGCAGCAGCACTACCCACTGCGCCACCATGCCACCCTGCATATTGCATGTTTTCTGTTAATCTAATAAACTTAATTTCACTGCTGAAATCCTACTGTGTCCATAAGGCATGTCAGATATTAAAAGGAAGTTGCTACTTTGAAAGCTCAGCCAATGAGAAACAAAAAGCCAAAGAATTAAGAGGGGTTCCCAAACTTTATAATAGATAGATAGATAGATAGATAGATAGATAGATAGATAGATAGATAGATAGATAGATAGAAAGGCACTATATAATAGATAGATAGATAGATAGATAGATAGATAGATAGATAGATAGATAGAAAGATAGATAGATAGATAGATAGATAGATAGATAGATAGATAGATAGATAGATAGATGTGAAAGCCAAGTACTAATGGGATGTAAAGCAAGCCAACAGATGAGCGGCCTAACTTAGATGGCTGTCTTTTGTAAATGTCTCTTGTATTGCTCCCTTCCCGGTCACACATCATCCCATCTTGCATTTTCATTCTTGTGCATGTAGATTCTAGTATAGTAAGTTTATGCACAATTATTCATGATGTTGGGATGTTATTTAAACTTAATTGCAGTCTGCACACACTTTATCCGAATGATGTTTAAATTTGCTGTACCTTTATAATCTTACTGCCAAATTCTCTTTAAACTACGCTGTGTGCGGTTCTAACATGCATACTAGAAAGTGGCTGAACCAACGGTTTGAACAAGAAGCAAGGCTTGCTAGGCCTCACTACACGTTAAGTGTCTTTGCTCATCTGGACAGAGTGGTCCCTAATTACACACCTTAAAATCCAATTAATTCTTCCCTGTCTCACCTCCTGCTACACTCTGCACTTTCCATCTCTCTTTCCCACGTTTGTTTTTTTGCCTATGAGTCTCGGTTTCTGATTTCAGATTAACTGTAGTACAGGGAGGGTGTGTGACCCTTTAAACACATCCCAAGAGTAATTTGATTTTCTGAGAAGCAACGTAGAACACGTAATAAGATGAATCAGGAGAAGAGTTTGATCTAAATTGCCTAACCCCTCTCAAAGATGTCATTGTCACTGCAGCCTTGTAAAACATTATGATCACTTTAAGGAGCCACACCTGCTTTCTCAATAAATGACCAACAGAAAAATGGAGTCTTTAGTGTACCGATTATGCTGTCACTCTGTCATGGAAGGTGGAGGTTAGGGGGGAGTCCCCAGAAAGCTAGTGCCAACTCCAGAGACAGAACTTCAGTAGCTAACCTGAAGTGCCTCAACTCCATGAATACACACACATTATTCTTTTAGCAACGTTACCTCTGATGCATTCTCTTTAAAGTGGCTTTGGCAGCCACAGGCTCTGCTCTTAGGAAGCACTGATACACAGAGAATGACTCTATAAGACCAACAGCGCCAGACACTGATATGGGCCTCTTGACTCGTAGGTTTTCAATCCTGTAACAGAGGAAGAAAAGTTTCATTAGGGTGATAAAGAACACCGATTTAAAATTCAACAATTCACTGGAACCCACAGCAGGAAGAAACACTAAAGAAAATACCAGGAGATTAAATTGTGCCAGTCTTCTCAAATTTGTTCTCTTTGATTCAGTAAATTCTTTAATCATGAGAGACCTGCAGTGTGTTACAAGCTGATCAGCACGGGTAAGAATTTCACTGGACTCTGTACATGTAACAATAGTAAACCCGTACATCTACGGTAGATGAAAAGATACAGGGGACTACAGTGTTTGGTTTGTGATAAATTTGCAAACTATTCTTTCTGAAAACATGTTCTCACTTTTTTATAATGGATTATTGAATATAGACTAATGGGCGAGAATTTAAAATTAATTCATTTAAAATTAAATCTGCAATACAATGAAATATGTAGATAATGAAGCGGTCTAAATACTTTCTGAATCTACTGATAGGCAGATAGACAGATAGATAGATAGATAGATAGATAGATAGATAGATAGATAGATAGATAGATAGATAGATAGATAGATAGATATGAAAGGCACTATATAATAGATAGATAGATAGAAAGGCACTATATAATAGATAGATAGATAGATAGATAGATAGATAGATAGATAGATAGATAGAAAGGCACTATATAATAGATAGATAGATAGATAGATATGAAAGGCACTATATAATAGATAGATAAATAGATAGATAGATAGATAGATAGATAGATAGATAGATAGATAGATAGATAGATAGATAGATAGATAGATAGATAGAAAGGCACTATATGATAGATAGATAGATAGATAGATATGAAAGGCACTATATAATAGATAGATAGGAAATGCACTATATAATAGATAGACAGATAGATAGATAGATAGATAGATAGATAGATAGATATGAAAGTCACTATATAATAGATAGATAGGAAATGCACTATATAATAGATAGACAGATAGATAGATAGATAGATAGATAGATAGATAGATAGATAGAAAGGCACTATATGATAGATAGATAGATAGATAGATAGATAGATAGATAGATAGATAGATAGATAGATAGATAGATAGATAGAAAGGCACTATATGATAGATAGATAGATAGATAGATAGATAGATAGATAGATAGATAGATAGATAGATAGATAGAAAGGCACTATATAATAGATAGATAGATAGATAGATATGAAAGGCACTATATAATAGATAGATAGGAAAGGCACTATATAATGATAGATAGATAGATAGATAGATAGATAGATAGATAGATAGATATGAAAGGTGCTATATAATAGATAGATAGATAGATAGATAGATAGATAGATAGATAGATATGAAAGGTGCTATATAATAGATAGATAGATAGATAGATAGATAGATAGATAGATAGATAGATAGATAGATAGATAGATAGATAGATAGATAGATAGAGAGTATATTTTTTGTCCTAAGAAGGAAATTTACCATTTTCCAGAATATAATATTATAGGGGTTGCGCTAAGTCTGTTGACCCTTCCGTATTTCTTGATGGCAGCTATCCTGGATAGGAAGTTAAGGCAGTGGTTCTCAACCTGTGGGGTGGGCCCCGCTAAGGGGGTGCGAAGTAACAAAAAGGGGGACACGAAGATGTGAGAAAAAGAAAACAAGAATCAAAAATAGGAAAAATTCATCTATTAAAACCAAAACAAATTAACTTAAACTACATTCTGATACTAGAAAAATAAATATAGAGTTAGATACATGTCAATAACACTTAAGTAGGTATAATAAAATATGCATCTATGATATATCTTTAGTTAAAAAAGAACAAATTGGCATTAGTGGGTTCCTTTCAAAAAAATGTTAGTGGGACGCGATTAAAACTGTTATGAACACTCGGGTTGCAAATACTTAAAGGTTGAGAAACGCTGAGTTAAGGGAATGAAAGGACAACTCTGGGCTCTGTATTTCCCTGCCCTTTCTTAGAGCCAGGACACTCCTATGGCTGTTCCAGTCTGGACTAGTGCAGTGCTATAGACCAAGCAGGTAGCCTTGTCAGAGGACCATGGCCCACTATGGACAAGTCAAATGTGAATGCCCATTGTTTTAGAATAGGATGTCCAACAAGCTCATATACTGTAGTGTATATTTTGGTTTTAAATTGAAGCCAAGAAAACTTCACGTGCATAACCTCAGGACCTAAACCATACCTTTCCTTCTCTGGATAGTCGATGGCCTCAAACAACTCTTGCAACATAGAATCGTTCACAAATAGCAGTTTGCTTCTGTAAGGCAGCATGTGCTCAAACTCCTGCATGAAAAGACACAAACAGCTCACAGGATTAAAGACATAAAGCAGGCTCATACTATACTTCATTTTAATGTTCGCTTAGGTCTTTTCTGAACATTATGTACATTAAATAAATCCATTCATCCATTAATCGTGCCTCACAGGTGGGTTTGAATCCCACACCTTTGACTCCAATAGCTCACTTAATTAGGCTGGAAGTCCAATTAAAAACAGACGTTGGTGGGAACAAAAACCTGCAGCCAGAGGGGGTCCCCAGAACCGAGTTTGGGAACTGCTGCTCTCTAATGCTCTTCTTATCATCTGCACCTGAATCAAATTTCTGGTATCTGAGGTAGTGAGAAATGGAGGGGTGGACTTATTTTGACCACATGCAACATTTGTTTAAATGAGTAAGTGGGCTACAAATTGTAAATGTGGTATGATGTGGGTTCTATTATGTCACCTTTGCCTAAAGATACTCTTTAAACGAAGATCACATTTTGATATGTCCACAAATGTTAAAAATCGGGAGTGGTCTCCCTTAAACTTTCTCGTATACCGTACATACTCGCGTTTAAGTTCTCTTGCGGATAAGTCGGGACTTGATTTTACCGTATAATTTCTGGTATTTTGTAATGTCGGTTGTATAAGTCGAATGTGGTAAACTCACACTATTGGTACAAGAGATTACGATATGCTAATGTCCACCTGACAACCATGGAGCACTCGGCCCTTTTTTACTCTCCGTTGTGCCTACGTGACCACACGGTGATACCCAAACTATTCCGAAGTGACGTTTGCATTGTTTTGTGTTTTTTGTATCTCACACCTTCATACAGATTTATCGTAAGAGCATCCCTTATCTACGATGGAGAGTTTGATCAGAAGAAAATATGAAGCTGGTTTGAAATTAAAAGTCATTGAAGTGGCGAAAGAAATTGGTAACTGCGCTGCTGCAACAAAATTCGATGCGTCTGAGAAACTGGTGTGAGATTGGAGGAGCCAAGAAGATGTAAAAAAAAGCTAAGGGTCGCATTTTTGAACAGGCATATAAGTCGGGGACTGATTTTATGATCGATTTTTAGAATTTCAAGACCCAACTTATACGTGAGAATATACGATACTCAGATATGGGGATGGATATTTGAGGAGTAAACCTCAAGACAAGGATTATATTTTTATATTACGTTCATTAAAGAACCATCAGCAGTAAATCAAATCAAATTAATAATATATTGAATAATCATTATACAAGTAAAGTTGAATAAATCGGACTCTGCAGCTGCATGAATTAAAAAAAAAAATGGAGTATGTGTTCAAATAACGTAGCACTTCCAGTTAGCGGAAATAGCCCAAATAGAAATCTCTGTTTTATACCTCATACTTGTATGTAACATTTGGTTGGCCAAAGTGAAAGCGTACTCAAGTTATCGTGTTTACACACACACACACACACACACACACACACAGACAGACAGACAGACAATTACAAAAATGGTATTTTCGGACTCAGGGAGGTCTAAAACATCGAGGTTCATCAAAATCTCGAAATGGAATTTTTGGAGTATTCCAATACTTTCCCTGTACTTCGTAAACGAAAAAGTCAGGGAGGTCTAAAACGTCGAGATTCATCAAAATATCGACATCAGATTTTTAGATGATTACAATATTTTCCCTATATTTCGTATATAAGAAAGTGAAAAAGAAAAAAATCACGTTTCATTGGGTGTTCTTACTTTTCGTCACGTCTGTGAGTGTTTATAAACTGCCTCACCTCTTCATAAATGTCTGTTAAACGTCCAGGGTTTACGCCAGGAAAGGAAAATTCAATCCCCGTGGTGAACCCAAACAGGGCTACGCACCCCCCGGGCTTCAGGACCCTGTTGACTTCCTTCAGAAACCTTTCTTTGTCAAACCAGTGGGCAGCATGAGCGGCTGTGATCAAATCCACAGAGCCATCATCAGCAGGAAGGTCTTCTGCATGACATTTTCTGTAAAAAAACAAAAAATGTGACAAGACAAATGACAAAAGAATATTTGTTATCAGTCTCAGGTACAGTAAATGGCATTTCCTGGCACTTCTTCATTCCGAGTCCATACCAGCCTAAATTTTGGTGGTTGTTTGGCACAGATAGCTGATTGAAGGAACTGTGGGCTTAGATTTTCCAGTGGCATTTCATCCACTATAGATGCCACCCATAATAATTAGAATCGTAAAGTTACTTGGAATTGAATACTTACTTTTTAAATAAAATAAATACTGTATATACTCGCGTATAAGTCCGGTCTTGAAACCCGAAAAATCAGTCATAAAATCAGACCCTGACTTATCCGCCCGTTCAAAAGTGCGACCCTTAATTTTTTTTTACATCTTCTTGCCTCCTCCAATCTCACACCAGTTTTGTTTCAGCAGCGCAGTTACCAATCTCTTTTGCCACTTCAACGACTTTTCATTTTAAAACCATATTTTCTTCTGATCGAACGCTCCATCGTAGATAAGGGATGTTCTTACGATAAAGGTGTCTGAGGGTGTGAGATACAAAAAGCACAAATCAGTGCAAACGTCACTTCGGAATAGTTCGGGTATTACCGTGTGGTTACGTAGGCACAATACATAGAAATAAAAGGCTGTGTGCCCCGTGGCTACTCTCTCAGGTCAGTGTTAGCATATCGTAATCACTTAGACCAATAGAGTAAAAATCAAGTCCTGGCTTATCCGCGGGAGAACTTAAACGCGAGTATATACGGTACATTCTGATTTTTTAAATTGGTTGTCAGAAATTCTTTTTTCTTTGTGCTGAGTTGTCTGTCAGTGCTGTGGGGCATCCAAAGGGAGTTGCGCCTGTGCCTCCTGCTTCAACTTAATGCCTTTTTCATTAGCCATTCGGCAGTGCAGAGAAATACTGTTATGAACTAGTGCGGGGGTCTCCAACACGTCGCTCGTGAGCTACCAGTAGCTCGCCAAAGGGTCAATAAATCCTACATAAATTTGAAAACTTGATTAGTCAAATTAGGGGTGGGCGATCTTTCCAAACAATCATATCACGATCCTTTTAACACAAAATCACGATCCACAATCTGAACTGCAATCTCTCTTTTCAATGTGGCATTCACTTCAGAGACAATTCAGACTCAGACTCATCAAGACCTAAGTAACATTTTATTCTAAATATCAAACACAGTTGAATTCAATTATTCTCTTACTCGCTAGCTAAGCGGAGTTTACATAGCGAAATGAGAGAAGTCTTAAAATCAACCAGAATGTTCAAGCAAATTATAGAAAAAAATTATCTAAATCCGTTAAGTTGTTCTCTCGTGAAAAGTGGACAGATACAGACAGAGAGACATTGTGATGATGCGGGTGCGCTCCACGTTCCCATCCGTATTTATGGGAGCCCTTGAACCGAACACCGTCGGTAATGTCACCGAGATGAGCTGACAAATGAGGACAAATCTCACACGTAGCCGGGGGATATTTCCAAAAGTGCAAAAGTGCTTTTATTAAAACAATAATCTCAGTGTTCAAACAAAAAGTGCAGTGTGTCTTGTTTCAATAAATAAATCCATTAAAGCAAATGTCCAGTAGGGATAAAAACCATCAATAAATAAGTCTATTAAAATATGAGGTTAAAATGTACAGAAGTTAAAAAGCAGTCTCTCTCTCTCTCTCTCGTTATTCTCCGACCCACCTCCGTCACTCTTTCTCCCCGGCTCACCCATTGCTCCATCAGCTGGCGGTTGACCCCAACAGCTATGAGCTCCTTTCAGCCGCCTCCGCCTGGGCCTCCTTATGGATGTCACTGCCAGACCGTTCGAGGTCTGCTCTCCTCCCTTCATCCTTCGTGCACCCGTAGTTGTTCCTCAGTTCTCTTGGGAGGACACCTACCCTGCTCACCCCACTCACTCGAACAATCAGTGGGGCAAATTAGCCCCCAGAGCGCATCAGCCTAACGCTCCTTCACAAGGCCCCAGCTCACTCTGTCTCTTTCTATAGGTGGCCAGATCATCCTGCTAGGACTGCTCTTCCCCTCACCCTCCTTCTCCCCCTCCTTCTTCTCCTTCTCCGTCACCTTCTTCTCCTTCTCCTTCTCCTTCTCCTTCTCCTTCTTCTTCTTCTCCTCCTCCTTCTCCTACCCCTCCCTCCTTCTTCTCCTTCTCCTCCTTCTCCTTCTTCTTCTTCTTCTCCTCCTCCTTCTCCTCCCTCTTCTTCTCCTTCTCCTTCTCCTACTCTTTCTCCTTCTCCTTCTCCTTCTCATTCTTCTTCTCCTTCTTTTTCTTCTTCTCGATCTTTCTAGTCATCCCTTTTCTCTGGGTTCGACCCACATATATACACCCCCATGTGCCTCCATGGGCGCAGTGCCTTAATCATACACTGCAGGAAGCCAATGAGGCAATCGAGAATGACTGCACCCACACGTGCAGGTGTGACTCACTCCAACCACCTCATTAACTCCCTGCAGTCATGCAATCGCGCCCATGGAGAACGGCGGATCCGGATTTAAAACATAGCCTTTTTTTATTGGAAGCCGCGGACCAGCTATACGGACCAGCTATACCACAGACATTGGATTTTATATATTTTCCATCCATTCATTATCCATCCTGCTATATTCTAACTACAGAGTCACGGGGGTCTGCTGGAGCCTTTCCTACCAACACGGGAAGCAAGGCAGGAAACAAACCCCGGGCAGGGCGCCAGCCCACCGCAGGACACACACACACACACCAAGCACACCAAGCACACACATGGGACAATTTAGAATCGCCAATGCACCAAACCTGCATGTCTTTGGACTGTGGGAGGAAACTGGAGTACCTGGAGGAAAGCCACGCAGACACGGGGAGAACATGCAAACTCCATGCAGGGAGGAACCGGGAAGCAAACCTGGGTCTCCTAACTGTGAGGCAGCAGCACTACATATTATATTTTATATATTATATTTTTATATTAGATTTTATATATTATATATTAGTAAATCTTCAAAATAATGTGCAGTTAAAGTCTCAACAGCATTTCTGGAGTTTAGTAGAGCCTGATAACTATAAGAATCTTCACCAAGCAGCTCTGAGAATGTCTGCTTTGTTTGGGTCTCCATACCTCTGAGAGTCTGTGACGTGAATGTCATGAAATGAAAGTTCAGAACAAGACTGAGAGACAAACATTGAAATGACTCCATAAGAGTGAACCTAAGGGGGCTCCACTCCACCAGACACCTCAGTGCCAGTCATCTGACGAACTAAAAAACACAACACACAGGTGACTGGACATGTGAATAAAGTGACACAGTGACATGTGACAAAATGACAAATGAAGAAGTCATATCTGTGGATTTGGAATTGCATTGTTTTGTTTTAATTCAGTAGAGTGAGATCCACTAGAAAATGCATACAGACACACAACATGCACTTGCAGGTGAACTAAATATTTTTTGTGATGTTTTAATGCAAAATGTGAGTTGTGGACACCAACATTTTGTAAATGTTCAGGCAAAACAAGCGTATTCAGTTTGTATGGGTTGAAATAAGCTATGAGAAGAAACGTTAGACAACACGAGGAGCTCTCGGCCATTTTCATTTTGTAAAAGTAGCTCTCAGGGGAAAAAAGGTTGAAGACCCCTGAACTAGAGAGTTCTGAGGCAAGAAAGTCCCCCAAAAAATCCTAAAAATGCCCACTAGAGGGGCAAACTGTCAAACCTCAGCTAGTCACAAAAAGGGCAAGCAAAGAGTTTCGATAAATAAGATTTACTTCCTGAAAATGCTCTGTAGTCATCCAAAGAGCATTAAAGGAGTTGACTGAAGAAATCAAACAAACACAAAACAAAGAACGGCCATAAAAAACCAAAGAAAAATGGGTCAAAGGTCCAATAATCACAAAGCACAAATGTGTCACAAAACCAACACAGCTCACCACGCCAGCACATCCAATGAACTGTGGGTCCTGTGGGCTTTCGACAGTCTTCACAGGGCTGAGGACAGTTGTTTGAGGGTGGTGGTGATGAGCAGGTGGCCTCTCCTCTTGGGGGGACCACACACAAAACACAAGGTGCATAACAAAAGGCGCTTGGGCATAAAGCAACTAAATGAACAGCAATGTTAACAGAAAAAAATGAACAAAACAGACATAAAAGGGACATCTGAACTCCAGCTGGGGAGGGTCAACCCAGGCTGAAACCTAACTAGTATTGGGGGGTTGAGAATGCCCTTCTCCAATCGAGTGCCAGTTTATTTGAGGACATTCTGTCAATATGAGGACAAGTCTACTATTGTGCTGAACCTGTGCCGGAGTTTACAGAGAGGACTTCAATTCCCAGCAGCCAGCAGGAGTGTGCAGGGGTTGATGGGATGAAGACCTTGACACACAGTTAGGTTCGTTTGAGTTCAGTTCTGTAGTGTAGGTGCCAGATTGGGTGGTTTCAAATGCAGTTGGGCTATTTTTGTTGTGCCTGGAAAAAGTTGGCTTGGGGTGTGACTCTTCACTTTGAGCTGTTTGTCTTGAAGTTGTGTCGAGTTGCATTTCCACACCCCTTCAGCCCATGAAGCCTCCTGTTTTCCTTTCCAACATATGACAGTGAAATGTCACACAACATTAAAGTTTAAAACCTGTCAGTTTCACGCACAGTTACAGTTCATTTAACTAATCACCTTGTAGTCATAACTACTGCTACCCAATGATCAATAAAATCGGGCAATGCAGTGGGCATCAACCAATCGTGGCTGAAACAGCAACACTCCTACCTTCTATAGCATGAGCGTTTCATAACAGGGTTATGAGATTTTCGGGGGCAATGGAGGGGGGCATCATTTTCAGCTTTGCCCAGGGTAGTAAAAACCATCGAGCCAACCTGCTGCAGACCAATACATACCTACAACAAGCCCTGGGAAATGCCCCAGTGACAGCTGAATTGCATTATGGGGAAAAAAATGTCTTTTCAGCCCTGTTAAGACTGTGGTCACAGCGACCCTCAGATGTGTGCAATTAGAAAATGAATGGGTAAAGACGCCATGCCCCAGGCATGTCGCACTTACATGTACTTGACGTTACTCAAGTTGGTTTCTTTCCTGGCTTCGTCTAGCTGGGCCTCACTGATGTCCACCCCAATTATCTTCTCAAAGTGTGGCGCTAGAGATCTGCTCACCTGCCCCGTCCCACAGCCGATATCCACAGCCAGAGCATGCAGAGTTTTCTTCTGCATATCAAAAAAAAAAGTCAGAATTAGCATAAGCCCCCCCTAATTTGGGGCATTCATCTGAAATGTAACGATTTATTTCATGAGGTACAAGTACATAATAAAAAAATATGTCTGAAATATTAAAATGTCGGCTTCAGTCGAAATGTTTAAAGTTTGGAAATTCTCGATTATAATAGAAATGTGTCATTTGTCACCCTGTGACAGACATCGACAGAGGGCTAGGAAAGGATCAAAAGTCACCAAATCATCCTGACCTTGAAATGTTCTAAAACAGGGGGTCCCCAACTCCAGTCCTGGAGGGTCTCAGTGGCTGCAGGGTTTCATTCTAACCCTTTTCTTAATTAGTGACCTGTTTTTGCTGCTAATTAACTCATTTTCCATTCATTTGAATTGAGTTGCTTTTGAAGACTCAGACCCCTTCATTGTTTCTTTTTCTTTAATTAGCAGCCAAACAATAATGAGATACAAAATGAGCCAAAATACGAGCAGCAAACTGTGACCATCACACAATACCTGAAAATAAAGAAAGGTGAGGGTCTCGGGAATGATGATCTGCTCAGGTCTCCAGTGCTCTTAGAAAAGAGAAAATCCACAATTTCAGAAATGTCTGTTATGGCACAATGAGAGCAGCAACAAGCCATGGAATTAAGGAACGAGTTTAATTAACGACAAGCCTCATTAAAAAACTGGTTAGAGTTTGAGGCCCTGACTTAGCTGGTCTTCTGTTGGCTCACTCACTTCACATTTCATTTCTGTTTGGGTGCCATTTAAGGAAAGAAATGAAACAATTCAGAGGAACGATGAAGAAATTCAGGGGAGCAAATCTTAAAAAATAAGTTGATTAAAATGAAAGGAAAAGGAGTTAATTAGCAGCAAAACAGGTCACTAATTAAGAAAAGGGTTAGAATGAAGACCTGCAGCCCACTGAGACCCTCCAGGACTGGAGTTGGGGACCCCTGCTCTAAAATGACGCCCCACGAGCTCATGCTTGAAATTTGTCATTTTTAACCTTCTGGAAGTGGCTCTTAGAGGACGACGAACGACCGGTAAAGAATATCAACAATATGATCATATTTGTGATCAGCGACCTCCAAATAATAGCTTAAAATGACACTCTACGTGCCGAGATTAGCGGTCGACATTTTTTAAAGTGTTGTGAAAAGGAGTCACTTTGACCCCTCGTATCCTATTAGGGGGTGAACCCCTGGGGTTGGTTGATGTGTCCTTCTGATCGCTGGAGACACCTGCTGGTTTATTCTTCATTATAAGGCCTAAAAAATTACCTTTTTTTTCATGTCCAGAGGGTCCAAAACAGAGTTGAACCCCAAAAAGCTCAGCGTCTTGCATATCAAGATATCAGGACGAGCCCACCGGTATGTCATATGGAAGTGGAATGGAAGCAATTCTTATGAATACAGAAAAACCTGACTTGTCTTTTATCCATCCATCCATATCCTAACTACCAGGTCACGGGGGTATGCTAGAGCCAATCACAGCCAACAGAGGGCACAAGGCAGGAAACAAACCCCGGGCAGGGCGCCAGCCCACACACACACACACACACTTGGGACAATTTAGGATCGCCACTGCACCTAACCTGCATGTCTTTGGACTGTGGGAGGAAACCCACGTAGACACGGGGAGAACATGCAAACTCCACACAGGGAGGACCCAGGAAGCGAACCCAGGTCTCCTAACTGCGAGGCAGCAGCACAAATGAGGCACCGTGCCACCCACTTGTCTTTTATTTTACATTTTTTTCTTAATGATTTATACTGTTTATTGATTTATAACGATTAATGATTTATTCTCTAAAAATTTTCAGAACACCATTTGGCAGGTTTTGAAGGCCACAGAGTTTCATGCTTCAATGTGTTTTTAACAATGTTAAAAATGAACTGCACTCACCGATCTGGTGGAAAAAGGTCCACTGATTGTCCAGTAAAAATGATGGATGGACTGGCATTCCAGTGGGGTTAAATAGAAAATAGGTTAAAATAGGTTCTAGTGCAGAGACTTGATCTGAAGCCTGGTGTCGTTACAAAGTTTTGGTGGTTGTAAGGTTCGTAGTAATGTAATTGGTGCGCCGACCTTCAAAAGTCGAGTATGCGGAGGCCTGCCCGGAGGATTAAGAGTATGAAGAAACGAAATGAAAAGGCAGGAGTCACCAGCAGGAAGACGTGAGGAAGGCGAACAATAGCAGGCTTGAAGCGGTGGAGTAAAGAAGAAGGGAGCAGTGAACACGACGAACAGCCGAGGAAAAGAAGGAGGCGAGTGAGGAGGCACATCAGCGCAGGATGTCGTTAATGTATAGAGGCAGGGAGCCAACCACGTGGTAGGTGCGCGGAAAAAGGAAGGGGGACCGGGGGCGGCCCTGGTGCGTCTCTGCTATGAAATAAATTGTCTGTTAACGGCAATAAGGAATGAAACCGCCAAAAGGAGAGGTCAGTTCCAAAAGTTCCTTATGGCATAATGGTGAGAACCGCCAAAAAGAAGACGTTATTTTCGAAACTTCGTTAAGGGGAACGGCACAAAATGAAACATGATACTAAATGTTTGTAAGTACAGTGTAAAGGATGTTCATGGGAAATTTGGTCTTCCTAAATATATTGGAAGTCACAGAAATAGTGAGGTAGGGTTTCCCCTATTTCTATACTGCATACAGTTTATAGGGTACACCCCCCTTGGGTGCTGCAATAGGACATGAAACATACCTGACTTTTGTAAGTACACTGCAAGGAATGAGCACACGAAATTTCAGCTTCCCACCAATATAGAAAGTGGGAGAGACAGTGAGGTGTCAGTGAGGGCTTTGCCTTTTATATGTGGAGATACCAAATGCACAAATGTAACCACTAATACAGCTGCCTATCTCCCCATCACGCAGGATATGAGAGGTGATTTCCAGTAGGAGGTCAGTCCTACCTTTTCTTCTCACCATTGCTAAAATCCCACAAGGTATCTCAGTTTGACCTTCTCCCCACAATCCGCAAACCGAAAAATCCTGGATACCCTTAATTGTTTCTGTATGCAGCTGTCCCACCAGTCACATTTCAGTGTCCCCCAACAGTCTTATGAGACCACTGGCTGAAGTTCTGCCTTCATACTTCAAAGATGCTAACTATGCTCTCCAGTTGTTTTGTAGCTTTAGGTTTTATGGTCCTGACTGCTTTATCTTTACCATGGACATCCCCTCTGTGTACACAGTCATTCCTCAGGAAACAGGAAGGCCCTCAGACAGACCTCCAGGCCAGGATCCTTCCTGTTAATACCCTCCTCAGACTGACAGAGCTGGTTCTTACCCACAATTCTTTCTCTTTTGATAACGTTTTAGAGTTGCTGTTGGTCCTAGAATGGGACCTCACTATGCCAGCATCTTCACTGGCAGGGTGGAAGAGTCATATCTAATCACGTCACTGCCTTATCCAGGTAAGATCTTCATCGGTGCATGTAGGGCCACGAGAACATTCATGGAGAATGTGGTCCATTGTTTGGATGGACTCACCACAGGGACATTCAGCGCTTGTTGTGAGGCCCCATCTAAATAGGTTGTCCCTTGTTTTGCCCACCTTTGACTTAGCTCGGTTAAGCGTGACCCAGTCTTTCCTAGAGGGGGATGTCCCATTGTTTAGATGCTCTTGAGGTGTTGGTAGAGCTTCATTGGGTCACCATGGCGAAGCTCTGACATGAAGGTAGTCGCCGATTAACTTCCTGGTGGTGGTGGAGTGGGTGTCTGGAGTCAATCAGTTGCTTGAACCTTTCTACTCTTAAACTGGTTTCTTGTCGTATATGGGGAGGTGCGAGGGTGGAAGAGGGTTTCTTTTTCTTTCTACCTAGGCTTTGTACCAGATCCTTACAAAAGAAAAGATGACACTGACAGTTGTGTTGGTGCCGCCTGTTGCTCCAGAAGCCCACTGCAGTAATTCATTAATAGTTTTGCTAGTTGCCTTCAATCTCTCAGGTGTGCAGTCAACATTTCCACCATAACTCTTAGCCATCATTCTTTCTATCAGCTTTCCAGGACTCCAAACCACCATCTATTACAAGCCAACTCTCACATGCAACGGAAAAATCTCACAACTGCCAAAAGATGTGACCTATTAGTTGGTGAGAACCGACTTACGCTGTTGCCTTCTCTGCAGCTCCTTCCATTCCTGGCTCTTGAACCTCAATCACAGTTCCTGAGACTCCGCCACATCAACAGTCATGAGGTTGAATGAGGAGTTTCGTCATTGATTGAGGATACCCTCCTCAAATTGTGGTCAGGGACCTCAACCAGGTCAGAAGCAGACCTCATAACATCCACTCTATAATGAATCCCACATCCCATTGGTCCTCCCATTCTGTTCTAACACTCTGTCCTTCTCACAGGTCATCAAACATAATTTCCCCATTTTGCAGACTTAAGAGAGTGTCGACTTTGTCGAGAGGGTTACTTAACTCGGCAGTGACAGTCATGTGACTCTGGTGACTCTTCCTATGAAGTCAGTAGATCGATTGGGAGAGCATGGGGGGATCATGAGGTCACTGGAAAGGGGTGTGTGGCGCTCCTGATATCTCTATAAAAGGACAAAGGTCCAAGTCTTTGGAGTCATGGTGCTTCCTGCTTATGAGACATGGACGCTACCCAGTGACCTGAGATGAAGTGTGTCATGTGTGTGTCTTCAGAGAATCCTTGGGTGCCACTGGTTTGACTTTATGTTGCTCACGGAGTCCCAAATGAGGCACATTATCAGCCTCATTGTGAAGGAGCGTCAGTTACGGCACTACGGCCATGTGGTGCGATTACCTGAGGGTGATCCAGCTAAGAGGACCCTCATTGTTGAGGACCTGAGTGGCTGGACCAGGCCAAGGAGATGCCCACGTAACACCACCCTGCTGCAGATCAATGGTAATTTCCGGAGGGTGGGACTGCCTGGTGGGTTGACAACTGGGATCCCAAGGTGTTTCGTCGTGTGGTGGGTTTGCTGTACCAGTTGGCAGCTAATGGACTCAAATAGTGACAATTCCATGTCTGACCAGGGGGTGATGAGGTGCACTGACATTTTCTTTCAATCCTCTGCAGACCATTCGTGGGAAATTCCACAGGGTTCCGACACCTATGATGATGTCACTTCCTGCTCAGATGACGTCACTTCCATTTTTCTGGCGCCCGTGATGATATCACTTCTGGTTCCAGCATAGACATAGAATTACAAGATGCCGCATGACCAGCAGCATTGTACATCAATGTCACCGCCATATTGCGAGTGGCACTGCTGTGGAGTGAAGTAATGGATAAAGATGCCTCACGCATGTGCTGCTTGGAATTGTGCAAACCGCTGTACACTCCAAACCAGATCCCGGGGGATTACACTTCACAGGTAAGGTTGAACAATTGTTTTGGTTATATTTGGCCATTTGAAAATCCCGTTTTATAATCTTAGCACTCAAGGTCACCTTACAATAAAATTAAGCAACATTAGTAAAATTAAGACATGCAGGTTAGGTGCATTGGCGATTCTAAAAATTGTCCCTAGTGTGTGTGCTTGGCGTGTGTGTGTGTCTGTATGTGTGTGCCCTGCGGTGGGCTGGCCCTGCCCGGGGTTTGTTTCCTGCCTTGTGCCCCGTGTTGGCTGGGATTGGCTCCAGCAGATCCCCATGACCCTGTAGTTAGGATATAGCGGGTTGGATAATGGATGGATAAAAACAAGAGAATGATAAATCAAAAAGCAATAATTAGCAAACAAACAAAGATGACTGGCAGTAATAGTGAAAAATTCTCAAGTGGTATGCCAGTTTGAAAAGATAAGTTTTGAAGGCAGTTTTAAAATGTGTTATTGAATCGAGCTGACGGATATGAGAGGGAAGAGAATTCCTGAGTTGAGGAGCACCAGGAGAGACGCTCGACTCCCATAGCACTGAGTCTGACGTGTGGGACAGAAAGTGGAGCTGCAGATGAGGATCTAAGTGAGCGGGAGGAGTGCCAGTCTGGAGGAGATCAGTGAGGTGTGGAGAGCTTGAAATGTTCAGAGCGGGATTGAGTATCGTATTCAGTAGTGAACAGGGAGCCAGTGACGTCGAGAGAGAGTCGGTGTGTTATGTTCAGTGGATTAGAACAGCAGGTTATTATCCTGGCAGCAGAATTTTCAAGAAGTTGTAAGGGATGGATACGTTTTTGTGAGATGCCAGATAGAATAGCATTACAGTAATCTATAGGTGAGGTGACTCGGGCATTAACTGATACTTCAGTACTGTGTTGTGTAAGAACAGGATGAAATCTAGAAATGTTTCGGAGATGGAAGATGGCAGTCTGAGAAATGTTACTAACATGGGAGGAATTATTTAATAATAATAATAATTATTATTATTTAATAATTGCCATTATTAGTGTATAAATGGATATAAATAATTGCATGTAAACAATTCGCCAAAATCTGTTGTATGTAAACAATACTGTTTTAAATGTTATTGTTTTTTCATCAGAAAACCTGGCTTCCACCTCTACCTGTATTAGTTTAAATGGCACTTTTGTCACTCGCAATATGGAGGACGCGCTGACGAATCGTGTTGACTGGGCAACACAGTGAATGCGGCGTCTACCTATAGATGTCTATGGGTACCAGTGCCCATGATGACGTCACTTCTTGCCCAGATGACGTCACTTCCATTTTTCCAGCTCCCGTGATGATGTCACTTCTGGTTCCAGTGCCTGTGATGACGTCACTTCCTCTCCAGACCTTTAAAGCCGCCATCTTTGCCACATGTTCTCAGTTCTGTTTCGGACATTGAACCAGATATGACTCTACAAAAATTAAACCTTTTGCACCCTGGGCATAATACACGGGTGGCTGCCCCAAACCTTTCTATGTCTCCCGTCCGTTCTTGTGACACAGTGCCTGCTCCCCAACCTGACCTGACCAGACCTGCAGACGCGACTTTCCACAGGAGCCTTTTTTTTCCCTTAACTCTACCCTTGATCTCCTTCTTTGAAGTACGGTATATACTTGCATATAAGTCAGGTCTTGAAACCCGAAAAATCGATCATAAAATCAGACACCGACTTATATGCCCGTTCAAAAATATGACACAGTTTTTTCTTACATCTTCTTGCCTCCTCCAATCTCGCACCAGTTTCTCAAATGCATCAAATTTTGTTGCAACAGCGCAATTACCAATTTCTTTTTCCACTTCAACGATGTTTAATTTAAAACCAGCTTTATATTTTCTTCTGATCGAACGCTCCATCATAGATAAGGCATGCTCTTACGATAAAAGTGTGAGATACAAAAAGCACAGACAGTGCAAACGTCACTTCTGAATAGTTCGGGTATTACCGCCTGGTCACGTAGGCACCATATTGTGACGATGTGGGTTCTGGCTCCACGCTCCCTTGGCTGTTTGGGAACCCTTGAACCCAACACCGTCGATAATGAAACCGAGTGAGCTAGTCAGTGAAGGCATTAATTGAGCATCTGAACAAGGGAATGGTTAAAAGTGAAAACAGTGCTTTTATTAAAACAGTCAACAAAATAAAAAGTGTTCATAAATAGTGCAGTACTCCAAGTTCTTCAATAAATAAATAAATAATCCATTAAATGAAAACGAGGAGGTTAAAATCAATAGAAAAACAATCCTTTAAAACCAGAGGTTAAAATGATCAGGAAGCAGTCTTAAAAACCATCAAACAAATCCGGTGCTCTTCTGTTAGCGTCTCACCTGCTAATCCCGTTTGGGTATCGCAGCAGGCAAGACGCTCTCTGCAGCTGCCCTCCTACTTCACACATTCGAGACTGGAGACCTCCCGATCCCTGGCTCCGGTATGGCACTCATCCCAGTCCCGGAGAACTTGGTTTCCCACAACGGCCAGGTCGCTCACGTTGGGGATTCCCACCACCAAGTCTCCCGACTTCCGCTGCCTTTCAATGGCCTCTCCCCGGCCAGTCGCCTTCCCTGGTCACTCCGCTACCTGATCGCCAGCGGGAGCGACATCAACACAAACGCCTGGGTGTCGGCCTAACACCCAGCTTCCACGCAGCTGTCCACGAGCGCTCGATCGCGCGCTCACCACACTCACGCACCGTCTGCTTCCTCTCCTGCTCCCGGTAACCTCCGTCCTCTCCTTTCCTTTCCTTTCTCTCTCCACTTTTTTTCCTCCCCTAAAACCGACTCGCGCTTCTTTTTTAAAAATGACGAGGGCCACAGCAGCTGCAGCATTAGCCACGGGACAATCATGAATGTGGGCAGTTCCTCACCTGTGCACTAGGTGAGAAACGCCCACACCCTACGGATCGCCCGCGCCCACTATGGCCTAACGTCCCTCGCTAAGCCGCGAGCACATTGATTATTTATTTAAAAATGGCCTTTACTCAACGAGCTGTGGACCCATAACACCACACATATATAGAAGAAAAAGGCCGTGTGTGCCGTGGTTACTCTCTCAGGTGGGCATTAGCATATCGTAATCTCTTGGACCAACAGCAGGAGTTTTCTGCATTCGACTTATACGACTGACATTATAAAATACCAGAAATTATACAATAAAATCAAGAACTTATCCGCGAGTCTATACAGTACTTAACCTTCACTAATGTCTCGTCCACGACTCACTTCACCGAGGACAGCCACATTCCACACCACATACTTTGATCTGTATATTGTATCATCTGAAAACGTATCACCAACCGTACCCTTGTATCTGGGCCCTCTTTGTTAATTTCAGTATTAAACAACGGGGTGTCCAGCAGACCGTTTCATGGAGCACGTTCAAGCCGTTAAGATCGTAGACCTTACAAAGTCGATTGTTGAACACTTCGCATGTCCCTCAATCACAACTACCCTAATCGCTCGTTCTGGGTTCTTTCACAGGTATTCAAAGACCCTTTTCAAAGAAAAGCAAAACAAGCTCAGCTCACACGTGTCTCCAGGTCTCAATGACAGACTGACTTTTTAACCTCTCCCTTCCCTTCATCTTCTCTAATGGCAGCTCTTTCACACCTCCCCTCACCGGCCCCCGATTTGTTCCGTCCTTCCCCTTCCTCTCCTCCCCTTTCCTTCTCATTTGCTCCCCTGATGAATTCTATGCAGCCAAAATGCTGTGCCTTTAAATTTTGTTTTCCTTACTAAATTCAGTAAGTGGGTCTGAGTGGCACGGTGGTGAGGGCTGCTGCCTCACAGCTCGGCTGCCTGCCCATCTGAAGTTTGCTCCTTTGTGTCTGCAGAGGAATTACGTGGATGGACGAGCCCAGGTGTTTCCACCTTCCTGGCCACCGGCTGTATTTTTTTTCAATTATTATTAATTACACAACAACAAGAAGATGCAAATTTTAAATTGTGTATCACAGTCATCAAATGCTCGGCATCTATAAAGTTAAAAAAAAAGTCTCACTTTGCTGTCCAGATACTTCAGGACTGCGTTTTTAATCTCTTCAGGCGGAGGAAAGCGAAACTTCTGATACAGAGCGGCGTGCTCCTTCCCTTCAAACAACCGAAAAGCCATCTCTGGAGGTTGCCGAGGTCCTGTCGTGCACTTTCCCAGACTAACGGGCACGCAAAGTGTGTCTTTAAAGGGGGGCAGTGGCTTATAGATGGAGGCCAAGCCGCTCCAAAGTCCACACTCCCGTTTAAAATGTTACCAGCCGAGCACATGTGTCAAACTGTAAGCGGCTTATATAATGGGAGTCGTGCCCGATTATGTAAGTTTCATTATGTATCTGTTGGCAAAGGTTTAAAGTCACCTGGAGCAAGAAGACACCAAAGCCCGTCACGAGTGGAGAGACACAGAAAGAGTGGGAGAGATGGAGAGGGAAAAGGAGAAGGGGTCAGGCCGGGGCACTCTGAGCTCCAGGAACCTTAATGAGGCATGAAGCCTCATACAGCAGACTGGGCAAAGTACTGAGATCCTGCGACTTTCTGCACACTTCAGTGTATTGTACATTTCATTTTTAATGGGTAACATCGGTCTATACTCCCATAATGACAAGGTGGCATGTTTTCTGAAAGGTTAGAACATTTATTATAAATCAAAAACTGAAATCTCTCATTCAGAAGGGTGTACAGACCCTTTGCTGTGGCACTGCAGTTTTGGGCTGGAGAGCCAATGAAAGGCAGGATGTTACAGGATGAGACTCGCCAGTGGCCGTGAACACAAGCCAGCAGTGGAGCAGGTCTAGCAAGTGCTGCTCTATAAGGGCTTCATCATGTCTCACACACACACACACACACACACACATACTGCATGGCTTGTCATGACGACTCCACCCCTTCTGACAGCTTCCCTCTCTCTCTCACAGGCTCCACCCCTTCTGACAGCCTCCCTCTCTCTCTCACAGGCTCCACCCCTTCTGACAGCCTCCCTTTCTCTTCTCTCTCTCTCTCTCTCTCTTTAACAGACACAGCCCGTTATGACAGTTTCTCTCTCTCTTAGGCTCCATCCCTTCTGACAGTATGTCTCTTTCCCACAGGTTCCACCCCCTCTGACAGCCCCCCTCTCTCTCTCACAGGCTCCACCCCTTCTGACAGCCCCCTCTCTCTTTCTTTCTCTCAGGCTCTGCCCCTTTCAGTCAGCCCCTCCTCCTTTTCACACAGACTCAGCCCCTTATGACTGCTTCTCTCTCTCTTAGGCTCCAACCCTTCTGACAATGTCCCTTTTACCCATAGTCTCCACCCCTTTTGACAGCGCCCCCAGGCTCCAGCCATTCTGACACCATCTCTTTTCCCCACATGCTCCACCCCTTCTGATAACCTCCCTTCTCTCTCCCTCTCTCTTGAAGACTCCACCCCTTCTAATGGCCTCTCCCTCCCAAGTCTGTGTGGCCCCACCAGAATTTTCAGGACAATAACAACACAGGCTGGGGTGTGTAAATTTGAAGGTATCCTGAGATGACAATTAAACATACAGTGGATTTAGAGACTATTCAGAACCCCCTTGCTTTCTGCACGTTTTATTGTGTAGTGAATTTCATTTTTAATGGGAAAATTTGTCATTTTTGCAGATCAACCTACACTTAACATCCCATAATGACAAAATGATAACATGTTTTCTGAAATGTTGACACATTTATTAAGGATCAAAAAGTGAAATCTCTCGTTTATAGAACTTCTCACGCACTTTGCTGTGACACTTTAATTGTGGGCTGGAGAGCCAATGAAAGGCAGGATCTTTCCTGAGACTCACCAGTAGCCGTGAACACAAGCCAGCAGAGGAGCAGATGTAGCAAGTGCTGCTCTTTAGAGGCTTCATCATCTCTCACACTCACACACACACTCACACACACACTGCATGGCTTGTCATGATGGCTCCACCCCTTCTGACAATATCTCTCTCTTAGGCTCTGCCCCTTCAGATATCCTCTCACCTTCCCCTTACAGCCCCCTTTCTCTCTCTTTAACAGACTCAGCCCCTTATGACAGCTTCTCTATCTCTTAGGCTCCACCCCTTCTGTCATTACCTCTCTTCCCCATAGGCTCCACTCAGACTAACAGCCCCTCTCTCTCTCTCTTAGGCTCCACCCCTTCTGTAATTATCTCCCAGTCTAACAGCCCCTCTCTCTATCTCTTAGGCTCCACCCCTTCTGTCATTATCTCTCTTCCCCACAGGCTCCACCCAGTCTAATAGCCCCTCTCTCTCGCTCTCTCTTAGGCTCCACCCCTCTGTCATTATGTTTCTTCCCCACAGGCTCCACCCCTTCTGACTGCCTCTCCCTTCCAGGTCCCTCCAGAATTTTCAGGACAAAAGCGGAGTTGGCTGAGGTGTATAAACTTGAGGGTAACATGAGATGCTGATATAACCATGCAGTGGATTCAGAAAGTCTTCAGACCCCCTCAGATTCTACACACTTTATTGAGTTGTAGGTAGGGATGCGTATCGAAAAGTGATATTAAATTGGTACCAGTTCCAAAATATCAATCTGCTCCCAGGAAAACAGTGAAGCTACCGGTATTTTTGTAACGTTACTCCTTTTTGACATTAGCAGTGTTTTTAAATTCCTAACCGTCCCCTAATGATGACGACACTGCAGGTCTCAGATGATCACGTTTTAGTCGCGTGGCTGCGTGCTCTCCAGTCATCATGACAGATCAGGTAAAGCGTTCAAAACTGTGGGCTCATTTTAGTAAATGATAATGCGGCGAAACGCAATATGCAGCATGTAAAACGGTGGTTGCATGTACAGAAAAGGGGGCAACACTAGAACGTCATGGAACACGTCCAAGTACACCATTATATAAATGTGAAGCAGCGCAGCGTCTTTGACTGCTTCAAGAAAGCGGCTGCTGAAACGTCTGCAGTGCAGCCACCCTGGTCCGATGCCACTGGAATTAGCTGGTCATCATCAAGTGAAGGTGCAGTAACACTTGTTATCATTGCAAAAGTCAGGCTGCACATCCAAAGTGTCCATCGCTTTTTAATTTGTGTTCAGACAGACAGCGGTGTTGCAGCAGCAGAATTCAGACACTCAGGCTCACCCTGCTCTTCATCACTGGACGAGGAGAAATGACAAAGTGAAAGATGTACAGCCCCTCACCACCACAGTGGAGTCGTGGTGGTTTCGGTGTGCACAGCCACTGGCGTAACAATGGATTGTGCAGATTGTGCACAAGAGCCTATGAGCTTGGGGGGGGCCCATATAGATTTAAAAAACACAGTCTCGATGCAGTGGCTTCAATGTTCAAAGTCTTGTGACCATCAACTCTGACCTCGATGGCTGACGATGAATTGTATTCTGCTGCTGATCTTCTCGTTGAACGCTACACCAGCGACATTTCACCGGCGTTTTGCTCTCAATTGTTGTCATTTCATTGCATGTTTTCAATCCATCTTGTCAACCAAGTCGACTGTTTTTTGAAGTAGCTGAACTGTGGCTGACAGATCACTGTGCACCGTCGTCTACTTTCAGTGACATCTGCACGGCTTACATGTTACTGCCGACTACGCCAGTGACTGTTGCTGTGTCTGAACGATCGTTCTTCAAGTTAAAACCCATCAAAAATGACCTCAGAAGCACCAGGTCACAAGACAGACTTAGTGGCTCGGCTGGACTCTCAATCTAAAACGAGCACGCCAGACAACCCGACGGGTCAAACAATGGTGAGACTTTTGCATGACAGAAGGTATTTTAAGGTACTAGTGACATTAGAAGGAATATGATTTGTGATTTGTCAGTCACTTCCATTTTTGTAAGCTTTAACAGTTTTAACAAATCTGTAATGTTTTATTGTGTACCTTACTATGGCTGACTGTGCATTAGTGTCAGTACTGTGAGGATTTGTGAGCGTCACCACTTTAGGATGCCTATTTTCTCAGAACTTGTGTAAAATGCGTTGATTGTGTAGTCGTATCCTGTCAGCCGGTGTTGTCATTTTAATTTGTCACAAACTGAAATGGCTCTATTTTATAGTACAGAACAGTTTCTACTTTGTAGCTTACCTTATATTTTAATCATCTTCTTTCACAAAATTGTCTTGGAAAAGCAAGCAGGTCCCCATCTCACATATATTTATGTACGACTACTACTACCCACAACTCCCACATTCCACTCCCATATTTTATTTTATCTTTCTAACTTACAGCGGCTGTAATAAAGCGATTTAAAAAGTTATTACAAATTCCATTTAGAGAGCCGGTTTGATTGTCACCAGCGTGTGACCTGATAGTGACGCGGACCTGGACACCACTGCCCAGCTGGCCCTGAGGATCTAGTGGTGAATGAATTACTAAGAGTTATGCCAGACAGGAGGAGCCCACCTCAGGGCACTGCACAAGGGGTCCTTCAGCAAGCTGGCTACGCCACTGTGCATGGCGCAACATCAAACACTGATTGCTGATGTAGTTTGAACTGAGCGGACCTCACAGCTGGTTAATTTATAACCACAATAAGGAACACAAGAAGAAACAAAATGAGTTATCTCACTTGTAAAAAGTTTGAACTGTAGGGCGATGACGACAGCCCTTCACCCCAGTTACCCCGCTCCATTTCAAGAGGCTGACAGGACAAACGTCACCAGTGAGCCTGCCAGCGTGTGAAGAGCAGGTAGCCATAACCACTGATGGGAGGACAAGAGTCACATTGCACTGTGAAAGTGAAGGCCAACTGTGACACAAAGTCCTAAAGACCCCAGGCGGTGTGTGGGACTCTGAGTGGTCCTGTTGTGGCTCAGGAGACAGGAGAAGTCTGTAAAGGTTGTAGCCGTAACATAACGCTGCAAATGGGGACATGGCTGGACGACAGCTCTGAATTATAAAGCATGGATGCGTTGCACATTCTCTCAATCCTGGAGAACAAAAGCTCTGTACCACCCAAACCTTCTGCAAGTGGGCAGCAAGGACCCGGCATGCCATTGTGTGGATGAGGAGATCACCCGTCGTGAAGTCCTTGTTCCAGGAGAAGCAGCCGTCACACACGGGCAGCATGGGAGGAATTCGATGGGTTTAAATAAATTCACTTCTATGCCAGGCCAGCGGGTGGCGTTGCACACTAAACACCTTCTCTCTTTCCTCTGCAGACCCCCCGCCTGACCTGACTTGTGGCTCCAGTTCTCAAAACACCCCAGTTCTCCATCGCTGGACGAGGAAAATGACAAAGGAACAGACAGCAGAAAGTCACGGGGCCGTTGGAGAGTGAACTGTGAAAGATTTTCAGCCCTTCACCACCGCAGTGGAGTCACGTTGGTCTCGGTGTGCACATCAATCACTAACTGAGCTGCCCTCACAACCAGGGACAAGTTAAATCACAACCATAATAAGCAGTAGAGTAGGGTGGGAGCCTGCGCTGATAGAGCGTCCTGCCGCACCCACCACGGGGTGATCCACCTGCACAGTGGGTGACACCTCAGAACCGCCCTGAACAGTGTGAGCTTCGTTTACAGTGGCTGGAGTGCCAATCCTGCCACCAGCCCCTCAAATTCTCAATTCTCTCCAAATCCACCATATTGTCTCGTGTATTTCACTTCAGTTGTGGACTCGGTCTCTTAAGATTACTTTTTTTTCAGGTACATGGAATGGACTCCCCAACACTTCATCTTGGTTTTTGTTGTTTCACCTTACGCAGTGCATCCTGGGTAAGAAACTAAACGCCACTGCTTCATTGTCACTCGGGCAGGACTAAACAAATTTCAAATGAGTTCAGTGAGGCTCTTTGTATGTTTCAGGCCTGCCTGACCATTCTGCTGTCCTGGAAGTGACAACACGCTGGAAACCCGCTGTCTCTCGTGGTGGAAGGACTTGTGGAACAGCCATACTGGCATCCTCCTTGGACCCACGAGGCAAAAGGTAATCCACTTACTCATAAAGAGCTAGTAGACATTAATGAAAAGTCTAAGCAAACGTAATGTATGACATGTCAGCACGCCGACCATTCACGTCTTCAACCCTAACCCTATTCAAAACAAATGTGTCACTTAATGTTTACATAGTGTGGGCCACCAGGGGGCGTACAGCTCCCCAAACCCCGGGCACGACAGACACAGAGCCCAGTCTTATCACACAGCACGCCTTTATTTCACCTTTTTATTTCCTTTATTTTCTGTTGCTCCCCACAACACAGCACAGTATAAGCACCAAATAACACTCTTCTTCTTGTCTCTTGTCCGACTCCACTCTTCCTCACAAGCTTTCTCCTCCTCCTCCCGACTGAGGCTCGCCCCTGTGAGGCTGGCAAGTCCTTTTATGTCGGCCAACCCTCTTGCGCCCACGTGGTCAGCCAGCACTTCCTGGTGAGGCGGAAACCTCAAGCCAATATGGCGCCTCCATTTTTACAGCACCCCATGGCGGCACCCACAGTACCCTATGTAACCGACTCGACTCTGCTTTTTCCTGCGTTGTGTAAATAATTATCACGTAGGCACGTTGAGTTAGAACACGAGCTTTTATTTTCCTCCTTCAGTAAACCCCCTTTGCAAAACAAAAGAAATAGACAGAGCGTCACATATACGTCTTCTTCCCTCTGCCCACACAGCGTCCACGACGCTTCTCGCGTTATTATTTATATAAACACATTACATATAAAACTATTTACAATAAAATTACTCCAATTTTCCAAAGAAAACTATTTACAATACACATAGCTTTATACACAAAAAAATCCTAATTTTATAATTATATATTCTTAACAAATGAAAAGAAAATATATATATTTATATAGCATACCTTTGCAAAACTGAAAAAAACAGAAACTGTACTTGTTAAAGTAGTAAATGACTTGCGGGTAAATGCAGACAGAGGCCATTTATCTGTTCTCATCCTCTTAGATCTGAGTGCTGCATTTGACACCATTGATCACTATATTCTTAGAAATCGCCTTAGTCAATGGGTGGGCCTCTCTGGCAGGGTCTTAAATTGGTTTGAATCCTACCTGGCAGGGAGAAAATTCTTTGTGAGTTGTGGTAATCAAATCTCAAAGACACATGATATCCGATATGGTGTTCCACAAGGCTCTATCCTGGGTCCGCTGCTCTTCTCAATCTACATGCTTCCGTTAGGTCAGATTATCTCAGGTTACAATGTGAGCTACCACAGCTATGCTGATGACACACAGCTGTACTTATCAATAACACCTGATGACTCCGACTCTTTCGATACACTAACACAATGTCTTACTGGTATTTCTGAATGGATGAATAGTAATTTTCTCAAACTAAATAAAGAGAAAACTGAAATTTTGGTAATTGGCAATAATGGATTCAGCGAGGTTATCAGAAATAAACTTAATGCACTAGGATTAAAAGTTAAGACGGAAGTAAAAAATTTAGGGGTAACCGTTGACTGTAATCTGAATTTTAAATCGCATATTCATCAGACCACTAGGACAGCATTTTTTCATTTAAGAAACATAGCAAAAGTTAGACCTCTTATATCATTGAAAGATGCTGAGAAATTAATTCACGCTTTTGTTTTCAGTAGACTAGATTACTGTAACTCATTCCTCTCGGGACTACCCAAAAAAGACATAAATCACTTGCAACGAGTGCAGAATGCAGCTGCTAGAATCCTAACTGGGAAAAGAAAATCCGAACACATTTCTCCAGTTTTGATGTCACTACACTGGTTGCCTGTGTCATTCAGGATTGACTTTAAAATACTGCTTATGGTTTATAAAGCCTTAAATAATCTCGCCCCATCTTATATATCAGAATGTCTGACACGTTATATTCCAAATCGTAACCTTAGATCTTCAAATGAGTGTCTCCTTATAATTCCAAAAGCTACACTTAAAAGAAGTGGTGAGGCGGCCTTCTGCTGCTATGCACCTAAAATCTGGAATAGCCTGCCGATAGGAATTCGCCAGGCAAATACAGTGGAGCAATTTAAAACACTGCTGAAAACACATTACTTTAACATGGCCTTCTCCTAACTTCAATTTAACTTAATCCTGATACTCTGTATGTTCAATTCTTCATAATAACTATTCATGGTGGCTCTAAAATCCGTACTGACCCCAACTCTCTCTTCTGTTTCTTTTTCCGGTTTCTTTGTGGTGGCGGCCTGCCACCACCACCTACTCAAAGCATCATGATGCTCCAACAATGATGGACTGAAAGCCAGAAGTCTACGTGACCATCATCATCAGGTCCTTCCATGAAAATATGATGATTTATGTTAGGTAGAATGCCCAGAGGGGACTGGGCGGTCTCTTGGTCTGGAACCCCTACAGATTTTATTTTTTTCTCCAGCTTTTGGAGTTTTTTTTTGTTTTTTCTGTCCACCCTGGCTATCGGACCTTACTCTTATTCTATGTTAATTAATGTTGACTTATGTTTATTTTTTATTGTGACTTCTATTTTTCTATTCATTTTGTAAAGCACTTTGAGCTACATTTTTTTGTATGAATATGTGCTATATAAATAAATGTTGATTGATTGATTGATTGAAAACAAAAGAAATAGACAGAGCGTCACATATACGTCTTCTTCCCTCTGCCTATTAAACAATAAATTAAATCGATTATAAATTAACACAAAGTAAATGAAAAAAATAAGAATATCGGGAAAGAAACTGAAACCACAACCTACCCACACAGCGTCCACGGCGCTTCTGGCGTTAGAGCCAAAAACGTGGTGTTCGCGGGTTGTGAGGTGTGACGCTAATTAACGCCCGTACTACAACACATTATATTGTTGGTTTACTATAAACTGTTTACAGGGATCAACGCTTTTGGGGAAGTTCATAACAAAAAATATATATATAAACAAAATTATAGATAACATTTTACACTTTGCTACACCTACAGGGCTGACATAAAGAACTCCAAGTCCCATAGTGGTTATGTGGGAAACCGGGGCACCGCTGCAATCCAGGGGAGCTGCCATCTAGCATTCTGGGGGTGGCAGTGCCGTCTCTTACAATAGAAATATTTTAATATTTTCATCTCAGGCTTGAAAAGGTAAACTGATGATGACTTCGGGAATGGCCATTCGACACACATCTGCCCTGTGCGCGTCCAGCGATAGCCTTGCTACATGTGGCCACGTTTTGCCCATCCTACAAAAGCTGGAAGACCACTTCAGAATCAAAGAGGAAGATTCACAATTTGTGCCCGCCATTGAAGAAGAGGTCTGGTGTGACCATCCAAACCTTATCAGGCGCAAAAAACAAAACACTTTATAACCTCAATAGATAGACAGCTGGCTGCTTTTCCTTAATACAGAGTGTGATGGGCGGCTCAGCCACTACCTGGCCAGGATGCCATCTGAATGGAAGGACCAGGGTGGGAGAAGAGCATCTGCAAGGCACTACCTCCTCCTGAATGCTAGAAGGCAGGCTGTGGCACTTGTTAGTTTTGCAAAAAAGTTCTGTTTAAATGACTGTCGAGTCTCTTCACATCGTGTCATGTCTTTAGTTTTTGCTCCATGTTATGGAGAGTAGCATTGGACTACTGATGGTTCACCGACAAAAGCGCGATAGACAAATGAGTGCCGACAAAATCGCGAGAGCGGCCAAGAGAGTGGGACGCGTACGTGCGCATTATGTACACATTATGTGCTAGGTTATAACTGTTATAACTGCTGATGGCGTGCCGCGAACAAATAACTCAGTCGAGGGTTGGCATAACGCGTCGTATACAAAGTCAGGCAGCCAGCAAGTCTAAATACGCTCGACTATCAAGACGTCTTGCTGCAATTCTTCCTACACATGCAGGGCGTGATCTTAAGGACTATCTGCGTGCCGTGCTAATGAAATAATATTGACTTCTAAAATAAACATTATTATATATGCTTCAAACTAGTAATTCATATTTAATGAAACTTTCGCGATTTTGACGCCGCGTTTTAATCTGCGCTATTTTGTCGGCACTCATATGTCTATCGCGCAAATGTCGGGTCACACTACTGATAAGCAGTATCAGAATCAATCGATAAAATCCTAATGAGACCCATCCCTAGTTGTAGGTGTTACACTTTATTTATTTATTTATTTATTTACAAGGTGGGCTCTGCCCCTTCCTCACTTTCCTCGCCAACCCCCGGGCGGGCGCTACACACCAGCCACTTCACGGCTCTGCCGCTCGCCTGTGGGGAAACGGATGTACAATTTAATCAGATTGTTATTTTCTTGTTACATATGCATAATAGAACTATTTTTACATTTCAGCGAGTAATTAAACAAAGTAAAAAGTAGTAAAATGTAATGAATTATGTTTCTTGTTGTGTTAGAGGTATTCGTTGCGTTATACATTTTCGTTCTGTTTGGTTTTGAAATGAACACGCAGATACTTTTAAAACTTACACTTTTACTATAAAACTTAGTAAAAACAATTTTTTGAATTAACTTTTCGTCAATATCACATTGAATTTCGATTCCGTGTTTGGCCTTACGTCGTGACAACGCCACGTATAAACTGCCCGTGAGTGAATTTTGCTTCTTTCTCTCTGATAAATAAACCGACTTTTTTGAATGTTTGGCTCTGTGATTTGTTAAATTTCTTTGTAAAAGCTTTACTAACGGGAAACTGTAAACGTTTTAATACGAATGGCATATCGAGATCTCCTTTGGTGTCTAATGTTAGATGGACTACATTACCTTTCTTGTCACCTGTTAAGATATTACATGTCAGAATTGTTTGACCAATTTTGAATACAACAAATCAGTCCTATAGCATAGCAGCCCATCACTCACACATAAATTACACAATAATAACATTACGATACGTCCTTCTTACTACAGTAACTCATGTGGTGGAAGACCAGATGGTGTTAACGATTGTACAGCGCATCCGGGAAGTATTCACAGCGCTTCATCACTCTTTCCATATTTTATGTCACAGCCTTATTCCAAAATGGATTAAATTCATTTTTCTCCTCAGAATTCTACACACAACACCCCATAATGACAACGTGAAAAAAGTTTACTTGAGGTTTTTCCAAATTTATTAAAAATAAAAATCTGAGAAATCCCACTTACATAAGTATTTACAGCCTTTGCCATGAAGCTCCAAACTGAGCTCAGGTGCATCCTGTTTCCCCTGATCATCCTTGAGATGTTTAATTGGAGTCCACCTGTGGTCAATTCAGTTGACTGGACCTGATTTGAAAGGCACACACCTGTCTATAGAAGGTCCCACAGTCGACAGTTCATGTCAGAGCACAAACCAAGCATGAAGTCAAAGGAATTGTCTGTAGACCTCCGAGACAGGATTGTCTCAAGGCACAAATCTGGGGAAGGTTACAGAAACATTTCTGCTGCTTTGAAGGTCCCAATGAGCACAGTGGCCTCCATCATCCTTAAGTGCAAGAAGTTCGAAACCACCAGGACTCTTCCTAGAGCTGGCCGGCCATCTAAACTGAGCGATCAGGGGAGAAGGGCCTTAGTCAGGGAGGTGACCAAGAACCCAATGGTCACTCTGTCAGAGCTCCAGATGTCCTCTGTGGAGAGAGGAGAACCTTCCAGAAGGACAACCATCTCTGCAGCAATCCACCAATCAGGCCTGTATGGTAGAGTGGCCAGATGGAAACCACTCCTTAGTAAAAGGCACATGGCAGCCCGCCTGGAGTTTGCCAAAAGGCACCTGAAGGACTCTCAGACCATGAGAAACAAAATCCTCTGGTCTGATGAGACAAAGATTGAACTCTTTGGTGTGAATGCCAGGCGTCATGTTTGGAGGAAACCAGGCACCGCTCATCACCAGGCCAATACCATCTCTACAGTGAGGCATGGTGGTGGCAGCATCAGGAACTGGGAGACTAGTCAGGATAAAGGGAAAGATGACTGCAGCAATGTACAGAGACATCCTGGATGAAAACCTGCTCCAGAGCGCTCTTGACCTCAGACTGGGGCGACGGTTCATCTTTCAGCAGGACAACAACCCTAAGCACACAGCCAAGATATCAAAGGAGTGGCTTCAGGACAACTCTGTGAATGTCCTTGAGTGGCCCAGACTTGAATCCGATTGAACATCTCTGGAGAGATCTTAAAATGGCTGTGCACCGACGCTTCCCATCCAACCTGATGGAGCTTAAGAGGTGCTGCAAAGAGGAATGGGCGAAACTGGCCAAGGATAGGTGTGCCAAGCTTGTGGCATCATATTCAAAAAGACTTGAAGCTGGAATTGCCGCCAAAGGTGCATCGACAAAGTATTGAGCAAAGGCTGTGAATACTTATGGACATGGGATTTCTCAGTTTTTTTATTTTTAATAAATTTGCAAAAACCTCAAGTAAACTTTGTTCACGTTGTCATTATGGGGTGTTGTGTGTAGAATTCTGAGGAAAAAAATGATTTTAATCCATTTTGGAATAAGGCTGTGACATAACAAAATGTGGACAAAGTGATGAAGCGCTGGGAATACTTTCCGGATGCACTGATGATATTCTTCGTGATATTGTAAGTTGATGTTTTCATCTTCCTCACCATCACCACCGACTGTTTCAGCAGAGTCTACTGATACTCATTTAACCAATCTGACGTGTAACCGATCGACTGTTTTCACGTTAATTCGTTTGACTTCATCGCTTCGCAGTGCTAGGATTGCCCGTTTACTCATTTCTTTTGTTGATAAGCCTTCGGGATGAAATTCTTCAATAAGATTTGGACAGAATACGTCTTCTTTTACTGGGAAGTTAAAAGGAGGAAAACGTAAAATTTATAAGAGCTGAGAGCGCAGGAACTGTGACTGACAAAAGCTTTCACACCAATGAGAGGTGAGAGGACCGCGGGCGTGGGCCGTGAACCGAAAATGGTGGAGAGGAGGACGGGACTTGAAAAAATCTCATGGCCAAAGTCTCATCTCAAGATTTCTTTTATAGTAGAGAGATTGATTTATTTATTGATTTATTTTCTTGTGTTGGTGACCGATCAGTTAGTAAGCCTGTAAAGAGTCACCAGGCCTGCCTGCCTGCCTGCCTCGAACCCGACTTACTTTGCACCCACCGCACAGGTAATGGCAGCCCGCCGAACAAAACAAAAACGGTGCGATGCAACTTTAACTGCCGCCCCCCCCCTGCCCTCGGATCCCCACCATAAAGCAGAAGGCATTAAAGTGCAGACGGCTCAGTGAACCAGAAGGCCTCTTTAATGACCACCCTAATGATCTTATGAGGGAGGTTTACAGAGCCCCCTTAAATATAAAGTTAATTGGCCGCATTTTAGTGCGCCGTAAAGCACGGGCAGGATTCCAAGGAGGCTGAAGACGTGGCATTTCGCAGCACTTATACCCCTGGTGTTTCTGAGGGGGGCTCTTTTAGGTTTGCTAAACATTCCCATCTACTGTGTCAGGTTTTACCTTCAAAACAAGACAGACGGCCCACACTTGATATGCTTATGGTGGGCACAAGCAGGAAAAATCCAAAATTAGGAGACACCCCAGAAGCACAAATGTCCGTTTTTAGATATTTAGAGCCCCCCACCCCCCCGAAAATCAATAAACAACAACATACTAAAACTAGTGGAGGCCGAGAAGGTGACTGGGCTATAAACACACTTATGAGCTGTGGGGAGACGAGGCCAATCCCTGCAGCATCGAGCTCTGAATGCCAGACCACCAATGTGACATGAGTTTGGGGCACGGGGGGGCTGAATGCACACAGACACTGGCACAGGAGCCCGGCTCCGGGGGGCTCTAGAAATGTCCGAAAGCTGCCAGAGTCACATGACCGGACCAGCAAAGGCAGCAGACAAGCAGAGCTACCTGTTGGGGAAGGCGCTGAAGAGGGTGGACCAGATATGAAGGTCCAGGAAAGTCTGAGCTGATGATCCACACGACGAAAAGCCCAACAGAGGGAAAGCGCATCGAGAAACATATTTAGTGATCTCTTCATTCAGGTCAACTTGGGAAAGGAAGGACACTGCAGAGGCCATCTTAACGCCTGTGAAAATAAATAAATAAATAAACATGGAGGAGCTGATGAGGAGGAACGCGCTTTTAGTACTCAGTGTGTCATCTGCGTAATCACTAAGGCTCATTATGAATTTGATTATCATGGAGATCTTGATTACCATGCATTCTTGTTGATCAGGGTGATGTGCTGCACGTTTTGGGATGTAAAAGTAGGAATCTGACTGAACTCGGGACGACCACAAACTACAGAAAGAATAGAAAACGCTTTGTATTTTGAATACTTTGTCTGCTTAATTATTATGGCGGAGTGGTGGCTCTGAGGCTGGGGATCTGTGCCAGCAATTGGAAGGCTGCCAATTCGAATCCCATAAACGCCAGAAATGACTCTACTCCATTTGGGCCCTTAACCTGCAATCACTCCGTCCTGGGCGTGACGTTAAGCTGCACCCAGCCCTGCATGTGGGCCGAAAAACCTTGGGGTCGGTGGCAGAATTGGCACTCCAGCCACCATAGAAAACCTCACATCTGAACTGGTGTGGTGCTGAGGTGTCACCCGTTGCGTGGCTGCACTCGGGTGCTAATCTGGGATCTTGAGTCGGGTTGTCATGTGGTGGAAGCAGCAATGTGCTGGATTCTCTTAATTATTATTGATCCTATTATCTCTTTAATGAATTAATTGTTAATTATTAACATCCATTACAAAGTCATTATGATAATGAGTCATTTATGTTTTAAAATTGTGATGTACTTTTTATATATATATATATATATTGAATACTAAACCTTTTTACTAAGGATCCAATTCATAAATAATTAATTTATTATTAGTCAGTCATTTTCCAACCTGCTATATCCTAACTACAGGGTCACGGGGGTCTGCTGGAGCCAATCCCAGCCAACACAGGGCGCAAGGCAGGAAACAAACCCCGGGCAGGGCGCCAGCCCACCGCAGGATGTATTAATTATTTTTTAAATACTAGTCTGTTTTTGAAATGGAATACTTTTCTGCTTAATTACTAATTATCTAATTAATTTGTAACAGCTATTACTAACTCATTATAATAATTCTTTTGATTTGTTTTTTTTTATATTGAATGCTTGCCTTGCTAAAATATTAGTCATCAGATTAATTCATGAACTATAAAATAACTGATTTATTCATTTGAATTCAGTTTTTATTATAAACTGTAATATTAATCTTATTTACTATTAAGCCGTACTGCACTTGAGAATACTTAAAGGCTGAGTGTATTGTTTAGCAAGGGAAATGTTCACAGATGGCAGTGTGCACGTGTGACCAGCAGAGGGAGCCATTTAACAAATAATCACTTCACGTCTGACCGTCCACTTGATGAAATGTGTGAAGTGCCAACAGAATTCTGGGTTTTTGTGTCTGTGAGTCTCTTTCTATACGCATTGTGGACTGTACTGGTGTAAAAGACCCCCTGGCCCCAGGTACAACTTCACCCTGACCAGTCTTGGGTTCAAGTTAATATTTGTACTTGTCCAAATGCCTCACATAGGCTTCATCTTCTTTTTCTTCTCACTGTTTTCTCCTCCACTACTTCTATCCCATTCCCAGCTCCCCTATCTATCTATCTATCTATCTATCATATAGTGCCTTTCATATCTATCTATCTATCTATCTATTATATAGTGCCTTTCACTTCTATCTATCTATCTATCTATCTATCTATCTATCAGGTAAGAACTCTTCACTTCAACACATACACAGACAGGCCGTTGTTACAGTTCATGCTACTTATGAATATTCAAGGAGTCCTTTTCATTTTGGTTGAATGCCCTTAGGTGAGAACTTCAGGAAGTGGACCGGAATACGTGAGAAATGCTGCATTATTCCTAGGATTTCTTTTTCTGTCCCAGCAGAACACAAAACCCAAACAAAACGGACCTCAAAGCTTACGGACCTCCAGGAACACCGAGTGTTCTTCATGATCACCCATCACAAAAATCGCAGAACACGTTTAAAAAGCGACATGAACAACACAGAGCAGCGCCACTCGGCAGACTGGCACAGAATACTGTAAGTGTGCCACATTGGGCCTAGGTCCAGATTCCGGTTATTTTTGGGTAACATATCAAGCAAGTTCAGACCCCCGCTATCTGATTGCCCCGTGACACTCTGCATTCAAACAAACACAAAAAGCAGAGTGGGCTTCAATGAAATGCACAAATGCCAGACTTGGCCCTACCTCAGGACCGGGCCTCCCCCAAACTCAAACAGCAGGCTTCTGGCCTGCACAGGCCCAAAATAGGCCTAAGGGTTTTAACATTTCAATAAACACCTACACCTCTGGCCCAAAAAAACGCATTCACTTGAGGATTCAAAGAAAAAAGGACAAGGAGGCAAGGCAGGAACAAAGAGGAGAAGAAATCGTTTTTGCCCACTTTTAAGTTTTTTTGCTTTTTAAACAAATCCAAATCAGAATCCAATGAACTGCACCTGACAGTGAATTGGGAGGTCAAACGCCAGCAAATCCAAACATGAAGGAAAAAACAAGAACGCAAAGTCAATGTGGAGGCGGAGGAGCCAGCAGCACAATTGGGTGGTCCCGTCTCCTCTCAGGGTTCAGGCTTCTTTTATTTGCCATTTGTGCATAAAACCAACAGTCAAAGCACATTGGAATTCTGTCCGAGTCGTAGTAAAACATTCAAAAACAGTGAAACAATATAATAAATAATGTAGATTATACCAGCACTATACAGAAAGGTGGTAATATCTACACAAAAAAATACAATTGATTGTAGGTATTGCACAGTTCAAATGTTTCACATTTACATGACAAGTGAAGTGTGGTAGTGTGCGGTTATTTCACGTATTCAATCATTTTGTTTTGCCATCAGTCTGACTGTGGCGGAGAAGAAGCTGCTGATAAACCTTGTTGTGTGAGTGACGACGATGTCCGCTCTGCTGCGTCTCAGGTTGTACGTACAGTTTTTGTGTCTGAGCAGAGCGTGGGCTGGATGGAGTGAGTCCCTGATGATTCCCTCTGCTCTTTTCCGACAGCGACGTGCGTACATAAAGTCCAGTTTTGTCCCCATGATCCTCTCCGCAGTCTTTATGACTCTCTGCCTGTGTGGTGTTCCCATCCCAGACAGTGACGCCTGCGGTGACAATGCTGTCTGTCAGTCCTCTGTAGGGTTAGGTTGGGAGGGCGATGGTTCAGGCCGGCTTTCCTGGGCAGCCTAATCACATAAAGCCTTTGCTGGGCCTTTTTCACTGTGGCTGTGGTGTTAAGAGTCCAGCTCAGGTCTGATGTCACCTGCAGTCCCAGGAATCTCTCCACCTCAGTCCCTTTGATGATAAGAGGCTGTAGAGGTGGAGGATTCTTCCTGAAGTCCAATATTATTTCTTTGGTCTTGTCTGTGTTGAGGAGGAGATCATTTCTCCTCTCCGTAGACAAGAATGTTGCTTACCAGGGCCCTGTACCCTGACTCGCCCCAAGATGGTGGTATTATCAGCGTATTTAATGGCCTTGGTGTTGTCCTGGGTGGAGACACAGTCATAAGAGTTTGGGGTTGAGGCAACAGCCCTGTGGGGATCCTATGCTGACTGTGAGCTCAGCAGACACCCGTCCTCCCATTCTCACCACCTGTGGTCAATCTGTCAAGATGTCCAGGATCCAGTTGCAGGTCAAGGTCTGTCAGCTTCTTGATCAGTTTTCCCAAGCAGATAGTATTGAAAGCAGAACTGTAGTCCAGGAAAAGCACCCTGGCATACGTTCCGCTACTTTCCAGGTGTTGCCAAATGTGATGTAGAGCTATTGCTACCTTTGGCTCTACATAAAGGAGACGGGGCAGATAACTGACAAAAAGAAACATATTACAAGTTGTGACCACAAGGGGGCGCCACTGAGCCCCCCGACCTCACGCACAAAGTTCCCAAACACAATTCCCAGGTTCAAAATAAATTGTTTTTTGATTTTTCACCCACACTTTGTCACAGGCGGCTGGTGGTGGAGCCCAGCTGAGACACCCAAAGGGGACCGGAGGAGGGCTGGTGCTTCCTCCCGACCACGAGGGGTCGACCACCCTGGTTTTGTTGGTGGCCTCGGGTAGGGGGCTTAGAAGCCCAACCCTGTGGGGGCCAGTGGCCACTGCCAGGCGGCTCCCCGGTGCCTGAAGAATCCTGGAGCCCAGCACCCCCCCCTGGGGGAAAGGAGAATGGGGACACCCGGAGAGCTTCCGGGTGCGCAGCTGGCACGTCCGCCACACGGGGGCGTGTCCAAGGAGGAGTGCTGGGAAGCAGCTGGAGCCCATCCAGGGTGGTATAAAAGGGGCCGCCTCCCAACAGTCGAGAGCGGAAGTCGGGTGGAAGAGGACGGAGCTGGAGAGAGGACTGGAGGCGGCCAGAAGGAAGGCATAAAGGACTGTGTGAGAGGCCCGGACTTATGGGGAATCGGTGCTGGAGGCACTGGGTTTGTGCACTGGACTCGTAAATATTGTATATAGTTGTGGTGAATAAATGGGTGTGTTGGGTGAAAAAATGATGTCCGCCTGTCTGTGTCCGGGGCCAGTTCCACAGCTTTTAAACACCAATGCCAGCCAAAACACCCCACGAACGAAATACGTTGCTTTCTCCTTCGGCCTGAAAGTCGCCTGCTGCCTCCCGACTCTGACTCTCTGATGTGTGTGACGTGGGGGGCTCCTTTTCAAGCTGAGGTCCCCCTCCTCTGACACACCACACCCCCCATGTTGGCACTCAGGGTTGCCCTTCTGGGCTCCAACACCCAAACACCCCTGTTATTTGTCCAAACTGGGACGCCACAAGAGGACCAGTATGGGGAGCTTGCTTATCATATTCTGGGTGGGCACAAAGTCATTTCCTTGCCCAGCCAACAAGCTCGTCTCTGCTTCCATTCTGGCATCCATTCCAGGTAAGAAATTATTCTCCACCCCGGCCGAATTGCCCGTCTCTCCCGTCTTCCCCATCAAATATAATAAAAGAATAAAAAGTAATCGATAAACACAATGCTAAACAAATCAGAATATAACAGAAAGAAAACATGAAGCCAAAACCACAATTCACACAATTATGTTTAAAAAACAGCAAGATTAAATGAATAAAAACATAAACTGGCGCCGGCTGACACCTAACACTTTGAGTTTCAAGCGACGTGTTTGTGCGTGATAAACGTACTTTGTCATTTTTTCCCGTCTTCTGATAACGTGGATTTAATAAAACAATAACAAAATAAATTCTCATTCTTCCATTTTTGTCACATTCCAAGTTGTGATTTCTGCGGTGCTCAAGTGGCTGACCTCGTTTCAAACTTTCCCTCAAATTACTTCTTGCTCTCGAGTTCCCACTTGTCCTGCGCGTCCATCCGGATCACAAAGCCCCCCTTAAAGAGTCACTCAAGACTTCAATGCCTTAATCAAGTGAGTTAAGACCCGAGCCGATTCTCTGAACAGCCCTTCTGGCACATTGAATATTCACGCCGAACGCCAGGCTGCACTCGAGATGAGTGAGCGCGAGGGGCCGTCACCTGCCACTTCACAGAACAAGAGCCAATCAGCAGAGGTGACATGTGACCCGTGTCATTAACAATCGGTGACGCGCTTCGAAACTTCCAGTCTCTTCTTGTTTTTCATGCTAAGCAGCAGCTGACGTTCCTCCAAAGCCCAAACAGGCCATTGGCTGATGTTCACTCACAGATTCTGTTGACCTCTTTTGTAAGTCGCTTTGGATAAATGCATCTGCTCAGCAAATAAATGTAAATGTAAACAGAGAAAGCGTGGAGAGGACATGAAGAGCCCAAGTGTCGAGTTGTATTTCCTAAGCAAAGCCCCCGTCATCCAGCGTCCGGCACACTTGAGCTTCAATTAATGGGATGTCTGAAATTAAGACAGACATGACACACTCCAGTCTAGCAAAGGCCTTAACACACACACTGGTTGGACTGGCATTCTGACCAGGATGGACGCCATAATGGAAGGACGAGGACGGTCCCGTGTCCCTGACAGAATGCGAGGCTGCTCCCAGGAGTTAGGTCTCCCCACATGCACACGATAACAGCATCCCAGTGGTGGTACTCCCAATCTAGACCCACAATGGGCAGGCTGGGAAGGGCAGACCCATGGAAGAAGATCATGGGTGCCACCATGGCGGGCTGCAAAGAATCGTTCTACCCTCTTTGAAGAGCTTCCTCCAGACTTGGGAATGCATCCAGTGTGCAATGCTGTGGCAACAGCAGTCCGGGATCCAGCATAAAAAAAAAATAACAGGAATCCTGCATGAGGAGGCAAAGTCAGGGAGAGAATATGTGGGAGATGTGGACGGAGAGAAGAGAACACGTTGTACTACACTGCTGTGGAAACACCATTTGGAGGTCTGTGAGGGCTTTGTAAAGTAAAACCATCTTGTGTTTGAACTCAGGGTGGTGCTGTGGGGTGGGGCTCAGTGGAGCCCCCTTCTGGTCACAATGGGCAATGCAGATAGATAAATAGATAGAGTGAAAGACACTATATGATAGACAGATAGATAAAGTGAAAGGCACTATATAATAGATAGATAGATAGATAGATATGAAAGGCACTATATAATAGATAGATAGATAGATAGATAGATAGATAGATAGATAGATAGATAGATATGAAAGGCACTATATAATAGATAGATAGATAAATAGATAGATAGATAGATAGATAGATATGAAAAGCACTATATAATAGATAGATAGATAGATAGATAGATAGATAGATAGATAGATATGAAAGGCACTATATAATAGATAGAAAGATAGATAGATATGAAAGGCACTATATAATAGATAGATAGATAGATATGAAAGGCACTATATAATAGATAGATAGATAGATAGATAGATAGATAGATAGATAGATAGATAGATAGATAGAGGTGAAAGGCACTATATAATAGATAGATAGATAGATAGATAGATAGATAGATAGATAGATAGATAGATAGATAGATAATATGAAAGGCTTTACAAAATAAATGGGCAGATGAATATGCAGTACTACCACCTCAGTTTTTCCAGTTTTCTTTCAAATTTAATCAGGTGAAATGCAATGCATGACCTAAAATGGTGGAAAGGTAATCAGTAAACTGGCAGAGGTTTATATTTAAAGTTTAGGTTCACAAAAAGTGAAAAAAGGAAATATCTGAATATTACAAATGGGCCGCCTTCAAGAACAACTAACTGGTTACAACCTTCAGATGTTCTGCAGCAGTTTAAGTCAATGAAGCTCTGCCCACAATTTGCCCAGGTGTCCTGACTTGTGTCGATTTCTTACTTCAGAGGGTGTAGTAACCCAGTCTGTTCCAACTCTGCTTTAAGACAGACAGAGGGCTGTGAAGTAATCAGCAGTGTAGATAGATGTGAAAGGCACTATATAATAGATACAGATAGATATAAAGAAATAAAAGGCACATGTAACAGATACATTTTGTACAGTACACTCTCCAGCCATTGTAAAAAACAATCCTGACCCTGTGCAGTGTGGTGCTGAGGTGTCACCCGTTGCATGGCTGCACTTGATGTGCCATAGTAAATTAAACTGTTTTAACAAGTTTCTTCAAAGAATAAGTGTGCCACGTCTCAACACAATTGGTCCACGGGGGGTCGTGGTTGTTTCCTGTGGATGGACAGACGGACGGACGGACAGCGCTATCACAGCAGGTGCCTCTTGCACCTCAAACTGGGTTGTAAAGCCTTTTAGTTGAGCCGTTTCTTTGAGACGCTGTTATTCAAGAAGGGTTTACATCAAATAACAACCGTAGCTTTGCTGAAATTTCAAATTATTGTGATAACACACCTCAGGTCTTGGGCTCAGTAAAGTAAGCGTGTCAGTGACGTGTCTACTGTATATGGTGCAGATCTTTCACTGATTCTTGAACTTTCAGGTGTTTTCAGAACATATCAAGAAATGTGAAATACCAGATTTTGGTTCACAACAATCACAATGTCAGCTTAAATCCACATCACCCCGCACTCAGTGCAGTACATGCAGGACACACTGTATTTGTGCATTGCGGCCTGTAGGCGGCGTCTCAGATCCTCTAACATGGCTGATCCAACAAAGTGAGGAGTTGTGGGAGTAGAGAGCCCTGATAGGTGGTCTCCCACTGGCCTTCCATTATATGGACCTTCCAGCCAGACAAGAGACCATTCATCCCGACTGGGAAGCCTGTCCATCCCTGTGTACTCACACACACACACACTCACACACACACACACTCACACACACTCACACACTCACACACTCCGAGTGTGCTGTTTTACGGTTTCTTCTCAGGGGGTCTCCCTTGTCGCTGTTGTGTTCTTGCCAATGGCTCTGAGGAGGCACAGATTGTGTGGAGCTCAACCTGCTTTGTGTTATTCAGGTGGTGCCCTCAGAAGACTCGTGCCAGCCGGGCACCCCTTCATTAAACGCTTTGCCTGCAGCCAGCCAGACAGAGCACAACAGCTGATAATACACTGGATGTTCTTAAACTGTGACATGTCTTAAAGAAAAAAGAATAAATGAATACAGGAGCAAAATAAAGACAATTTAATCCAAAGTGTACACTGGAGGAGAACGAGAGAGCAGCAGATCACAAACGAGACCCCGGCGAAGTGACAAAAGTCCAATGGAACTGTCGACGGCCGTGACGTCTTATCAGCTCATCTCAGCCGCGCCATCCTGAGCACAAAACAACGGAATTGAAATGTCAGAATAGCCAAACGTGTCTGCCATTGGGCCGGAGGGCTGCCACTCCGAGACAACGGCTCTGCCCTCTCTGCTGGGCATCCTCAATCGCCCCAGGCCTGATAACCCAACATTTAAAGAGGATGCTTTCTTTTTCACTTACAGAAGGAGTTTGTTCTGCTGATAAAAAATAATTAAAAAGCAGAGGGAATGCTTTATGACAGAAGAGAACAAAAATCAAAGTCAAAAGATAGCGTAAGAACCCAAACCTGAAACAATACAAAACAATACAACTTATTATCGTATAACCCAAAATCGCACAATAAGTGCCACAGTGGGCTTTAACAGACCCTGCCTCTTGACAGCCCCCCAGCCTTGACTCTCTAAGAAGACAAGGAAAAACTCCCAAAAAAACTTGGCAGGGAAAAAAAATGGAAGAAACCTCGGGAAAGGCAGTTCAAAAAAAGACCCCTTCCCAGGTGGGGTGGGCGTGCAGTGGGTGTCAAAAAGAAGGGGGGTCAATACAATGCAATACACAGAACAGAAGAAATCCTCAATACAGTATACAAATAAAAAATGTAGAAGTACAGAGTAGAATTTAACAGTAGATGATATCCCATAATATGATTTGGATTTGTTTGGAGTCCTGGAGACCTCGGCCATCAAGCTGCCTCCCCCATTTGGCCATTCCACAGCTGAAATAGCGCTAATCCGATGAAAGGACCCCACGATTCCTGTGATCCTCCATCAGAGGTGACTTTACCTCAGGCAGGCAAAACAACTTGGCAGGTGGGCCGTGGCACCGAGTGGCACATTTGAGTACCGAGAAGAGAAACAGAATAGGTGAGGGTGAGTATCCAATTCTAACTGTCATGTTACTTCTGTTTTAGTGCTAATGACTGACAACAGAGATGGAGTCTGTACAGTCAATCAGCAGCTCATCAAAGCCAATCCATTAAACTGCGCAGAAGTCTTAGCCCTCAAGCACTCACTCACACACAGAAGCTTCAGGGAGAAGCAGGCCGCCATAGGGGTGATGACATCACAAGCCGTGAGGTCAGCATCACATGATCCAAAATGGCCGCTCAAACCGCCCTCAAGATAGCCACCGATACCCAAATGAGCTCATTAAAATGGTGTCATTAAATCAAAGACTGTAACACCACAAAAACAGGAAGATGATCACAAAACAATCTCCGTGGTTTAAATGCCAAGATAGTGGTCACTGGTGCCCACTGGCTTCAACCGACCCACCCTTCTCATGTAAATGACCTCCCCCCCCCTTTGCTCAGTGCAGAAGGCTGTGATGCCCCATGTATTGGCAAGGCTGGCACCGGACTACACAGTTGGGCGTCTTGTGCTTGGAGACACGGACACACAAAGCTGGTATTTTTCCCAAACAAAAGTGGGTTTCATTTACAGGTGGTGCCCAAAAACACAAAAATAAAGTCCCAAAGAAAGATAGTGAATTATATTTACAGTGAAACTGTCAGTCCAAAAATGAACAATAAAGACAGAAACGCACAAAATATGCAAAGCTGTAGTCTTCATAACGAAAGAAAACAAAATACACGCAAGAAAATCCAGAGAATCCACAAAAAAAAACGTGTAAATACAAGAAAAACAAAAAAAGTGCACCACAAACGATAAGACACCTCCACCAAAACACGAGGGTGACGGCCAGACGCGCTGAGAAGGACCCGAGTGTTGGTGGTCACCCAGCCTGCTGCTTCAGCGTTTGTAGATCTTCTGCTCAGACGTTTCTCTGGTCCACCGAAGTAGAATGACAAGCAGGTCAGACGTTTCAGAGGCTTTTACTGACAATGACATGAAGTTGATGTGCAGACTCCATATTTGAGGTGTTGGCCCTTCTTTCTTTTTCAAGACCCCCTCTCTGCAATTCGCCCTGGCAGGCTGTCTGCCCATCAACTTCTGGGCTCAATCCTGACTGATGGCCGCCACCCATTCTTACATCATGAGTGCCTGGAGTTTGTCAGAATTGGTGGGTTTGTGTTTGCCCACTCGCCTCTTGACGATGCTCAAAGGGATTAAAGGTCTGGGGAGTTTCCTGGCCATGGACCCAAAATTTGCTCCCAAAACTTTGAAATAACCAACAGCTCCTGCAAGGGCCAACTACCAGCAGAGTTGTCATGAGTGCCGATTCCGCTCCTCCATCTCCCACCGTTGCCCGCACCGATGCCGTGTGTTAAATGGGCCGTTCGTTTATTTCTATAATTATTCATAGCGAGGCTGCTTTGGAGAAGCTTGTCGCTATTAGGTGCAATAGCAATCATGAAGGAGAGGCATTTGGGACAGATAAATCATTTTCATGAGAGCCCTGATTTTCAGTCCTGAGAAGATAAGTGAAGGCCCAGTAGCTCAGAAGAGAATTCCTGCAAAGGGGACGTTTACAGGCCATCCATCACAGGCATGACAAGAAAATGCAGTGTGGGATCGGGAGAAATCGAATTGCTCTGTTTCAGGAACTGCACGCCGTCTATGACCTTACAGGCCTGTTTATTAAAATAAGAGTAATATCTGCCTGCGTTAAGTAAAAGAGGGCCGCCGATGGCCGCCATCCATCATTGTTAGCGTGGCAGGAGGACAAGACTCCCTTTAAAAGAGGGGTGGGCAGGCGTCACAACGAATACAAACAAGGTCGTCCTTTAAATTAATTGGGCAGCGACTTATTATTATTGAGTTCATATCCGCCGTCACGTTCGGCCCGCTAGAAATGAATGCCCGCGGCTCGATGTTCTGCGACAGTCGGCACACGGCGGGAAGGCCAGACAGAAACATACGGCCTCCTACGTGATGGGGCGCCCGGCGACTTCTAGGAACTGGAGCGTTTATTTTCCTTTTATTTGCAGACACTGAACCTTAACTGTGATTTCTTTTTGGCCAAGCGCTAAGTGACAGGAACAAATGTGAATGAAATACTACATGAGCACGAGCCTGCATTCACTTCTGTTCAATTATGGCTTAAATGGGATGGGACATCAGGCAGAAGCACATTCATAAAAGGCTCGGGCACAAAAAAAAGGTGGGAGTACGGCGTGTAGGAATGAGCTGGCCCGGTGAGGAGCAGGAGAGTCTGTCCTACTGGAGTCATGGCTCAAAGCGGACCCCCTCGGACGTATAAGTGAGCATTAACTTGGGAGTCGACCCCTGCTGTTAATCATGGGACTTACCAACAGTGAGGGAGGGGATTCACCTCACTGTGACTTTCTGAAGCTGCTTTTAATATTACAGTCGATCTTTAGGAACATCAAGAACAAACCCTGGGTGGGATGCCAGTCCAAGTCAGGTCAGGTCAGGTTGGGGAGCCTGCATTGGTACAGCGATGAAACAGCTTTGGATCCTGGTTGGCACCCCTCCGGGCCAGTTCCACCCTCTGGAAATGACCATCTATCTACCAGGTGTTAAGTGGGCATCCCCTTGGCCTGGTCCAGCCATTCAGGTCCAGGATCACCCTCGGGTAATCGTGTCACGTGGCCATAGTGCCGTAACTGACGCTCCCTCACAATGCAGGTCATGCCCCTCATTCGGGACTCCAACAACAACAAGAATATTTATTTATTTCTGCAGCACAGTTTCATACAAATGATGGAGCTCAAAGTGCTTTACAAGATGAAGAAAGAAAAGTTTATAAAAAAATAAAAATAAGATTAGGCAACACTAAGTAGCAAAGAATAAAGTCAGGTCTGATGGCTGGGAGGACAAAAATAAAAAAAATCTGCAGGGGTTCTGAGGCCACAAGACCACCTAGGCCCCCACTAGGCAACTGCTCATTGGACAAACCAGCCAGTGTGATGTAAGGGAAGGCAAACGCAAACCCTGGCAAAAAACAACAAAAAAGCACACGGGCAAGGAAAGAACAGGCACACGTCACATAGACATTGTAACAGAATAAGATGCTTGCTCGCACCCTTGCACCCTCAGACACCACGTCAGACACTAGGTAAAAGTCCAATAATGATATTTATTATATCAATGATGTGCACAAAGCACCCTCCACTCCCAAATACTCCAATAATAATAATAACAATAATAATAATAATAATCCTCCACTCTCCCAGACGCTTAGCCACCCTGCCTCCCAACTCAGCTCATCGTCTGGGAGCTCCCACAGTCCTTTTATATTCCCTGACCCGGAGGTGTTCCTTCCCAACAGTCCACAAGTCCTTATTCCTTCCGGGTCAGGGTAAATAATGTTTTTTCTCACCCCGGAAGTCCGTCGCTCTTCCTATGACGAACTTCCGGGTCATAGGGCATGAAGAACTCTTCGGTCCTCCCTGCAGCTCCCTCTCGTGGCCCCCATGGCATCCAGCAGGGCGGTGCATAAAAACTACATGGTCCATAATGCCCTGCTGGTCTTCTGGGGACCTCCATGCTGCAAGGAGGGCTCCACCTGGCGGCTTGGGGTATGGGCCGGGGTACATGGCCGGCCATATCTTACAGTATTCCCCAGCGAATTATAAAGATTGGGCGGCCTGCCCCGAGAGGAAGTCTTCCTCCAAGAGGACGCGTCATCCGAGCTCTGACTGCGTTGACCCTGTCCTCGAGCAAACCTTGGGGGGACGGTGTACCTCCTGTCTCTCCTGGGACATTGGCGCCACTCGTGACCCGTCGCTGGCAATTGTAGCACCGACGAAGTCCTCCTGGTTGGCTCTTTTCCCGAGACCTGAAACATCTCGGGAACTCGGTCAGCTCCACCCTTTCCCCCGCCAAGGAGGGTTTTCTGGCCGCCTCGCTGCTCTCCGCCCTTTTTCCCACCTTGTCAGGAGACCCCCTCTTTATTCTAAGGATCTCCAGTTTACTCTGGGGCTTGTCCACAGTTTGGGTCTCTCTATTAGTGAAAGAGAGCCCTTTTACTGTCTGCACGCCCTTTGATTTATAAACCACATGGGTCGGGTCTTTAGGATCGAATCGCTCCAAGAGACAGCACCAACCAGCTGCTCTGGCTCGATCGGTCCTTCCCCGGCCGCTCCGTAAACGTTTCGGCCTCTCTTGTAGGGCACACATCCATTTGGCACCCGCTATGGATTAAAAGCGGGCCCGGATCACACTGCGTCCCTATTACATTATATACGGTACCGACATTACCTGTCTGTACCGCCAAATCACATAACACGGGAGGCTCTCGGTCTAATCGCCGCAGGTACTCACGTACTCTTCTTAAAAGCGCCGCGCCGCTCCAGATCTCCAACGATCTTCTTAATCGCCTCTAAAGTCTGCAAAATACTCCGCGGGCTCGATTAATTTTTGAGTTCCCGCGTCAAAATAATTAGTTAATTCGGCCGGGTTTGGCTTACTTCCTGGTTTGCCATACCGTCCGGCGGGCCAATGAACTTCGCCGCTGTCGGCGCGTGTTCTGACGGGTTCCGCGGGTTTCGGGGAATTGGAGTTCTCTACAGACGAGGACCGGGCCGCCATCTTTGGTTGACTGCGACCTGCCTTTATTAATTTGTCGGCAGATCGACCAGCCATTTCCCGGCCCTCCTTACCTTCTTTTGGGTTGAGCAGTGCTTCGCTCATCACCCCTTTCTCCTTCGGAAAAATCAAGTCCGTCTTTTCTTGGCGAAGTCATAAACAGCTGGACACGGACCTTCTCCTTCCCATAATCTTCCGGGTGGGTCCGTGTCCTTTGCCGGCACCCGTAATGCGGAAGTCTTTTTCGTTGTCCGTCTGCCCGCACAAAAGCGCCACACTGTCTTCGGGAGATTCTCCTGCATCCCGCAGAACTTCCGGATGATCTTTTCCGAGGTATGTGCATGGTACAAAATGCGTAATTTTAAATAAATTATCTACGTTTGCAGCACATACCTCGTTGTAGGTTTCTTCGTCCGGAGTCCTCTCCCGATCCGTGTAGTAAGCCCTGTCGCTCATCCCGAGTGTCGGCCATGACGAACATGGAACTTCCGCTGGTGCTGTTGCCCTGTTTTGTCTTCTTTTTTCCCATTATAGACTTGAAAAAAGGTGAGGTTTCTGGCGATTTTCCTGTGTGTGTTGTGACGCTGTCTTCCCGGGGTATTCTGTCCACAGTAAAATTTTTCCAGGTCCTCTGCCAAACTGACGGCCAGAGAATCCTGCCGAGCTACGCCAACTGTAACAGAATAAGATGCTTGCTCGCACCCTTGCACCCTCAGACACCACGTCAGACACTAGGTAAAAGTCCAATAATGATATTTATTATATCAATGATGTGCACAAAGCACCCTCCACTCCCAAATACTCCAATAATAATAATAATAATAATAATAATAATAATCCTCCACTCTCCCAGACGCTTAGCCACCCTGCCTCCCAACTCAGCTCATCGTCTGGGAGCTCCCACAGTCCTTTTATATTCCCTGACCCGGAGGTGTTCCTTCCCAACAGTCCACAAGTCCTTATTCCTTCCGGGTCAGGGTAAATAATGTTTTTTCTCACCCCGGAAGTCCGTCGCTCTTCCTATGACGAACTTCCGGGTCATAGGGCATGAAGAACTCTTGGTCCTCCCTGCAGCTCCCTCTCGTGGCCCCCATGGCATCCAGCAGGGCGGTGCATAAAAACTACATGGTCCATAATGCCCTGCTGGTCTTCTGGGGACCTCCATGCTGCAAGGAGGGCTCCACCTGGCGGCTTGGGGGTATTGGCCGGGGTACATGGCCGGCCATATCTTACAACATCGACTGGGTTGGAGTTGAACCCGTGTCCACCGAACTAACCATTCCGCCACTACGCTGTCCCACACACATGTCACTGATGATTCTGTTTGATCCACTTTTAGAGTTGATGTCACCTGGTGGCATGGAGGGTCGAGCCCAGGGGTGCAAACTCAGGTGTCCACCTTTAGCCTTGACAGCTGAGCCCGCTCAGGAGACCCGTGGCTTGATTTTCTTTTTCTTTTTTTTAGGGTGTTGCACCATGTTAGCCATTAAGGATGCAATGAAAGGTTGTAACGGCCGACCCCTTTACCCAGCTGGCAGCTACACCTCCAAGACCTGTGGCCTGGATAATTTACTGAGAAATCTAACTATCAAGCCGTACTTCTACACAATTAAACTTTTCCCCACAATCGACGGTATAAATGCAAGTACACAAAAGCAGGATGTAAAATTAAACGGATTAAATGTATTAAATGAAACAAGACATGCCACAAAACAGATATAAATATAAATATCCCTCCACCCCAGCAACAACAAGACTGCACCAAATATAAATACAAAAACCCTCCCTTGTCCCTGTAACATATAACACACAACACAAACAACAAAATGACTGATAAACAGAATGATTGTGAACTTGAGTCCGAATATAAAAAATGTCCTGAATACGGATGACTGAACTAGCGGCAATTGTGGTGTTTGATTTTCCCGGCGATTGGAGCAACCTCACCGTGATTCCTCGGCGTATGGTGGATGGTGAATCGACCCCGGGGTCTCAGCAGATGCAGGTTGAAAGACAGTCCGGAAAATGAAAAGCAAACTGGTGAAAGGCGCGATGTGAAGAAACAGCAAGCAAATTGAAGTGGTTGAAACAAAACGGTCTTTTTTCTTTCCCTTCTCCTCCCTCTTGATTACTTAAATAGTCTGTGACAGCTGTGATTGATTAATTAAGAACAGGTGTTTTCCAGGTTTGCGGCTGTGGTCTCCTTCCATCATCCGTCCTCCTTTACGGGGACGGCATTAACTGATACACATACAAACAGCAAATGGGACAATGAAACGAGACGCACTCAGAACTGACATTTAAACACTAACTATGTGTCCCCGCTACAAGGTCAAGCACAACCACCCCTTTTACTGGCTAACTGAACCTTTTAGAATATGCAGGCCTTCAAGGCAGCTAAGACCCCCACACACACACTTCAGGCAGGTTGTAAGGGCCCAGCTGACCGAAGAAGGGGCCGCAGTTGCCTCAAAGGCCTGCATATTGTTCAGTTAGCCAATAAAAGGGGTCGTTTTGCTTGACTTCTCATTTTCTTGTGGTGTAAATTAAAAGTTGTGCAGACTCACATATCTCGCTATTTGGACTCATCATCACCATCATCATCATCATCATCATGAAGCAAGTAGCGGTGCTACTGTTAAATTATTTTTTGTGTCTGGTTTGGGTGTGTGGACTGTCTGGTGTCTTCCTTGCTGCATGAGGACTGTCTGAGGATTTGCTGTCATCCTGTGAAGAAAGACGCGCTCCTGATCCCCTTCACACGCCTCATCGTCTCATCGGGAAATCCCGGTAGGACTGACCTTTACGTTCACATACAGCGTGCTGATCTCTGGACTATCTGTCTACCGCCATCATTTCATTTCATCAGTTGCTGTTTTCATGGACTTCATCGTGGTGGTTTTTGTTAGTGGTTTGTTATTGTTGAGTTTGTGTTTATTGTATAATCGCCGTAGGGGGAACTGGGGTGGGATCGTTGTAGTTTGCCCAAATTTCATTTATTATTATTTAATACATTATTTCCATCCTCATCATACTCAATGCAAATCTTAGCATCTTTAACTCTTTTACCTCCAGCTCTGTCTCCTGCTTCAGCTCAAGTTGGACGGTGGGTTGACAAAGTCAGAGAGGCAAGATGGCATTGGTTTGGACATGTGCAGAGGAGAGATGAGGGGTATATTGGGAGAAGGGTACTAAGGATAGAGCTGCCAGGTAAGAGGAGAAGAGGAACCCCTAAGAGAAGGTTTATGGATGTGGTGAGAGAGGACAGGAAGGTGATGGGTGTGACAGAGCAAGATGACGAGGACAGAAAGATAAGGAAGAAGATGATCCGTTGTGGCGACCCCTAACAGGAGCAGCCGAAAGAAGAAGAAGAAGATTGTTCAATCAATCCATCCATTATCCAACCCGCTATATCCTAACTAGAGGGTCATGGGGGTCTGCTGGATCCAATCCCAGCCAACACAGGGTGCAAGGCAGGAAACAAACCCCCGGGCAGGGCGCCAGCCCACCGCAGGGCGCACACACCCACACACACACACACCAAGCACACACCAGGTACAAATTAGGATCGCCAATGCACCCAACCTGCATGTCTTTGGACTGTGGGAGGAAACCCACGCAGACACGGAGAGAACATGCAAACTCCATGCAGGGAGGACCCAGGAAGCGAACACCAGGTCTCCAAACTGCGAGGCAAGATTGTTTCATAAATTCTTCAATTTCTGTTTTATTACCGGTTGCTTTTTTGTTTCTGTGAGGGAGTGTGTGTGAGTCGGGCCGAGGCTGGGTACGTCCCTTGGATCCCCAAATAAATCACCGTCATATCAATCTTATGAATCTCAGCCGGGTTTTAGTCCGCCACAAGCATGTCGATGTATGATATGATTTATCACTTTGCACATCAAACAAGAACAGGACACGCATGAATGTACCCTCGTGTTTGCTGTTTCGGGTTGAGATCTCTTTTAATCCTCTAGCTTTGGTGGTGGCACAGTGTGACGATACGCTCACTTTGTGTGACATTTATGGGTCTATTAGACTGCTCAAATTGTTCTTTATGCAGCTTTCAGTTCATTGAAAATGCTGCCTGCAAGGATTATTACAAGAACTAGAAAGTGCAAACACATAACCCCTGCCCTCAAGTCCCTACACTGGCTCCCAGTTAGGTTTATGGCTGATTTCAACTTATACTAGCTTTGCTCAACCCCGGGGCGCTCTATGCGCCAGCCACGTTGTGTCTCTGACGGGGGGGTTGGTTAGGGGGCTGAAGGCATGCTAAGGAGATGCGGTCTGATCAGCAGCTGGCTTTCTGCTTGTCGCTCTGCATATCGATCATTTAAAAGCCTGTACAGCAGATGTCCTTTTGTCTCACTGCCTTGTCTCGCAGGACGTTAAAGTGTCTCTGAAAAAAAATCATGTAGCGTCTCTTTCCAAGCCTTCCAAGATTTTTTTTTATAATAGAGAGATATAAACGTCTACACTTGGAAGTGTGTGTGTCTGTCCGGCCCGGCAGTGAGAGGTGGAGTCGGGCTGAGGGCTCCTTCTCCGAGGATACGCAAGCGAGACCAGCACAATGGTAAAACGAAACCTCCAAAGAGACAGTCACTCTCTTATCTGCTATTACAGAAGTGTGGTGAGTACATCAGCCAAACGGTATCCCTTTCACTTTTCCTCCCGCCTTGAATACCCATCAGCAAAACGATTCCTCCTAGGAGAGAGAGAGACGCCCAGAGTAGTTCCTTTCAATTACCTGACATCTGTACGTTTCAATTTTTTTCTGACAATTTCAATAGTTTCTAGGACCCCAAGCTTTTTACAGCACGGGCTTACACAGCTAGTAACTTACAAAGCCTTAAATGGCTGAGGCCCTGCTTACTTATCTGAACTTATTGTATCATTACTTACAGACCTGAGCGCACATTGAAGATCTCGAGATGCTAGTTAAGATTTCAAGAGTTAATAAATTAACAGTGGGATGTTGTGACGATGTGGGTTCTGGCTCCACACTCCCATGGCTGTTGGAAGCACTTGAACCCAACACCGTCGATAATGTTACCGAGTGAGCTAGTCAATGGAGGCAAATAAACAATTGAGCAAGGGGTGGTGCAAAAAGTGCAATAGTGCTTTTATTAAAAACCAACAAAAACAGTGTTCCATAAATAGTGCAGTTCTTCATAGTTCATTAAATAAATAACCCATAAAAAGAACACGTGGAGGTTAAAAATCAATAAATAGAAAAACAAACACATCCTTAAAAACGAGAGGTTAAAACCTTCTTTAGGAAGCAGTCTTAAAAACCAACAAATAATCCGGTGCTCTTCTGTTAGCGTCTCACCTGCTAATCCCGTTTGGGCCAAGCAGCAGGCAAGACGCTCTCTGCAGCTGCCCTCCTGAAACACACGCATGAGACTGGAGACCTCCCGATCCCTGGCTCCGGTATGGCACTCATCCCAGTCCCGGAGAACTTGGTTTCCCACAACGGCCAGGTCGCTCACGTTGGGGATTCACACCACCAAGTCTCCCGACTTCCGCTGCCTTTCCATGGCCTTCATGCGGCCAGTCGCTTTCCTCTAGGCACTCCCGCTACCTGCTCACTCAGCGGGAGCAACCTCAACTCAAACGTCTAGGTGTTGGCCTAACACCCAGCTTCCATACAGCTGCCCACGAGCGCTCGATCGCGCGCTCACCACATGCACGCACCGCGTGTCTGTCTCTCTCCGGCACCGCCTGCTTCCACACTCGCTCCCTGTAACCTCCGTCCTCTTTCCTCATCTCCTTTCTCCTCTCTCCATTTTTTTACCGCGAACGTTTCTTTCTCCCCCTTTAAAACCGACTCGTGCTTCTTTTTAAAATGACAAGGGCCACAGCAGCTGCAGCATTAGCCACGGGAGAATCATGAATGTGGGCAGTTCCTCACCTGTGCACTAGGTGAGAAACGCCCACACCCTACGGATCATCCCGCGGCTCACTATGGCCCAATGTCCCCTCACTAAGCCGCGAGCACATTGATTATTCATCCAAAATGAATGGCCTTTTGCTCAACGAGCTGTGGACCCATAACACCACAGATGTCGACCGTTTACTTCGAGAACCCCAAAGCTGCGGACTGACCTGCCTGCTAATATAAGAGATGCCCCTCAAGTCTCAGCGCTGAAGACTCACAACTGTAGTCCGGCATACCCTGACTAGAGCTGCTGATTAGCTGTGCACACTGCATTTCCGTTTTGGTAGCCATTTGTACAGAAAAATAAGTAGCGCCCTCTTTATAAACCGTTACTAACCCTCTTCTCAGTACAGTGGAACCTCGGGTCACGAACGTCTCTGAACACGTACTTACGATCAAAAGGTTCGTCAAACTTTTGCATCTGTTCACGACCACACACTCAGGTGACGAACAAGCCAGTTTCCCTTCCGGTTCGTACTCGCCGATGATTTCCGCACGTGTTCAGTCTCTCCCTGCACATTGTTCTCGGTCAGACGTGCGTTCATTCGCTGTGAACTCTTTGTGCTCTGCAGTATTTCGTGTGCTTTTGCATTCATTTTGCAATTAACCGTGGCCTCCAAGCAAGTGAAGAGCGGTAGTGTTGGTGAGAAGAAAGGTTCAAAGAAAATTGAAATCGAATTAAAGAAAGAAATTATTGAAAAGTATGAGCGTGGCGCTCGTGTTACTGGTCTTGCCGTCGAGTACAAGAAGTCAAAATCTACGATTTCAACGATTCTAAAGCAGAAAGAGGCCATTAAAGCAGCTGATGTTGCAAATGGAGTTACAATATTAACCAATCAGAGGCCTCAAGTGCTGGAAGAGGTGGAAAAACTGTGACTAGTGTGGCAGCGGAAGATTCATGGAGATTTGCTGCAAAATTATCTGTCTACGAGTGGCTAGTTCTTCCTCCTCACTTCCTCATACTCGACTCCTGCAGGGTTAGTTTTCTTGGTTGTTTATGGTTAGTTTTTGTACAAATTACGGATTTTTCAAATGTTCATTTTTTTCCCTGTGCTTAAAACTCATTAAACAAAAGTGTTTACAGCGAGCGGTGCGTAAGGCCGTAGCGTGAACCCCTGTAATGTTAGTTTTCTCTCTTCAAGGTTTTCTCAGTGTTTTTACATTTAGTTTACTATTACGCTGTGCATTCTATGGCGTAATTAACTATGTTTGTGCTTAAAAATATTTAAAGAAAATATATATTTACATACAGTTTGTACAGTCAGGAACCAATTAATTGTATTTACATACAATCTTATGGGGGAAATTCCTTCAGGTCACGACCAGAGTTTTGGAATGAATTATGTTCGTGACCCGAGGTTCCACTATGTGTGTATATATATATGTACTAGCAAAATACCCGCGCTTCACAGCGGAGAAGTAGTGTGTTAAAGAAGTTATGAAAAAGAAAAGGAAACATTTTAAAAATAATGTAACATGATTGTCAAAGTAATTGTTTTGTATATTTGGCGGCAGCGTCACGAAGTTGTTTTCGGTAGCTGCATCAGAAAATGTACCACGACGTCTGACATGCCTCCTTTTTAGTGTTTTCTCACAGCTTGGATTGCTGCGGTCATAATGGGTTTGAGTCTACATATCTATACTAATAAAAGGCAAAGCCCTCACTCACTCACTCACTCACTCACTCACTCACTCACTCACTCATCACTAATTCTCCAACTTCCCGTGTGGGTGGAAGGCTGAAATTTGGCAGGTTGATTCCTTACAGCTTCCTTACAAAAGTTGGACAGGTTTTATATCGAAATTCTACGCGTAATGGTCATAACTGGAAGCAGTTTTTCTCCATTTACTGTAATGGAGATGAGCTTCAACGCCGTGGGGGGAGTTTCGTGTGACATCATCACGCCTCCCACGTAATCACGCAGTATATAGAAAACCAGGAAGACCTCAAAAGAGCGCTCAAGAAAACATGCATTATATAATTGAGAAGGCAGCGAAACAATAAGAAGCGAGTTCTGCTACTTCGGAAACAAAGCACGATGTAAACCTACACTTTAAATTAAGTTCATAGACAGGCTGCCGCTGGCGTTTGTAATTTAGTGCCTGCCCATATAAGGCCATCCGTCAGCGGCAATCCAATAGCAAACTGCCACGGGTAAATATTCACGGGTGAAGGACTGTGCTTATGGAGAGGAAGATGAGATGGTCAGGGTGGTGTTTGACACAAACTCAGCGAAACTGCCAGAGAAAGTTTTAAGTGCCAGGACTAAGGTAACATTAAATAAAGCTATGGACATAGCACGAGATGGCACCAGCACAGCTGGGAACCTTCGATGCAAGTACACCAGTGGCTCCGTGAACTGATGCAGTGCACAGATAAAAGCAACAGTTCCAAAGAGCTGAACAAAAACGAATTACACAATTGAAAAGGCAGCAAAAAATATGAAGCGTCTGATAAGCATATTCATAAATGCAGCTACTGTGGAAACAAAGCACACGGTGGAAAAAGTCAATGTCCGCTAAAGGAAGACAGCGTAAAAAAAAACCCGTGCATGCAGTTTGTCACATCACAGATAAAAAGGAAGGCGAGCTGTTTATTGATGCAGTAAGGAACTAATCGATGAATGAAACCTCTTATCTTTACAGCGATTGACAAACACGGAATGTAACTTGAACACATCGTACAAATACGAGCCTGATTGAAAGAAATAATGATAATCAAATCCTTGATGACAGCAACATTCAATAACACTCACAAAACAATTACTGTATATTGACAATCATGTTACGTTATTTTTAAAATGTTCCCTTTTCTTTTCATAACTTCTACTTCTCCACTGCGATACGGGTATATATATAAATGTATATCTATAGCCCGATCTACAATACATACTTTAGCATAGACAAGCGGTGGCGCAATTGTAGAGTCTTAAGCCTCTAACGCGAGGTTCGATTCGAGAGGGATGTACTGACTATGTACGCGCTACCATTCATTTTACCTTCCCATCTCCTTGGTTTGGGGCGTATGAAAAATATTAGGTTAGCAGAATCATGTTACGTTATTTTTAAAATTTTCCCTTTCTTAGCACAAGCACAGTTGAGAAGCTTGATGCATGTACTCCATAGCGTTAAAAATAACGCATTTAATCACACTTTCAATTCCAAGCAAGCGGGAACTTTTGTCAATGCATGATTTCCTGGTACATCCATTACACTGATGCACACATCACAGCTACAAAAATGTTAGAGTCGGAATAAAGCGCGTTCCTACGACTGATCATTTCGACTACCAGCGAGCCTTGATAAAAGCATGGTTTTGTGCACACTGAAAAGCAAGCAAAATTAGATGCATTACAGAAAGCGGACTTTGTGGCTCTTACTGGGGATCATTGGACTTCCGTGACCGTTAGTAATTCTAAATACATCTAATTACAAAATGTTCAATGATCACACTGTTTTAGCCTAATGTACAAAATAATTTTGGCTAATGTTACTCAGAGTTTAAAGAGTAAGCTGGTCAAATTACCTTTTATGTTTCTGACTTATTTTTTAAGAAGAAAAACTGCACTTTATGGTGAAATTTTGGTTATTATTATTTAAAGACAATACTATTCTGAAAATGTACTTAAAGTACTTAAACTACCACTTTATTTTTAAGTCTGCCCAATTTTAACCAGGGATGATATTTTTGTTTCTGTTTTGAATTCAAATGCAGTTTAAAAGCTTTTTTTTTCAGAAATTAAAACAGCTTCAGTTTACAATATTCATGTCCATGTCTATTATTTGATTCTGTAAGCCCACTAAAACCGTTTTAAATAAAAAAAAACATTTGCGATTTGGGGCAAATTTACGTGTCGATTACATACGATTAATCAAGATTAATTCTTACACAGCCTCTAATTAATTGGATTAATTTTTTAATCGAGTCCCACCTAATATATATATGTAGATATATATATGTAGATTTGTATATATATGTGTATATACAGTATATATGTAGATATGTATATGTTGTATATACAGTATGTATATATGTGTGTGTGTATATATACAGTATGTGTATATATATGTATATGTATATATATGTATATGTATGTGTTGTATATATATGTGTATAGATGTGTATATATATATATATATGTTTATATGTATATATATATATATATGCCAGCAACACTCATGACAATTACAAAACAATTACATTGTCAATCATGTTACGTTATTATTAAAATGTTTCCTTTTCTTTTTACTTCTCGCTGCCAATGCAGCTATTTTGCTATATATATATATATATATATATATATATATATATATATATAAATAGATAGATATGACAACAACACTCATATCAATGACAAAACAATTACATTAACAATCATCTTACGTTATTTTTAAAATGTTTGCTTTTCTTTTCATAACTTCTTTAACACACTACTTCTCCTCTGAAGCCTTGGTATTCTGCTAGTATATATATATATATATATATACATACATATATATACACATACATATCTTCATATATACATATCTATATACATATCTACATATATACATATAAATATATAGACACACACACATATATATATATATATACATACCTATCTACATTATATATACACACACATACATACATAATTATATATATGTGTGTGTCGTGGTAGATAGGGGGCGCTCTCGCTCCCTTGAACCCCTGTCCACGACTCCAGACACCAGGTAAAAGTCCTCAGATCGACTTTATTTAATTGCCACAGTGCACAAAGCACCCTCTCCTCCACAATACTCATATAACAAACACAAATACACAATAAACCAATCCTCCAGCTCCCAGATGCGTTGCCACCCTTCCACCCAGCTCAGCTCGCCGTCTGGGAGCTCCCACAGTCCTTTTATATCTCCTGACCCGGAAGTGTTCCCGATCCCTAGTCCATGTGATTCTCAATCACTTCCGGGTCAGGTAAAAGCTCTTCTCTTCAACCTGGAAGCCCGTTGCTCTTCCTATGATGAACTTCCGGGTCGTAGGGCAAGAAGTCCTTGGTCCTCCCTGCAGCTCCCTCTTGTGGCCCCCATGGCATCCAGCAGGGCTGTGCATAAAACCCACATTGTCCATGATGCCCTGCTGGTCTTCTGGGGACCTCCATGCTGCAAGGAGGGCTCCACCGGGTGGCTTGGGGGTATTGGCCGGGATAAACAGCCGGCCATCCTCCACAGTGTGTATGTATGTGTGTGTATATATAATGTAGATAGGTGTGTGTGTGTGTGTATGTGGCATTTAAATAAAGTCGATTTGAGGACTTTTACCTGGTGTCTGGAGTCGTGGACAGGGGTTCAAGGGAGCGAGAGCTATCTACCACTATATATATATATATATATACAGTATATATATACACACAGGTATATATATGTGTATATATATGTATGTGTCTATATGTGTGTGTATAGCTTTGGTCACTGAGTGCAAGGGAAAAAAAATAAAATGTATTCTATAAGTTATTAAACAGTAAAACATTAACGTTTTAAGAAGTAAAGCTACATTGAGCACCACTGGAGTGGTTTCGGGTAAACTACATTTTAAAGACGGTGTAACACAACAGGTAAGTAATACTAACAGCAATTAAAATGTATATGGATCATCTCTTGGTAGTTGATCCCTTTTGAAAGGCGCTACACGACGGCTGTGGTATAGAAATTACATTTTCTATGTGAACGTTCAAATTTCTGCCTCTGGTAATGTGCCTTACCGGCATTACCAGCAATTAAAAGAAAATCATTTTTGTGTCCTCTGCAGTGTTAAGAGAGAAAGGCTTTGGTTTGGGATAAAAGGAAAAAAGGTGTAAAGAAAGGAAAGTTGCCTTTTTCTTTAATATAGTGTAGAGAGATGTCTTCGCTGACGATATGAGCGTCGCGGTGAGTCTCGTGTAGACTGGAGAGACGGCCCTGCCATTAACTGTCCGGGATGGCACTGTCGGTCCTCCACTCCTGTGCGTGTCTTCATAATCAGATCTGACGACCTCATAATCGTATACGTGTAAAAGAAAGTGCGAAGTGCCTTAATATTAGTTTGTCGCCATCTAGAAATGGGATCCCGTGTTTATAGTTGTCTGAGCTATAGCTCATGGGAAGGAGGAAAAAAATTAAAAGTGTTTACTTTCACTTAAGGCAGAAGCGCAGTCAGCGTCTCGAAGGCCGGCACAGCTACGCGCGCGCCGGCTGCCCGACTTTTGTAGTATTTTTGAAATGCAGGGAACGCCACTTTTTGCAGACACGTTCATGTGAGCAAAACTCTCCGCGCTCTTTAGAGGTCTTGCTTTCTCTGCGTGCTGCGTTCATAGTCAGTTCACGTGAGCTACTCGGAGTACATGCATCGAAGGTTCTGAGCTGTGCCTGTGCTATCTCGTGCGATCTCGCGATGTCCACGGCTTTATTTAATGTTAGCTAGCACTTAAAAGTTTCTCGCTACAGCAATTTTAACTCCGTTACAAAGTGATCCAAAGTCTCGTTTATACCTTGTGTCTTCTCGTTAAACTTGTATCTCTCGAATAAAGTATTCGGTGTATTTCTTCAGCGCTCTTTGGGAGCTCCTCCTTCTTTTCTACGTACTGCGGTCACAGTCAGTTCACGTGATTACATGGGAGGCGTGATGATGTCACACGCAGCTCCGCCCCCCACGGCCATCGAGCTAAAGTCCATTACAGTATATGGAGAAAAATAGCTTCCAGTTATGACTGTTACACGTAGAATTTTGAAATGAAACCTGCCCAACTTTTGTAAGTAAGCTGTAAGGAATGAGCCTGACAAATATCAGCCTTCTACCTACACGGGAAGTTGGAGAATTAGTGATGAGTCAGTGAGTGAGTGAGTGAGTGAGGGCTCTGACTTTTATTAGTATAGATATAGATATATAGAGATACAGTGGAACCTCAGGTCACGAATGTCTCTAAACACGTACAATTCGGGTTACGACCAAAAGGTTCGTCAAACTTTTGCATCTGTTCACGACCACACACTCGGGTGACGAACAAGCTAGTTTCCCTTCCTGTTCGTATGCGCCTATGATTTCCGCACGTGTTCAGTCTCTCCCTGCACATTGTTCTCGGTCAGACGTGCGTTCATTCGCTGTGAACTCTTTGTGCTCTGCAGTATTTCGTGTGCTTTTGCATTCATTTTGCAATTAACCGTGGCCTCCAAGCAAGTGAAGAGCGGTAGTGTTGGCGAGAAGAAAGGCTCAAAGAAAATTGAAAGGCTGTAGCATGAACTCCTGCAATGTTAGTTTTCTCTGTTCAAAGTTTTCTCAGTGTTATTCAATGTTTTTACATTTAGTTTACTATTACGCTGTGCATTCTAAAGAATAATTAACTATTTTTGTGCTTAAAAATCTTTAAAACCATATATTTACATACAGTTTGTACGGTCTGTAATGGATCAATTGTATTTACATACAATCCTATGGAGGAAATTCGTTTGGGTCACGACCAAATCGGGTTGCGGTCGTGCGGTCGTGACCCGAGGTTCCACTGTATCTGGATGTGGCCCTTTAGTGCCACTGAACTGATGGCAGGCTGCCCTTGTGGCCATGAAATAGTCATCTCGGATAAAGGAGCATCGGAATGGATGGAACGATTCTCTCCTCAGACTGGACGGCCAGTACAAGACCCCACTTCAGCTAACCCAGGAGGGGGTTTAGGTGGCAGCCAGTTAACAGAGGTCTCCAGGATTTTACGATATTAATCTCCTTCATTGTCAACTGGCCTTAGTTTATCAATTAATGAGCAGACAGACGTTGTTGCTGTCTATTTATGTTCAGTCCGTTTCTACCTCGTTCACTGTGACTTTTCACAAACCTGATCTTCTATGTGTATCATCTGGACTTGTATTCCACCTGAGAATTGTTCACAGCGCACTGCGTCTGCACTCTGTCCATTTGTAGTCGTACTGTCAGGCGCTGCGTCTCGCCCTCTCTCCTTCACTGAGGCTTACTGGAGGCCATCTCCTTCCTCGGCCGCCCTCCTGCATCTCTGCTGCTGCTCTAATCTTCCACAGCAGCTTCCCTGCAGCTCCAACAACAACAACATTTATTTCTAGAGCACATTTTTATACAAATGATGGAGCTCAAGGGATGAAAAAAGAAAAACATTAAAAAAAGATTAGGTGATACTAATCAACAAAGAATAAAGTAAGGTGCGATGGCCAGGGAGGACAGAAAAAATTAAAAAAAAATAAAAAACTCTAGAGGGCTGGAGAAAAAGAAAAAAACAAACAAAATCTGCAGGGGTCCCAAGGCCATGACACCACCAGGCCCCCACAGGGCATTCTACCTAACATCAGTGATCTCAGTCAGTCCTCAGGGTTTTCAGGCTTCACATAGAAGGATAAGACGATGAGGGTCATGTGGACCTCTGGCCTTCAATGTAGGGACTGCATGGTGCCCTGATCAGATGGTGGTGGTGGTGCAGATCAACACCACAGAAAACCAGAAAAAGAACAGCAGAGAAAGTAGGGTTTAGTACGGAGTGTGGAGCCACCATGAATGATAATGATAATTCAATGCATATCCCGAGTATCAGGGTTACACTAAAATGAAGTTCTGAGAAAGCCATGCTACAATAGTGGAGTTGTTAGCGTTTTTTTTTAAATGGTCCTCCGTAGTAGCCTGGCAAATTCCTATCGGTAAACTCATATTCCAGATGTGAGGTGCCTAACAGCAGAAGGCTGCCCGCCTCACCATTTCTTTTAAGTTTAGCTCTTGGAGTTCTAAGCAGACCCTCATCTGAAGATCTCAGGTTACGGTTTAGAGTGTAAGGTGACAGACATTCTGAGATATAAGGTGGAGCAGATTATTGAAGGCTTTGTAAACCATCAGCAGGATTTGAAAGTCAATTCTGAATGACACCGGTAACCAGTGTAGTGACTCTCAGACTGGGGTGATGTGCTCGGATTTTCTTTTCCTAGTTAAGATTCTGGCCGCTGCATTCTGCTCTCAATTGATGTCTTTTTTGGGTGGTCCTGGGAGGAGTGCGTTACCCTAATCTAGTCGACTGAAAACAAAAGCGTCAACTCATTTCTTAGCATCTTGCAATGTTATAAGAGGTCTAACTTTTGTTATATTTCTTAAGTGAAAAAATGCCATCCTAGTGATCTGATTAATATGTGATTTAAAATTCAGCTCCGAGTCAACAGTTACTCTCTTAATTCTTTACTTCCGTCTTGACTCTTAAGCCTACTGGATCAAATTTATTTCTAATATCCTCATTATATCCATTTTTCCCAATCACTAAGATCACTCCAATTATCTTTTTCCTGCCACTTCCTCTAATGAGTTATTGTTAAATCATTTTGTGTTTTTAAAATAAATGTCAGATGTTCAGCCCAGTTCTCCCCGTGTCTGCGTGGGTTTCCTCCCACAGTCCAAAGACATGCAGGTTAGGTGCTCTGGCAGTCCTAAATCGTCCCTAGTGTGTGTGCTTGGTGTGTGTGCCCTGTGGTGGGCTGGCGCCCTGCCCGGGGTTTGTTTCCTGCCTTGTGCCCTGTGTTGGCTGGGATTGGCTCCAGCAGACCCCTGTAGTTAGGATATAGCGGGTTGGAAAATGGATGGATGTTCAGCCCAGTAGCATATTTGAACCCAGGACTCTGTAGCCTTGCAGCAGCAACACTAACTGCTGAGCCGCCACACCAACTCCAGTTGAGATATCTCAGTGGGGCCGGTCAAGCTGCCAGTATGATGCTGGGCTGCAGACCTCCAGACGCCGTCCAGTTTTGAATTTGAACCCTGGACTCTGAAGCACTGCGTCACCTTCTGAACATCACAGCCCGTGTTTCACCTTCACTTCTTTGAGATGCAGTGTGAACGCAGTTCTTGCCAATCCACCCTGAAAGGCGATGGATGTTTTTATCTTTGCCGCGGCCTCGAGGGACCTGCTCACCGCTTCAGCCGGAAGGTACGGGACAATGGAAGAACAGACGGCGTCGAAAAGGAAGGAAGAACAGGCTTTCTCTGCCCGTACAGAAAATTTGCATTTAGATGTGTGTGTGATGGTGTGAAAAGAGCCAGAGCCCTGCTGGTAATTGGAAAATAAAAAAAAAGTTCTTTGTATGTAAAATGATTTCAAATGCGCTTCATGCCCACCCGCCATTATTCAGGACAGGCGTATCGCACCTTCCCCATCTGATGTAACCTTCTGCTTGTAGCAGATATTCCCTTCTAAATAAAACGCCGGCTCGGGGAATCAAAGGGAGCACAGCATTGAATGACCTTTAAGGAGATAAAAGTAGCAATTGTGTAAAAAAATAATAAACTGGATATGTCAGAACACTGTGGGGCAGCATGGTGGCTCAGTGGTTAGTGCGGCGGCCACACAGCTCCAGAGTTGGGAGGTCCCAGTCAGTGTGGGGTCGCAGGCTCTCACCACGTCCACACGTCTAGTTCTACAGGTGCTTATTAATCGGCGTGTGACTGCTCTGCGCTGGACTGGCATCCCTTCCTGGGTTGGTTCCTAATTTGTAGGCATTGCTGCTGATAAACACGCTCACAAAAATTAATCTGGAAAATGGATGGAGAACACTGCAACCGTGGCATGGTGACACAGTGGCTAATGGCATCACCTCGTACTCTGGTTCCATGAATGGTAGAAGAATACAAGATGATGGCAAAGTGGGCAGAGTTTCAGGTTTACAGGTAAAGCTGGCCACTATTTTTATGGAGTCAGCCATGCCAGGTGTGTTTTGGCACAGTGGTTAATGGAGTTGCCCGATTCCCAGTGACAAGGAATGTGACAAAGTGGGTATACCTACAGTATTAATATAGGAAGAATGGAATAAAGATGGCAAAGTGGGTACTTTTGCTGCCTTGCAGGTCCTGATTTCTAAGTTCAGATCCCCTGCTGGTCAGAATACTGCACAGAATTTGCATGTTCTACCCGTGTGCCAGTGGGAGCAGGTCATGTTACAGTAAGTGGCTCAATCTGTGTGTGTGAGGGTGGCCTGACATGGAATGGCATCCGTGATTTATGGCTACACCCTGCCCGAGGTTTGTTTCCTGCCTTGCGCCCTGTGTTGGGTGGGACCCCCATGACCTTGTAGTTAGGATATAGCCGGTTGGATAATGGATGGATGGTTGGATTTATGGCTAAGGCTGCTGGTCTGCCCACAAATATGAATCTGTTAAAAGGATGGCGAATGAAGTGACAGTGGCAGAGTGGCACAGTGGCTAATGGTGGGTGTCGCATCAGACAAGGAATCTGAAATAAGTGGGTACAAATCAGTTGTGCAGTGGCGTTACCTCACAGACCGGGGGTCCAGGGGTTCAGATTCACATTCCAGTATGGACAACCACAACCAAACAGCTGTAAGGAAAAACATCCCCTTCATCCCGGTGGACTGGGATTTAACAGCTGGACAGGACCACCATTTATGCCTGAGATGGGGTCAGCCTGCTGTCTCACAGCTCCAGAGTCCTGGCAGATGACCGGTGGGTCTGCAGTTCATCACACTGCCTTTGGTCAACCTGGAATTGATATTTCAGTTACCTTGGAGGTCTTTGGGGTTTTTGGGAGCAAAACCCAATGCAGAAACCAGTAGAACACACAAAGCCCACACTGACCAGGACCGGCTGAGGGACACTCCTCACATGGCCTTAAATTCTTATATCATTGCCACTAGCCTCCTCGTCCAGTTAGTCCATTCACTCTTTTAATTTGACTGATTAAACAAAGAGCCAAAGATTCTCCTAATTTTGAACACTTTCAGGTGGTCTCGACTGAGCCGCCCGCATTTTCTCCTCATGTTTGTCAGTTTGGCCTTTCAGAATTGGCTACCTGGTGTTGGTGTCACTCCTGGGTGTAACCATCAGGGTATAAAAATAACAAAAGCCAACAACTGTGCGGTGCGTTGATTTATTTATAACGCTTACATGCTTATGGACGGATAATTGAAGTCCCCATTACTTACACGTCTTGGTATCCATTTGCTGAGATGATAATCCGACCGGCCATCATTGATTTTGCCATCTACAGCCAGAGGCCTGTAAGCTACACCGTTTCTTTGTCTTTTCCACCTTCAGCTTCTCCCTTATAATTCTCACTAAAAATCAATTCAAGTCATTTCAGAGATTTTGTATTTGTATCTCCTGCTTCAGAAAGGGCAGTCCAGTGGCGCAGCAATTAGTGTCCCTAGGGTCACCCTGAACGTGATGCTCAAATGGTGTCTGTATGGAGTTCATATGTTCTTGATCTGTCTGTTGCAAGTGAAAAGTTTATTGTGGAGTGTAACAAAACTAAATGAGCCTGGAAACAAAGATCATAGCCTTTGGAAAAAATGACGAGCACAAGCAGAAATGGGGACGAGTGGCTACTGTGGGTGCAAGAAAAGGAAAGTGGATGGAAATGTGGCATCTGAAAGGTCTTGGGGAAGGTTCAATTAAAATCATCAAAAGAGAAGAAAAGGACATCGGTGGTGATCTCAATGACAAGGACACTAGTGAGACACCTGAAGGGACCAACTAGTGACAATTAGTGACAAGGATATCAGGGAGGCTAAAAGACAGCTGGAGAGGAATATAGCAGATAAGGCGAAAGAAGACCCTATCTATCTATCTATCTATCTATCTATCTATCTATCTATCTATCTATCTATCTATCTATCTATCTATCTATCTATCTATCTATCTATCTATCTATCTATCTATCATTATTATCTATTGCCTTTTATTATCTATCTATCTATCTATCTATCTATCTATCTATCTATCTATCATTATTATATATTGCCTTTCATTATCTATCTATCTATCTATCATTATTATCTATTGCCTTTTATTATCTATCTATCTATCATTATTATATATTGCCTTTCATTATCTATCTATCTATCTATCTATCTATCTATCTATCTATCTATCTATCTATCTATCTATCTATCTATCATATAGTGCCTTTCTTTCTATCTATCTATCTATCTATCTATCTATCTATCTATCTATCTATCTATCTATCTATCATATAGTGCCTTTCTATCTATCTATCTATCTATCTATCTATCTATCTATCTATCTATCTATCTATCTATCTATCTATCTATCTATCATATAGTGCCTTTCATTATCTATCTATCTATCTATCTATCTATCTATCTATCTATCTATCTATCATATAGTGCCTTTCTCTATCTATCTATCTATCTATCTATCTATCTATCTATCTATCTATCTATCTATCTATCTATCTATCATATAGTGCCTTTCATTATCTATCTATCTATCTATCTATCTATCTATCTATCTATCTATCTATCTATCTATCTATCTATCTATCATATAGTGCCTTTCTTTCTATCTATCTATCTATCTATCTATCTATCTATCTATCTATCTATCTATCTATCTATCATATAGTGCCTTTCTTTCTATCTATCTATCTATCTATCTATCTATCTATCTATCTATCTATCTATCTATCTATCTATCTATCTATCTATCATATAGTGGCTTTCTATCTATCTATCTATCTATCTATCTATCTATCTATCTATCTATCTATCTATCTATCTATCTATCTATCTATCTATCTATCTATTGAGTAAAAGAACAGTCAAGGAGGAGGTCAAGTTCATCAGGAATAGTAAAGGGGAATTAAAAGACACAGACAGTGAAATAGCGGATGTCCTAAACTTACATTTTTCTGAGGTGTTCACAAGTGAGCAAGTGGATAACCTCCCAGAGGTAAACACGACTACTAAGGAGGCGCGGAGGGATTTGGAAATTGTGGAGGGAGAAGTGCTGCTCAGATTAAATAAGTTGAAATCAAACAAATCACCAGGCCCAGATAATATTTACCCTCGAGTTTTTAAGGAGGCTAGTGAGTGCCGATACAAACCCTTGACACATATTTTTTGGAAGTCATTGTGCACTGAAGAGATTCCGAAGGACTGGAAAATGGCAAATATCACCCCATTATATTAAAAAGGGTGACTGGGAAGATCCAAGCAACTATAGGACAGTAAGCCTAACAAGCATCACAGGAAAATGAATGGAAGGAATTATTAAGGATAAGATGGAGCAACACTTGGCAAGGACAGGAGTGTCAGTGAACAGTCAGCGTGGGCTCAGAAGAGGGAGGTCGTGTTTTACTAACATGTTGGAATTCTATGTGGAGGCAACAAAAGGACACGACCAGAGAGCAGCAGATGATGTTATTAATCTGGTCTTTCAGAAAGCATTTGATAAGGTGCCACATGAGAGGTTGGGCATCAAATTAAAACAAGTGGCAGTTCAGGGTGATGTTTTTAGATGGGTGCAGAATTGGCTCAGACACAGGAAGCAGAGGGTGATGAGGGTTTGAGGAACCTCATCAGGATTGGGTGACGTTAAGAGTGGTGACCAGCCGAGGGCAGTGCTGGGGCCGCTGCTATTTTTAATAAATATAAATGATTTGTGCAGATGAAGTTTACAGATGATACCAAGATAGGAGGATTAGTAGATAATTTGGAATCTGTTATATCATCACAGAAGGACTTGGACAGCAGAGAGGCTTGGGCAGATGAAATTTAATGTCAGGAAATGTAAAGAATTACACATAGGAAGTAAAAATGTGAGGTCTGAATACACAATGAGAGGTCAGAAAATCGAGAGTCCACCTTATGAGAAGGATTTAGGAGTCACAGTGGACTCTAAGCTATCAACTTCCTGACAGTGTTCAGAAGCCATTAAGAAGGCTACCTGAATGTCAGGTTATATAGCGCCTTGACGTGTGGAGTACAAATCACAGGAGGTCCTGCTCAGGCTTTATAACACACTGGTGAGGCCTCATCTGGAGTCCTGGGTGCAGTTTTGGGTCTCCATAAAGACATAACAGCACTAGAGAAGGTCCAGAGAAGAGCAACTAGGCTGATTATGGGGGGCCACAGGGGACGAGTTATGAGGGAAGATGAAAAGAGCTGAGCCTTTAGATTAAGAGGAGACCTGAGTGAAGTGTTTAAAATTATGGAGGGAATTTGTGCAAAATTTCCCCTTCACAAGTTTCCAACTGTGTCCCCGTGTTCTTGATGAACTCATTTTAAACTCACCATCTCGATCCACTGCACAAACATTAGGAAGTTTTTCGTTACACAAAGAACGACAGACACTTGGAATTAGCGACCAAGTAGAGTGGTGGACAGTAAGACTTGAGGGACTTTCAAAACTCGACTTGATGTTATTTGGAAGAGAGAAGTGGAGAGGACTGGCGAGCTTTGTTGGGCTGAGTGGCCTGTTCTCGTCTCGATTGTTCTAATGTTCTAACTGTGCAGGCCAGTCAAGCCGTTGTTTCATCATCTCAGCTCTACTCTCTGATGTCATCAAGCCCCAGAAGAGTCCCGAAATCATGACAGGCTCTAACAAGTTTTTTCCTGCCTTGTCCTCTGCACATTCGCACCATCAGCTGCCCTTCTTAGAGCTCACTTGGGGGTCAGGGGCTCCACCGTCTGCACTCACTTTGCCCAACTCCTCGAATGAACTAATCAAACCCAAGAATCTGACCAAGATCTCCAGCGGCCATGTGCTGAGGTCAGTGGATTTCGGGAGAGGAGCAGGTCCAGTAAGTGCTGTGCTTGACAGACTTCATCATCTCACACACACACACACACAAGGACACGCATACACACACATGCACACACGTACACACACACCGCAGCTTCTCATGATGGCTCCACACCTCCTGTCAGTCTCTCACTCATGCAGACTCCGCCTTTTCTGACATCATGTCTTTCTCTCTCAGGCTCCGCCCCTTTTCTGAGCCTCCACCTCCACCCCTTCTGCCAGCAGCTCCTTCTCAGAATTTTCATGACACAAATGGCACTGAGTGTGTAAACTGCAGGGTATTCTGAGACCCAGATTAAACATCACCATTGCCTCCCACACAAATTACCTGGATACCCAAAGGTTTGTAAGGACAGTGTCACGTGGCCCAAAAGCAGGTTAGAAAATGGATGGCTGAATGTTTGTAAGAAATTTGAAGTGAACTGAGGTTGGGGCGGGTGGTGTGTGTGTTAGAATAAGCCCACAAACAGCACAGGAAAAATGTCACAAGAAAATCACATACCGCTCTTTAAGTGCTGCATCATCTCAAACAAACAGACACACACAACTCTTTTGCACTGGCTTCCCACCTTCCATCATTGTCTCTCTCAGGCTCTATGTCTCACCCTCACAGACTCCACCCCTTCTGACAGCCTCTCTCACAGACTCCACCAATTGTGTTTGCCTTTCTTTCTCACTTTGACTCCTCCCCTTCTAACAGCCTCTCTCTCTCTCACCCTCTCATACACTCCACCCCTTCTGAAAGTATCTCTTTCTCTCTCTGGCTCCGCCTCTTGAGACAGCCTCTTTTTCTCTCTTAGGTTCCACCCCTTCTCACAGCCTGTCTCTCTCATAAACCCCACCCTTTCTGACAGCATCTCTTTCTCGCACTCTGTCAGGCTCCACCTCTTCTGACGGCCTCTCTGTCTCATAGGCCCCGCCCCTTCTCATAGTATCACTTTTTTCAGCTCCACCCCTTCTGACAGCCTCTCCCTCTCACAGACTCCGCCCCTTCTCATAGCATCACTTTTTTCAGCTCCACCCCTTCTGACAGCCTCTCCCTCTCACAGACTCCGCCCCTTCTCACAGCATCACTTTTTTCAGCTCCACCCCTTCTGACAGCCTCTCCCTCTCACAGACTCCGTCCCTTCTCATAGCATCACTTTTTTCAGCTCCACCCCTTCTGACAGCCTCTCCCTCTCACAGACTCCGCCCCTTCTCATAGCATCACTTTTTTCAGCTCCACCCCTTCTGACAGCCTCTCCCTCTCACAGACTCCGCCCCTTCTCATAGCATCACTTTTTTTCAGCTCCACCCCTTCTGACAGCCTTTCTCTCCCATGTCCCGTGTGGCCCCACCAGAATTTTTAGTACAAAACCAGCACTGCCCAGGTGTATAAACTTGAGGGTGTTCTGAGATTTCGATTATATAAATTGTATCTTTGTCACCATTGTCCACTCACTCACTCACTGATGTGGAGCCAATCACATTGGGATGTGAGTGACTGCGTGATTGATTGATTGATTGTTTGATTGATTGATGGATGTATGAATTGATTGATTGATTGATGGATGGATAGAATTATTGATGGATTAACTGACCGATTGGCTCTTCTACTCATTCAGCTCTTGGTTTTGTGTTCACCCAATTTGTTTGCTGACTGCGCCAATCACTTAATCCCTCATCCGCCGAGATTTAATTAGCTAATGGACTGATCAACTCTTAACGCTCAATTGTATCATTTTGTGATTGAAGTGATTTATTCATCAATTGATCACTTTCAAATGGATTGACCCCATTGTTTTAAATGATATTTTATCAATCACTTGATTGGTTCATTCCCTGTGCACATTTCTTTAATTGTTTTGTGATTTGATTCTTGATGCACAGTTCCGCTCGTTGTGCCCACCTAACTGCTTTATTTTAATTCTGATTTCAGTGTATTGATCGACTGATCTGCTCTCATGCTCATTCATTTCATTGTGTGAATTTATGATTTGATTGGTTCATCCATTGATTAATTGATCCACATCGAGCAGTTTACATAATTCTTTTACCTTCTATTTGATTTATCAATGGAGTGATCAATTCCTGTGTTTGTGTCTTTAATTGTTTTACATTTTGATCGGGTTATCTGACTAAACGGTGCCATCACATGCAAATTCAGCTGAGGATGTTACACTCCAAGCACATTCTCTGAATTAGTGACACATCGGTTTGCTCTTTGATTTAATTGAATTGTTTTATGATTTGCTCATTTGATTCATTTGTTGCTCCTTTCCTATCACATTTATTTCATTGTTTGACATGAAGATTGAATTCATTAACTAAACGGTCCAATCACAGCTCAATATTTTACACTCTGCACTTCATTGATGGATGCTCTTCTTATTAAATTATACTAGTTTATGATTTGATCGGTTCATTAATACATTCATTCATCTATTCCTTCATTATCTGTGATCTGTTGCACTCCCCTGATTGTTTTACATTATTTTTGATGAATTCATTTATTGGTCAATTCCTGTGCATATTCACATAATTGTCTGACATTAAGACTTGTGGCAGATGGCCGGGACCCATGCCCAGTCGGGACGCCCCTTTGACACTGGATCTGGGGGAGCAGCCATGGGATGCACACCACGTCCCCCGGAACACTTGGTGGCAGCCCCCCTGGGTTGCATCAGGGCCAATATTTCGGAACACCGGAGCTCATTCCTGTTGGGCTCTGTGGCCACCACCAGGGGGAGCTGCACGGCGGGAACGCAGCCACACCTGGAGGGCGACAAGCACTTTTGGGTGGGCTATAAAAGGAGCTGAAAGTCACCACTCTGGGCGCCAGAGTCGGGAGGAGGAGGAAGAGGAGGAGGTGGAGGATGATGATGATGAGGAGGAGGATGATGACGAAGACAACAACAATGAGGAGGAAGAGGAAGAGGAGGATGATGATGATTATGATGATGATGAGAAGGAGGAGGATGAGGACGAGGAAGACAACGAGGAGGAAGAGGAGGAGGAAGATGATGATGATGATGAAGAGGAGGATGAGGACAAGGATGATGACGACAACAAGGACAACGATGACGATGATGACGACGAAGAAGAGGAGGAGGAGGAAGAGGAGGAGGAGGATGATGACGACGAAGCTGCCTCGGAGTAGTGGAGGAGGAAGAAGAGTGTTTTGTGGTGGTGTTCTGCTTTGTGCTCTTGTAAGTTTTAGGGCTGAGGGACACGGGGAAGACGTGGCCCCCAGCTGAAGAAAATAAATCTTTTTGTTTAATTTTTAACGTGCCTCAATTGTCGACGCGTATATAGCGCCTTTGCCACAGACTTCATTAATTGGCTAAACAGTCCAATCACGAGCACATTCTGGTCATTATTTGTGCACATTTACTTTATAATGTAATTAACTGACCTTAAATTTTAATGTATTTTTGTTTTGATTTGATCAGCTGATTGACTCTTTTGTTAACTGATCAATTTCTATCAAAGTCACTTCATTGTTTTACACAAAAACAAATGAATTTAATGTTCAGACCCTGCACACATTTACTTACTCTACACGAGGATTTGCTGACTTGACTGCACAGCCCAATCACGGGCACATTCTCTTTATTACTTTACATCATAATTGAATTAACCGATGGATTGATTCATTCTCACTGTAATTCATCTCGTTTTATGATTTCATCAGTTCATTCATTCATTCATTCATCTAGTCCTGGTTTATTTTTGTTTTACAATAAATGGGATTATTCAATGCAGTGCTCAACACGTTCACTTACTGTAATTGTTTTACATTAGGACTCAATGCTCTGAACAGTCCAGTCTTGTTAATTAACTAATTCAGCTAATTCATGTTTTTATAATTTCAATGATTAACTCTTTGATCAGCTCTTATGCTCATTCACTCATTCATTAGGTCCTTTCGTGGTGTGACTGTTTCATTCATTTGTTCATTCACTTTCTCTCACATTCCACTAATTGTTTTCTATCACTAAACAGTCCAATGATCTGCACTTTACTTTTATTATTTTACAGATTTTGCACATTTACATAATTACCGTATATACTCGCGTTTAAGTTCTCCCACTGATTTTACTGTATAATTTGCGGTATTTTATAATGTCGGTCATATAAGTCGAATTCGGTAAACTCACACTATTGGTCTAAGAGATTCTGATATGCTAACGGCCACCTGAGAGAGGAACCACAGGGCACACGGCCTTTAGTTTTCTGTGTATTGTGCCTACGTGACCACACGGCGAACTATTCTGAAGCGACGTTGGCACTGTTTTGTGTTTTTTCGTAAAAAAATTGAACCGTTGTATTTTTGAACGGGACTGATTTTATGATCAATTTTTCGAGTTTCAAGACCCGACTTATTTGTGGGAATACAGGTGCTGGTCATAAAATTCGAATATCATGACAAAGTTGATTTATTTCAGTAATTCCATTCAAAAAGTGAAACTTGTATATTAGATTCATTCATTACCCACAGACTGATGTATTCATCCATCCATCCATTGTCTAACCCGCTGAATCCGAATAGGGCCACGGGGGTCTGCTGGAGCCAATCCCAGCCAACGCAGGGCAGGAACCAATCCTGGGCAGGGTGCCAACCCACCGCAGGACTGATGTATTTCAAATGTTTATTTCTTTGAATTTTGAGGATTATAACTGACAACTAATGAAAGTCCCAAATTCAGTATCTCAGAAAATTCGAATATTGTGAGAAGGTTCAATACTGAAGACACCCGGTGCCACACTGACTCTAATCAGCTAATTACCTCAAAAGCCTTTAAATGGTCTCTCAGTCGAGTTCTGTAGGCTACACAATCATGGCGAAGACTGCTGACTTGACAGTTGTCCAAAAGACGACCATTGACACCTGGCACAAGGAGGGCAAGACACAAAAGGTCATTGCTAAAGAGGCTGGCTGTTCACAGAGCTCAGTCTCCAAGTACATTAATAGAGAGGAGAATGGAAGGACAAGATGTGCTAGAAAAAAGTGTACAAGCAATAGGGATAACCGCTTGTACCCTGGAGAGGATTGTGAAACAAAACTGTGGGGGAGACACACAAAGAGTGGACTGCAGCTGGAGTCAGTGCTTCAAGAACCACCACACACAGACGTATGCAAGACATGGGCTTCAGCTGTCACATTCCTTGTGTCAGCCACTCTTGAACATTAGACAGCGTCAGAAGCGTCTCGACTGGACTGCTGCTGAGTGTCCAAAGTTATGTTCTCTGATGAAAGTAAAGTTTGCATTTCCTTTGGAAATCAAGGTCTCAGAGTCTGGAGGAAGAGAGGAGAGGCACAGAATCCACGTTGCTTGAGGTCCAGTGTAAAGTTTATACAGTCTGTGATGGTTTGGGGTGCCATGTCATCTGCTGGTGTTGGTCCATTGTGTTTTCTGAGGTCCAAGGTCAACGCAGCCGTCTACCAGGAAGTTTTAGAGCACTTCATGCTTCCTGCTACTGACGAACTTTATGGAGATGCAGATTTCATTTTCCAGCAGAACCTGGCACCTGCACACAGTGCCAAAGCTACCAGTACCTGGTACAAGGACCATGGTATCCCTGTTCTTGATTGGCCAGCAAACTCGCCTGACCTTAACCCCATAGAAAATCTATGGGGTATTGTGAAGAGGAAGATGAAATACGGCAGAGCTAACAATTCAGAAGAGCTGAAGGCCACCATCAGAGCAACATGGGCTCTCCTAACATCTGAGCAGTGCCAAAGACTGATCGACTCCATGCCACGCCTCATTGCTGCAGTAATCCAGGCCAGAGGAGCCCCAACTAAATATTGAGTGCTGTACATGCTCATACTTTTCATGTTCATACCTTTCAGTTGGCCAACATTTCTAAAAATCCTTTTTTTGCATTGGTCTTAATTGATATTCTAATTTTCCGAGATACTGAATTTGGGACTTTCGTTAGTTGTCAGTTATAATCATCAAAATTAAAAGAAATAAACATTTGAAATACATCAGTCTGTGTGTAATGAATGAATCTAATATACAAGTTTCACTTTTTGAATGGAATTACTGAAATAAATCAACTTTGTCATGATATTCTCATTTTATGACCAGCACCTGTATATGGTAGCTTTCGTCGTGATTTAATTGATAGGCTGATCGGCTCTTGTGCTCTTTCAATTCATTGTATCATTCTATCAGTGGACTCATTGCTTCTTTCCGGTCTTTTTTTACTTTACTGTTTTGCAGTACATGTCTCTCTATTATAAAACAAAATCTTAGGATGAGATGAGACTACAGCCATGAGATTTTTTCAAGTCCTGTCCTCCTCGCCACCATTTCCGGTTCACGGCCACCGATCGCGGTCCTCGCTCCTCTCATTGGTGCGAATGTGTTTGTCACACTCACTTCCTGTTCTCTCAGCTCTTATAAATTTTAACGTTTTCCTCACTTGAAGTTCCCAATAAAAGAAGACGTATTATGTCCAATTCTTATTGAAGAATTTCATTCTAAATGGTTAGCAACAGAAGAAATGAGTGCATGGGCGAAAAACGATGAAGACAAACTAACGCAAAAACTGTCGATCGGTTACACGTCAGATTGGTTAAATGCGCATCAACAGACTCTGCTAAAACAGTTGGTGGTGATTGGTAGGAAGATGAAAACATCAACTTACAATATCACGAAGAATATCTACAACCGTTAACACCGTCTGGTCATCCACCGGCCGAATTACTGTCGAGAGAAGGACGTATCGTAATGTTATTATTGTGTAATTTATGTCTAAGCGATGGGCTATGCAGTAGGACGGGATTAGTTGTATTCATAATTGGTCCAGCAATTCTGGCATGTAAACTTTTAACAGGCGACGAGAAAGGCAATGCAGTCCATCATTAGGGGATAACATGAGACACCAAAGGAGATCTCGATATGCCATTCGTATTAAAAGGTTTACGGTTTCCCGTTAGAATAGCTTTGGCTATGACAATTAACACATCATAGGGACAAACATTCGAAAAAGTTGTTTATTAGAGAGAAAGAAACGAAATTCACTCACGGGCAACTTCAATGCGATATTGATGAAAAGTCAATACGAAATATTTTTTTTACTGAAGTTTTACAGTAAAAGTGTAAGTTTAAAAAGTATTTGCGTGTTCATTTCAAAGCCAAACAGAACAAAAAGATGTAACACAAGGAGCGCCTCTAACACAACATGAAACATAATTTACTTTCAAATGATTACGTTTTACTATGGTTAATTACTCGCTGTAATGTAAAATATTCATGTATACGTAACAAGAAAACAACAATCTCTTTCAATTGCTTCCCACACGCGAGGGCAGAGCCAAGAAGTGACTCGCGTGTAGCGTCCGCCTGGGGGTTGGCAAGCAAAGCCAGCAGGGGGCAGAGTCCCCTAGTCTTAAGACAATTTAAAGGTCAAATATCTGTGAACATTCATTTATTGGCTTTACATTATAATTTAATTTGTAGATTAAACCATCCAGTCATGCATTTCAGCTTGTTATTGTGTATACAATGCACATTTGCTTTCTTTTTACTGTATAATTTAATGAACTAATGGTTTGATCAACTCTTATGCTTATTCATCCATATACATCGTTTGATCGATTCATTCATCCCATTCTCTTGTTTTCCTTTGTTATTTAATTAAAGACACATTCACTTAACGTGTTTTTACAAACTGTGCGTTATTATTGAATTCATTGACAGATCGATCCGCTCTGATGCTCTTTCATATACTCCTCCATTCATCCATTCATTATTCAACCCGCTATATCGAGGGGAGCCAAACACAGTGCGCAAGGCAAGAAACAAGCCCCGGGCTGGGCATTGGCCCACCGCAGGACACACACACACAATTTAGGACCGCCAATGCACGTAGGAGGAAACCCACGCAGACGCGGGGAGAGCATGCAGGGAGGACCCGGGAAGCGAACCTGTGTTCCCTAGCTGCGAGGCAGCAGCGCTACCCACTGCGCCACCGTGCCGCCCTCCTCCATTCATTTCTACCATTTTTACTTTATTATTGTTTCTTTGCGGTAAACTTCACTGTTCAATTGAATGGTCGATTCCTATAAGCACGCCCTTTAAATCGTTTTCCGTTATGATTTAATTAATTGATATGCACATTCAGTTCAGCATTTCATAAACGCAATGAGTTGAGTTTATAATTACATTCATTGATTGATCATTTGATCAGGTAATCGATTCATCCATTCGCTGCTCATTTTCTGTCAAATCGACTTCATTGCTTTACAGCCCATTTGATTAATCGATTTAAGGGTTGATTCTTATGCACATTTGTTTGACTTATAAATTCTGGTGTGACAGAACAGTCCAATCACGCGAGTCATCTAATTCTTTTATAATTTATTCTGTTCACTTAACTGCTTTTCTTTATAATTGAATCGGCTGATTGGCTGATGTGCTGCTGTCGGCCTGTCGTTAAGTTGTGTCGCTTTAGGATCTGATTGTTTGATTCACGTGTTCACTCGCTGACCAGTTTCAATTGCGTTTACTGGATTTCATTATTTTGCGTTCATTAATTGACCAGCAGTCTAATCATTAGCGAATTCGGCCAATTGTTTTGCACTTTATGTGCATTTATTTACTTGTTTCTTTAACTTTACAATTTCATTAGCTGACAGACTCATCTGTTGTTAGGCTCATTATTCGTTTAGTGTCAGTAATTTGACGGACTGATTCATGTGTTCATTCGCTGATCATTTTCTATCACATTTACTTCATTGCTTGACATTGTCATTTGATTATTTGTGTGCACACTCTGCTAATTGTTTTGCATTTTATGCTCATTTACTTAATTTCTGTTAGTTACTGTATTGTTTAGTCGGCTGATTGATCGATCCGCTCCTCTGCTCATTCGTTTAGTTCTCTCATTTTACGATTTGTCTGACCGATTCACGTGTTCATCCGCGGGTCACTTCATTGTTGGACATTATGACTTGATTGATTGACTAGCAGTCGAATCATAATCACGTTCAGCTCATTATTTTACGACCCACTTTGTTCACTTAATTGCTTTTCTTTATAAATTAACCGCTCGTTTTGGTTTGACTGATTCACGTGTTCACGCCCTGATCAGTTTCTATCACATTTATTTCATTATTGTTCTTTATCATTTGATTCACTGACTGAAAGTCCAATCGTGTGCACATTCAGCGAATCATTTTGCGGGCTGATTGTGCTGTTGTTTTATCTTCATTTAAAATGGCAGTCGTTTGTCACCGCCGTTATAATCCGCTCCTATGTATTGTTAACTGTCATAGCACGCTGTGACGTGTGTAACACCAACTAAAAGATGGAGCGATGGCACAGCGTTTAGAGCTCTTGCTAGTGATGGGAAAATTAAGTCTCGTGAAGTTTTGAGTGTTTCTTTCTATTTGTGCCAAAAAAAGAAGCCTCAGCCCCAGTATGAACAGCGACATCTGGTGGTTAACTGAGGTCAAGGCAAACTCTCAAGAGCGCAAGTGAAGCGGCACTCGCTGTGTCCATCGCATGTCACCAGCAAAAGGTCAGAAAAGTCTGTGTTCATTTTATTCTGCTAAGATCCTTGTCCAGTTATACTATTTAACTTCTGAACGCCGTTTTCCGCTGTCACCAAATTTCTCTCTCCTCACAACTCAACATTGTTGTATGAGATTGATGCATTTTGTTATTGGCTACCTGCTAATTTAGCGCCAAAGCTGTCAAACCAATAAAGTGCGCTGTGGAGCACTGATGACGTTCGAAGCCTCAGACGTCACGGCTCACGTGACAGCGGTGTTTTTGACACAAGCTCCGACCCAGTGATTCGACTCACTACGCTTCAGATTAACTGACACAAGCTTCGGTATCATTTTCCCATCTCTAGCTCTTGCTTCACGGTTCTTGGTACTCAGCTTCGTTGACCACCATGCAGTCTCAATTATAGTGAACTAGCCAACCATAATTATTTATTGATGTGTGAACACCTCCTGAAAGACATAGTTGTCCAAATGGGGAGGGTTTGAGGATACAACTGTCAGTGAATGAAAAGATGGAACTCTGGAGAAAGCAACATACAATTGTAGGCTATGTGAGTGAAAACTCTTTTGGCAGATACAGGCATATCTTTTTGAAAGTTTGGCCCTGTGCCTTATTAATTGTCATTGCAAAGGCCAATCTAACAGGAAATTGTCTGCGTGTAAAAGTTAAAGGCAAATTGGAATCTGATGGGGTCAGTGAAATCCGGGGAATAAGGACAGTTTGTGAGTTAGCAGATGTGATAGTCTTACACTCCAGCACATTGCGGTGAATGCCGGTAACAGAAAGTCTAGTGCCATGACAGAGACGGATCTCCTCAACCACGTGCAAATCCATTTGTCTGCAGCCACGCTGATGTGACGTCACCTTCCCACTATCCTCTTACTGAAAAACATTTACAAGCGCATTTTACACCGGAATTTCAATGCAACATTTGCTCAAAAACCTTCACGCTCCAGAAATATCTCAACGCACATTTAAACACACACTCCACTGAACGAATTATGCAATGTGAACATTGCCAGCAATGCTTCAAAACAACTCGTTCTCTCAAGAAGCACTTACAAACTCATTCCAATTCCTTGCAGTGTCAACTCGCAAACCCCATGCACAGTCATCGCATTCAGTTTTACGCTACTTTTCAAGAAGATACCGCCATTCCCGTCCAAGAACATAACATTGGCCTACCTACCGCAGTATGTACTTCTTGCAATGCTCTTCATTGGCCATCAGAGGAGTGGGCGGGCCTGGCCCTGTCGTGCGTATCCCATGGTCTTACAGTTGGCGGGCGGGGCTCTTTGTCTTGCGTGCGTCTTGAGTGCCCTTAGTGAATGGCGGGCGGGGCTCTGTCGTGCGTTCCCTGTGACACGGGAGGAGGGTTAGAGTGGGCGGTCGGGGCTCTGTCCTGCGTACCCCACGGTCGGGCGACTTGGTTGATTATATATATAGAAAGCAGCCGGAACCGAAAAGAACAATGAAAAGTCAACGTGGCTCAGAGGTGCATGTGGACTGTGGCACAGATGAAGGCGACTGAGGCGGTGTTTGGTGAGTTGTTGCGTGCGGGTACATGAGCAGGCAGTGCACATGCCTCGAGAGCGACGGTGGACGTGGGAGAAGGGCTACAGTTGGCGGGGCTCTGTCGTGCATATCTCATGGTGTTAGAGTTGGCGGGCGGGGCTCTCTGTCTTTCGTGCGTCATGCTTGCCCTTAGTGAATATTATATATAGATTCTGGCTTTGGCCCCAAACACTTTCAGTCTGCCATTTTACTTTTCTACTTCGATCGATTGATCAATAATTCTTTAATAATAATGCTTTGCATTTATATAGCGCTTTTCTCACTAGCGCTCAGCAATTGCATGTTAAGGGCCTTACTCAAGGGCCCAACAGGGCAGAGTCCCTTTTGGCATTTACGGGATTCGAAGCGACAACCTTCCGATTGCCAGTGCAGATCCCTAACCTCGAAGCCATCAGTGGTGATTAATTCACAGATTAATTGTGAAGCCCAAGCCTCGCTCATATTCTGACCATTTTGTTCATAAGTTAAAACGCGGTCGGGACTCCTGGAGTCATCAATGAGTGCCAGCACCGTGGAAAGCGAGGGAGGCTGCGGAGGAGCGAGCGAGCGCAGCGCCGCCACATCTGCATTCTGCTGACTCGAGCTGTCTGGAGGGCATGAGCTGGCGCAACGCAGCCGCAGCAAATTATATTCCGAATCGAAGCTGATTTAAGAAAATTCCCTGCTTACTGTGGGAAAAAAAGAAGAAGAATAGGAAAGGCCAGTGAGATGTCAGAAGTGAAGGCCGCTCTCCGGTGCACCCCGAAGCTTCATTTGGTTTGTGATTTCAGATGAGCGGCGATGCTAAGTCTTTACTTGGGATTTCTTTTCTTCTGTTCCGTGTAATGCTGTCAATAAAAAAAAATAATTCCAAGGTTCCTATAAGAGCCATTTTGCTAGTTAATTAAGTTACACTAAATGTTTGCCTATACAGTATATTGGTGCACAGTCTATGGGGGCTCTTACTGCCCCCTTAGTTAAATTGAATTGTTATATTCGAACTATTTCTTGCCTCTCTGACTGTGGATTAGCCTCAGTTAGTGATCTGCCTTGTCACGTGTGAGGCATGGGGGGCACGCGGTTTTGCCTCAAGTGTCCATTAGTATGAAAGTTAACGTGTGCTTTACTGAACGTGCAGTGCCGTACGTTTAGAGCGTACTGAGGGCAAATTAAAGCATCTTTAAATATAGGAACAAGAAAAGCAAAGTTTACAGATGAGACATTTTTTCCTTTTTTTGCCTTTTATTCTCCGTGTGTGACCTTTTTTTTATTCTTGTGTGGACTGTTTGCTTTGAATTTTCACTTAATCTTTTAAAACGAACTTTTTCACTGACAGATTTCTTTCGGGCCGTTGCTCGATCCTGCCTTATGCGCCCGCAGCTACAGGATCCCTCAGGGTCAGCACGTCTCATTGCAGTGATGCACGCCCGGTCAGTTTAGAGTCACCAGTTCACCTTTAGGGATGTGAAAAGAAAGCGAATCACTTGGAGGAATGCCCACGAAGTCAGTACGTCAGTGTGATATATGATACGGAGACGCACACACTCTTTGGCGGGTAGGACTGCCAATTGAGTTCGAGGACAAGCAAGACGCCAGCGCCCTGAGCACTTCTCACGATGCAGCCACCGTCAATGTGTGTGTCAGGGGACATGTGGACGTCACTGAGCCCTGCGCTACAGAAACCCGGAATAACACAAGGGACGCATCGATTGTGCAGATCAGGCACTCACTCACATTCTACCCTCTCAGATGCAAACAACAGAAAAAAAGATAATAAAAGTGCGCAAAGAAAAACGCGCCTACTGTCTCAACTATACATTGGTGACTGTCTCAAAACATGTCACACGAAGGACATGCATAGTGGTCACTGGACATACCCAAGTGCCATTATAAATACAGTCCTTGTTCACACGGGCGTTAAAATCGAGCGGTTTTTTTGCGTTCGTAGAGTCCGGTGAGCGCGGATCAAGCGCCGAGTGTTTTCTACACGTAGGAGTCAATGAGAGTGTTCACACGGACTTTGGTGACGTGCGTTTGTCCGGCTGCGCGTTTATACGGCATCAAAAAAACGTTGCATGCAGCTTTTTCTTGGCGTTCAAAAACCAACGAACGCAAGGAAACCGCTTCTAGTTCGTTTTCTGCGCGTTTATTTTACGCTTCGGAGGAGCGGGGGGGGGGCATTTCAGTGCATAACACCGGTGTAAGCGCACACTCGACTACTGTTTCCTTACCTCAAAGTGACAAGTAGTCTCTCTTCGGGCTAACACCAAGTCGCATATTGGTTGATCGGCGTGCAATGGGGCATTGCACCAGCTGCAGCAGACAATCAAAAGTGGAAACCGACATCCGACAGTAATTAAAAAACTTGCGGGAAATTTTCGCATTTCTTCATAAAGCACAAAAAAACTTCCTTTAACCCGACGTTGTGCAGTCAGAGGATGAACCCAGTAGCGGCGGCGATGTTTTCTCTCCCTACGTCGCCGTATTACGAGTATTTTTAAAACAAGAAGATTAATATCTAACATAGCAAAATGGTCCATATTGAAAGGTGGCACCTCAAATAAAACGACAAGGGCTTTCATATCCAGTTCCCGACACTGCCTCCACAGGTTAACACACAAACTACAATTTGGGCTGCAGGCTGGCGTTAGACAGAGACAAACGAACGCCGGTGTAGAAGTCAATCGACCGCCACCACAAAATGCAACATAAACGTCTAGGACGTTCAGAGCAAGTTCTTAATCCAAAAACTTAACGCCCGTGTGAACAAGGCCTAAGAAAGGTATTTACGCGTTTCTACAGTATTAGCGTATTTGGGTCACGGAGAAAAAAAATAAGGACACAGTGAAGAAAAAGAAGCAACTATCTAGAATAAAGTCGACATTCACACTTTATTCTCGTCGTTTATATTAAGACTAGCCGTTCCCGTTTTAGTGAAACAGGACTGTGTGGAGGCCCCGCCCAGCTCTCTACTCCTGACGTCACGCTCCCCTCTTCTCTCGGCCCGCAGCCTCTGTCTCGTATTAGTGATAATATATCGCTCCTGCAAGCGAACTGTGATTCACATGGCAATGAGAGAAGTCGCAAAATCAACCAGAGTGTTCAATGCAAATTATAGAAAAAAAAACCCGATCTAAATCCGTTAAGTAGTTCACTCGTTCTCTAACTAAGCAGAGTTAAGGTTACGCCCCTAGGCAGGCGCGTGAGTAAAATCGGTGCGAACCCTGATACTTAGCGTGATGAGAAAGTCGCAAAATCAACGGAATATTGAAGCAAATTATAGAAAAACTAGCCGACGCCCGCCATAGCATACGGCTGTGTAAGAATAGGAACGGAAAACGATGAGAAAGGAATTCAGAAACCAAGAAGAAAGAAATACTTCTTGAAAGACGCAGTTGTGAATAGTTGTTTTGCTGGAGACAACATATAATGAGTCGAAAGATCTAACCGTAGATAAGCCACGTACAACAATCGTTTTGTTGCATGTATCTTGGACTTCCTGTAAATGTGGACGGTAATATGATAATTTTGCCTACATGTACGTTGTTATTTTCAGGCTTTGCTTGCAGTGTGTCTGACAGTCCTTTGTATCGTTCCAAGCGCAGATCTTGTTGATGTAATCTGAGATAGTCGAGACGCACGCCCTTTGTTTTAACATACACATCTACGACGTACTGTTGGAATAGTTTGCCGCTGGAGTGCAAAATACTAAATGTATTCCTCATTGGTAATCTGTACGCGTAAAATTGGCATTGAGTAAGCCTGATTCGGTTGGTGTTGTAAATGTAAATCTTTGTGCCGGCCAATGTCTCCGTAAGGGAATAAAAGTGGGTAAACCATAGGTTCGCAATTCATATTGAGCGTGGAAATCTGTTTACAGGAGTTGTCTCTGGGATAGATGCAAATGTCCCTTTCGGCAGGGGGTTCGCCATCTCCGACGAAAATCGCTGCAACATCTATGTGCCAAGAAGGGGCATTGTATTGTCGTAAATCCCGCCCAGAGTTTTCCTTGAAAACCATTGGTACAGATGCTGTCGGATTGGACTGGGCTATTTCATGCATGTGTTTGTATGATTTAGCGAAGGGGTTGATGGTTCTGAGCATGGAATCTAGCTGGAGAAGTACATTTTCGCTGCATGCAGAGTTTGCTGTATTTTGTAAGCGTACTTCAGTAGCTTGCGCTGTGTCAAAAACATACAACTGTCGATATCCTGGAGAGGTAGAAGTGTTAGCTTATAGTGGAGAGATTTGGTGATAAATTTGCCCGTGTATTGTAAAACAGTATGATCCGTGGCCAGGAGGTTGAGTTATCTGTGGAAGAGGATGAATAGGAATCGAGAAATGCCGTGCCAGCTGCGTGTGGGTGGGACCAGTTTTGAAGTGGAAGCAGGATGAACGAGTAGAGAAATATATATGAGAGATAATAATAATAGCGTTAGAGTTAAAAGCGTCCAGACACCTGATCGTCATGTCTACTGCCTTTCAGACCTTCTCTCACCCACAGTTGCTGCACCAGCCTGCCGTACCGAGCCAACCCTCACTTACATTAACGAAAAAGAAGCAACTAAGGGGTCAGAGTCACGTCAATTAAAACGAAGGCAAAACAAGTGAATTAGCAGCAAAAATGGCTCACTCTAGGGAGACGTGCCAGCCACCTAACACAAGAGGCAGGCTTATAAAAAGACAATGCTTTTATTTTTCTTCCCCTCGTTATAAACGCTTTCCCTATTTCCCACTGGTACAACACAGTCCCACTAAGCACAAGCACCACACAATACTTTTCTCTTTCTTTCCGTTCTCTTCTCTTCCACTCCTCCTCGGCAAGTTTCATCCACCTTCCACAGTAGTGTCTGCCGGCTCCTTTTATACGTTACCCAGAAGTGCTCCAGGTGCTTGATGAAAGAATCACCCATATGGGCTCAAGAGCAGCTGAAGTGCCCCCCTTGGCGGTGCCCATGGATCCCAACAGGGCTGCACTAAACTCCAACTCCCATGAAGCTCTGCGGGAGTCCAAGGCACTGCTGAAATCCATGGGGGCTGCCATCTAGCGCTCTGGAGGAGGTAACACTCTGGCCACGCTTGCTCCCCAGGTTCTTCCAGCTTGGAGACATCCCGGCAGGCCAAAGACCCTGGTCATCCACAACAACAGACACATAGACATAATTCCAAAAATGGTATTTTAGGACTCAGGGAGGTCTAAAATGTCGAGATTCATGAAAATCTCGACATCGAATCTTTGGACGATTGTAATACTTTCCCTATGTATACAAGACTTTGTATACAAGAAAGTAAAAAACAACAGTAGTAATGGATGTCCTGCATACAGACAGACTACTAGGAGCAGATCTGAGCTGAGCTGAGGGGGCAGCACTGTTCATGGAGTTCAGGGTCCGGACAGCCCAGGGGTTGAAGCTGGCAGAACTGATTTGGATGCTATGGTACCTTCTGCCAGACGGAAGTAGGGCGAAGCGACCCTGTGAGTGTTAGGAGTGGTCCTTCACAAGGCTTTGAGGGCCCATCACTTTATAATGAGGTCTTCAGTGGAAGGCAGTGAGTTCCCAGTGGTCTTTTCTGCTATGTGCTCTATCCATTGTAGGACCTTACGGTCAGAGACAGCCGGAGATGCAGCTCAGGTCAGAAGGTTCTCAAAGGTTTACAATGTGATGGGAATTGGGGGTGGGCCGGGTTAGCATTGTCTTCATCCGCCTCTAAAGGAAGTGATGATGGTGCTGCACCTTCTTGACTACAGAGGTGGTGTTAATTGACCAAGTAAGGTGAGCTGCCCGGTGCACAGCAAGGTTGTGACCAATTCCTCCGCTGAGCTCTCGATGTGCATTGAGTGGGGTGTGGACTACGTTGGCCTTCCTCAAGTCAATAATCATCTCATTCGTCTTGTCCACGTTACGAGACAGAATGCTGCGCTCACACCAGCCTGACAATCGTCGCATCTCCATTACCGATTCCATCTGGAAATCTCATTTTGTGGGCAAGTGGCTTCTCAGCCTCACCGTCATTGACGTCGTTCATTGCGTATTCCGAGCACAAGGCACAGCTCTGTCTTTGTGACAGTCTGAGTGCTGAGCTCATCATCGCCGTGATGGATAGGAGCTGATCAGGTCGCCGTCTTCGAGCAAAGCGCATCAGCAGAATGATTTCCACTTCCAGGACCTGCCATCCGTGCTTGGCATTCATCATATTTGCAGGACTTACCAGAAGTGGGCACCACAGTTCGCCGAGGCGGCCCTGACCAATGCGCTTGCTGCTTTCTCAGGCATTCAAATACTTGACAGAGCACCTGGGGGGGTCCCAGAGCTGTAGGTGGGGACTGTCACCTCACGTTTGCAGACTTCACAGTTACTGCCACGGCAGACCACTTTCATATCCTCAGTCACCACTTGCGTACAAGGGAGCACCTGGGAGGGTCCTGACAGAGAAGGAAAGGGCGGCCATCATCAGGTCAGAAGACATTGACAAGTCTGATGATCTCCTGGTGGATGCATAACATGAGCTGATCGCTCCTCGTAAAAAAGAGACAAGTAACCCCAAATTTTATGGTGGTCACAACACAGGTTCAGAAAATAAATAAATGAAATGATAGAAACAACGAGTGGGCAGAGAGAGATGGAGGAATAATTGCTGGACTCAAGCAATCCAAGAAACGTGGACAAAGCCAACACCCGGAACAAAAGACTTCATAGGTTTTCTCACCTGCTGTATTCAGAGTATAAGTTTAATGTCACTGTGCTCTGTACAAAAACTATTTTATAAATCCACTCACATGTACAGCTACATAACACAAGGCCAGATTTAGCACACAGGGGCTCATCATTTAGAACTGCTAGGCAAACATTAGAAGACAAGAAAGGGACAACAGCGAAATGGGCATTGTACTATGTGACATTAGTGTGACAGAGTCAGCATGACATTCGATCTTCTTTTCCTTGTTTGGAATGGCATGATTCACCGAAGTGGGGGCCTGCACATGGAGAGAGAGTATAAAGCCTTGGCACATCGCCCGGCACACCTTTGAAGCCGACGGACGGATGGGAGATAACGTCATCCGACCCTGAAAATCCTTCCAGCGCAACAACAAAATGGCAGACTGTGTACTTCGGGCTCCCCCTACCCGCAGGTCTTGTCAAGGCTTCCTTCATCTGTTATGCCGTGTAAACCGTCATTACAGAAGGCTAAGTTATTTCTCCTATGTGATTTCTTACCGCTGTATCACTAAGTGAGGGGTGTCGCCTTTTAATATTATATCTATATAGGTTTGGGTTACGTAAAACGCTGCAATTACAAAAAAACTTATTCCAACCAGGGAGCTATCGCCCCCTGCTGGATACAGCCTGAAAGAGACAGAGAGATGTGAGCAGAAGGGGTGGAGCCTAAAAGAGACAGAAAGATGTGAGAAGAAGGGGTGGAGCCTGAAAGAGACAGAAAGATGTGGTCAGAAGGGGTGGAGCCTGAAAGAGACAGAGATGTGAGCAGAAGGGGTGGAGCCTGAAAGAGACAGAAAGATGTGGTCAGAAGGGGTGGAGCCTGAAAGAGACAGAGATGTGAACAGAAGGGGTGGAACCTGAAAGAGACAGAGAGATGTGAGCAGAAGGGGTGGAGCCTGAAAGAGACAGAGAGATGTGAGGAGAAGGAGCCCACCCTGCAACATGCAGGTGCCCCGAATTCCAGCAGGGCATCATGGACCTTGGAGTTTTTCTTCACAGCCCTGTTGGATATCATGGGGGGCGCCAGATGATGCTGCAGGGAGGAACAGGGATTTGTATTTTCTGTAAATGAAATGAAAAATGAAAATGACGTATTTCCGGGCTGAAGAAAAGCAGTTTTCATCTGACCCGGAAGTGCTGGGAAATCACATGGACTGAGGGAAAGATTGTGGAGGATTGTAATTGTTGTATTGATTATTGTATATAGTGGAGGTGCTTTGTGCACATTATTGAATTATAAAATTAATTTCTTGGACTTTTATCTGGTGTCTGACGTGTGGCCTGAGGGTTCAAGGGGACAATAGCGCCTCCTATCTGTTACACTATCTAGCTATCTATTATATAGCACCTTTTACACTATCTATCTATCTATCTATCATCTATCTATCTATCTATCTATCTATCTATCTATCTATCTATCTATCTATCTATCACCCTAGTAGGGGGGAAAATGGAAGAAGCCTTGAGCAAGGCAGTTTAAAGAGGCCCCTTTCCAGGTAGGTTGGGCATGCAGTGGGTGTCAAGAAGGGGGTCAATTCAACACAACACACAGATCAGAACACAAGTCATCCAATACAATATCATAGTGCAATAGAAATATTACAAGTACAGAGCGGAATTCAACAGTAGATGACATCCCAGAATACGATTTGTATTTGCTCAGAGTCCTGGAGACCGCGGCCATCAAGCTGCTACTGGTTATAAAGTGCCTTTCATGTGTATCTATCAATCTCTTATGCAGTATAGTGCCTTTCATTTCTACCTGTGTATCTATGGATGATGTATGAATTTGGGAGAAGAGAGTGGCAGACAGATGGTGGATAGACAGATGAATAAAAGGACAGGCAGGTGATGGATGCACAATGGGCACATCACAATATTAAACCCAGATGGGTGTCGCCTTACAATAGTAACTGGTTTGCTATTACGGCCGAGTCAGCTTTGCCATGGAAGGTACCCAGAAGTCGGTCAGAACTCAAACAGAATTCTTCAACATTCCAGTCTTTCACAGCTGCCACTCTTTCAGGCTGCATTTCTGCGTCCGACTAAAGGAGCTCGTTTCACGTCAGCGTCGCTTGGTTTAATTGCCAGCTAATGTGCACAAGGCTTACCGGCGGCCTTATTGGCTTTCATCCCAAGTTTATTAACAGCCACCAATGAGGGTCACCCTGCATGTGCCCACGCAGCCCAGCATTGGTTATGACACGGCTGCCGTCATCCGTAATGTCTTTGTTGGGCCCTTCAAGCTAAAGCTGTTTAAATGATGACCTGATCAGGGGACTTCACTGGACAAATGTGAACCTAACGTGCATTTGTGTGTCTGACAAATGACAGCACCGCAATGCTGAAGTGATACGGTGTGACCCTGAGTAGGTCACTTCATCTGTCTGCGCTCCAAGTGGAGAAACCAAAAGAAATGGAAACCAAACGTATCTCAGATGTCGTAAGTCACCTTGGATACAAGCGTCAGCCTGATAACGATGTTCTCACAATTCACGGTGCTGTCAGAGACTCAGTTATAACACTTTATGATGCACCAGGAGTTCTCCTAATTTTGAGTTCTGCCTTTACATCCCATGGCCAAGAACTGAAAATTGCAGGCAGTCAGGAGGTGGGATGTGCAAAAGAGGGGCACAAATCAAGTGGCCTTTCTGGTTCATTACAAACAACTTGATGGTCCTCCATAGTTCAGAGCTCACAAGAGACCCCTCCCGGAATGACAATACTGCCCAAAATCCTGACCTTTGAGAGGTCCCAAATATCTTTGTCATCCCACGTGGTCCAGCCTCCAAGTCTCAGTTGACTTCAATTTGAAGATCCTTGAATGCCTCCATCCCAATGTGCGGCTACACCAGCCCCCGTCTCTTATGGCAGCTGTTCTGCCACTCCCTGTCCTCCCTTCAAAGCACCACCTGCTGTGCCGCTGGGCTTGCTGGCCGCCTCGCTCTACGCCTGTCCTCATAAATTCCTGCTGGAATGGCCCCCCGACTTCTCCTGCTGGAACGCAGAGCAGACATCATTTAGTGAAATTACTTCAAATTGATTTTCAGTGCAGGCCATGCACATTTGGCTATTAAATTGAAATAGGAGCTCTCATTAACAAGAAACCCGAGGAAGTTAATGTTTTCTCTGCTTCGTCTAATGATATTTGCTCCAGATCTGTTTTCTTTGATTGGAGGAGTATAGGAGCATGGACGCTGGATGCCCCGAAGGGCGACCTTCAGTAATTTAATTTAAGCGTAATGACACTGTCAGCGACGTCACTGGAGAGGCAGCTTCTTACCTTCTGGACTCTGATGAGCCCAAGGGGAGTTAAAAAAAGGCAGAAGAAAAAAACTAAAAAACTATGGCATCTGATATGTGTGAACATACCCAATAGTCACATTATATAGCGCCTTTCACACTGTGCTCTTTGATGGGTTGTTGTAAATGTGTCTTTAAAAGTCACGTTATGTGTGAGGTGGCAGTTTAAGAACTGGCTGACAAAGGAGCTATATAGTGCCTTTCACATCCATCTATCTATCATATAGTGCCTTTCATATCTATCTATTCATCTATCTATCTATCGTCACATATGTAGATATATGTATATATCTAGAGATAGGTATACAGTATATTAGAAAGTAATTACATGGGTTGTAAATTAAATATTCTATTAGAAATCCAACACAGTGGTATGAGTATTGTCGGTGCCCCCATTTTTTATTAGTGTAGAGTCTGCATGTTCTCTGTGTGTCTTTATGGTTCTTTCTCCATATCTCCAGTTTTCCTCCCACATACTCCAAAGATATTGTGGCCATATGTGAGTGTCAGTGGACCCTGTGATAAACTGGGCCCCGTCTGCAGTTGGATCTATCTATCTATCTATCTATCGTATTATATAGTGCCTTTCATATCTATCTATCTATCTATCTATCTATCTATCTATCTATCTATCTAGTGTATTATACAGTGCCTTTCATATCTATCTATCTATCTATCTATCTATCTATCTATCTATCTATCTATCTATCTAGTGTATTATACAGAGCCTTTCATATCTATCTATCTATCTATCTATCTATCTATCTATCTATCTATCTATCTATCTATCTATCATCACATATGTGCACATGGGAGGCAGCTAAAAGGCTTGAATGAGGTTAATTCCATGCCAGACCAGGGAGTGCCAGAGTGCACTAATCCTTTCTCTTTTCCTTTTGCAGACCAGTTATAGGAAATTCTGTCTGGCCCCAATGATGTCACTTACGGGTCCTGGCCCGATGACCTCACTTCCTGTGCCCAACTTTATAACCACCATTTTGTCTTGCCTTAATCAATTCTATATTGGTTTCAGTGTTGCAAAGTGCTGACTGTATACGGGGTGGCTACCCCAAACTTTTTTTGTGGTATTTTGTCCTTTTTTGACACTGGTATGTAGTGCCTTTCACATCCACCTATCTTTTCTACAGTACCTTTTATATCTATCTTTCTGTGCTATTGTGCTTTTCATATATGTTACTGTATAGTGGCTTTCATATCTATCTATCTATCTATCTATCTATCTATCTATCTATCTATCTATCTATCTATTATTTAGTGCTTTTTATATCTTTTTGTGATATAGTATTTTCTATATCTATCTGTTATATAGTGCCTTTCACATCTCTCTATCCATTGTATAGTGCCTTTCATATCTCTCTATCTATTATGTAGTGCCTTTCAATCTATCTGTCTATCTATTATCCATCCATTATCCAACCCGCTACATCCTAACTACAGGGTCACGGGGGTCTGCTTGAGCCAATCCCAGCCAACACAGGGCGCAAGGCACGAAACAAACCCCGGGCAGGGCACAAGCCCACCACAGGGTGCACGCACACACACACACACACCAGGGACAATTTAGAATCGCCAGTCCACCTAACCTGCAGGTCTTTGGACTGTGGAAGGAAACCCTAGCAGACACGGGGAGAACATGCAAACTCCACGCAGGGAGGACGTGGGAAGTGAACCTGGGTCTCCTTACTGCGAGGCAGCAGCGCTACCCACTGAGTCATCATGCCACCCTCTATCTATTATTTTGTGCTTTTTATATCTTTTTGTGATATAGTACTTTTTATATCTATCTGTTATATAGTGCCTTTCCTATCTGCCTGTCTTTCATGGTGACACAGAGGTTAGCGAGTCCTGGCTTTGGGCCCAGTGCACTGCCTGTTTTCACTCTTCATGTTCTACTCGTGTCCATGCCACCCCTCCATTTTACTCTGGTTTTCTTTCACATCCCATAGTCAAGCTTCTTAAGTTAATTTCCTGTAACTTTGCACGACTTTTCCAGCGATTTTCATTTGCTGACTTCATTTATATGATCTTAATGAGTGGAGGCCTTTGCGCTGAACATCTGTAACCTCCAGTCATGTAGCCGGACGTACACACGCAGTGACCAACGAGTTTGTGACTGGCGTTGACAAATCGTAAGTCACAGAGGTGGCTCTGTGTGCACGAGAGCAGACAACCAATGAGTGCTGCAGCAGAAGTACAAAGCATATGTAATGCAGGGATGATCGATAAGCACTGTGGCCATCTTGGACCCAACACACAGATGAGAGGCTTGTCTATCTGAGGCGTTACGTTTGACGTACTCCTCTAACTTGACATAACCCTATGAAATCTGGTTGTGTAATCTGACATCCTCAGGTGAGGAGATTAGCAGCTGCAGTCTACAGGACTGTAAAACTAGATACGTGACAGGGAATGAGGAACACAGTTGCTTTGGAGTCTCACACACAGACAAGAAGCTTTCTGATTATGGAATAACCAACCAGCCAGTCGGGCAAACGAACGCCCAGCTTAACACACGTGTGCATCGGGTGGAACATCACTGCAGTCTGTGCTTGGAAAATCAGATAAGCCGTGATAACAGATAACATGAGGGTAATAAATATTGATAAACAGGCAAGAGAAATGGCGTAATTGTACCAGTATACTGCATCTGAAAATGATAACGCGGAAGAGAGCGTCTTTTATCAATATTTAGAGTGTTTTATGGAGCGTGAGAGGGTCAGCCAAGAGTAGAAGTGGAGAGCAAAGCTAAAAACACAAACTGAGATGGATAGAGAGATAGAGAGTAAAGACAATAGACAGAATAATGGAAATAAAGATATACAAGGCGCTATATTAGGGGGGACAGACAAGAAAGGCAGTTATACAGTATAATAGACATGAAAGACGCTATATAGATAAATGATATAAAAGGCACGTTATGATGGATTGATGGGCTCAATGTAAAAGAAATGGAGCACTACATAATAGATATGGCAGACAATACTGTATATGTTACATCGATAGAGAAACAGATACAATATAAAAAGTATTATATATTAGAATGACTGATAGGTGGACAGATAAATACGAAAGGCACTTGTAAAATGACCTGCAGGTGATCCTCATAGTCAAGTCAGTTGGGGGGCATGCACTGGTACAGCACGTTGCCACACTCGCCACATGACAAAACAACTCGGGATCCCGGTTGGCAACCCCCCAGGCAGACACGCAGTCCAGACCCACCCTCCGGAAATGACCCTCTATCTGCCACAGCCAGGTGTTACGTGGGCAACCCCATGGCCTGGGCCAGCCACTTGGGTCCCCAACAATGAGGATCTTATTAGCCGGATCACCCTCGGGGAAACATGCCACATGGCCGTAGTGCCGTAACTGATGCTCCTTCACAATGCAGGTCATGTGCCTCATTCAGAACTCCATGAGCAACACAAAGTCAAACCAGCGGTACCCAAGGATTTTCTAGAGACACAGGAGTCCAGTATTCGTCTCCGGTTACTGGAGAGTGTCCATGTCTTGCAACCATATAGTAAGACAGGAAGCACCAGGACTCTAAAGACTTGGACCTTAGTCCTTTTGCAGTGATATCAGTAGCGCCACACACACACCCTTTTCCAGCGACCTCATGCTCTCCCAATCCGTCTACTGACTTCATAGGAAGAGTCACCAGAGTCACATGAATGTCACTGATGAGGTAAGTAAACCTCTTGATGACAAGGTCGACACTCTCTCCGCAGACAGACACACTGCTGATGGCCGTGCCCAAGAGTTCATTAAAGGCCTGACTCTTTGTTTTTTTATCAGGACCCTTGCAAGCCCCTTGGCCTGGTCCAGCCACTCAGGTCCCCAACAATGAGGATCCTGCAAGCCAGATCGCCCTCAGGTAATCGCGCCACATGGCCGTAATGCCGTAACTGATGCTCCCTCACAATGCAGGTCAAGTGCCTCATTCGGGATGAAGGAATCCTCCTAATCTGTGGTGGGCTGGCGCCCTGCCCAGGATTTGTTTCCTGCCTTTGCGCCCTTTGTTGGCTGGGATTGGCTAAAGCAGACCCCCGTGACCCTGTAGTTAGGATTTAGCGGGTTGGATAATGGATAATAGATGGATGAATCCTCCTAATATTGTAAATGCACCCCTTAAAAATAAGGCAAGGCACCAGTGTGATGTCTTTCCTGATGCTAGTCCATTAACAAGACCGACTTCTTTAGGTGGTTGTGGCCATCAGAAGGGGAGGGGCTTCTCACTGAAGTGGGTGTGGCTTCAGGGATAATCGACTCTCAGATCCTGTGGGTTTGTAGTTAAAAGAGGAGAAGATGAGATGGGTGACAAATGGACTGAATGGTCTCCTCTCATTTGACTAATTTCTTATGTTCTTATGAATTAGAGCGCCCGCTCACCTCCCGGAGTGGAATTACATTGGGTGCACAAGCCTTGAGAATGCCCCCTATTCATGCGTGTGTGACACACTACATTAGAGATAGACATGAGGGGTGTTATAAAGATAGACCTGTGAAAAGTACTTAATAATAGATACATATAAAAGGCACTATATCATATAGAGCAGGGGTGTCAAACTGGAGGGCCGCAGTGGCTTCAGGTTTTCATTCTAACGCTTTTCCTAATCAGTGACCAGTTCTCACTGCTAATTAACTTCTTTTCCCTTCATTTTAATATCCTCCTGTTTTTAAAGATTTAGTCCTCTGAATTGACTGTTTTCTTCATTAAATGACAGCCAAACAGAAATGAGATGTGAAACAAGCCGACAGATAACCAGCTAAAGTGGGGCTTCAAACTCCAACCAATTTCACTCCAACCAGTTTCCTAACCAGAAGCCAATTCCTGCTGTTAATTAAACTCGTTATGTAATTCCAGGGCTTGTTGCTGCTCTCATTCCGCCACAGCAGACATTTCCAAAACTGTTGATTTTCTCTTTTTTCTAAGAACATCGTCAAAATGTTTTAGTGACCTGAGACATCAACCTTACCTTTATTTTCAGATTCTGTGTGACGGGCACAGTGAGCTGCTCATGTGGCGTCTCATTTCGTGTCTCATTGTTGTTTGGCTGCTAATTAAGGAAAAAGAAACAACTAAGGGGCCTGAGTCAAGTGAATTAAAATGAACGCAAAAGAAGTTAATTAGCAGCAAAAACTGGTCACTAATTAAAAAAAGGGTTAGAATGAAAACCTGGAGCCACTGTGGCCCTCCAGGACCGGAGTTTGACATCCATAATATAGAGAAAGGATAAGAAATTAGATAAGAAATGCCCTCTATAAGTGATTGAGAACATTTTGAAGACACTATATAATAGATATAAAGATACATAAGGCACTATATAAAAGATGGAGAGGCCAGGATGGTACAATATAATAGACATGAAAGGCACTATATGGCAAAACAATATGAAGGCACTATATAATAAATATTAAAGCCACTATGTATTAGATAAGGGCGGAACGGTGGTGCAGTGGGTAGCGCTGCTGCCCTGCAGTAAGGAGACCCGGGTTCATTTCACATTGCGTGGAGTTTGCATGTTCTCTCCATGTCTGCATGGGTTTCCTCCCACAGTCCAAAGACATGCAAGTTAGGTGTATTGGCGGTCCTAAATTGTCCCAAATGTGTGCTTGGTATGTGTGAGTGTGTGTGTGTGCGCCCTGCCTTGTGATGGCTCGGATTGGCTCCAGAAGACCCCCGTGACTCTGTAGTTAGGATATAGTGGGTTGGATAATGGATGGATGTAGGCACTATGTCATATGAATAAAAGATAAGAAATTAGATATGAAATGCCCTCTATAAGTGATTGATAACATTTTAAAGACACAATAATAGATATAAAGATATGTAAGGCACTATATAATAGATGGAGAGGCCATAATGGTTGTTAGACTTAAGTGCAGCATTTGACACCATTGACCATTCGATTTTACTGCACAGGCTAGAAAATGATGTTGGGCTTACAGGCCCCGTGCTCGCTTGGTTTAGTTCCTATTTATCAAATCAATTCCCATACGTACAGAAATGTACTGACCGGACTCCATCATTATACACAGAAGTTCAATATGGTGTCCCGCAGGGCTCAGTACTCGGACCTTTACTGTTTTCACTTTACATGCTTCAACTGGGATCTCTCATTAGGAAACATCATGTTAATTTTCACTCATATGCAGATGACACCCAGTTCTACTTTTCTTTTAGATCAAATGAAGTTTCTCCGATGTTGTCTTTAATTAGTTGTGTTGGTGAATTAAAGGAGAGGATGGATGAGAACTACTTGTCTTTAAACACCAATAAAACAGAGATGTTAATTGTTGGAGGGAATGACGTTGATCACAATAATATTCTGTCATCGTTTAACTCAGTTGGAATCGCCATTAATTTTACTGAATCAGCCCGAAATCTCGGAGTTCTCTTTGACTCTAGCAGGTCATTTAAAGCGCACATTACAAAGTTATCCAAATCATGTTTCTTTCATCTTGAAAATGTTAGGAAATTAAGGCGCTTTCTAAATAAACAGGATTCTGAGATATTAATGCATGCATTTATTTCTAGTAGGATTGACTACTGCAATGCGGTGTTCACTGGCTGTTCAAACTGTTCTTTATACAGACTCCAGTTAATCTGCAAGAATTATTTACAAGAACAAGAAAATACGAACACATAACTCCAGCTCTTAAATCCTCACACTGGCTCCTGGTTAAGTTTAGGGCAGATTTCAAAATCCTCCTTTTAACATATAAAGAATTAAATGGCCGAGGTCCGACTCACTTGTCTGAACTTATCATGACTTACAAACCTGAGCGCACATTAAGATCTCAAGCTGCCGGTCTGCTTAGGATTCCAAGAATTAATAAAATCACAGTGGGAGGTCGAGGGCCCCTAAACTGTGAAGTGGTCTGCCTGCTACTATAAGAGATGCCCCTTCGGTCTCAGGCTGAAGACTCACGACTTCAGTTTAGCACACCCTGACTAGAGCTGCTGATTAACTGTACAGACTGCATCTCTGTTGTCAGTCATTAGCACTAAAACATAAGTAATATGATAGTTAGAATTTGTTACTCACCCTCACCTATTCTGTTTCTCTTCTCAGTACTCAAATGTGCCACTCGGTGCCACGGCCCACCTGCCAAGTTGTTGTGCCTGCCTAAGGTAAAGTCATCCCTGATGGAGGATCGCAGGAATCGTGGGAAAGAGGGGTCCTTTCATCGGATTGGCTGGCCCAGCACTGTTTCAGCTGTGGAATGGCCAAATGGGGGTGGCAGCTCGATGGATGAGGTCTCCAGGACTCTAAACAAATCCAAATCATATTATGGGATATCATCTACTATTAAATTCTGCTCTGTACTTGTACATTTTTTATTTGTATATTGTATTGAGGATTTGTTCTGTGTATTGTATTGTATTGTATTGTATTGATCCCCTTCTTTTTGACACCCACTGCACGCCCAACCTACCTGGAAAGAGGTCTCTGTTTGAATTGCCTTTCCCGAGGTTTCTTCCATTTTTTTTTTTTCCCCTACTGGGGTTTTTTTTGGGAGTTTTTCCTTGTCTTCTTAGAGAGTCAAGGCTGGGGGGCTGGCATGAGGCAGGGCCTGTTAAAACCCATTGCAACACTCCTTGTGTGATTTTGGGCTATACAAAAAATAAATTGTATTGTATTGTATATAATAGACATGAAAAGCACTATATGGTGAAATAATATGAAGGCACTATATAATAGATATTAAAGGCATTATGTTTTAGATACAGATAAATATAAACGGTATTATATATCAGATTGACTGATAAATAAATATATGTATAAAAGGCACTATGTCATATGAATAAAAGATGAGAAATTAGATATGAAATCCTCTGTACAGATAGAGAGGCACTATTTATCGATATGGCAGCACTACCTCCATACCCCACTCACCATCACCTTTATATAGCGCCTTCCTCCCACCTTTTACGTTTCTCGTGGGTCACCTGACAGGTACATCTGAGCTCCCAGCTGTCCTGACGCTCCACTTGACTGGCTCAGCAGCTCAGAAAGCATCCCAGGCCGAGGGTTCAAACTCTTCGGCCACACTAAATGTCCCTGAGCCAATCGAATG